>NC_079210.1:16730421-17417921 GCF_026745355.1 Beta vulgaris subsp. vulgaris | reverse complement strand
AGAAAATATATGATTTTCTAATATTTGGTTAAAATGTTAATAAATGATTTGAATGGAGAGGAAAGGAAGTAGGAGGAAAGTTGGCTTACGATATTTTCACTTTCCTTTCCTACGAAAATTGGGGGAATTTGGGAGAAAAGAGGAAATTATTAGCTTTTTTCCTTTTAACTAAAATGGAAACATGAATTTTATTTCCCTTTTGTTTCTTTTTCTTTCTCTTCCCTTCCTTTACTAAAATTGAACCAAACAAGTTGTAAGTGAATAATGCAAATTAAACAAATGGACAAAAAAATAAGGACCGTGTGGAGTACATTAACTAGGAATAATAGATAAAAAATAGAAAAAGAAGAAAAAAAACAAGTAGTATAGCATACAAACAAAAACATCAAGCATATTTCAAAGATTCGCTGTAAAGTACAAAGTTGTTTTTTTTTCTTTATTAAAAAAACTTATTAGGTACTCCCTCTATTTTTTTTTATCATTCTCACTTTCCTATGCGCGTTTCCCAATACACCTCTTTGAGCTTAAATATCTTTCATTATATATTAGTAAAAATTATAACGATTGAATATTAATAATCTACTAATTGAGACGAATCAAACAAGACCCCACATGACTATGTTTTTTCTTATAAATTGTGAAACAATTAGAAGATTCTCTCTAAGTATGAATAGTGTCAAGATTCTAAGTGAGAAAGATAAAAAAAAAAACAGAGGGAGTATCAAATACTTAGCCTTTTTAATTAAAAATGAAAGCTTGACTATCAATTAACTACTATAAACACTATTGTCTGATGCTTAAAATAAGATATGTCAAACTCTTATGATTAAATGGATTGGAGTATTGGCTAAAAAGATTTAGACAAGTAATATTAAGGGACTATGTTGATATATTATTTTGTCCCAATTTGTTTACAACTGTTCTTCATCCCTTTTTCTGGGATTATATTATTTAGAAAAAAAAACTATTTTAGATTTCATCACGTCATAAGGTCAATATTTTAACGTTTCTCAACGGAGAAGGTTTAAAAAAGTGTGAAAATTAAAAGAACAAAATCAATGATTGACATATAAATAAATAAATATCATTGCGATTGACATATATAGGACATTGCCCAGACCAAAATTCTAGTTTTATAAAATAAAAATCTGAAACTTATTTGGAAAGGGTCTAAATCGGAATTAAATGCTTCAAGTTGAATGACATTAAATTAGAGTATTAGCTTGAGAAAACCGACCCAAATTTGACCCATGCATTTTCATTTCTATGGTAGGGTATAAATTAAATGTATCACATATCAGTTTATCACCAAAATCATAAAATACACATGTCCCATTAGGTGAATGGACCCATCTAGTTCAACGTGCTTAAGATCGTGATGTTAACACTTGCACCTCCTCGAATACAAGAATAAACAGCTGGTTTCGTCGTCCGAAAATGATCATCAAAGCTATTTAAATTAGAATTTGGACATGCATCACTTCTAACCCATCGCAAGGGTGATCAATTCTTCAAATGATAAGAATTGTTAGGGTCCATCAATACCATCATGGAGCAATGATATATTACTCCCTTTATGAACTACCACCTATGGAATATGGCCCATATGTTATCACACATATGACCGGTAACCTAGACTCTAGATTAAAAGATCAAAAGGAAAGATACATGCTCTTCAGGATCTAGATGGAAATTGGATTTATGATGATGATCTTTTAAAAAATCTAGCTAGGGATGCTTTCATAAAGATTTTCTCTTCAAATCACATTTGTAGTAAAATCACCTCTTCCTTTGTTTCCCCGGTTTTTATTTTGAATGAGGATGGTGCTGATTTGGCTAATTCTTTCTCTGCGGTAGAGTTGGGCCTTGTTATCAAGTCTATAGCCCCTCTAGAAAGTCCAGGTCCTGATGGCATTCAACCCATTTTTTACCAATAATGCTGGTGTCTTCTCAATGATCAGTTGGTTTCCTTTCTGAATAAATGTCTTGATGAGGGTATAATTCCAGAAGATATTAATAAATCATACCTTTGTCTTATTCCTAAAAAAGAAGCCCCTTGTTCTATTAAATGACTTTCGCCCAATTGGTCTTTGCAATACTATTCTAAAACTCTTAACTAAGTCTATTGCGTCTAGAATTCGTGGCCATATGCCCAAGTTGATTAATCCTTTACATACTATATAGTTTCATTATGGATAGAACTATCGATGAAAATGTTATCATAATCAAAGAAGTGGCTCATCTTTTTAATAGGGCTAAAAGGAATAAAAATATCATGGCTCTTAAGATAGATCTCACTAAAGCCTTTGATAGCCTGGAATGGGCCTTCATTAGAGATACTCTAGTGGGCTTCAATTTTCCAACTAAACTCGTTAAGGTTAGCATTAGTGTTATCACCTCTCCTACAATCTCCGTTATGTGGAATGGGGAGATAACAGCTGAATTCATGCCATCTAGAGGCATTCGTCAGGGTGACCCTCTGTCCCCTTATATTTTTGTTCTTTGTATGGAGAGACTTAGTCTGCTTATTCAAGAAAAACTCAATCTAAAATTGTGAAAACCCCTAATGATTACAAAGGATGTAGGGCTCTCGCATCTCTTTTATGCTGATGATGTTTTCCTATTTGGGAAAGCGTCATGGGCAAATCTGGATGTGATGCTAGGAGTTTTAACGGACTTTGGGGATCTTTCAGGGTTGTATCTTAATATCTCAAAATCAACGATCATTGTCCCAAGGAAAATGGACCATAATGTTAGGCAGTCTATTGCTCATCATTGCTCCCTTCGTGTCTCTTCAGATTTTGGTAAGTATTTGGGAGTTAAAATTTCTCCTAATAAACTTAGGAAAACTGACTATCTGGGCCTCTTAGAGAAAACCAAAGAAAGGATTCGAGGATGGCAGGCTAAACTTCTAAACATGGCAGGTAGATGTACTTTAATCAAATCGGTCCTTAATACTTATCCTCTCTATGCTATGCAGACTAATATTGTTCCAATAAGTGTTCTGGAGGACATGCAGAAAGATGTTAAACATTTCTTGTGGAATAAGGTGGGTCAAAGGCACTACATCTCCCGAACCTTGTGGGATCAAGTCTGTAAACCTATGATGATAGGGGGCTGGGGATTAGGAACTTGAGGAAATGGAATATCTGTTTCATGGCTAAGTTGGGGTGGAAATTCCTAACTCAACCGAATAAACTTTGGGTTCAAATTCTGAAATCAAAATATTGTAAAGGTACCAACTTCTTAGATGTGATGCCTAGTCAATCTCATTCGGGTATCTGGAGGGACATTCTAAATGGGAGAGATCTTTTGAAACAGGGGCTAGTTTATAATGTCGGGAATGGGAAGGATGTTTCATTATGGTTTCATAACTGGGTTGGGGATGCACCTTTATACAAACACCGAGACATTATCATTCCGGAAGCAAAAGCTCATTGGAGAGTTGCTCGCATTATTCGTAATGGGACTTGGTATCTTGACCCAATTGCTCCCTTACTTTCCCATGAGATTGTAGCTTCTATTAAAGCCATCCCTCTCCCCAAAATTGCTCTGGTTCCTGATGGGTTAAGATGGGTTTATTCTAAAGATGGTCACTTTGATATAAAATCTGCTTCTCATAGTTCAGAACATAGTGATCATCACTTATGGCCCAATTCTAGTTTATGGAAAAAAATATGGAAAAATGATGTGCCTTTTAAATACAAAATGCTGTTGTGGAATGGGGTGCATGGTATTCTTCCTACTGCTGACATCTTACAAAAAAAAATACCACATTTTGATCCAATGTTGTTATATGATCATGTTGAAACACATTTGCATCTTTTTAGAAATTGTTTTCATGCTAGCATCCTTTGGAAACGTATCTTTCAATGGTTTAACTTAGCCAAATCAGTGGATGTAACAAGATTCTTTAATAGTGAGTGGAATCACTGGATCCTGCTTAATCTTATGCAATCAAAAGCTTGGCTTCAAATATTTGTTATTGCATTCTGGCATATTTGGAGGAACATAAACAAAGCAGTTT
Organism: Beta vulgaris subsp. vulgaris; assembly: GCF_026745355.1. Taxonomy (NCBI): domain Eukaryota; kingdom Viridiplantae; phylum Streptophyta; class Magnoliopsida; order Caryophyllales; family Amaranthaceae; genus Beta; species Beta vulgaris. Next base: position 17,413,894 of record NC_079210.1, on the reverse strand, counting down.
TTGATGGGGCCATGTTAAGGTCTTCAACACAATATAATCACTTCCTTATTGATCATATGCATAACAATGATGTTTTCCAACAGCAGAGCACGATAAAGCAAAAAAACAATCAACCCACTGTTTGGAAGCCACCAGTTCATGGTTACTTGAAGCTGAATACTGATGGTGCATGGAAATCAACTAACAAAGCAAGCGGAGGTGGAGTTATCAGGAGGACGGATGGGTCATGGTTCATGGGTTTCTCGATCAAGTTTGATGCCCTTAGCCCAGCAGCTGTCGAATTAGCAACCATCAGAGAAGGACTATCGATGGCTAAGGACCACAACATCAGTAGATTGGAGGTTGAAACTCATGCCTAGGCACTGAAGATTATGTTGGATAGGGCTGAGAAAATTCCACATCACCAGTTTCATGCTATTATCTGCGATATTGTTAAGCTTCTGAAAACCAACTAGGTGGTCGTTTTTCTTCACGCTAAGAGAGAGGCAAACATGGTAGCTCACAAGTTAGCAAGGTTTGGAATGGATATGGAGATGGACAAGGTTACTCATACATTGCCACCGCAATGTGCCATGCAGGATTATATGCAAGAACTGATCAACCCAATAGCCTAATTATGGTTAAGTCCCACCGAGTTTGTTTTATGAACTATTACTGGCTGGATAATTTTGTGAACTTGGCTTCCAGTTTCAGTTGTATTATGATATTATGGTGTAACTGAATGCTTTATTAATATAACCCCTAGTTTGTGTTAAAAAAAAAAAAAGAAAAATCAGTACAGAATACGTGTTCATAGAATATGAGAAGCTCTTTAATGAGTGCATTCGAAAATAAAAGGTACATGGAAGAATAAGTAAATGACACATTTCCAGGAAAATATAAATCATCTTGTTATATGATAAAAAAAGACAACAATATCCAAAAAAAAAAAAGGAAGATTGTACTCAGGTGCAAACATAAACGCCAGCGCGCAACAAATTTCCAAATTATCAACTGAATAATTATAACGATATCTTCACCTGTTCACCATTCCCAAGTAATGTGCATGAACATTACGATCTAACATAGATGTGAAGAAGAATATAATCAAATGATTGTATACTTATCTTTTATTTTTTTAAAGCACTTTAATATCAACAAAAAAAAAACACTTTAATGCACTGCATACGCTAAGCTTTTCTCTTTCTTTAATAGTTTGTGTATGGGTAATACCCAAGTGCGCTACCGGACATATGCAGTGATCGATATTAAAAGTTTAAGACGTGAGCTCGCAACAAACAAATCAAATATCCTCCGCTTAAGGACCGGGACTGCCGCCGCGGCCACCGAAGAGGACAAAACAAAGGGAATCTTCCCTCTGACAGATTCATTATAGCCATACACGTGTCAAAGGATTACCTATCATGTCAGATGAATAGTACGCCTATAAATAGCTGAACAGTACTATTCCTGCGTGTACTTTCTCTTTCATACTAAAAATAGCTTATCTCTCTCTCTCTAAGCTTTCTCTCTCTACATTCTTATCGGACACTAGCTGAATTGAGCTTCGGAGGGGGTGTCCTCACAACCACCCCGAGGGTAGCTCACGTTGTTCTCTTGCACATCATCACTCCCGAATATCCCATTTCATTGTCGGACACTCCTTGGGTCCGTCACTGTTTCCAATACCGAAACAATTTGGCACTAGAAGGAGGGGGTTTCCTATCCTGTTCAGATAATAGCCATGGATGATTGAAACAACAACGTTGGTCACGGTCCCCAAGAACTTGAAGTCGGCCAGACTTCCTCTCAGCCTGCTATCACTGGATCAATAGGGAACCCACAGTTCCATTACCAGACACTAGGGAACGAAGAGCAGACTCCAAACAGTAGCACACCATTCAACCTGGCTCAACTGAGTCAGTTCTTTCCCGAACAGCTGCAAACTGCGGCATCCTTCATTCAGATGCTAACAGGTGATCCTCAACAGAATAATCCTCCTACTCAGCAGACTGGCGGAACCCGTAAGCGACCACTAGCTATGACCGGTAGGAACGCAAACGGTACTCCGCTCCGGAAGATGCAGTCCCTGAGCAAAGACGGGCGTGAGATGGAGAAGAGGATTCACTAGTAGAATAAATGTTATTTGCTGCGGTGATATTGCTGCGGTTTTACCTATACGCAGCAATATAACACGTAAAAAGAAAAATAAAATTTAAAATAAATATATTGCCGCGGTTTCAACCTAAAACTGCAGCAATATGATATCAATAGAAACATTTTAGAAATAAATTAAATATTTGACCAGATATATTGCTGCGGTTTTTGATAAAAACCGCAGCAATATATTAAAAATAATATTTTAATATATTGCTACGGATTTTATTAGAAACCGCAGCAATATCTTTAAAAAAATTATATAAAACCCATGACTTAGGGTTTTTTCGCCAGTTTCCCTCTCAAAATACACACACGTTACCTTCTCTCTCAACTTCTCTCCCTCTCATCCTCTCATCTCTCTCAACCACTCTTCGTCGTTCTTCACCAAGCCGCTCTCCGTCCTTTCTTCGTCGGCCTTCCGTCAACATTCGAACGAAGCACCAGATCTTCGGCCAACCTTCGTCGACTCCACTTTCCATTTTCTCGGTCTCGGCTGCTGCACATCCAAATATTTCGTCAACCTTCGTCGACTTCACCAGGCCGCCCACCGGCCGTTCTTCGTCCACTGCACCTCGTTGGGCAAGAATCCATTTCATCTGATATTCCATCAACCTTCGTCCACTTCACCAGACTCCACTTTCCCATTTTTGGTTTTTATTCGTTTTTAAATCCGAATTTTTTTTGTGTAAGTTTTATTTTCGTCAGATCTGTATTTTTTTTTGTAATTTGCCTTTTATTTCTGTTTTGTTTAATTTTCTGGTATATAGTACATAAAAATTTCAAAAAAAAATTTGTTTTCACGTATGCTCCCTTGATTCATCCTCACCGCACAACATAGTTTTTGGTTTTTTTTGTTTCAGAATTTTCTATAATTTGTTTTTCGTTTTTTTTCATTTTTTTTTGTTTTCAGAATTTTCTGTTTGTTTGTAGTTTTAAGATTTCTTTTTTATTATCAGTTTCTTATTTTTTTAGTATATTATTTGCTTTTATTAGTCACTTAGTTATAATTGTTGTTTTTTAATTTTGCTTTTTCATTTTTTGATCTTTTGTAATATTTATGTAACTATTTTTTTTATCTTTATACGTTAATGAGATTTATATGTCATTTTTTTTTATATATTAATGAGATTTATATGTCATTTATCTTCAGTTTGTTTAGAATTTTGGTTGATAGTTAATGGGTTAGTTGCTTGCTTTTAATATTTCAAATTTGATTGTAAAATGCAAAAAAAAAAAATTTTTTTTGGTTACCTATTGCTGCGGTTTTGAGCCAAAACCGCAGCAATACTCTCTGTTAAATATATAATACATAAAAACATTGCTGCGGTTTGGCAATTGCTGTGGTTTAAAACCGCAGCAATATAATTAATACCTATTGTTTCCTCCTTAATTGCTGCGCGCCCAAAACCGCAACAATAAGGCACTTTTTAACCGCAACAAATAGCATTTATTCTACTAGTGATTGACCAATCTGACTATGAAGAAGCAATATTGGAGACAGAAGAGTCGTACCATTCTGAAGAGGAAGGCTCAGGGTTACTCCCGCCATGAGTACATCACCACTAGTACTAGTAACTATTCGGTAGGGGGTCACCTTCTTATCAAGCCAAAACTCTCTCCTTTCACCTCAGAGATACTAAACCATCCAACGACGAGAATCAAGATGCCGTCCTCAAAATACGAGGCACATTTGATCCAGATGATCATGTGGCGGCCTATGAAGGTCACATGTTCCTATACACGCAGGTGGACGCCATCTGGTGTAAGGTCTTCCCATCCAAGCTGACCAGGATAGCCCAGACATGGTTTAAAAGTCTTAAACCATGTAGCATCTCTAGCTTCTGTCAGTTATTATCCACGTTTAGTACAAATTTTGTAAGCAATAGGCGCCGTGAGCGTACTACCGGAGAGCTGCTTTCTGTTAAGCAAGGCGAAAATGAAAGCGTGAGAGACTATATTGGCCGTTTCAATGTCGAAGCGGTCTCAATACCAAGATTACAGCAACACGTGGCCGTGTTGGCCTTGATGACAGGGCTTAAGGAAGGATCACTATTCCGGAATTACCTGGGCCGGAAATCTTACACATCCCTGGGGCCAGTCCTTGGAAAGGCCAATGACTATATCAGGGGAGAAGAATTTGACAGGGCCGTAAGCAATCGCGAATCAGATAAGAAGAAGGAGGATAAGCAGAGAAAAGAGAAGGCCCGTGAGATCGTGATCGCGGTCGAGATGAAAGAAGACAAGAATCAAATATGGTCAAAAGAGGGAACGACCGAGAAAGAGAGAACGAAAGATATGACCGTGACAGGAGGGACCGTGAGAAAAGCGGCCGAGAAGTGGGTGAACACAAAGAGAGATTCGATGCGTACACTCATCTCACCACCTCTAGAAGCCAAATCTTTTTGATAAACAAAGATAGTGACAAATGGCAGCGTCCGAAACAGATGTTCCATAAGAATCGAGACAAGAGTAAATGGTGTGATTTCCATGGGGATCACGGCCATCTGACTGAGGATTGCCGGCATCTTAAATTTGGAAGATTTGATAAGAAGAGGTTACTTCATCCAGTACAAGGCTCAGACCAAAGAGGGAGATTTGGTAAAGCCAGCAAATCGGAATGTCCAATCTGGGATCAGCGAAATTCATGTTATTAGCGGCGGTCCCATCCATGGAGGAAGCGTAAGTGGGGCAAAGGCAAGCCTAAAAGAATTGAGGCATCATGTCAACTTCAATGAAAGTCTGCCATGGAAGAAGCCGCCAACAATGCCAGCAATGTCATTCAACCTGGAGGACGCTAAACATGTCGTTTATCCTCATGACGACCGATTAGTAGTAACTCTGAAGATCTCAAACTGCCTGGTCCACAGAATCTTGGTGGCAGAGGCAGCTCTGCAAACATCCTATACTGGTCATTGGATTCACATGAGCATCAGTGGTACCAGAGGGATTAATTTTGCTCCCGGTACGCATTGGAGAAAATGACACAGTGAGAGACGTCATGGCTGAATTTTTGGTGGTAGACGTCCCGCAAGTATACAACGCCATTATAAGGCGCCCTTTTATTCATGACGTCCAGGGAGTCATCTCAACTTATCATCTGACGATGCTATATGTCTCCAATGGCGGAGCCACGTCAAGATTGAAGGGTAACCAAGAGATGGTGAGGTCATGTTATCTAACGGCGCTAAAACAACCCGCCAGGAGGTTTCGAGTAAGCATTCTCGGCCGAGAAGAATAAAGCAATCAAAGAAGAGGTAGATAAGCTGATAGCGGCCGATTTCATTAAACCATGCAATTACCCGGAATGGTTGGCAAACGTGGTAATGGTGAAAGAAGCCAACAGACAATGGCGCATGTGCGTTGACTTCACAAATTTGAATAGAGCATGCCCAAAAGACTACTACCCTCTGCCAAGGATAGACTAGCTAGTACACTCCACTAGCGGGCATGCCTTACTAAGCTTTATCGATGCATTCTCCGGGTTATTATCAGATTAGTTTGCTGAGAGAGGACCGGAAGAAAACAACATTCATTACAGATGGAGGAGTATACAATTACAAAGCAATGCCTTTCGGCTGGAGAAATGTTGGCGCCACTTATCAGAAGTTGGTCGACAAGGTCTTCGCGGATCAGAAGGGGCGCAACATAGAAGTATAAGTGGATGACTCCATAGTGAAAAGTAAAACTGACCTCGAGCACCAAGCCGACTTAGAGGAGACGTTCAGCACGCTGAGAAAGTACAAAATGAAATTAAACCTAAAGAAGTGTGTCTTTGGAGTAAGAGCGAGAAAATTCTTAGGGTTTATGGTCAACAAAAGGGGTATTGATGCGAACCCAGACAAAGTTCAAGCAATCATGAATCTACCGGAGCCAAAAGGGGTCAAAGACATCCAGAGATTGACAGGTATAATGGCCGCTTTGATAAGATTCATCTCAAAATCAGCCGACAAGGCTTTGCCATTTTTTGCGCTGTTAAGAGGAAACAAGAAGTTTGAATGGGGAGAAGAGCAGAGTAAAGCCTTCTTGGCTGTCAAAGAGCATCTGAAGAGACTGCGAACGATATCAAGGCCCGAGACTGGAGATACATTGCAGTTATACATCTCGGCCTCGCCTAAAATCATAGCGGCGGTATTGTTAATGGAAAAAGAGAAGCATCAGCATCCCATTTACTTTGTTAGCCACATCCTTAACAACCCAAAAGGCTGCTACCTGTTTATTGAGAAAATGACCTTGGCAGTCGTCATAGCAGCCAGAAAGCTTAGGCCCTATTTTGACTGTCATCCAATCCAGGTATTAACAAATCAATCGCTAGAAAAAGCACTGCAAAGGATGGATACCTCATAGCGTTTGCTGAAATGGGCCGTTGAATTGTCAGTATATGATATACAGTATAGGGCGCGAACAGCCATAAAGGCTCAGGCGCTGGCGGACTTTATAATTGAAGCATACGAAGAGAAGGAGACGGAAGAGAAAGAATCATGGCTTCTCAAAGTTGATGGGTCTTCAGCAGCAAGTGGAGCAGGTGTCGGGATCGTAATAACCAGCCCAGAGGGAAACATATTTGAGTATGCGATTAAATTTGCATTCCCAGCTTTAAACAATGAGTCAGAATATGAAGCAGCCATTTTCGGACTGAGAATGTGCATAGCAGCCGGAGCTAAGAATGTCCGTTTAAAAACAGATTCACAGTTGGTCAGCGGCCAACTTAGAGGAGAATTTGAGGTCCGGGGGGCCAATATGATAATGTATGTGGAAAAGGCCAGAGAAGTAATAGCTCAGCTAGAACAATTTGAGGTAGAGGCTATCCCAAGGGCCGAGAATACAAAAGCGGACGCACTTTCAAAACTCGCCAGTTCAGACTCTGTCAGCGTCGAGGGAATGGTGGTTATTGACGTCCTCAGATAAAAAAGCATCACTTAAAAAACAATCGTGGTAAACAGCATAAACCAGCAAGGAGAGTGGTTTATGGAACTAGTGGAGTACAAGCTGACGGGAGTGCTACCGACCGATCACATGTCTGCTAAGAAGCTGCGAAAGCAGGCAAATTGGTACGTGATATATCAGGATGAGCTATACGAGAAATCATTCAGCTTGCCGTTATTAAAATCTGCAATAGTTGCTGAGGCCGTGAAAATAATGGAAGAGATACATGAAGGAATTTGCAGAAACCATATTGGGGGAAAGGCATTGGCATTGAAGGCGCTGAGTGCTAGGTTGTATTGGCCTAGCATGCTAGTAGATGCACAGAGCTACGTGAAAAAATGCGATAAGTGCCAGAGATTTACTCCTGTGATAAATAGACCTACAAATGACTTGTAGCCAATTATATGCCCAATACCATTCGCTCAATGGGGAATGGACATCTTGGGGCCAGTCACCACTGCGACGGGAGGCAGGCGCTTCCTTATTGTGAGAATTGACTATTTTACAAAGTGGATAGAAGTAGAGCCAACAACAAAGATAAAGGCAAACCAGGTAAAGAAGTTCATCTAGCAGAACATCATGACCAGATTTGGCATCCCGATAGCAATCGTGTTCGATCATGGGGTTCAATTTGACTGTCGGCCAATCCAAGGTTTTTTCGCGGACTTTCGGGTCAAGTTCGCTTATTCAGCAGTATGTCATCCACAGAGTAAAGGCCAAGCAGAGGCCGCTAACAAACAGATGCTGAACGCTCTGAAGAAGAAATTGGATGAGTTTAAAGGAAAATGGGTTGAGATGGTACCGGCCGTCCTATGGGCAAACAGAACAACAGAAAAAGAAGCAACAGGGGAAAGCCCTTTCAGGTTAGCCTTAGGTGCGGAAGGAGTATTGCCAATGGAAGTAGGGCTACCCTCTTACCGGATTAAACATCAGATCCTAGTGAAGAATGATCAGGCACTGAGGGAAAATCTAGACTTCTTTCCCGAGATAAGATTGAGGGCAGAGCTGAGGGCAACAGTATACAAGGAGAAGATCAGCAAAGCATATAACAAAAGGGTAATGGAAAGGACGCTAGCAGAAGGTGATCTGGTCCTATGAAGAACGACCGCCACTGGTAAAGCAAATGCTGAGGGAAAGTTAACCGCTAATTGGAAAGGACCATATGTCATTGCTAGGAGGATTGGTCCCTTATCCTTAAGGGGATGGATGGAAAAGAACTTAGAAACTGCTGAAATGCTGATGTTCTAAAGAAATATTATGTTTAATTAAGCAGAATGTAATGGACCGAGAGCCTCTTCTAGAATTACATAAATAATATAAATTCTGCTAGCGTTTCGTGAAAAGTTTCTCTTTATTCTTGTATATTGCTTAATAACGGCCACATAACAGGCCTTAGCCAAATAACAGGCTCAATAGTACACTCATGGCCAGATAACAGACCTAATATAACCAAGGCCATATGACAGGCCCAAAAACGCAAAGCCATATAACAGGCAACATAAAGCTAGCAGCCATATAACAGGCAAATAAAAACTAGCAGCCATATAACAGGCAAATAGAGCTAGCAGCCATATAACATGCAAACTAAAGCTAGCGGCCATATGACAGGCCTTTTGATAATAAAAATTGCAAGCTAGCAGCCATATAACAGGCAAAACAAAGATAGCGGTCATATGACATGCCTTGGACAACAAAAGTTGCAAGCAATAAACATTCTAAGGTAATCATTGTTGGCGAACAGCATAATTCAAAAATAAAAGATGAATCATAAATTACTGGCATGGCGGCCAACTACAAACAAAAATAGGCAGCCACTCAGAACAAGGCACTTATGAATTCAGTATCAAACTTAAAGTAAAATGTTTACATGCCATCAATAGGCTGAGAACTAAAAATGGCTATTACAAACTATAAAAAGCTATAGAAGATGTTGAAGATGACCGCCAAAGTCTTCAGGAAGGAGGCACCTGACGGCACCTGAAAAAGAAATTAATAAGAGCTGGTAAGTATCAGCAGCAAATAATAGTGAAACAAGCAAAGAAAAGTACACAATTCCAAAGGACTGTGTCGGACCAGGAGTCATGTTACACACCTTCTGGGTGAGTCCGGCATAGGAAAAGAACGAACAAAGACTCGTTGCCAAGAATGTATTTGGCATGGGGAAGCAAGTGCAGGGGACTCGTGCCTCGGTCTCGTCACCTTCGACGGCCGCCTCCTCTGATTCAAAATAATCAAAGGCTTCCTGCTCGGCCTCGGACAGACCATAAGACGGCACATCTTCTATCCTAGAGTAAGGCTTGGTAAAGTGTCGTCGGAGAGGAAGATTGTCCGGGACCGTGAGCCAATAGAAGGCTCCCTGCCAACCCTTTAATCCACTCATCTTCAGATAAATGGTCATCTTGTCCTTGACCGTCATTAGAGACCACCAACCCTTCTCGGCAGACCCATTCCGTCTCAGCTAGTGAAGACGCCGGAAAAGATTCAGAGTCTCAGGAAAGCCCAGGTAGCGGCAAAACCCAGACGTAGGCAATAATGTTCCTCACGGCTAAAGGAGTGAGTTGTGCAAGGCAGACATTGAAAGCATGCAAAATCTTCACCAGAACCAAGTCCAGTGGGAAACGCAATCCAAACTCGAAATGATGGGCATACACAGCTACATGCCCTGGCGGACAGTCGACTACTGTCGATCCCACAACCGGGATTACCAAATTATACTCAAGTGCAAATCCATATAACTTCTTGGCCACCTCGCAGTAATTCAGCTCCAAAGCTGCCGCCAGCCAGCCTTTGCATATGACGACATTCTTAGGACCGGAGCTATAATCTTTGGGAGGAACAAAGGTAAAGTGTAGGGGTTGGGTCAAGGAGATCATTTGTACTACAACTCTGCATCGGAGCGAGGAGATGACTCTTCACAACCATATTAGCCGTCCATTTGTTCCTCAGCTTGAGGCGCAGATGGAGGCAAAGGTCGCTGCACGGATGGAAGAAGTGGAGGCAAGGTTCGCAGCACGGCTGGAAGAGTCAAATCGGCCCTCGTGTAAGAAATGATGCGGAACATGTCTGATTTCGGCCACTTGTTCTCTGGTTGCAACACAGAACCCTCTCCACAACGCCGACCAGACGATAACCCAGGGTCTGGTGGTGGCACTGGTGCTACAGAGACACCCGCGACAGTGTAGTTTGTTTGGTTTTGGTAACTAGATTACTAACTTATAGTTTCTACATACTTAGTCTAATTATATATATGCATTTAGTGTCTATATTTATTCGCATATATCTAGCTTTGATTTTAGATGTGTAGGTATATTTTTTTGGAACTCGACTTTGACTTGATTTCTTGACCCCGGGATCTATTTTGCGTACATATAACTAATCTAGGTAGTTTGTCTAATTATAGACATTTACAACTTATTCCCCGACATCGAGATGTATTTTGTGTACATAAATCTAATCTATTTCATGTTTAAATTGCATATTTTTTTAGTTTAACATATAGCATGCGAAGGAGGCGATGCGGCTCTAGGTTTAATGTAGTATATTTTGATGCTGCCGTCAAGCAGGTACGAGTTTAATTATAATATGTAATATTATAATACTATTTAACATTATAAAAACAATAACGATGGCTAAACGGTCGTTGTACAAAGAAAGTATTGATGATGGCTAAACATCAAACAACGACAGCTTTAACTTTTAGCGACGGGTTCAAGCCGTCGCAGAATCACTGTCTGCTGTGAGCTGTCGTTGAATTAACGACGGGTTGAAACCGTCAGTGTTGCAAATGCAACGATCGCTTGATGACGCAGTCGGTATATGGGTCAAGCACAGTCGTTGATAGAGCACCGACGACCAGGCCGTTGTTAATTTCTTAAATATTGTTTATATCTGCAACGTCCGGCTATCAATGACGATTCGCCGTCGTTGATCATTTTACCGACGACTTTGTTATGATCAGCAACGACTTAAAACCGTCGTTGATTACGTTTATTCTCGTAGTGGGCAGCCATATTCCGGAATGAATAACGTCATCGCTGTTCGAAATAGGCTCTGGACAAGAGGAAGAGGCCATACTGGAGCTCTCGCCTATAACAATCTGGTTGGGACGGGAAGCGTGATCCCGGCCAGATGTAGAGGGGGTGGCATCAGTCTCCATGCTGACGAGATAGTCGCTATCACAAACTAAGTTAACAATAGGAGGAGGATGGGAAGGGGTTGATTCACGACCAAGACAGTCATAAACACTAGCGTCTGTTACAACCCCACCATCGGCCAAACTTTCTAACCAGGCATGTTCCCTCAAAGGCTTAACATCTAGGCCGGGAACAACATCAGGAGGACGGTGTCTAAGGGTCCTGCGGGCCAAAATTTGGTGCCTTAGCTCAAGGGTTTGGTTATCACGGCTCATCCTCGCGGTCAGGTATTGGGTAATCAAATTTGCCTGCTCGGGAGTAGAGTGGTCATTAAGAAATATCGACATAAGTTCCTTGTCCATGTCGGCCTTAAGAGGAAGGTCAGCCAAAAGACGAGTTTTCCCATCCCTAGGGCTAGAAACTGACGAACTTTGTCCGCCATCAAGGGAAGGGGAAGAGGGCTCACTCTCAGTCATAAAATTATTACCTAAGGAGTTTTGACTATCTAACTAGTCCGACATGATCCCAAGGAAGAAAAAGTAGCAAGAAACTAAAGAGTTATAAAAAAAGGGTACTTGAGTGAGATTTTGCCAGAAAATGTGAAGTTAAGTCTCGAAAAGTACCCAAAATTGCTCCACAGATAAGAGTTTCGCCGGAAAAAATGTCGCAACAGAGTCGACGAAACCCCGAAATAAAGCCTAGAAGAAAAATAAAAAATTGCAAGAATCCCTCCGGTGAAAAAGAAGGAAACGAGAAAAAGTAACGTTTTTTAGCAAGATTGGGGTGAAAGAAGTGCTCTTTAACCACTAAGTAACAAGTTCGAAGTTTGCAAGAAAGCAAGAAAACCAGAGAAAATGTCTGAAGGAAAGAGAAGAAGTTGGGTAAAAAATGAAAAGAAAAAGGATTTCTCTTTCAATACGAGAATAAGTGGTGGAGATTGAAAAACGCATCAACTGCTCCTGCAGATTAGTGACAAGTGTCACCCGCACAACATACCCTAATAAAAACAAAGAAAAACTGAGCGAGATTCCAGAATTGGCAATGATTACACTTTTCGAAATCAACAACTCACCCCAGGTCAACACGTGGCAACATCAAGGGCCTGACTAAAGGACATGCAAAATTCGCTCACGTCATCTGAGTAACATCCATGACGGTCACGACCGCTAGAGATGCTGGGGGCTAGTTGTATGGGTAATACCCAAGTGCGTTACCGGAAATATGCAGTGACCGATAGCAGAAGTGTAAGACGTGAGCTCGCAACAAACAAATGAAATATCCTCCGCTTAAGGACCGGGACTGCCGCCACGGCCACCAAAGAGGACAAAACAAACAGAATCTTCCCTTTGACAGATTCATTATAGCCATACACGTGTCAAAGTATTACCTATCCTGTCAGATGAATATTATGCCTATAAATAGATGAACAATACTATTCCTGCGGGTACGTTCTCTTTCATACTAAAAATAGCTCATCTCTCTCTCTTAGCTTTCTCTCTCTACATTCTTATCGGACACTAGCTGACTTGAGCGTCGAAGAGGCTTTCCTCACAACCACCCCGAGGGCAGCTCACGTTTGTTCTCTTACAGATCATCACTCTCGGATATCCCCTTTCATTGTCGGACACTCCTTGGGTCCGTCACTGTTTCCAATACCGAAACAGTTTGATTATTGTTAATTGATATGAAAAGTTAGGCTTCTTTGTCAAAAATATCCTCCTCGAAGCAGTGGTTCTTACTCATAATACCTTTTTTAATTGCTTTCTTATATATGTTAATTTTAACTATGCTAGATTGCAGCCTGTTTGGGACACCCGAGAAAAGTAGATACAGCTTTAGAATGAGATAATACTTGAATTATGTACAAGTCATAAGATATTTAACATTGCTCGTGAAGAAGACTTCTCTTTCTTGTATGAATAGTGCCTTGAATACGTTTTATACGAAATGCGTAAAAAGAACCGCTCGTGAATAAGTTTTCTAAGTACCGCCCGATCGGGTCGGGCAGAGCCTCCCGATCGGGCCTGAGACGATTTTGTCAACAACATGCTTTTGGAGGTCGCCTTATGGAATCGAGCGTGTTCGCCCGGGCTCCCTATAGCGAACCTACGACCGGGCATGGTCTTCCGATCGGGCCCAAAAGCAATTCAATTTTGGAAAATTAATGCCCGATCAGGCGGATGTTGCCCGACCCGATCGAGCGGTGGCTTGTTTAACGCGAAAACGCATTTTCTGACGCGGCGTATAAATAGGTTATTTTACCTAGTTGTTTTAGACTATGAATTTAGTCTAATTCTCTCTGTAATCTGGTTTTCCTCACATAATAAAATATTCTCTCTTTCTGTGGATGTAGCCAAATTGGTGAACCACGTAAATTTGTTGTGTGTTTTTCATTGTTTTGCATTTGATTATTTGTTTCTTTCTTACGTTTGTTATAACAAATTGGTATCAAGAGCTTGGTGTTCGATCTCTGTGAGAAAGATGACTGGGATGAATGTGAAAATTGATAAATTAACTGGGAGAAATAGTTTTAGTCTGTGGCAAATCAAGATGCGAGTGTTACTGAAACAATAGGGGTTGTGGGCACCATTGGCAAAGAAGTCAACTGATTCAGTCACCGTTGAGATGGAAATTCTGGAGGAAAAGGCACACACGACAATTATGTTGTGTCTTTCTAACGACATAATTACTTAAGTTGCGGAGCAGGAAAATGTCGTCGGTCTGTGGTTGAAATTAGAGAGTCTATACATCACGAAATCTCTAACCAACAAGTTGCTCCTGAAGCAACATATGTTCGTCCTGCGTATGTAAACAAGTAGGTCTCTGAGGGATCATTTAGATAAGTTGAATACTATCTCACTAGATCTTCGTAATATCAATGTTAAAGTAGATGATGAGGATGCTGCTTTAATTCTGTTAGTATATTTGCCTTTATCATAAGAGAATTTTGTGGATTATTTTATCGTTGGAAAAGATAGTCTGTCATTAGAAGAAGTAAGATCTGCTCTTCATACTAGAGAGGTCCGTCATTAGGCCTCTGGTTCTACTATAGAAAATCAGGCATCAGGATTAGTTGTTAGTTGGGGTAAGGGACAAAGAAAATTTGGTAAAAAGAAATCGAACCATAAAAATTCGAATTATAAGGGTCCTAAAACTGATGATGTCTGTAATTACTGTAAGGAAAAGGGGCATTGGAAAAATAAATGCCCTAAGAAGAAGAAGAAGCAGAAAAAGAATGAAGATTTTGCTACTCTGGCAGAAATAGAAGGTAACTCTGAGGAAGATCTGTCCCTAGTTGCTAATAACCTGTCACATTGTAGAGATGTGTATATGGGTTCTTAATTCTAGGGCATCGCATCCTATTAGTCCATGCAGGGAGTGGTATTCAACTTATGAGCAGATACATTGTAGAGATGTGTATATGGGTTCTTAATTCTAGTGGTCGGACAATAAATGCCTGCAACATAGTTGGAATATGCTCCATCAGGTTGACTTCTGATGTTACATTTTGCAGATTGAATGAAGTTAGGCATGTTCCACTAATGACAAAGAATCTGATATCTTTGAGTCTTCTTGATAACATGGGTTTCAGTTTTGAAGGTGAAGGTGGAGTTATGAGTGTTTACAGAGGTTGGAAGGTGGTGATGAGAGGTATTAAAAATGGTACCTTATATTTTCTTCAAGGTTCTACTGTGATAGGTTATGCTGTTGTTGCATCATATGAGATTCACAAGGAGGATATGACTAAGTTGTGGCATATGAGACTTGGACACATGGGTGAAAGGGGGATGCAAATTATGTAAAAAAGGGATCTTCTATGTGGGGACAAGGTGCAGGATCTAGAATTTTGTGAACATTGTTTGTTTGGGAAGCTTCACCGCAACAAGTTTCCAAAGGTTGTTCATACAACAAAGGGTACTCTTTATTATATTCATTATGACTGTTAGCGTCCTTCCCGTGTTGAATCTATTGGCGGTCACAAGTATTTTGTGTCAATGATTGATTATTCAAGAATGACTTGGGTAATTATGATGAAGCATAAAAGTGAGGCTTTCAAGAACTTCAAGTAGTGGAAGGCTTTAGTGGAAAATCAAGCTGAAAGGAAGATCAAAAGGTTGCGTACTAATAATGGTCTGAAATTCTGTTGGTCTGAGTTTAGTGATTTCTACAAGAATGAAAGGATTGAGCGCCATCATACTGTTAGGAATATGCCATAATAGAACGAAGTAGCAGAATGCATGAATCAGACAATTTTGGAGAGAGCAAGGTGCATGCTCTCAAATGCTGGTTAGTGTTAGGCCCAGAGTTTTGTGGTTTAGGCGGCAGTTTGGGCTCATTTTGAATTCGAAGAATAAGGTAGTTGGGCTGGTGAAATGCGTGACCAAGTCAAGCAGATGTTTGCCTTGGCGTTTTGGCGGTTGAGAAATACATGGAGGATCGTTGGGATTTGGCTGATGTGGCCCAGATGCGTAGGAATGAATGAAGTGGCAGCTGGGAATATTCCATGATATATATATATATATATATATATATATATATATATATATATATATATATAAATATATATATATATATATATATATATCTATATATATATATATATGTAACTTGATGTAAACCTAGTTTCTCTCTCTTGTTTAGCTGACATTGAACATCTCACTCTCTACACCATTGTTACTGATTTAGCATCCATTGTTACGAAGAAAAGTTAGACTCATCATTGTAATTTATCATTGTACTGACGGAGCTGGCCTACTAGTGGATTGGTGATCAAGAGCATCACCCGCGGTTTTTCCCGTCAATCGGGTTTTCCGCGTCAACAATTCGTTTGTCTTTTTATTGTTTTATCTCCTTTACGTATTTTGTTTATTTGCTAATATTGATTGCCATATTATATAGATCTGTTGTTGGTTCCCTTTTCCTTTTGCGTACTTGGTACAAAATCGGCATAAACAATTTGGCGCCCACCGTGGGGCCACAAAAAGATCTCTATACATCTACTCGCAATCACCTTTTCTTTACTTTACATACACTAGTTTTCCGCATTCTCCCCTCCTTTTGTGTTTTCAATGGCAGGACAATGGATCACTACCCAAGAGGTCATCGACGAGCTCAACCGCGTCAAAGCATAAATGGCGACGTTGAAAGAGAGCTACGTCGCGTCTTGCATGGAGAATCAAAGCTTGAAATCCGCCCAAAAATCCTCAAAAGGGCCAAAGCTCCACAACATCAGTGGCGTGCCCAGAGTGCCCAACTTGGATGCCGAAGGATTCAAGACTCCTCTAAACCATGTCATTAATGAAGACGCTGACGAGTCAGAAAAAGAGGATGGCGATGGCGATGACGGCGGCGATGTCAATCCTCCGAAGGAGCCGTCCCAGGGTCAACCCTGCCGTCGTCTTGATGATCCCGTCCAGCAGCATCTCGAGCAATTGGAAGATATGATCGCCCGCATCCCTGGCGTCCCCCGACCAATGGAGAAGGCTACACCAAACAACTATGCAGATTCGCCCTTCGCCGACCCCATTGCGCTGATCAAGGTGCCCAAGCGATTCTCCGTCCCATCCATGAAGCTCTATGACGGCACCACAGATCACCATTTCAATCCCGAAAAACATGCGAAAGGCATGCATGTGCAAAGGCTTCGGCTCGACGTTGACTGGACCGACATTACAGTGGTTCATTAATCTCAATAATGGGATTATCTCTTATTTTGCTCAATTAGTTAATACCTTATGCAGTTTGCTAGTAGTCGTAAAATGGAAAAAAAGCTAGTGATTTGCATAGGATTGTGCAGAAATATGATGAATCTCTTAAAGAATGTGTGAGCAGGTTTAACAAGGAAAAGGTGTCCATTCCAAACTGTGACACTAGGACGGCTATTGAAGCATTTAGGCGGCGATTAGACGAAGAATCAAATCTGTACAAAGAGTTGACCAAGTATCCTTGTCCAACATTTTAAAAGACGCCCAAGCCAAAGCACTGGCCCAAATCAGGATGGAAGAAGACATGCAGTCCAAGAAAGCTTATGCCAATGCTGACAGCCGGAAGACAAGCATTGTGGCGTCATAAGCCATACGAACAGCCGCAACAATTCCACAACGTCCGTAAGATCGGATCCACTAACGACTTGAAGAGTGACCCTAGCTTACCCCGAGGCTCGCTAAATACGGCTTCAACGTCACCATTGGAGGTATTGTCAATACATTACATTCTTTGGGTAATGCTGTTAAATGGCCTTACAGGAATGAAAAGTCGACGTCCCACCGCAATAAACCCAAATGGTGCGAATATCATGGAGATCACGGGCATCATACTGACGAATACGTCACCCTCAAGCGAGAAGTAGCCCACTTCCTGAAGCAAGGTTACCTGAAAGACCTATTGACGAAGAGAGGAAAAGTGATGACGTCGAAAGGTGAGGACTGACGGCAACCACCTTCCTCGCGAACACAAGTAAAGGTAATTAATGTTATCAGTGGTGGATCAAATATCTATGGACTAACCTACTCAGAAGGTAAACGACATGCTAGAGACGGTCCAAATCATGATGCCGTCCCAAAAGAACTCTGTCACCCGCGTGACGCCGAACTAGAAGCTATGCCATCACTTTTGATGACGCCGACCTCGGTGATGATAGAGACATACATCATGACGGACTGGTAATATCATTAATTGTTAGTAATTGGCTACTTAAACGTGTATTAGTTGATAATGGCAGTTCAACCAACATCCTTATGAGAGGCGCTCAAGAAGATATGGGGATCGACGAGTGGGACGTCATCCGAAAGTCCACTGTCCTTGTTGAATTCAGTGGAGAATTTAAACATACCATTGGAGAAGTGACACTGCCCACTTTCGCCATGGAAGTCAACATGCCAACTAAATTTTATGTCATTGACTGTCCTTCTTCTTGTAATGTTATTTTAGGCAGCCCCTGGATCCACAACATGAAGGTTGTCTCGTCGTCGTATCATCAATCAATAAAATTTCCCACAAAGTGGGGGTTACAAGAGATCAAAGGGGACAGACGGATCGCGAGGGAATGTTACAAAACTTCTCTCAAATCAAGGAATCACAGGCATAGCAATTACAGATGCAGACGTTGGGAGAGCAAGACTTCGATGAACAACAAGTTGATGAGGTCATATTAGATCCAAGCAAGCCCGACCAAACCGTCAAGATAGGGGCAACATTATCTCCCGACGTCCGACAGCAGGTAATTGAGTTACTAACGGCTAATGCTTACTGTTTTACATTGTCACATGAAGATGTCACAGGAATAGATACCGACATGATTACACATAAACTCAAACTCGACCCCAACTATAAACTCGTCAAGCAAAAAAGACGTAAATACTCCCCCGAGTGAAACCAAATCATCAATGACAAGGTTCAGAAATTGATCGACACCGGTAAGGTAAGGGAAGTAAAATACCCTGATTGGTTAGCTAACGTCGTTGTTGTAGAAAAAAAGAACGGCAAGTAGAGGGTTTGCATAGACTTCACTGATCTCAGCAAAACTTGCCCAAAAGATCCATTCCCTCTGCCTCACATCGACGCGTTAGTGGACGTCACTACAGGACATGAGCTGCTGACGTTCATGGACACCTTCTTAGGATACAATCAAATACTCATGCATCCAGAATATCAAGAGAAAACGTCGTTCGTCATCGATCGTTGTACATATTGCTACAAGGTCATGCCATTCGGATTGAAGAAGGCCAGTGCAACTTATCAACCCCTAGTCAACGCCATGTTCAAAGATCAAATAGGGGACACCATGGAGGTTTACATAGACGACGTGCTGGTCAAGTCGAAAACCGTGAACAATCACGTATCACACCTGCAGCAGTCGTTTGACATCATCCGAAGGTATGGCATGAAAGTAAACCCTATGAAATGTTCCTTTGGAGTGTCTGTAGGTAAATTCTTGAGATACATAGTCATCTGACGTGGCATCGAAGCTAGCCCAGACCAAATCAAAGCCATCCTCAACATCCACTCGCCATGGAATTGGAAAGAAGTGTAGAAGCTCACCGGACGAGTCGCCGCACTGAATCGATTCATGTATAAGTCTTCCGACAAATGTCGGTTGTTCTATGATGTCCTGAAGAAGAACAAAGGATTTGAATGGACCAATGAACATGAGCAAGCTCCCAGAACCTCAAGCAGTATTTGATGACACCGTCATTGCTGTCCAAGCCGTCAGTGAACGAGTCGATACAGTTGTATGTCGCCGTCAGTGAATCTTCGGTAAGTGCCGTTTTGGCCATGGAAGGACAAGAAGGACAACTGCCAGTATACTATGTAAGTAAATCTTTGGTCGACGCTTAAACCATGTATTCTTCCTTGGAAAGCTCGTCCTAGCAATAGTGAAGGCGTCCGAAAAATTGAAACATTACTTTGAAGCACATTCTATCCACGTCAAAACTAATTATCTTGTTAAGTCCATTTTAACACGTCCATAATTGACGGGAAGGATGAGCAAATGGGCAATCACCCTCAGCAGTTATGACATTTCGTACCAACCGCGGACAACTATAAAGTCGCAAGCATTAGCAGACTTTGTGGCCAACTTCAGCCCTAGATTGGAAGACACAGACTGAGGTAAGTATGATTGAAGTTAATACAACTAACAATAAGTGGATCTTACACGTAGATGGATCCTCCAATTTTTGGGGTGCTGGGCTAGGAATATTGCTAAAGTCGCCACAAGGGGACATCATAGCCCGAGCTATCAGTTGTGACTTCAAAACAACCAACAACAAAGCAGAGTATGAAGCATGGCTAGCTGGGTTGACGTTGGCCAAGGATCTAAACGCCACCGAAGTAGAAGCCTACATCGACTCATTATTGATCATCAGTCAAATTAAAGGGGAATTCGCCGCCAAGGATTCTAAAATGACGGCATATTTTGACGGTGTTTAACTCAAAGTAAAATCTTTCGTAAATTTTGACATCTTTCAAATCCCCAGGGATCAAAACACACAGGCAGATGCACTGGCAAACATTGTGTCAGCTATGAGAAAGTCAGGATTCAAAAGCATACCTATAGTACATCTTTCATCACCTGTAATTTATAAACCATTCAAAGTTAGTGACATCAACGACATCACCACACCATCAGTAAATTGGCATATGCCAATCATCCAATACCTAAAGGATGGCACCCTTCCTGAAGATAGGATACAAGTTCGAAAGGTACGTTTTAGATCTTCAATGTGTGTTCTACTTGACGGTATCCTTTTTCGTAAGTCCGTTGCAGGACCATACCTGAGATGTCTTGACAGTGATGAACTCCAACAAGTGTTAAAAGAGATGCACGACAGATGTTGTGGCAATCATTTAGGCGGACATAGCCTCTCCAACTAGACCTTACGCATGGGATATTATTGGTCGACGTTACGTCAAGACGCTGTCGAGTATGCTAAGAAATGCGATGCTTGCCAGCGACACGCCGCCATGTCACATAAACTAGCAGAATAGTTGCACCCTACTATTACCCCCTCGCCTTTCATGAGGTGGGGTATGGACATTGTCGGGAAGATTCCCAAAGCACCGGGACAAAAAGTGTTCATGTTGGCGTTAACAGATTACTTCTCCAAATGGATCGAAGCTGACTCGGATACAGATGTTATTACATTTATATAGCTTAAAATCATTTGCAGGTTTGGCGTCCCCTCTGAAATCATCTGTGACAACGGCTCCCAATTCATTAGCACCCTATGCCAAATGGAGCATACAACTTAGCACTGCGCCGCCTAGATATCCGCAAATAAATGGGAAAGCGGAGTCAAGTAATAAGTAGGTCATCAAAGTCATCAAAAGATGTCTCAAGGAGGCCAAAGGTAAGTGGACAGAAGAGCTCCCATCAATTCTCTGGGCGAATAGGACCACTCCCAAGATGGCGACGTGGCAAACCCCTTTCTCCTTAGTATATTTGTGTGAGATGTTCTTCCTCCTGAGGTGAGTATCCCCACGTCGCGATACGGATTACTGACGCCAGAGCGAAACGAAGAAGAGTAAAGCCGCGACGTCGTTACTAGTGAAGAATTGAGAGAAGAAACACTTGTTCGCATGGTGTCCCAATAGCAGATAGTGGCCAAAAGATTCAACAAAAATGTCAAGGCCAAAACGTTCAACGTTGGAGAGTGGGTGTTGAGGGAAGTCTTCCAAAATACTAAAGAGCTCAACGCAGAAAAGTTGGCACCAGCAGGGGAAGGTCCGTACCATATTCAAAAGATAGTAGTAAACGGTGCCTACCATTTGTACACCAAAGAGGGTAAGCCAATCCCAAGGAGTTCGAATGTCGTCCATCTTAAACGTTATTACTTTTGATTCACGAGCCATTATGCCAAAATTAGTGCAAGTAAGTAATGTTATGTTTGACTTGTGGTACCATTTCTTCATTTGGTTTTAAATTCGCGTCCTTTTTTATGTCTTACTGACGTTAGTACTTGAGATATATTGCCAACCTTGTAGGTTCTTTTATAACACAAACAAGAGTTATTACACCCGACGTCAACATTACTAATTAAAGAAGGCAAAATGATATATTGACAGCCTTGAGTAATGAAAGTTACCCTCTTTGTTCAAATCTAAGAGAGCAACTTTGTTGCCATGGTTGGTCTCTAAAGCGAATAGGGCAATGAAAGTTGCCTTATTTGCGTAGCTAAGGGGACGACAATAGTTGCCCTATTTGGTAAAATTAAAGCAAGAAAATGATGTTGCCTTTTTTTAAATTATCAAACAGCACAATTTCAAGATGTATGCCCTGCAAACATAATGCAATAACGATCCTACTGTGGCAAAGTTAAGGGTAAGTACATTTCGCGCTGTTAAATTAGGAGACAATTTTTTATTTACACGGGCAATTTTAGTTGCGCTCTTTAACCTTAAATGATGCAGTGAATATAATTTTGGAATTTTTTTTTCATTTTTGAGCACTTGTTGAGGAAATCTTGCTCAGGGTATTGTTCATGTTACGAGGGTATCTAATTCGTGCTCATATTGTCCATATATAGTTACAAAATTAGCTTAATCGTTCTCAGGCCTTTCTGGCAGGAGTGTAGGACATGATACCAAATAAATTTTAGGTGTCTACACTAACTTTAACAAAAATATGTAATTCACCCTCGTTGGATAATTTAATTTATAAATATTACATGAATCTTTGAGGAAATTTATAAATACATAACAATAGAATAGTTCTGTAACTACTTAGCTCCAAATTTAGAAGAAGATTAATAAATCATCATCATATAATTCGAACAAAGAAAAAAGATGATCTCAAATTCATAATCTTCTCTATGAAATCATAGAATCATGAATCTAAGGGATATTTTTCTTCTTTAAGAACATCTTAGACGTGAGACCACAAGTAAGCGCATTACTAGGAATACCGTCAACCCTCTCAACAGCAGAAGCCAACACCACTCCCATGCCCATATGTAAGTGAGGCTCAATATGGCAGTGAAAAGCCCATGCACCCGGATTATTAGCCACAAACTTCAAAGCAGTCCAACCATATGGAAATATCACAGTTGTATTCCTTAGTGGCGGATTCTTCAAGTTAAACTTAGCTTCATCATCTTCAGTAAACTTTCCTACTCCATATCCCAACACCCAAAAATCATTCCCATGCAAATGCCAAGGATGAATTTCACTTACATTAGCACACAAGGCATTCGTCAAGATTACTAATTACACACCTCTCATGGCCGTCCGACGACAACACAGGGGCAACATACCCAACTCTTAACACATTTATATGACGGATGCCCTATGCCGTCAGACGGGCCATCACAATTTCTATAGCTACAACGTCAACAGACCAGTGTGTTTAGCTGGAAGTTGTGTCAACCCTTCATTGCAGCAAAAACATCACAAGGTATACACAAAAAGGTACCTTACATACGCATACATTTACATATATGCACATCCGCATACATATACATTTACATACATAAATAACATCCATGGTAAGCAAAACATAATATAGCAGAACACAAATCGTCAAGTTACACTGTCATAACAACAAAAGAGAAATACGCCAACTAAAAATTAAAGTCTTAAACATCACCGCACAAAGCAAACCAAAAACATCCAAATTTGGTGATACGACACCTCCAAAGTACATTACATAACTAACTACTTGTTGTAGGTGTTGCAGCACCTTGCAGAAACTGGAGAGAAGTTAGGTAGCGTCGGTAGCCTCTTTGTTGACACCGGAATCAGCAGTCGCCATGGTGTCACTAGTGTCGACGCCCTCAGGAAGCAGAACTTCAGGAGTCCTAAACACCTCCAAGAACTGCCTGACATCTGCCTCTGGGGTCCGTGACGACGTTTTCCCTTCCATGTACTGCTTCATCAGCTTGGCCTTGGTCCTCCAAGTATAGTGGCTAGCGTCGTCAACCAGCTCCTCCCGAAGGCTTGCCACTGTGGCGTCCGTCTCCTCCTTCAGTGACGGCATGTCAGCTGCCTGGTTGACATTCCGTTTTTTCTCCTTGGCCAAATCAGCGGAAAGCTCTGAAACCTTCCTTTATGCCGCCATCAGAGCTGAAGTGGACCTCTCTAACTTCTCACGTAAGGTCTTGCATTCCGTCTCTAGAGTAAGGGTTGCAGAGCGCAGAGCTAGTGAATTTTGGACGACCTACACGAACAGTCGTCGTCAGTAAGTACTTTTTCTAAAAACAATAAACATAATATATGTTGGATAACTTACATGGATTTGCAGAGCAAGTCCTTCATTTGCCACCATCGGCAAAGGATGACTAGCTAGACGACGTCGCGGAGCTGTGAACGCCAGTTTCTCTGTCGACGGGAAGATGGTCGGCGCAGTGATCTCGCAGAAGTTCTTGGGAAGACTAATGGTGAAAGTCCTCCCTCTTGGAGTGGCATCCTGGGAACTTTGGGGGCGTCACTCGAACCGACTGTCCTGGCATCCTTGGGAGGAATCATGGGCGACGACGTCATTGTTGTGTTGTTAGAAGATTGTTTCCTCTTTTTGGCCCGTTCCAACATTTGCACTTCAGAGAGGGTAACGGTTGGTGTCTTAGATCTGGTAGACATGGTATTTTCTGAAATTGCACAAGCGCTGTCAGTGTCAGAGTAAGGGGAGAACTCGAAAATTCAAGGAGAAGAAAGGCAGATTACCTGACGCCATTGATGGAGAGGTGTCGTTGGTTGGTTCGTTGGTATTAGTGGTGTGCTCGTCGGTGGACTGGGCAATGCGTCACCGTCCGAAGTCGTCAACTCAAATTTATTTCGGAACGTCCGTTCCTTGGTAGAGTATTTCTTCAGTAGTTGGTTAACCTTTGTCCTGGTTTAGAATGATTCTTCGACGGGCAGTGGGAGTACTTCTACAAACACAAGAAAAATTAGACGGCCTCAACAATACGCTCAGTAAATGACGCAACAAGGAGGATGGTAAGTACCTTCAGAATTCCATCCGTCACGCAAGAAGTTGAAGTATATTCCCAAGGATTTCTTGTTCACAAAAAAATACCTTTTATTCCAACCCCTGTCATTTGCCCCAGAATTTTCCACTAAAGAATGTCGTCCGGCTTTTAGGAAGAAAGTATACCTAGTGTTTTCCACTTTTTTTAACCTCATATAGGTATAGAAGGTCTTCCAACGTGAATTCCACGTTCATGTCTTGGGTTAATTTGTCGATTACATGGACGACACGCCAAGCCAGAGGCATAATTTGAGCCGGACTCACTTGCATGACCGTCAGGAGTTGAGAAATTAGGGGATTCGAGGGGAATTTATACCCAATCTTGAAAGGGTATTCGTAGAGAACTACCCAACCCTCGGGGCTATCGATAGGATGTTCGTCCATCTTAGGGGCTCTAATCTTTTGGAAATGGGTAACCCGGATTTTTCAAGAAATGCATCTATGTCATCCTCAGTGAACTCACTAGCAACACTCTTCCCCCCAATAATCCCCGCGTCGACTATGACGACCTCTTCGGAACTTTCCATAACTTTGGTGGCTCTCTTGGATTTTCTAATTCTGGGGAGAATTTCTTTAGGGGCCATGAAAATAATATAAAGGATTTAAAGAAGAAAATACCTGGTTTTTGGTTCGGCTAGGACTGATGAAGCACCTGACATACAGACGTTCTTGAGGCAATGAATTATCAACAGTTATGAAGGAGAGAGAAAGTGAGAAGTGGGAGATGAAAGGGTGAAAAGACAACTTGATGATCGGAGTGGTTTTAAATAGAGAAGCGTGAGAAGTTGGTGAAATGGGCGGTTGTCCCAAAGCAAATAATCGGCGGTTTTGTGGTTTTAGGACACATGCTAATTAGGGGCAATTGTTGGGCCCACAGTTTTGTGGTTTTGGCGGCAGTTTGGGCTCATTTTGATTTCGAAGAATAAGGCAGTTGGCCTGGTGAAAGGCGTAACCAAGTAAAGCAGAAATTTGCCTTGGCGTTTTGGCAGTTGAGAAATACATGGAGGATCGTTGGAATTTGGCTAACGTGGCCCAGATGCGTAGGAATAAATGAAGTGGCAGCTGGGAATATTCCATGATACATACATACATATATATATATATGCACATACATACATATATATATACACATACATATATATATATATATACACATACATATATATATATATACACACATACATATATATATATATACACACATACATATATATATATATGTGTGTATATATATATGTATGTGTGTATATATATATATGTATGTGTATATATATATATGTATGTGTATATATATATATATATGTATGTGTATATATATATATATATATGTATATACATATATATATATATGTGTATACATATATATATATATATGTGTATACATATATATATATATATATGTATATATATGTATATATGTACATATGTACATATGTATATATATATATATATATATATATATATATATATATATATATATATATATATATAACTTGATGTAAACCTAGTTTCTCTCTCTGCTTTAGCTAACATTAATTCTCTCACTCTCTACACCATTGTTACTGATTTAGCATCCATTGTTACGAACAAAAGTTAGACTCATCGTTGTAATTTATCATTATACTGACGGCGTTGGCCTACTAGGGGATTGGTGATCAAGAGCGTCACCCGTGGATTTTCCTGTCATTTGGGTTTTTCGCCTCAACAATTCGTTTGTCTTTTTATTGTTTTATCTCCTTTACGTATTTCGTTTACTTCCTAATATTGATTTCCATACTATATAGATCTCGTTGTTGGTTCCGTTTTTCTTTTGCGTACTTGGTACAAAATCGGCATAAACAGTTAACTAAATATTTTGGGCAAAAGCTGTAAGTAAAAATTGCTATCTGATCAACCGTGGACCTCACACAAGTATTGATTGAAAGCACCTTATGAGGTGTGGTCTGGTAAGTCTGTAGATTATTCTTTGTTGAGAGTTTTTGGTTCTACTGTTTATTATCATGTAAATGAGGGTAAATTAGAACCTAGAGCTAAGAAGGGAGTATTTGTAGGTTTTACGAGTGGAGTTAAGGGTTATATAATCTTGTCACCTTTTGAGAGTCGTGTTATACTTAGTTGGAGTGTAATATTTGATGAAAATTCTATGCTTAACTCTCATGTGAAGTCTACTGTGGTGTCTGTTAGTAGTGATGTTGATAAAAAGGTGGATCTGCAGTCACTCACGATGAGAGTGAATCACAACACCAAGGTGGATAAGATCAACATGGTGCTACTAAATCTTTTAGTCATCAATCAACCTCATATGAAGCACATCAATCGAGCATAGCACTTGATAGAGCTAGAAGAGTTTGTGTGGGACCTCCAAAGAGGTATGGTTTTGAGGATATGGTTACTTATGCACTACAGGTTAATGAAGAGGTGGAGGTGGAAAATCATGAGCAATCCACCTCTAAAGAAGATGTTTCGGTAGCAAATCTACTCAATGGCTCGTTGCAATGGGAGATGAGATGGAGTCTCTGGATAAGAATCAGACTTGGGAGCTAGTCAAACGTCCTAAGGAGAGAAAGATTGTCATGTGCAAATGGGTTTTCAAGAAGAAGGAAGGGACCTCACCTTCCGAGGTGGTCTAGTATAAAGCTCGAATTGTTGCAAAAAGGTTCACGCAAAGGGAATGAGTTTATTATAATGAGATTTTCTCACCAGTAGTTAGACATACTTCCATCAGGGTGCTATTAGCAATAGTTGCAGATTATGATCTTGAACTTAAGAAACTATATGTGAAAACAACTTTCCTACATGGGGAGTTGGAAGAGGAGAAATATGACCCAACCAGATGGGTTCCAAGTTCCTGAAAAAGAAGATTATGTTTGTAGGTTGAAGAAGTCCTTATATGGACTAAAGCAGTCTCCTAGGCAGTGGTACAAAAAGTTTAATAGTTATTTGATTGAGTTAGGCTACAACAAGAGTCTGTATGATTGTTATGTGTATCACAACAAATTGGATGATGGATCATTAATTTATATGATCCTGTATGTAGATGATATGTCATAGCTGAAAAGACGAAGTCTGATATTCAGAGGTTGACGGGTCTTCTTAGTTATGAGTTTGATATGAAGGATTTGGGTGCTGCGAAAAAGATTTTGTGTATGGAGATCTATAGGTAAAGAGGTCAAAGGAAGCTTTTCTGGTCACGTAAAGGTTATATTTAGAATATTTTGTCAAGGTTTGACATGTCGACATATAAACCTATAGATACTCTAATTGCGTCCAATAATCATTTGTCTGTTGCTTTTGCACCCAAGACTGCTGAAAAAAAGGAGTACATGAGTCGGGTTCCTTATGCTAGTGCAATAGGGAGCTTGATGTATGCTATGGTTTACACTATGACGGATCTTGCACATGCAGTTAGTATCATTAGTAGGTTCATGGGTGACCCTGGTAAGGAGCACTAGCAGGCAGTCAAGAGGATTTTTCATTACCTTAGCGGCACGTCTCATATTGGTCTTATTTATGGGAATGATACTCAACGTTTAGTCACTGGTTATTCTGATTCTTATTATGCTGGAGATGTTGATGGTGGGAGGTCCATGAATGTTTATGTATTTACTCTTGGTGGTTTTGTTGTTAGTTGGAAGGCGACTTTGCAGGCTATAGTTACTTTGTCTACTACTGAAACAGAGTATATGGCGTTGACAGAAGCTACTTAAGAGGGGATAGGTTAAAAGGGCTAGTCAGTGATCTTGGTTTACATTACGATTAATGTATTGTAACAGTTTGAGTGCAATATGCTTAGCGAAGGATCAAGTCCATCATGAGAGGACTAAGCATATTGATGTGAGATATCATTTTCTGAGGAATAAGACAAGAATTAAGGCGAAGAAGGTAGGAACTACTGATAATCCTACTCCCATGTTCACCAAGTCGGTTCCGTGGAGTAAGTTTTAACATTGTTTGAACTTACTCAATTTTCGTGATTGTTACTCAATCTGGTCTGGTTGTCTTTTGGGACAAATCTGTTTGTCGGGAGAATCTGGGCGTTATGATCAATGCATCTGTTTTCTCGTTTATTGTGAGAGGATTCAAGTCAAGGTGGAGATTTGTAAGAATAGTGCCTCGAATATGTTCGACGAAATGCGTCAAAAGGAGCTTTCTTAGTACCGCCCGATCGGGTCGGGCCCAAGACGATTTTGTCAACAACATACTTTTGAAGGTTGCCCGATCGGGCGCCCTAGCGAACTTAAAGCCGGGCGTGGTCGCCTTATCAGGCCCGAAAACAATCCAGTTTTGGAAATTACCGCTCGATCGCGAAAAGGCATTTTTTGACGCGGGGTATAAATAAGTTATTTTACCTAGTTATTTTAGACTACGAATTTAGTCTGATTCTCTCTCTCTCTGCCCGTGGATGTAACCAAATTGGTGAACCACATAAATCTATTGTGTGGCTTTTAGTGTTTTGCATTCGATTATGTGTTTCTTTCTCACGTCTGCTATAACATTTATTATCAAATCCAGCTATTGAGAGTAAGGTCTTCTGGTCCTGAGTCTTTATTCTCTTCTTCTTTTATATATTTCTATTCTTATTACATTAGATTATTTATTTGCTGAAGAATTCCAACGATGTTTGTCTCACACGTGTTTGGGGTGTGAGTTATACACTTATACTGTAGGTAATAGCCCGGCCTTCATGTAAGTATTTGATTGATATTAAGTATGTTTATGAAGTATATGCTTATACAAACGATTTGGTGTAGATGACTATTGTTGCTGAATTTATCTCGTTTTTTACTTTGAGAAGATCAGCAATGGTCATGTCCTTCCTAAATTGTGTGCAAATTTGCACTTTGTAAAGTGTTGCACGTTTTAAGGCATATTTGCAATCTCTTTTGTATTTCTATTGTAATAATGACAATTTTATAGGTCTGTCATCATTTTAAAGATATTTTTTAATTTATAGAATAATTTCATAATTTGACACTTATTCATTTACATGTTTGAAGCTTATGTACGGCAAGTTCATTTTATTTTATTTTTTTAAAAAGGGAAGAAAGAAATATCAAAGAGGGTTGCCAAGGCTAAATTGTGCTCATTCTTGAGTAAATGCAACTGTATAGGCAAACAATAAGGCGACTAAGAAGAAGTTGCCTTTTTTGTTCGATCATTTCAGCCTTGAGTAATGAAAGTTACCCTCTTTGTTCATATCTAATAAGAGAGCAACTTTGTTGCCATGGTTGGTCTCGAAAGCGAATAGGGCAATGAAAGTTGCCCCTATTTGCGTAGCTAAGAGGACGATAAAATTTGCATATTTGGTAAAATTAAAGAAGAAAAAAAAATGCTTTTTTAAATTATCAAAGTGCGCTATTTCAAGATGTATGCCCTACAAACATAATGCAACGATCTTACTGTGGCAAAGTTAAGGGCAAGTAAATTTTGCGCTGTTAAATTAAGGGGACAATTTTTTGATCTACCCGAGCAATTTTACTTGCGCTCTTTAACCTTACATGATGTAGTGAAGATAATTTTGGAATTTTTTTTCATTTTTGACCACTAGTTGAGGAAATCTTGCTTAGAGTATTGTTCATGTTACGAGGATATCTCATTTGTGCTCATATTGTCCATATATAGTTACAAAATTAGCTTAATCATCGTTCTCAGGCCTTTCTGACAGGGTGTAGGACATAATACCAAATAAAATTTAGGTGTCTACACTAACTTTAATAAAATAGAGTCTACAAATAGTCATCACTTCATATTCTCATATAATAATTCACCCTCTTTGGATAATTTAATTTATAAATATTATATGGATCTTTGAGGAGATTTATAAATACATGACAATAGAAAAATTCTGCAACTCTGTAACTCAAAATTTAGAAGAAGATTAATGAAATCATCATCATATAATTAGAACAAAGAAAAAAGATGATCTCAAATTCATAATCTTCTCTAAGAAATCATAGAATCATGAATCTAAGGGATATTTTTCTTCTTTAAGAACATCTTAGCAGTGAGACCACAAGTAAGCGCATTACTAGGAATACCCTGAACCCTCTCAACAGCAGAAGCCAACACCACTCCCATGCCCATATGTAAGTGAGGCTCAATATGGCAGTGAAAAGCCCACGCACCCGGATTATCAGCCACAAACCTCAAAGCAGTCCAACCATATGGAAATATCACAACTGTATTTCTCAGTGGCGGATTCTTCAAGTTAAACTTAGCTTCATCATCTTTAGTAAACTTTCCTTCTCCATATCCCAACACCCAAAAATCATGCCCATGCAAATGCCAAGGATGAATTTCACTTACATTAGCACCCAAGGCATTTGCATTTTGCAAAATTATATCTACTGTGGTGTTATACCCAAGCCTATACACACCACTTCCGGTTGTCGTGTTCGGGTTAGCCGGAGGACTCATGATATCATACGAAGAAGGGAAGTTTTCGGGTGGGTTCGTTTGATCGAACCCGCTTTTTAACCCGAATTTAATTGATCCTAAATACGGCGTTGGAGGAAAGACCAAAGAAACATTATTGATAGCCCATTTGATGAAACCATCAATCCTGTTTTGAGTGTTGAGGAGGGCGATACGACGATCGTACGTCGCCGGAGGTGTATGGGATCCCATAAGGGCAAATATGTTCTTAGTGAAGGATTTGCTATGGTTATAGTCATTCCATGCAGGAGTTATAGGGGGTGATATGGTAGGGAGTTTAGAGGCCGAAGTTGGCTTGTAGTTTAGAATAGTAAGAGCTGGAGGAGTGTTAGGTCGTCGTCCTCTTACACCAATTACTATCCAATAATTTTTGTTAGGGTTTTGATTGGTATTAATTAGAAATGAGTAACTCTCCCCTGAGTATATGTCTAAGTCGTCTACGGTAAAAGGTTGTACGTAGTTTCCATCAGCTTCCACCACGATCATCTTATGGTTCTGTAAATCAAACAAATGAAGTAAATATATATTAATTGATCAATTTAGTTAAATGGTGATGTTAGTAGTCTTTTTTGTAATCTTAATCAAAACAAATTAAACATCATCATTTGTTGTGTTTAATATTGTATTTATTAATTGGGAGACAAAAATACAAAATTAATATAAATGATAACAATTTTTTCCCATTTTCTAAACAGATCACACCTTTATATTATTCCACAATAATCCTATCTTTTGCTGATTGGAGTTTATCAAAATAATCAAAATTTTTATGTCTTATAATATTTTTTTTTTGGAGTTACATTACTTTTTCATTAGAGTTAGCATCACTAATTCATAAGAGTTATAGCGAGTAAATTTTTTTCTCATTTCTCATATAAGTATGCATTATCATATGAACTCACTTCTATATATATATAATAGATTAATGAAGCCAAGGAAAATTTTCTACTATACATACCTTAGCTCTACAATCTACAAAAAATAATGAATCCAAACAACTAGCAGCCACAGAAAGTTTCAACTTCTAGAGGAAAGCAATGTTGCTCAATCCTGTTGATACCTCCAAGAGACAGGATTGAAAGGACACTGGCTCACTTAAACTTTACTCTTTGTCTTAATTATGTAGTGTTTCCCAGTAGTGATATAGTATTATAGGAGTACACCACGCTCATTATGCAGGTGAACTGTGCACAAGTAGCACAACTGCACAAGCTTCACTTCCCCTTGACTTTTATGGTCAATTTGATTGATTTTATGACCCACCTTGATATGGCATCAAGAGCGCGTGATCTTGAGTGGCCGGCACAGAAAATCTTTAAAGTCAAAAAAGTTCCATCATTTTGACGATCTTACGTGTTAATTTTTTTTGATTTGCAATGTTAGGAATATAATCCTCTTAAATTATGTACATTATTTATCTTTCTGGTAACTATGTTATAATTTCACCAACACATATTATCAGGTTATGTCTATATAATTACGAAAAAAATTGTTTGGAGCTTGAAATATCGAACTATTGGGACAAAAATAATACTCTTTCATGAATTTGGTTAAACCATTGATAACTTACTCTTTTGCATCTAAAAAGATAAAATATTACATGTCATAAAACTTTAGTAACTTACCCCGATGGCTATGTTGAGGGAAGCAAGAGCAGTAGTACTAGCAAGTCGTACTCTATAAGTTTTGTTTGGTAGCACCTGAAGAATCTGGGGGGCACATTGCTCGTTTCCTCTGAACTTGCATTGAGTTGATGACGAGTTACCGAAATTTGGCAATAGGGAACAATTGTATTGTCCTCTTCCATTGATGAGTAAAGTCTGACATTAAGATAAACCAGCGAAAATTACATATTAAATTGATTAATTAATGGACAGGAAACTTTCAATGTCACCAGATTAGGATAAAATGATCAAAGACACAAAAGCATATAGTATGTAAATGTAACTCCCCAAATATTAGTAATTACAAATTTGTATACAACTTTCAAATGTAGAAGGACTCCCACACATGCAAGCATACACATGCGAATATATTGCTTGGTGTTGTTCGTTGGAAATTTGATCTCTCTATTTTATATAGTGTTTTTAACCCAATTTCCTTAACAGTAAGTACTATTTTTAAGCTCATATTTGTGTGATTTGATATGGTTGGGTTGGTTTTGGTTCCTTTATGCTTTATATTATAGACTATGCAATTCGTGCCTTAATTTGGCCACGGAATGAAAGTCCGATGATCATACATAGCTCACACCAGATTTGAAAAGCAAGTCAAGCGGCTTAGATGCAGAAACGGAGCAAGAAGCTAAGAAAAAGCTCTTGCATGGTTCACTGGGCGGTTTACCCAGATTGGGCGAGCCATGTTTTCTTCAATCTCTGTTCACCCAGTCGACTGAGCGAAATATACCCCAAAATCGCTTGCGCACCTGACCAAGCGAAATCTCGACTTAGCTCGTTAGAGCAGAATACCGTTGCCCGACCAGGTGATTTTCCGGGAGGTTAATTTTTAATGTATTTTAGTCGATTTTGCACAGACTATAAATAGTTTTTTAGGAAACTCGATTGTTTATCTTATTTTCTTCGTTTTATTAGGTTTAAACACTTAGTTTTCGTTCTATATTTGTATTAACAGACTTTGAAGATTATAAAGATCGTTGATTTCGCTTTAGTTGTTCTTCAATCATTCGGTCTTTTTTTTCTAGTTAATCTATTTAGATGCATTATTCTATTTTCATTATGCTTATAATATTTATTAGTATCATGAGTGAGTAATATTTTTCTAGGGATTAGTGAGGTAAGCCATGTCTATACCTTTTTTAATTGTGATTTAATGTTTTTCAATAATTTGATTGGATTAGAGTAATTCTTATTGATTTGTTATGATTGTTTAATTCATGTAATTGCGCAATATCATTTAGAATTGAAAGATCGTACTTATTAGAGGCTTGTTACAATTGGTAGATCTAATTATGTTAAGCGATCGTACTAGCATATGTTTATCTAAGAATGTTAACACACCAGACCGTAGGATTAACAAAAGACTTTAATTACTTGACCCTCAATCCAAGTATTGTTGAGTTGTATCGTATTAATATAATTGGTATAAGCAGGGTGGAACGAGCAAATGCCCTAGGTTTTAATTCTCCGATTTACATACATTTGTGATCTAGCTTATTTTTGTTTAGTTATTACTCATTTTTCTCTTGAAGTAGTTAAGTAATTGAACATCAATCTATAGAAATCCTCTCCCTATGGATCGACCCGTATTTGCTAAGTCTCTGCTTACAATAGACATCGTACACTTATGGTAGTATTTTAAGACCCATCAAAATTCATCATATTACTTTAAGATTATTAGGACAAATCCTTCCAAACGTAGTGGTTGAGGGTAGGGATTCCCTTACCTTTTCTCCTTTATTCCCGAATGAGTCGCAAATATTAACCAAGAAATTGTAAGAGTAGAGGTGGTCAAGGTTCTCTCCTTACAAACCAAAAAGAAATTCAATACTCCAATAATTCAACCTAAATTGCCATAATTTTTTTTAAAAGAAAAACTATATATACTTACTATTTAGGAACTACTCTAAAAAAGAATATTCCTATTTCATTCTCGCAAAAGACTCTATTTATTTCTTCATTACACAATTTTGAAGTCGTATATTTGACCGTAGATAACTTTTATTACATATTAAAATTCAAAAGTTGATATATCAAAAGTAAATGTGAGATAATTTGACCATAAATAATTACCAATATAAAAGAAAAAAAAAATATGATCAAATATTAACTTTTTGTAATTTTTTATTAATGTATAAAAGAGACATTCATGATTAATGTTGTACATATAGGAGATCGTGCAAAAACAGATAAGAGAAAGAAAAAGGAGCATTAAACCATCAATAATAGTGATCTTAATGAGGAATCTTAAACTTAATGTCCTTGTGTTCTACTTTAAGTACAACTAGTTATTAGATTCGGCCTATGCCCCGGTTAAGAAACGTTTCATTTATTAATATTGTACTTTGATATGATAGCACTAAATACAACTTGGTCTAGTGGTTAAAACTTAAGTATATGAACTTGAGGTCACGGGATCAAAAACTATACTATGCAATTTCTAATTTTTTTAATTGTACATGAATTTCATGAACTAAAACTCTCCAGGGAGAGGGTCATGTGGCACCGTTCCTGGTTTACGCACGCCTTTTAATATATTAGTATAGATTAGAGTATGTTAGATTATAGACATTGGTCCTACTTAACTTTAGCTTTTGCATCATCCAGTTCAATAAAGGTCGATATATTCTTCATGACCATTATTATGTCTTTGGCTGCATTGCTTTCATAACATATTAAACGTGGAAATATATTTACTAGTTAATCGTTAAGTTTTTTTCATAATATAAAAGGAAAGAATACAATTAGTAATCCAGTCAATTTTAGGCCAATCCAACTTATAGTTTTTATGGTGCATTATATTTGAAAAAATTTGACTTGATAAAATTTATTAGATTTTATAGGACCTGATCAATCCTAATATAAATAATATCCCTTTTATTTTTATATCTCATGAATTTCGTACTTCCATATTACATTAATTAACCTTTAAATTTGATTTTTGAAGGTGAACATAATTATCCATTTGTACCATTATTCCTATTTTGAAAAGGTTCGGCAATACTATAATTTTTAATGAAGAAAAATTAAGTTATAATAAATTGTCACCTGAGGTTCACCAATCCAACGTAATGGCTTAGAGGATAGGCCAACTTCCTGCTCATGTATACTTTCGTGCCACCAATCACTCAATAACAAATTGAATTCCCCATCATAGTGGAATGGTTCATGCTGTCCTTTTGGTACTTCGACTATCAACGTCCCATACAGTCCTCCTGATCTTTGCATTCCATAATGTCCATGGTAAAAATAGGTACCCGCCTGCATATATCAAATATTATAATGCATCATACTTTGTTAGTATTTTATGCTTCTTCGGTTCTTTTATAATCGTAATATTTTCATATTTGCATTTGGTAAAATATAAATTTGATAGTTCATATTTTAAATATTTATTTGTAAAAAGTTTTATAAATTTGATAATATGAAGATGTACAAAAGTTTCTTCAAAGGTGTCACATGTTGTCTACATGAGTTATTTCTTCTCACAGATTAGGGTGATGGATGAAGGCTCCGAATAGTGACTTCCTCGATTTCTCCTTGGATACAAACAGGTGTCCTGCTATTTTAAAATGGTAAAAAGAATCTCCAGTGACCAGAAAAAATAATGAGTTCGTACATTAGTATCCTTCTGCATATATAGTTCACTGAAATAAAATGTACACCGATGCATCTGTACATTAGCATGCATCTAAATTTTATTTGCAATTTTGGCAATTTACTACAATTAAGTTATTCATATCATTTTTTTCAATTAAATCAACAATGGTTTTTGCTTGACAAAGATAATTTTCTAATCACATGTGTCTTAATTTGTTTAGACATGGTCTTAGCTGTAATATGATTAAACTTGGGTTACGAATTTGTACAACCTCAAACAGAATTCTTATACTTATTTCTCAATAAAATTTCAAATAAAGGGTATCTTAGGCTTATAAAAATATAGGTTTCGACCCTATGTCTAACTTTTGGAGTCCTTTTTTAATTTATATTCTCAAGATAAGTTAGGAATTTTTTTCTTCCATTTGTAGTTTAGACTATTGCCTAAATTAGCTTACCTAACTATACATGCATGACTTTTGAAATTTAGGCCTAGGTGCTGCAATGGACTTTGATTTGGTACATTATTGTTGATTAAAGTTTATATAAGATTATATCAGGACAAGGGATTTTTGTCGACTTAATTTAGCAGCACTTATTTATAATTATTAACAAACCTTAGCTTGTTCACCAAGTTATCTCTTGGGTGCTAAATAAATTACTGACCATTATGTTGTTATTTATTGTTATAGATTACAAATTCGTCAATTAGTAGCGTCTAGGGTGTTAAATTATGTCCTTATCATCAACACTATTATTCGTTAAGTTTAAATTTAGATGGTATTTGTTTTGCATATCATGAATAGTATTTTCCTATTTATAGATGTTCTACTAGCAAACGTTTAGCTTTTTGTTCACTATAACAACTTGATATACAAGTCAAAGAAATAAGGGTGTGCGAAACTAGAAAAGGATCACTAATAATTAAGCACAACTGCATAGTGCTGGAGTAGGTGTAGTGTAACCACCGTCAACATTAGAGTGAGAACAGGATACTTTCTCTAATCTACATTCCTTTTTGAACAGGATACTTTCTGTAACCTACATTCTTTTCTTTTAATACTGTTGTATCCCTTTTAGAATTATTAATTGTAAATTGGCTCATTAACGTCGAGCAATATAACAAATAATTTCGGATGAAAGAAGTCATAGTATAGATGAATTAATTAAGTGGACAGCATGAAAGGTAGAATGTTATTACCTTGTCAACCACAAATCTGTAAGTAAAAGTCTCTCCAGGATTAATGGGACATTGAGAAATTGAAGCAGTTCCATCTGCCCAAGGTGTTCCCAGCTGAAATAAAGAATAAACATATTAAATCCCAGTTACGATTTGAATCGCCAAATATATAATTTAATGTATTTTAAAAAGAAAAAAGAACAGGAACATTTGCTTTGGTTCACGTTAAGGTCACAGGCGTTACTCGTTAGCATCCCACATGCAAAGATTCCGAGCTCAAAATAATATTATATGGAATGTTCATCCTAATGTACGTCCATGCCGAAAGTATTTCTTTCTTACTTTACTTATGCTTTTAGAAAATTATTTATTACAGCAATCTTAAACATCATTCGCAGTCGGCAGTCCCATCCAAAAAAAAAGAGTTATCAACATTTTTTTTGAATAGTACAGTAAAAGAGTAAGAAAATAATAAAATAATTAATGATTACAAATTATAGAACACCCATTCAATGTGTTCTTAGGATCATATCACGCACTGAAATATCACACCCAAATCTCACTAATGGTTGAATCAGACTGAATAACTATTAATCGCCTCCAGATAAACCTGATTTCAATATTAGTTCCTAAACTGATGGCTTTTGGACCACTTTTGAAGTGAACATTTCTATTTTATATTTTAATCAAATGTACACCAACTTTCAAAAAAGTATGCGCATGATTCACAACATAAATTATCGCATCAAATTGTGCAAGACAATCACTTAAAACACTTTTTCAAACTTGTGCCACATTTTCCTTTCTTTTAACAACACCAAATAGCTTAGACTAGCCTACCACAATATTGTTTGACACACATTATAGGGGTCACGTAGAGGTGGGCATGGACCAAGCCAGCACATGAAATGACCCCCGTTCCAACATTACAAGCTCGCTCAAGGTCCGATCCGATTCGTTGTTTGTTACGTGGCCCGTGGGCCTGCCAGTGTCAATAAATTTTATTTCAGACCCATCCCGGCACAAACCCGCCTATATTTCATGTGGGCCCAATGATTCTTTTCTTTGTTTTTTAATATGAAATTGCCAAAAAAATATAAAACACAAGTCTGGCCACAGGAGGCACGAACCCGGCCCGCATGCACATGGACCTGGGTCAGACCGTGGACAAAATCTGAAAATTTCAAGCCCGACACGACACAGCCCGCCAATCACGGACTAGGGTCCGACTCGCCAGTGCCCAAATCCCGTGACAGACCCAACCTGACCCATGCCCAGGTATACAGGCGTTTAAGGAACTTTCGTTTATAACTTAACCTCATACTCCCTCCATTCCAACAAAACTTTCGATTTTTATTTTTCACATTTGTCAAACTATACTTTGTACAACTAATATTTTTACTACACATTATTTGAATTATTTTTATATTTATTCATTTAGACAATTCAAACAAGATTCTATGACTATGTTGAATTATAAGATTCTCTCTACTTTTAAATAATGTCAAATTTGGAAATGACAATATCTTAAAAAAACAGATGGAGTATGTGGCTCATTTACTATATATTATCTCTTATTTATTAAAATAACATGTAGCAAACTAGCTAGAATTTTTTTTCACGGTTAGAATGTCTCTCCTCCGTATCTAGACATTGATCTTTAATATTTTACAAATAAACATAAATATTAGATAATTGAATTTAATATGCATTTTCGAATAGTAAGTTTTTCTTTAATATATCCATAACACATAATAGAACATATTACTAATACAAGTATAATAGGTATAATATATAGATTACCATTCGATGCACCTAAAGTGTACGTTATGACATTTAAAATAATACGGTTTAAAATGTTCATATGTGATTATTGTGTCCTAACATATGATACAAACAAAAATGTGGGTGATTTATTAATATATATGGCTACACCTCCTCCATGTATTACTTGGAGGCATGTATCTTAGAATTAGGTAAAACTAGATACGTTGCAGCAATCAATAGATAGCTTAAATTCTTTTAATTATCAAACCTTAAACTATTTATTTCTGGTTTAATCCCTCTTTTTGGCCTTTAATTTTTCGATTTATGTACAATATTTAATTTTTTCTCACCAATTTATGAATTACTTAAATTTATTTTATGAGTTTTACTATTATTGTGGTGTACCAGCTTTCACATAATAGTTTACAACATAGTTAAATCAACTAATAGCGGCACCTAAGTAATACAAACTACCTCACTTTTTTTTTTATCCATATGAGCCACGAAGGCGATACAAAATACAAACTACCTCACTTTAATTGTAAAAGATTCGCTTTTTAATAAAAAGTTATTAATTTTAAAGGATCATTTTTTACTCTACGACAATAAGTTATATCCATTTTATAATAAATTTATCCTAAAATGGTCTTATGATATTTATGATAGAGTTGGAGAATTTGAGTTCTCTATAATGTAGACCCGTCAAAGCAAAAAAAAAAAATTGCCAAACATCAAAGTAAAAAAAGAGAGTTAATTGCCCTCCATGCCAACATCACGTTCCGCATACCAACACCGCCCAAAATTTAATTACTGCGCTACGGTACTATCCCTGATTTCAATAGTTGTTAGATTGCTTAATTCAAACTATGATATTTTAATGAAGATTATCTGACAGATGCATCATACTATACCTATAACTAGAACAGATATGTCAATCGTTGATCAGAAAAAATGTGGAATGAAGAATTTTATACGTTTTCTGATTCTTCCTCTAAACAATACCTACTATAAAAAGAATAACTACTCATTCACTAGTAATTTACTCCCATAAAATGTTATTACATTTTGACCGTTGGCATTATTTAGTTGGTAATTTTGACAGTCTTTTAGTTGATATATACATAAGAAAAAACATAGTCATATTGGATCTTATTTGATTTGTCTCAATTTGAGTTTTCCAAATATATAATTTTTATATATTTTTCATATAAGTAACTCAAGATATTGATGTTTGAAGTTGCACCTCGTAAACTGTGAAAAAGCAAATGTAGCAACATTTTTGGGACAAAGAGAGTAGTTTATTACTCTCTTCGATTCCGAAAGATTCTCCTTATTACTGTTACTACGTACAATTATCAAGGAGGATCATTTTGTGTGGCATCTTGAGTGGATAAAGTAGGAGATATAAAGGGGGTTAAAGAAAATAAATAAATAAAAAGCGGGTAAAGTAGGGGAGAGGAAGGGAGTAAATAAAATTGAATTAATAGTGTAATGGTGGATCATATGATAGGTACATGAGAGGGTAAAAAGGGAAAAAATTGCCAAATAAGAAATAAAGTAAAAGAGAGAGGGTCTTTTGGAAACGCATTTAAACGGAAAGAGGGAGGATCTTTAAAAATCAGAGAAAGTATGTTCTTACGCAGATTAGCGTAGTAATGTAGACGAGTTTTGATTTCAAGTAGAAGATGATTTTAGTTGAGGGCTCATAGGGGCTTCGCGCTTGATAATTTTTTTGGCTTATTATATATAAGAAATATCTTATACAAAATAAATAGGTAGAACTTTTATAATATAATGATTAATGATTTCACCCTTAATCTAGAGATTGGATATTCGAAATTTGGATATATTAATTTTTTGGCCAATGATCCGCCACTGTTATTTCCACGTCTTCAGTAACATCCCTCAAGATTTTATCAACTAGTGAGCTGACATTCACCTTTATGTTTATTTTGTACGCATAATGTAAAATGAAAGCAAACATAAACAATGCAGTAGTCAGTAGAAGAATACATAAAGCTAGTAAACTAAAGCTACCTGTCTAATACCATGCCAATGGATGACAACACCCTCAGTGCTTAGCTTGTTGGTAAGATCAACATGTATGGTATCGCCAACTTCGGCACGGATAGTTGGGCCAGGGAACTGCCCATTGATCCCCATAACCACCCTTTCTTCGCAATCAGGAGCCCAAAACATGTATTCCACATCCCATTTGTAATGACGAACTTTCACCGCTGTTGATTTTACCACCATTAACGATGCTACACTGCACCAAAGCGTGAGGTAATGTAGTATCCTCGGCCTTGAGTTGGCCAAGGAACACGAATACAAACTCATGTTGCCAAGGTTTTAAGGGAAAAAATGGATAATAGATATACAAGGAAAACCCAACTAGTAGTAAAATGGTATGTTTGGTTCGATGTATTGCCTAGCTTTTATAGCCTACCTAGAGTGAGTTGGTGGCTTGGTGCGCAACGTCCTGGCTCTTTCTCTTTTGATTTGCATAATCTATTCATTAATAGGGGGATTTTGCTAAATCAAGGGGTGCAACTGTACAAATGAGTTTAGTGGACTCGAATTGAGTTTTAAATTACTTTATTCAGCCTATGATATTTACAACACTAAATAGTTTTAAGGTTAAACTTTATAAATTTTATTCAGTCTATAATATTTACAACACATGAAATTTAATTTGTTAAAATTTATAAATTTAAATGACAAACACTATTATATAAACTAAAAGAAAAAGTTATGTAAGATCTTGTAAGACTAATTATTTTTGAGAGGTTGTAAGACTAATCTCAGTATTTACTATTTAGATATTAATTAGGCCTTGTTTGGTTGTATATAGGAAGTCATACTTCTTAGGAAGTTATTTTTCCCATGTATTTGAAATTCCTAGGAAGTGTAAAATTGTGTTTATGGTTGATAATGGGAAGTAGAACTTCCTATGGGAAGTTCTACTTACCTAGCACCTAGGTAAGTAACTTCCTCCATTTTGGAGGATGTAGAACTTCCTAGGAAGTGCAAATT
This sequence comes from Beta vulgaris subsp. vulgaris, assembly GCF_026745355.1. Taxonomy (NCBI): domain Eukaryota; kingdom Viridiplantae; phylum Streptophyta; class Magnoliopsida; order Caryophyllales; family Amaranthaceae; genus Beta; species Beta vulgaris. The sequence continues at coordinate 17,371,543 of NC_079210.1, read as the reverse complement.
CCCATGGTTTTGCCAACCAAACAACTTCATATACTTCTACTTTCTAGGAATTTGCACTTCCCATGATTTGTTTTGTCAACCAAACAAGGCCTAAGTTTTTATACTTCCTCCGTCCCATAATATAAGTCCTGATTCTGTTTTTACGCGGGAATTAAGGTTAAATGGAATCTTGTTTTATTTGAATAAAAAAATTATTTTTATTGAGAAACACTTGCATTGTTTTTTTTCTTTTTAACAAAAAATAAAAGCTGTCATTTAATGTTGCATGGTTTAATGTGTAGAGGAGTTCAATGGGGTAAAAAATTCCATTTGTCATTAATAATGGTGCATTGGAAGCTGAAATTATGATGACATTTTGGGAATTAAACTATTTTCATGAGGGTATTTTGGAAATAATTATTGATTGAAAATAGAAATAAGACTTATATTTTGGGACACCTTATAAGGAACACAAGACTTATATTATGGGACGGAGGGAGTAATTCTTAATAACTACTCCCTCCGTCCCATAATATAAGTCCTGATTCTGTTTTTACACGCGAATTAAGGTAAACTAGAATCTTGTTTTATTTAAATAAAAAGATTTATTTTTATTGGAAAACACTTATTTTGCTTTTTTCTTTTTAACAAAAAATAAAAACTTAACATTATATTAATATTGCATAGTTTGATGTGTAGAGGAGTTTAATGGTTATGAGATTCTATTTTATCATTAATAATGGTGCATTGGAAGCTGAAATTATGAGGACTTTTTGGGAGTTAAATTATTTTCATGAGGGTATTTTGGGTATAATTATTGATTGAAAATAGAAACAAGACTTATATTTTGGGACACTTTAAAAAGAAAGGGGACTTATATTATGGGACGGAGGGAGTATTATTTTTTATTTTTATTTATTCTTCCTATTTAAAATCTTTTTGAGACAAAGACAAAAAATCAAATTAGAAAGAACAAATAGCAACTAATGGAGCAATACATGATTGAAGATATCTATACAAATATATTAAAAGGCAAGCGTGATAATGTATACACGCCATGAGTCACCTCTGTTACTGCACTAAAATTGTCCAATGTATAAAAGTCATGTTAATGAACAAAAGTAAAATTAGCTTGCAATAAGATTTAAACTCATGACCTCATGTTATTATACATGACACAATTATCATCTCAACCAACATTTAACCATATTTTAAGTGTTCACATTATTATATTTGTACCTTTTAAACGTTGAGTTTTACTTAATATATTTTAATAAAAAAGGAAAAAAATGTGTATCAAGTTCGAAAAACAATACCGACCCGAGATAACGCCCGAACCCAAATATTAATTAATGATTAAAATACTGCAGTAGAGGGTGCGAGAATATACAAGTGTTACAAGATTTATGTAACAGATGAAGGATCCACGTTATTCAATTTCATTAAACTCAAGTTTTAAGTTGATTTAGTTCAGCTTATTCATTACAAAGACTAGCTCATAAATATTACTTCCTCGGTTTCTTTTACGCGACTAACTTTCCTTATTTGAAAATGTCGTAATAAGTGACTGGTTTTTCTATATGGCAAAAAAGTGGTCCCAACGTCTATTATTTAATTCCTTGACGTATTTAATTCAATACAATACTCAAATTTGATAGGTTAAACCAATGGTACTGATTAAATTCATCTCTACCTTACTTGATTTTCCCCTACCTTCTCTCTCAGACACTTAAAAAGAAACGAAAAAAAAGTATATTTTAACCTTTTTCCAGTCAATATTCTCATGAATTTTTTCTTTGGAAGTGCAAATAAAAAAATTTATGACATAACTGAAAAGTTTAATAGAGCTAATTCATTTGACATAGTTCATCGAATCTACATGTCATTGAGGCTGGGATTAGTCCCATGTTGGAGCAATGATATTATATGCTCTCTATTTAAATTTTCGCAACAAATTAATTATTGTTATCCATATTTGATCTGAAAAAATAATTTAGGGTGTCTATCAGGTTTGTTTTATAATGATTAAGAATCGATAAAAGGTGACGCTTTACGTATAAGTCGAGCGTATATAGGTGCGGTCATGCGTTGGAGTTGAGTCGTGCTGTTTCTTTCCATGCACTAAACATATTTTAACATTTGGGATGTGTAATAATGATGGCCTATTATTATTCAGAATATCACCCTTTTACCTTTTCTTTTTACAGAGTAATAATCCAATATACATAATCAGTCTTTAGCTATTTAAAAGTATCTTCTATTAAACTATCGTAATAACAATTTTTTTGGTGAGTTTCTTTTTCTTTCGATGATACTCACAATTATTTTAAATCAGGTATTGTCACTATCATTTTTAAATGATGAATAAACTTTTATTATGATACATCGTATTAGGCTTCAAAGGATTTAATATTTATTTTAATATAGAAGCCAATCATATTATGAAACCCGTGAGAGGATATTAACAGAAGCCAAGGACCAATTAAACTATTCAGGAGATGGAAATCAAACGAAGACAAAGAGATGGGCAGTTAAGAGCATGATCATGAGGCAAACTACGTGGGCATTAAGAACGTGCATACTTCAGCGCCAGAAAAACAATTATGATTTGAATCAAAGATGATTCAAATAATTTCCGTCCAAAGATGCATGGAAGTTACGTATTATATTGGCGTATAACACTAGTAGAATAAATTATTATTGCTGCGGTGATATTGATGCGGTTTTACGCATACGCAGCAATATATCACGTAAAAAGAAAAGAAAAAATATAAAATAACTATATTGCTGCGGTTTCGGCCGAAAACCGCAGCAATATGGTTTCAACGAAAATTTTGTGATTTTTTTTTACTATTTGACCAGACATATTGCTGCGTTTTCTGGCAAAAACCGCAGCAATATATTCAAATATTATTTTATTAATAATATTTAAACCTATTGCTGCGGCTTTTAAAAAACCGCAGCAATAGACTTAAATCACGCGTGGCAGTCAATAGGGTTCTTGCTTCCTTGATTTATATCTCTCATCCTCCCTTTTCGCCAGCCATTTTCTCTCAAACCCTCACAGTCTCACACTCATCCCTCCTCTACTCGCCATTTTCTCTCTCCTCTCAAACCCTCACACTCATCCCCTCTTCTCCTCGCCATTTTCTCTCTCCTCTTAACCTCTCACACTTTTCTCTCTCCTCTTAACCTCTCACACTAATCCCTCCTCTCCTCGTCATTTTCTCTCTCCTCTCAACCTCTCACACTCATCACTCCTCTCATCTTCTAGTGTCTTCGTCGCCAACCCCTCGAGATTTGTTCGTCGCCAACGCTTCTTCGTCAGCCGTTTGACGTTCTTTGCAGTCGTGCTCCTCACCACTCATCCTCGAGATTTCTTCTTCATCGGCTTTTAGATCTGTTTTTTGTTTTTTTACTGTTTCTTCATCAGCCTAGCAGCCGTTTTTCTTCGTTTGTCTATTTTTTTTCGTTTCTTTTTTTTCGTTCATCAGTTTATTTTTCATTTTTATTTTCGTTTCTGATTTTTTTCGTTCATAAGCCTTGTTTATTTTTTCCGTTCCTGTTTTTTTCGTTCATCAGCCTTGCTTTTTCGTTTTTATTTTTGTTTCTGGTTTTTCTTTCATCACTATTTTATTTTTTCTTTTTTTTTATTATTTAAGATCTGTTTTATTATTTTTCTTTTATCGTTCTTTTCTTCATTTCGCAGATATGTTTTTTTTTCGTTTTTCAATTGTTCAGATTTGTTTATTTTTTTCGTTTTTTATTATTTAAAATCTTTTTTTTCGTTTTTCTTTTCTCGTTCTTTTAGGTCTGTTTTTTATTTCGTTTTTTTGGTTTTTTTGGGGTTGGCCTCTCATGGTGCTGTTTTTTTTTTCTTTTAGGAAGTTGATGAAGGTTGGAATGACTGAAACGCAGATGAAAACGAGGAAAACTTACATTATTTAGTTATGATTTTGATAGTTTATATTAAGTTTATCTAATGTAATGTTAAGCTCTTCTCTTTATTTTTTTGTTAATGTATTAGAATTAATGTTAAGTTTTTCTGATATAATATTAAGCTTATCTCTTTATTTTATTTTTGTTAATGGGTTAGAATTAATGTTAAGCTTTTCTGATAGGAAAGTTTGTCAAAAACCACCTTTTAAATTCACTTTTTTGTGGGAAACCACCTTTTAAATTTTTTTGGTTAATTAGCCACCTTTTTGGCTTTCTTTTTTGTTGAAAGCTACCTATTGCCGGAAAACCCACATTGACTAACAGATTCCGGCGTTGACCATCACGTGCCTTGCACGTGATGTCATAACACCCTTTTTTTATCTTTTTTTCCACGATTTCCTCCCAAAAACCCATTCTCTCCCTCTTTATCTCCCATCTCTCTCATTTCCTTCATCTCATTTGCTGTGTCTCAGTGAATTGCAAAGAGAGTCTCCTCCAAGTGAATTCAGGTAATTTTTCGTTTCTTTTATTTTGTTCTTTTGTCCAGTTTATAGTTAGGGTTTAGAATTGACTAGTGTGTTTTGAAATTAGGGTTCAAAATACATTTTTTTTGTGTTTGGAATTGCGCAGTTGTGATGTTGAAGAAAAGGAAGTGCAAATGTGGGTTCGAAGTGGCGGTGAGGACTTCATGGACTAATGAAAACCCTGGCAGGAAATTTATAGCTTGCAAGCTATACAACCATGACACTGGACACAGGGGATGTCAATTTTTTGAGTGGTTAGATGAAGACCCTCTGGAATGGCAAAGGGATGTTATTAACACACTTATTGCTGAGAAGCATAGGTTCGCAACAGATCTTAGTTTACTAAGGGGCAGGGTTGCTCTGATTGAGCATGAGAAGAAGAGATTGACTAATGAGATGGAAAGGATGAAGAAGAAGACTGAGAAGAGAAAGGGTTGTGAAAGTAGCTGTAAGCATCAAATTGTGAAGACTGATCATGTAGGATTAGCATTAGTCATAGGAGGTCTTGTGATGTTGTCTGTGGTTGTTAGTGTAGTTGTTGTCAAAGTTGTTGGCTGATTGTAACTTCTTGCAATGTGTAACCTCTTCATAGCCTATTGGCTAATTATAATGAAAGAATGACACTTTGACAACATATCTCATTTTCATAGATAATCAATTGTGCACATTACACACAAATATATGTAGTCAATTCGAAACATTCCAAAATGACAACTTATTGTCACAAAATTACCCAAATCTGAAGTTAATTTGATGCATGCCAAAAGTTTGATAGTGCTAAATATTCATTACATACAATAAAAAATTGAGCTTCAAGCTATTCTTGAGTCAATTGAGAAGAGAAGATTGCATCTGTAGAGCTTGAAGCTTGTGACATGTTGATGGTTGACCTTGTAACCCTTGGAACAAAGACCTTGGATGCTCCTGGTTGTGACCCCTTAGAACTGGTGGCACCTTTGTTATTTCCAGCCTTAGAAGCTCCTTGCTTGGTCTATTTAGAAGTGTTTGCTCCTACCTTGGACCCTTTTGAAGTGGTTGGAAATGCCTTTGGAGCTGATGCCTTTGAAGCTGCTGCTGGAGCTGATGCCTTTGAAGCTGCTGCTTTGGCTGATGCCTTTGGAGCTGCTGCTTTGGCTGATGCCTTTGCAGCTGCAGTAGTATTGGTTGGTTCAGTAGTGGCTCTTGGCCTTCCCCCACTCTTCTTGGTTGGAAGATCCACAACAGTATTATTACATTTGTTCTTGTAATGCCCAGCAACCCCACACCTAGAGCAACAAATTGATTTCTTTGCCCTCGTGACAAGCTTGCTCTTTCTCTCTTCATCCTCTCCTTGTTCTTTCACTCTTTTCTTCTTACTTGGTCTTCCAGGCAGCTGCCTATAAGGTGGTGGCATAGGCTCAGGGTGTGTTGTTTTCTCCCATTGATTTGTCCTGGCATGGCTCTAAAGGAAGGGGCATATGTGGCAGCATAAGTGCTCACATGGTATGCTTGGTGAACAAAATCCTCATACTCCAACCCCCTCTTTACTATACACCCAAGGGCATGTGTACAAGGGATCCCCATTAGACTCCACCTATAACATCCACACTCCCTTGTATCTAGGTTCACTACAAATGTGTCCCCATCATCATCCACCTCAAACTCATGCAAATCAGCTTGCATGATTCTCGGACCACTAATAATCTTCAATCCTTTCTCAATCATCTTTGTAACATATGGCATAATAAGTCCATCAAAGTTTCTCAAACCCCCCCTCTTTGCACAACATCTACCCATTATATATCTCCTTATCCACTCCATTAGAAACAAGATTGGTTTTGTCCTAGCTTCTCTAAGTACATTATTGAAGCTCTCACAACAGTTATTGAGAAGCATACCACTTTTAGATGAGGTCCCAAAAGCATGCCTGGACCAATTACAAACTGGTATTGCCTGCAGATAGTTGTATGCCTCCACATTCAACTTCTTTATCTCATGCATATGCTGCTGAAAGTGATGCTGATATATACAGATTAAAATGAATTTCGGTTCATATGACATCAATAAACACACTAAGCACTTTTGTAATTAACATATACCTTTGTTGAACTTCTTGCTGCCTTCCAGAAGTGTACTCTATACACTTCTCCTGGGAATTTGTTCCTGAAATTTGCCCAAATATGCCTACAGTAGAACCTGATTTCTGCATTTGGCACAACTTGCTTGAAGGCATCAAGCAAACCCTGTGACACATGTAGATGAAAGCATCAAATCCTAGCATGAAATCCTAGCATAAGTCTACAAGCCATAAAATAAACAAGAAGTGAAGGGTTTTACCTTTTGTCTATCAGACATGTAGGTGACAGTTTCATCAAACTTCTCATGAACCCATGTAACAGAAGCTGCCACAGAATCTAAATCCTTGACTAGCAAATCCAAAAACCAAATCCATGTTTCAGAGTTTTCTGTTTCAACCACAGCCCAAGCAACAGGAAATATATTGTTATTTCCATCTTTACCAACTGCAGTCAGTAGTATACCTGGATATGGACCCCTTAGGTGTGCCCCATCAACACCTAAAATTGGCCTACATCCAGCCAAAAAACCCTCCTTGCAGGGCTGTAAGCAAATGTAAAGTCTTTGGAACAATAGGGGGGATTATCTATGCCCTCCACTTTAACTATTGCAGTGGACCATGAGTAATAAGTCCTAATTGCTTGGGCATAGTCCCAAACCCTACTGTACTCAGCAGAAGCATCCCCAACAATCATCTTCAGTGCCCTCACCTTTGCGTAGTAAGCTTTATAGTAGCTAATCTCACATTCAACCTCCCTTCTAGCCCTTTTCATAAATGGCTCAATCCTCATTCTTAGATCATCTCTGAAATCTTCTAAATACCTCTCAGCTAAGTATTGTGATGTACACTTTGGATTCACATGTTGATACCCACAAACATGCTCAAATCTTGCACTTTTAATCTGGAAAGTCTCCTCACCTTTCAATTTTCTACAATGGATCTTAAACCTACACTTCTTTATGCTTTTATATGTGCAACTACTAATCCTAGCATGAGACCAAGGGCACCTGCACCTCTTTGCACAGTACACTGAGATCCTCTTATTAGTGTTGTGCAAGTAGTAAAAGTCATACCCCTTCTCTACAGCATGATGAACTAAAGCCTTCCTAAAAATCTTGTTTGATGGAAACTTCAAGCCTACAGATAACTCAACCTTGTGTTTAAAGTCCACATCAGGATTGAAAATGGGGTAATGAGGTCCCTCATCATCAGATCCATCAAAGCTCAGTAAGTTATCATCAGAATCATTTAGCTCCACATCACTATTCAGCCCAAGACCACCATTTTCTTCTTCATCATTGTCCCCATCATTCTCCTCATCATGCTCTCCTCCATTAAGGCCCAATGCTAAGCTTACTTTCACCCTTTCAGTTATTCCTAAATCCACATTACCTGCAAATATATCATCATCACTCTTGTCTTCATAGTCCTCATCACTAAGTAACACATCATGGTCAGATTCAGTTCCTAATCCTTCATCACCTGCATCTGGATTGATAACCTTTTCCACATGTTGTTCTTGCAGTACCCTCTCCTCAGCTAGTTTCCCAGGTTCCTCAATCACAACCCTTTTCTTTTTGGATGAAAATGTGGGGAGTTTTTCCCTTCTTTTGTGTTCTGATGGTCTGGGGTGAGGGTGTTTTGCCCGAGAAGATGGAGTTGGTTGAGTGTTTAATGGTTGGGAAGAAGGGGTGGGGTGTGTGTTTAATGGTTGGGAATTGGCAGTGGGTTGAGTGTTTAAGGGCTGGGAGTGAAAAAACTCAGATCTAGTAATAAGAATAGGGTCAGTGGAGGTCAAAGTTTGAGAATCTTTCTTTTGTGGGCCCCTCCTTTCTTCTCTTCCATCAACTTTGTTTGCTGACTGACCCTTACTTGTAGTCCCTTTATCTCTCCTATCATCCACATTTTTACCCCCTACTCCATCAGATGCCCTCTTCCCATGTGTGACATAAAGATGGTACCATCCATCTTTCTCCTTTGACATCAAAAACTCAGAAATCTCTGCATCACTCTTCAACTCTTTCCTTCCATTATATAAGCTACATCCACGTTTCCTAAACCAAATTTGTCCCACATCCTTATATCCTAATTCATCCTTAATCCAATACACAAACTCAAAAAAAGCTACTTCATCCACATTAGGTTTCAAAACTAGCCCTGATTTGGCATTGTCCACCCTTTTTTCATAGGTTGTCTTCTGGTTTTTTGTCACAAATTCTCCACCATGGTATAACCTAATGTTGATCTTTTCCATAGTTTTATAAATAGGCCACAACACATTTATCCTACCATTGAACCTGATAAAAAACAATACAATAATAATGAACCTGAGCAGCACTAATAAACATGAAATCAGTACACAAAACTTCTATGCTAATATGATTTGAAAAGGCCATGAATTTTTAATTAATTACATAATTCAGTAAATTAAGAAGAAACTTGAACATGAACAAGCTCAAATTAGCTAACCTCATGCACATATTTCCCTAATTGCACTTAAATTATGCAGAAACCCTAATTAAACAAACATGAAAGCAGCAAAGTATGATTTTTTAATCAATTACAAAGTACACTCACCTGGGTATTTGTTGAATTATGAAATTGGTCCCCTCAACTGCTTTCCCTGAACTTTTCCCACTCCCTGTAGCCATGACAATTCCACATTAAGGAATTTTTTTTGAATATTCAATCAAAGTACAAAAGTGAAGTGAGAGTGAAGTGAATCTAGTAATTCATTGCATACCTGTTTAGGTGTTTAATCAGAATGTCATTACTTCCAACCTACAGAGGATAGAGTATAGAGTGCTCAGTAGCTAGCCAACTCGCAAATTTACTGCTGAGTATGTCAACTACAAAAGACTGACAAAAATTTAATATCAACCAATTTAATTCAATGAGAGAGAGACAGTGGGATTAATGTAGAGTTTCAAGTGCAGAGAGATGAAATGAAGGAAATGAGAGAGATGGGGGTGGAAGAGAGAGAAAGAGGGAGATGAATGGGTTTTGGGAGGGAAATACGTGGAAAAAAAAGAGAAGGAAATGGTGTTATGACATCACGTGCAAGGCACGTGATGGTCAACGCCAGAATCTGTTAGTCAATGTGGGTTTTCCGTCAATAGGTGGCTTTCAACAAAAAAGAATGCTAAAAAGGTGGCTAATTAACAAAAAAAATTTAAAAGGTGGTTTCCCACAAAAAAAAGTGAATTTAAAAGGTGGTTTCTGACAAATTTTCCTTTATGATATAATATTATATTTGTTGTAAATAAACTGAAGAGAGAAAATAGAAGAGAGAATCGTCTTGTATATCTTATTCCATGTAGTCCGGTATATATATACAATACAATAGTTAGGGTTTGCTTGGAGAACAAAACCCTAGAATATCCCGGATATATTAACGGGGGTATAATGGGCATCCATATTATATTTCATAACACTCCCCCTTGGATGTCCATTATACAAAATAAAATTCTCTCTTAAAATAAAATATTTCTAATGCGCGTAAGATGCTGCCTCATTAAAAACCTTACCAGGAAAACCCAGTGGGAAAAACCATGGTTAAGGGAAAAAGAGTGCAGCGCGCATCTACTCCCCCTCATGATTACATAACTTGAGATCTTTGAGACGACGTAATCCAATACGGTAAACTAATTTCTTGAAAGTAGCGGTGGGAAGTGCCTTGGTGAATAGGTCTGCCAAATTTTCACTTGAACGAATCTGTAGAACCTGTACATCACCATTCTTCTGCAGTTCATGGGTGAAGAAAAATTTTGGTAAAATGTGTTTTGTTCTATCACCCTTGATGTATCCTTCCTTGAGCTGTGCAATGCATGCTGCATTATCCTCATACATAACTGTTGGAGCTTCTTTCCCTATAGATATGCCACAATCTTCTCGTATATGTTGAATTACGGACCTTAACCATACACATTCACGACTAGCTTCGTGGATAGCTAAAATCTCTGCATGGTTGGAAGAAGTGGCTGCAATGGTTTGCTTCATGGAACGCCAAGAAATGGCAGTACCACCACTTGTGAACACATATCCTGTTTGTGATCGAGCATTATGGGGATCAGACAAATACCCTGCATCTGCAAAACCAATTAAGTCTTCTTTGGGTTGGTTAGAAAAGAATAAACCCATATCTTTTCGTTCCTTGGAGGTAACGAAGTACATGTTTTATTCCATTCCAATGCCTTCGAGTTGGACATGAGCTAAACCTTGCTAGCAAGTTCACAGGAAATGATATGTCAGGTCTCGTATGGCTAGCAAGATACATCAATGCCCCTATTGCACTTAAGTATGGTACTTCAGGACCAAGGATTTCTTCATTGATTTCTCGAGGACGGAATGGGTCTTTATCAACATCAAGTGATCTTACAACCATTGGGCTACTCAACGGATGTGCTTGATCCAAATAAAACCTTTTTAACACCTTTTCCGTATATGTTGTTTGATGCACAAGGATTCCATTCTTTAGATGCTCAATTTGTAGCCCCAAGCAAAATTTTGTCTTTCCAAGATCTTTCATCTCAAATTCTTTCTTCAAATATTCCACTGTGTGTGAAATCTCTTCAGGGGTCCCAATAATATTTAAATCATCAACATACACTGCAATTATTACAAATCCTGCCCAAATTTCTTTATAAAAATGCATGGACTGATAGGGTCATTCTTATAGCCTTCACTTAAAAGTACTCACTGAGGCGATTATACCACATACGCCCTGATTGCTTCAATCCATAAAGAGATCTGTTTAATTTTATGCAGTAATGTTCTCGAGAATTAGAATTTGCTGCTTCTGGCAGTTTAAATCCTTCTGGGACTTTCATATAAATGTCATTGTCCAGTGGCCCATATAAGTAGGCTGTGACTACATCCATTAAACGTAAATCAAGTCCTTCTCTTATTGCCAGACTAATAAGAAATCTGAAAGTAGTTGCGTCCACCACAGGGGAGTATGTTTCTTCATAATCAATTCCAGGTCTTTGTGAGAATCCTTGTGCAACTAAACGTGCTTTGTATCTCACAATTTCACCATCTTCATTCTTCTTTCGCACAAAGACCCATTTATGTCCCACTGGTTTTACACCTTTAGGTGTACGGACTACTGGTCCAAAGACTTCTCTCTTTGCAAGAGATTTTAATTCTGCCTCAATTGCTTCCTTCCATTTTGGCCAATATCACTTTGTGCACACTCTTCAATAGACTTTGGTTCATGATCCTCATTTTCTTCCATAACATCAACTGCTACATTGCATGCAAAAATTTCATCGACGTCGATTTGATTTCGGTTCCATTTTATTCCAGACATGACATAATCAGTTGAGATCTCTTCATTGTCAGGTACCTGAATTTCTTCCTTTGCCATGTCTAAAGTCTCTCCTGGAGATCCTTCAAAATTCTTTGTTTCCTCGGTCTGGCCATTATCAATTCCTGCTCCTTTTCTTTTCCGAGGATTCTTATCTTTGGAACCAATAGGTCTACCACGCTTCAGGCGTGCTGTAGACTCACTAGCAGTTTGATGTTTTCCTTCTGGGACATCAATTTTGATTGGAGCATTCACAGCTGGTATATGCGACTTGGTTACTCTATTTGGGTCAGTAAATGCGTCTGGCAATCGATTTGCTAAGCTTTGTAAATGAATTATCTTTTGACTTCTAATTCACATTGTTTATTACGAGGATCAAGATGAGATAATGATAATTCATTCCAACTGATTTCCTTCTCCAGCTGTTTATTCTCTCCCCTTAATGTTGGAAAAACTGACTCATTAAAGTGACAGTCTGCAAATCGAGCCTTAAATAGATTCCCTGTGGATGGCTCTAGATATTTAATTATTGATGGAGATTCATATCCAACATATTTCCTAACCTCCTTTGAGGACCCATCTTAGAACGATGTGGTGGAGCAATTGGAACATATACAGCACATCCAAAAACTTTTAGATGGGAAATATTTGGTTCCTGACCAAAAACCAATTGTGATGGGGAGAACTTTTGATTACTCGTTGGCCTGATGCGAATTAATGCTGCTGCATGTAATATAGCATGTCCCCAAGCAGAGATTGGGAGTTTGGACTTCATAAGTAGTGGTCTAGCAATCAACTGGAGACGCTTTATTAATGATTCAGCTAGACCATTTTGTGTGTGAACATGTGCTACAGGATGTTCAACACTTATCCCAATAGACATGCAATAATCATCAAAGGCTTGAGAAGTGAATTCACCAGCATTATCAAGGCGGATTGCCTTCATAGGGAAATCTGGAAAATGTGCTCGTAATCTAATCAATTGAGCAAGTAGTCTCGCAAACGCCAGAGGTTGCGAGTTGATAGCAAGGATACATGTGACCATCTACTCGATGCGTCAATTAAAACCATAAAATATCTAAATGTTCCACATGGTGGGTGAATTGGCCCACAAATATCTCCCTGTATACGTTCCAAAAAATTGATAGATTCAAAATCTATTTTGGTTGGTGAAGGTCGTATTATCAACTTGCCTTGTGAGCAAGCAGCACATGAGAAATCATTAGGAAGAATCTTCTGGTTCTTCAATGAATGTCCACATGAATTTTCAATTATTTTTCGCATCATTATTGAACCAGGGTGGCCCAACCGGTCATGCCAAATAGTGAAATTATCTGCAAACTTCCTGTTTACTATGGCATATGTTTCAATTGTATTGATTTTAGTATAGTACAGACCAGTGGAAAATGCAGGTAATTTCTCCAAAATATTCTTAGTGCCTTGGGTAATACTCGTGATATGAAGGTATTCAACATTTCCTTCACTTATTGTCTCAATATGATATCCATTATGGCGAATATCTTTAAAGCTCAATAAATTTCTTTGAGATTTGGGAGAATATAGTGCATCAATGATTTCAAATTTCGTTCCCATAGGCAATAATATATTTGCTCTTCCGGAGCCTTCAATTATCTTTGTACTACCTGATATAGTACTCACACTAGTTTCTTTCATTGTCAAATAAGAGAAATATCTCTTGCTTTTTAGTATGGTATGAGTAGTTGCACTGTCTGCTAGGCATAAATCTTCACCATTCATTGCTAACTGAACTTGAGGGGCATTCATATTCTCAATCACAGATGATTTTCTTGGTTTCTTGTTTGCTCAGTCGGCTAGGGTTTGGTGCTGATAACGTGTTGTAAATAAACTGAAGAGAGAAAATAGAAGAGAGAATCGTCTTGTATATCTTATTCCATGTAGTCCGGTATATATATATACAATACAATAGTTAGGGTTTGCTTAGAGAACAAAACCCTAGAATATCCCGGATATATTAACGGGGGGTATAATGGGCATCCATATTATATTTCATAACAATATTTGTCTCTTCATTTTTTTTTTGTAATGTTAGCTTCTCTTTTTTTTTAATGTTTTGTAGTTAGATTCTGTTGACAATTTATGATTTTTTTGCAATTTTTCTGAATTTTGTTATCTTTTGAATTTAATGACAAAATAATTTTTTTTAACCAACTTATTGTTGCCGTTTTGACTAAAAACCACAGCAATATACATATTATTTACTATAAAATAGGGTATATTACTGCGGTTTGTCCTACAAACCGCAACAATATATCTATTACCTATTGTTTCCCCCTTAATTGTTGCGCGCCCGAAACCGCAACAATAGGCCTCTTTTTGACCGCAACAATAAGCATTTATTCTACTAGTGTAAATACAAGTGAGAAGATCAAGCCAAAGACAACAAACATAACACACAACAACGTGCAACTTACTTTCTAGCATAGCCTTACCCTAGCTTAATTAGCCAAGCCCCTTCTGGGGTTATAGTTTACTTCTTAGATCTAGAGCATGTACTAGTGACGAGTTTGTTCATCTCCAGTTTTAGCAGGAACTCATGGAAGTAATCATCTTTGTGTTTTACCTTTTAATTGTCTAGCCTGGATTATCCTCATATGTATTATAAAAGTTTATTCTAGAAGTTTGTGATGTGACTGAGAATATTTGACTTTAATTAACAGATTAATTATTGCATGTCTTGTTCTATATAATATTCTTCGCCTTAATTTATTAGGCATTGTAGTTTGACCAATTAGATTACAACAAAGTACGTTAACAATATTTCATCTGATTTAAATTGGTAACCCTCAGGGACTAAGACTCATGTGACGCTCAGTATCAAACTATTGTGTCTGCATTGACTTGTTTGCAAAGTCAACCAACTGATTATGCACCAACAAGTTTTTTGGCGACCATATTGGGAGGGGAAAGATTCAAAATCAAATTGTGAAATTTCTTCTTTATAACTTTTACAATTTAACTGTTTAAAACAACTATTGTTATTTTTCTTTAAATGCCAGATACACGTTCTCGAAAGAATAAGGAAGGTCCTAGAATTGAATCAACCTCCCAAACACATGGAAAATAATGATTCAATACCTTTATAGACTAGGATGCCAGAGGATAGTGGTGAACCAATTGATGATAACCAAGGAGAGTCAAATGGAGAAACTCCCCAAAGGGAGGTTTCATCTCCAAGTAGCATTGGTCGTGGATTTGTAGATTAATTGTATGGAAAATTCACAGAAATAGTAAAACAATTATTATTGGAAGTCAGAGAGAGTAAAAAAAAACAATTTGATTCTAGCTATAGAGCTCTAGCTCATGAGTCAGCCAAAGTCTTCACTGATATCCTCCAAAGGATGAGTGAGGAGAATAGAGATATCAACTCTAGGCAAATTGACCGAATACTTGTAGATATCAATGATACTATGAGTGCAGCTTTTACGGTAATGTCAACATCTCTTTCTACTGAAGTAGTTACTCTCTTGGAACCGCTAGTTGAAATCAGTTAAGTGAGAAATCACTTAAGGTTTTAGAAGAGGTCCCCCTAAATAAAACACAAGGAGATCATGGTGTAACACCAGATTTTCCAATAGCTTACCCATCAAGGGTACATTTTTCCCATCTTGAAAATAGAGATCCATTTGTCTCAAATGTCCACAAACTTCCTCCCACGAGCGCCAAACAAGGGCAATTCCCTTGAGCATTGGAGAGAATAATAATGGAAACTTTAGGAGAAGCGATGGAATGACAGCGGACGTGGAGCCAGACTGGCACCAGGCATCAGGACGTCACGAACCTTCATTTTCCATGGGTGGTGGACATTTTGGTGACAACACACACCAATCTGGACCATCACATGGAGGATAGAGGCAAGGTAGTTTTAATTTGATGCAAATAACAACAGTTCAACTCATGCATATGTGCCTCTTAATCAACCAATTATGACCGGGAACCCTTCTTCACCTTCTACTTATATGCCTTACAACCCACCTATCATTAGGACGTTTCATTATGGGAATGCTCCAGGTTATGGTCAGAAGCAGGTTCCATTTGCTCAAGCAACTGGCATTTACCAGCAGGGAGTACACAAAAATGGGCACGCGTTCTAACCACAAATAGCACAAGGAATAACCAATCCTAACTATGTGCATCGCCAGGATGTTCTTATGGGAGGTTATCAAAATCAACCTTTCATAACTAATCCTAGTCCTATGTAAGATCAAACAGGAAGCATGGGGAATGGAAATATGGGATATCTAGGGATAAATCAGGATCCCTTAGCAGCACAAGTTGAGGCCCTAGTCCAAAGACTAGTAGGAGATAATTATAGGAAAAGTCATAGGCAAATAGGTCAAAAGCCTTATCCTGAATGCATTAATAGAACCAACCCATTTCCTAAGACATTTAAGATACATGACTTTACTTTATTCTCAGGCAATGGGGCAATGATAAAGTATCGGTTGATGAATATTTAGGTAGGTTCAATTGTCAGTATAGGGAAGCAGCTGACAATGAGTTTTTAAAATTAAGAATTTTTTATATGTCTCTAACTGAGACATCTTTTTGGTGGTATACAAATTTACCACCAAATTATATCAACTCATGGAGGACATGCAAGTGCAATTTACAAATCATTTTGCATGCACTGAGCCTGGAGTGGCCCTAAGTGATCTGGCCAGAATCCAACAAAAGTTAGGAGAGTCTGTCGAAGACTATCTAACTAGATTCAAAATGGCTAAGATCGGGTGTCATGTTAGCATTTCTGAAAGAGAATTTGTACAAATGGATCAAGAAGGAATGTTGATTCAGTTTCGTAAAAGTTTTGATGGTCATGCCTTTGGTGACTTTGTTGAGTTAACAAAATTAGCCGTAACGTATGAAAGAAACCTACAAGCACTAGTAGAATAATTGCTTATTGCTGCGGTGATATTGCTGCTGTTTTACCCATATGCAGCAATAAATCACATAAAAAGAAAAGGTAAAACATATAATAAATCTATTGGTGCGCTTTCCGGCCAAAAACCGCAGAAATAGATCTCAATGGAAATAAATTTCAAATTTAGTTGACTATTTGACAATATCTATTGCTGCGATTTTGAGCCGAAACCGTAGCAATAGATTAAAATATTATTTTTTTAATAATATTTAAACATATTGCTGTGGTCTCTAGGAGAAACTGCAGCAATAGACGCTTATATTAATAAAATAACCAGCTAGGGTTTCTTTATAAGGTGAGAAAAAGATGAACGTACAGTTTCTTAAATGAAATTAACCCAGCTAGGGTTTCCTTCGTTGTCTCTCACTTCATTCTTCCTCACGCCTCTTCATCCCCTCTCTCACTCTAATTCTTCCTTCCTCCCTCTCTGACTCTCAAACTCAGCTCCTTCCTCACGCCTCTTCATCCCCTCTCTCACTCTCATTCTTCCTTCCTTCCTCTCTCACTCTCAAACTCCTTCCTCCCTCTCTCACTCTCAATCTCCTTCCTCCGGCGCCATTAAAGATGAACCTCCACAATCGGATTTCGCGATTTTGTGTCAAGCTCCTTCTTCTTCGCAGCTTTACCTGTAATACCCCATATTTTAAGCATTTATTGAGATTATTTAAAATAATTTTAAATTTTATCTTCAAAACTCATTTAAAACTATTTTAAAATCACATTGGAGGGAATCGTTTGGAGGGAAATATAGTTTGAATTTTAAAGGTTATTTTAGTAATTTTTAACAGTAGTTGCTCTTGTCATTATCTTATTTATTTAATTAGTTATTTAAATAAATATTTGATAAATGATTTTATAAAATCCAAAATTCATTTTTGGGTAATAAAATTAGATTATACATTTTAGTATGTAATTTTCGGATTTTTTTTATACGTGTTGTTTTGAAAAATCGATTCTTGTAAATAAAACCGAAAACTTTAAATATTTAAAAAATATTTTGTTAAATCTTATAAAATCAGATTTTCATGAGATTTATATTGAGTTAGAAAGTATGGGATTTTAATTGATTTGGGAAGATTTAACAATCTCTTTAAAATCAAACAAAATTGATTTTAGGAAAGAAGTTTTACAAATAAAGGGAAGAGTTATTTTTTTTTAAAAAAAGAAAAAAATGAAACAAAAATTTGTTTTGCTGCATTACACAGCTGCTGCACGGCAGCTTTGTAATATTTGCAAATTTTTATTTTTATTTTTTTAATTCTTTTACCCTAATTTTAATAATTTAGGAAAGTTTTACCTCTTTTCTACCCTAGTTTACACTATAAATACTCCTCTAATCCTTCACTTTCTCTTCACCAAAAAAACATTGAGAGTTCCTTATAAAGTTTTCCCTAAAGTGAGTGGTCTCTTTGAGTAGTTTTAGTTTTCACCGAGGAGTTTTAGCGGGAGGTTGTGTAAGTACTCTATTTTTTTTAAATTGTTTTAATTCCTAGTTTTGATCTTTTTGAGTTTTATAAAAACATGTTTTAATTGTTTGAGCATGAATCATGTCTATAATTAGTTAGTTTAGCATAATTTTCTTTTAGAGTTCATATATTGTTCATCGTTTTATTTAGAACTAGTTTATAATTAATAGGAGGATTTCGTTCGTGAACATTCCCTTACTAGTTGATTTTCTTGTTTCTTGAATTATCAAGGTACGTTTATGTGGCTTGATCTTTAATTATTATGTATACATTAGTTATGTGTGTTTTAGTATAAATTATATGAATTGGTATATGCAATTGGCTTAATCAAACCTTCTTATCATTTAGTCTAGATAAAATTAAAGCTTGTATTTTCTCTTGCTTTGTTGACTCGTAGATATGCTAAACCAACCAAATATTATTTTGTTTGTTTTAGAAAAGTAAATAAAAAAATCAGTTTGCATTTATAATCCATTTTTATATATAAAGGAATCCACTTTTGCAAATCAGTGGCTTTGAGTAACTCAAAAATATTAGCATGAGTTTGAGTTTTAAAAGTTTAAATTATCTTTTTTTTAATTCCCTATAATTAAGTTTGTTTATCATAATTCTTTTTTTGAATTAAAGGAAAGGTTTAATCCCTACATTATTCTTATTACAATTACCCCTTGGCTTTGTTCAAGAAGGGTTCTTCCAAGTCCACTAGTTGGCATTAAGGTTACTCCAATGTCTTTGTATTCATAAAGGTATACTAGCTTGGGGGGTGTGCACACTTAGGATCCGCGGATCAAGGAAACGGGGTTCAAGTTAAGTTCTTATATTATTATTTTCCACTTTTAATGGAATTATTAAAGGAGATATATTCTTTGGTGTTAACGTGAATTTAATAATGGATTGATCTTATCTTTTGTTATCACTAGAATTGTGAAATAAAGCATGTTTATGAAAGTATGTGAATTATATATTTACAAGTTTACAAGTCTTGCACGTAATTGTACTTAGTATTTCAACTGACTTGTATTTCCTATTTGTTTTGGCTTGAGCCTACTTTCCTTACGGGGAGTAGTTTGCAGGTCTATTGATGATTCATGATGCATGAGAGGAACCTTTTGAGATCATTAGAACTAAATCACTATTTTAATAGTCTTTAGACTTTTCGTATTAGAATTGTGGTTTTAAAAAAAATAATATTTTTTTTTATAAATAAAGTTATAAGTTTCCGCTGCATATTTTGTGTAATAGCCCTGTTTTTAAGAATGTTTATTTAAAAGCTAATTACAATTATTAAATTAATTATGTTTCAAAAATCTTATTTTATCTGAGTTATGGAGTATGAATTTTATTTGTCGATCATGTATATATATTTTTTATGTTAATTTTATGGAGTTATTATTATATTATTTTATATATCGTATTTAATGAGCAATTTCCTGATATGTATTTACCCGAATAGGAAACCAAAATCGGGTTCCCTTCCTTTATGTTGTTGGTTAATGAAGTAAACCCCCCCCCCACCCCAAGATATTTTGGTCGGCATTCTCGCCTAAACCAAAACCCCAACACTTTCTCCCTCTTATCATCTATCACGCTCAAAAACAAAACCCCAAAGAAAACCCCCAAACCCATTCTCTCTCCTCCCCGTCAAACTCTCTGTTTCTCTCTCGCTCACCTGCGTTGCGCCTCGCCGGCAGTCTCCGAGGCTGCCGGAGATCCACACCACTCTCTCCTCCTCTATTTCGTCATTGTTACCGTTGTTCGTGGGTGTCGTCTTGCGTCGCTGCTCTCCGTGCGTCGCGTCGCACCAAGACCGCCGACTTTGCCGGAGCTTTCCTCGTCGCCTCGCGTTGCTGCTGGTGTCGTTGTTGTTATTCGGTTTCTGCCGTCACCTCCCCTGTCTTGTTTTCTCTCCCCTGTCCGCGTGTCGTTGTTGTGTTGTTGTGCTCTTGTTCTCTCTCCTCTGTTCTTGCTCGTTGATGTCGCAGTGGTTGCTGTTGATGTGCCGCCGTGAGAATTGGTCGAGCGAAAAGGGTACTTTTCCCTATCTTATGCTGTGAGTTGTGTTTTTGATGACCATGTTCATGTTGTTGTTGTTATATTGATGCCTGATTTTATATTGTAGTTGTATTGTTGTTATTAGTTTCAATTCTAAGAACAATAAAGTATTAACTTGATTATTTGCAAAACATAATGAGTTTGAAGAATAGTTTGGGTATTGAAACCTAGCTGGATTAAATCAATTGTATCTTCAAATAGTTATCAAATTAGTTTCTTGTTGGTTGAATAAGAGTTATTAAGCTACGATTAGTTGGTATTACTAGATTGTTGTTGTGGTAGTTGTTATTATAGCGGTTTTTGGTGTGGTTATTATATTGTTGATTATTGATTAGAATTCTAAGTTGAATTGTTAATGCTTTATGGTTCGAGTGATGCTTGTTAGTATCTAAAGATACATGATTATCGAATGGACTAATGTAAGAATGAAATTTATTTCCATGTTTTGCTTTTCAAATTTGTCGGAACGCATTATTTATTGTAGAATTGAGCTATAGAAAATCAAATATGTGGTGTAGAGTAAAAAGTACAATTATGAGTTTAGAGTTTCGAAGGTCTTTATTACAATGATATGAATACTAGGTGGATGATTTTGTGATGACAGCCTAACTAAGAAAATGTTCTAAAGTTGGTTGAGTATAATTATAAGAAGATGAATAATTAGATGAAAGTCTACACTAGAGTGTCTTCATGAGTTAATTTAATTAGTTTTCTCATATTAAGTTAGAAAGAGAATTAATTAGTCCTTGTTAGTAATGTGAAGAGTACGTGAGTTAGTTTTATTCATTATGGATTAGATTAGTAAAGATGTGGTTAATAAAGTATTTTAGTTTGATAATTATAAATGAAATAAGATGATAAAGTCAGTCTACTTGACTAGTGAGTCACTAAAGTAAACTAGTGTGTTTGTTTAACTACATAAATCAATATAAGTTGTGAATTACTTTGGAGAAGTCCAACTTAGATAATGGAATTGTTTAAATGAGATAAACCTGCTCTATAAGTATGTGTATAGTCTATAATTGGTTTTACTATTGATTATGTTAATAAGAACTCAGCTAATGGTATAACTTGGATCATATTTAGTTACTTATGATCAACTTGTGATCGATGATGCTTGAGTTGTGTGTTTGAGTTAACTCTCCTTAGTTAATTCTAAGAGAGAGACCTATGGTAATTGTTGTTGGTGCTTGATAACGGTTGTTATCATTGTTGAGTTAAATGTCAAATAGTAATCATGAAGTATAAAGGGGGTATAAACTATTTACATACAAGAGTATGAGTTAGTGCGTAAGTGGTTCAATAACTCTCCTTAGTTAATTCTAAGAGAGAGACATAGGTATGGTAAGTGTTGTCAAGACTTAGATAACGAATACTATTATCAAGATGAATATAGATTGATAAGTATGAAAAGAGAAGTAGTATGAACTATCTATATGCAAAGGTAGGTGTTGTGTGGAATTGGCTTGATAACTCTCGTTAGTTAATTCTAAGTGAGAGGCCTAGTGATATTGTTGTGGACGTTTTATCGACATGATTAATTACTACCAGTTGTGACTCACAAGCTTAATGATTGGATTTGAAATTAAAAAGCATATAAATACGTATTTATAAGTGTTATATATTAAATGACTATGGTTACCTACGAGGGAAATCACTTGGTTTGGTCCGTTGTTCAAAGATCGTTATAAAGGATTACTAAATCATTGGATGAGTTATATGAATGATCTGATTGAGTTATGAACGATAATCGAAAGGAATCTGAAAGGGGAAAGTAGCCTCGTCTGAGTCGACAGATGAGGTGACATGAACAATGCCCCATGGACTGTGAACCTTGGGGGCCCCACAGGGAAACCTGCCCATTGCTCTGTGGGGCGATAATCGAGCGTATATCAGGTAATGTGAAACCTGTGGATGGCTGATGAAATCAGCGGAAAATGTACTCCGGACTAGTCGCGGTTATTGGCCAAAAGTAAAGCGAATGGTTGGGTGACGACCCCTACTGTCGGAGTGTAAGCTTTGTCTCCTCCGCCGCGTTCTCTTTCCCCCTGGTTAAAAGGAATGTTATCTCAGAGTATGAAAGTTATATCGATAATGGATTCCCGATAAGGAATCGTATCGGAAGTTGTTTCGATATTGGATTCCCGATAAGGAATCATATCAGGTAAGTAGTGAATGTTTATTCAGTATATGAATATGAATATCGATATTGGTTTCCTGATAAGGAGGCATATCATGGTAAGTGATACTAACGTTAGATTCCTGATAAGGAATCATATCTTGTTATGTGGATTCCTGATAAGGAATCGTATCTCGTTATTGAATTCCCGATAAGGAATCGTTATGATAGGGAAAGTTATTATGTTATTTATTTGTTGCCTGATAAAGGTTTGTGTAGGACAGTTTAAAGGATTGATTAATAGAGTATGAAAGCATGAGTTTGAATTCTGATAAGAAATCAATTAAAGGAAGTATATTGCTTATATCAAAGTTGGTAACCCAGATTCCTCACAAGGGATCGTGATATAGGTTAACTAATCAGTTTCTATATAAGATATATCAGTTACAAGATTGCTTGAAGTTACGTTGTTGGGTTTACTTTTATGTGAATGACGATGTAGTAGGAAAGGAACAATCAGACAAAGATGTATAAGTATGTTGTCAATATGAGTTGATGTGATGCATGTTATGACAATGTGATTATGTTGACTGCTGAGTCGTTTTCAAGTAAAAGCCACCAAAGCATGTGTTACTCTTGTTTATGGGTTAGTACTCAGCTTTGCTGATGGGTGTACGTTGTTTTGTCATTTCTGTGGCCTGTCACTTGGTGGGTGGCAGTATCTTATATGTTTCAGGTTGAAGCCGTGAGTTATTCTTTTACAAGCTGAAGCGGATATGCAGTATTATATTCGTTATTGAAGTGAGGACGCTCCACTTGTAATAGTTAAATCGTTTATTTTCTATAATGTATTTTCTTCATTTAAGAACCGATAGCTAGTGCTCCTGATTCTCTGTTGGTTGTTGCTCCGCGAAAGCGTTGAGGTTGTTTAGCTTTGGGATTTGGAAATATTTTTTATAAATTGAATTGCAAACAGGTTTAATCATTTCTCGCTTTAGCGTTGTCCTATTTTCAAGGGAACTATGTCGAATTTTCTGTAGAAATTTATGGTGATAAAGTCTGAGAATCAGAATGTAGTTGCAATAGTTAATTAATTTGAATAGAGTTGGGAATTGAGTTCCACACTCTCCGATGTAGTTCGGTGAGTGTGATGGTAATAGTTCGGGTTGTCTCGACCAGAGTCTCTTTCGCTGTGCTTAATCCTTTGTAAGCTGGTCGGGAAAATTCGGGCTGTTACATTTTGTGTATCAAGTTATAGTATTGCCAAAATATATTTATATTTGGTGGTAATACCCTTAAGTTTCTCCAAGTATTTTACGAAAGTATAAGTTTTTAAAGTGGAGAAATTTGGGGGTGTTACAAAGTGGTATCAGTTTAAAAGCTTAGGGATATGAAACTGGAATCTAAAATTAATGGGTAGACTTAAGGATGGGCATATAGGTTAGAGAGTTTCGCATTCTTTTCATATTTATATTATTTATGCATAAAAATCTATTTTATTATTTGAGGAAAAACGATTGATTTGGATAAGTTGGGTTGTCAATGCTTCTGGCAAGGAAAGGCTTGGGCTCTCACCAACGTTGCGTGTAACCAACCCTTTCCTGGGAAATTCATTGGCCCGACTATTCTTTGTCATGAATCAAGTACTCATTATAAAATATATTTGGAAAAACAAAAGGTTGTAAAAATAATTTTGGCAAGAAAAGTTTTAGCATTTTTTGTGCATAAGTAGAATAAGATGATAGACTTTGATTTTTTTCGAGTACCTAAATAGTAGGCCGATCTTTATCAAGTTGCATTATTATTTTTAGGACTATTCTTTTGTGGAAAAAGGAGAAAGAAATTGCGTTATGCAACTTTATTTGGTTAACTATTTGCAAATTAAATGCTTACTTGTTAAATTTTAAATTTCAGATGTTGAGTTTGTAAGGGATACTTACTATGATGCCGCCTATTTTAAGAGGCATTATCACACTATAGCATTCTTTATTCAAGGAATTCATCTTTATGCCAAGTTCTTAGTTTCACAAGGAAGAAGAGAAATGAGGCTGACCCTTGGAAAATTCTTCTAACTCTTATTCACTTACCTAGAATTCCAAAGTATGAAAATCTTTTTAGGAAATATGAGGATGTACTATTGAATGAAAATGAGTGGAATAAGCATGAACACATGCATGAAGGGGTATGGATAGCTGATAAGTTGACATTTGTGGGAGACTTATACTATGCAGAGAAGACATGGGAAAGGAACTTAGAGTCTACATCTAATGCTACCATAGAAATTCTGATAGCTGATTCGCTTATGTCTGAAGCCTCATCATCTCATCATATTATACCATCATCTGTTCTCTACAAGTCCAGAATACACCTACAACTCCTAAAGATAACACTTCAAAGGCACGATCCAACCCTCTTAAAGAAGTGCCACCGAGTCCTGAATACTCACCCATGTCGTCGGCCGCCTATGAAAGAGAATTTGGAGGGAGGGAGTCTTACCTATGATTTATTATGAATAGGAGCTTCATGTTAGGCTTAAATAATTGTCAGTAGTTGACAAGTTAATGTAGTAACTTTAAGGGGTTATTATTACTATTATCATTTTTGTGTTGCTTTCGAGTAAAGAAACCATGTATGCAATTTGATTATTATTAATGAGATGGTTTACCTGTCATATGTTCATTATATGTTCGTTTAGTTAAGACCTATTGTTTTCCACTCAGGAAGATGTCTCAAACGCATAGGGGTGGAAATAGTGCCAAATTGAATTATGCTTTGAAAAAGTTGACTGAAATAGCAGCTGCCTTATCCCAAGCTGCAAACGCCCCACCCCCGAAGTCCAATGAATTAAATGCATTTGGAGAAGTATTTAAGAGGGTGTCTGCTTCAAAACCCCCTTACTGCAATGGGAAAGAGGACCCATATAGTCTTGAAAACTGGATTAGGGAATTTGACAAGCTTTTTGATGCCATCAACTGCCCAGAAGAGCTTAAGCTGAATAACGCAGTGTATTATCTGAAGGAGGAAGCAGATCTTTGGTGGAGCCAATGCAAAGGAAAAATGATTTGACGATTGAGCGCAATTTTGGGTGGACCGAGTTGAAAGAAGCCTTAAGAACCATATTTTGCCCTACACACTTAAAAAAAGTATGGAGTTCATTAACCTTAGGATGGGGGCCATGTCCATGTCAGAATACTACAGTAAGTTCATAGAGGTAATGAGATTTGCACCTGAAGTAGTACCCACTGAGGCTCTTAAGGCTCAAAGATTTGAGCAAGGCTTGACCCTATCTTTGCAAGGAAAGCTCGGAGGAGCCACCTTTAGCACCCTTGATGAGGTTTTATGGGAGAGCTGCCCACTTGTATGGGATTAGAGGGAAAGAACTAGAGGGAAAATCTTCAGGAGAAAAGAGGAAAGGGAATGGAAATTACCCAAACCAGGGGAATGAGAAAAAGTTTAAGGGAGGAAGCGAAAGAAGAGATGGAAGAAACCTTAGGGCTAGGTACAATGATCAGACTTCAAGGAATCAATCAAGCAGAGAGAGGCCCAAAAGGGTGTTCCATTGTAAGAAGTGTAATAAGAACCACCCAGGAAAAGATTATGAAGGGAAGCCAGTGACTTGTAGGTATTGCCAAAAGCTAAGTCATCATCGTGAGTATGAATGTTACTGGAAATCTGAAGGAAAACCACCAATTCCTTCCCAGGATAACAAGGCCATAGCTTCTAACCCGTCAAACCCTACTCAACAATCTGTGAGTGCTAAGCCAGGAAACGGGAATGGAAATAGTCAGACCAAGGGGCGCATCTTTCAATAAATGGTCGTGAGGCCGAGGCCACATCTGATGTATAGCTGGTACTTTTTCTGTTAATTTTATGCCTGTTAAAGTTCTATTTGATTCAGGAGCATCACATTCATTCATGACTAGGACCCTAGGTGAACGTCTAGGACTAGTCTGTCCCGAATACATTTCTGTCAGTTTTGCATTACCATCAGGAGAAGAATTGCATTGTTCTAAGTTGTATAGACAGGTACCTCTACTTATAGTGGAATAGAATTCCCGTCTGACTTGATTGAGTATGAGGTGAAAGACCTAGATGTCATCCTTGGGATGGATTGGCTTGGAAAATATAAGGGTCATATCAATTGTGAGGCTCAAAAAGTAATTTTAACCGGACCAAACAAGGTTAGGGTGACTTACAGGAGGGAAGGGAAACAAAAGGGCCTACGGATAATTTCTGCCTTGCAACTACAGTCTTGTATAAAGAAAGGGTACCCATTGTTTATGTGTAGTGTCCAAGAAATAATGGAAGAGGTTGAACCTAGCAAGTGCAGGTGGGTGAGGAGTTTCAGATGTTTTTCCTGACGAAATTCCAGGAAGCCGCCAGTGAGAGATCTTGATTTCACCATAGACTTAGTGCCCGGAAAGGACCAATCTCTAAGGCCCCATACCGAATGGCACCTGCAGAAATGAAGGAACTAAAAGTCAACTGGATGAGCTGTTGGAGAAAGGCTACATCAGGCCAAGCTCTTCACCATGGGGTGCACCAGTACTGTTTGTGAAAAAGAAAGATGGGAGTTTGAGGCTATGCATTGACTATCGGGAACTAAATAGTGTAACTATATCAAGAACAAATACCCACTTCCGAGAATAGATGATCTGTTTGACCAACTCAAGGGGTCTGGAATGTTTTCTAAAATAGACCTGAGGTCTGGTTATCATCAATTAAGGATTGCGGAGAATGATATCGCAAGGACAGCTTTAGGACTCGCTATGGACATTATGATTCACGGTGATGCCTTTTGGTTTGACTAATGCACCTGCAGTTTTCATGGATTTGATGCATAGAACTTTCAGAACGTTCTTGGATAAGTTTGTTGTTGTTTTCATCGACGACATTCTGGTTTACTCTAAGGATAGGGAGGCACATGAGGAGCATTTAAGACAAGTTTTGTCAAAGTTGAGAGAGCATCAGTTATATGCAAGCTTTCTAAATGTGAGTTTTGGTTGGAGGAAGTTGCATTTTTGGGCCATGTGATCTCGAAAGAGGGTGTTTCAGTGGATCCCGCTAAGATTCGAGCTGTTACTGAATGGCCTACTCCGAAGAGTGTATCTGATATAAGGAGTTTCTTGGGGTTGGCCGGATATTATCGAAGATTTGTGAAGGACTTCTCTAGGATTTCAAGGCCTATGACTAACTTGATGAAAAAGGAGTGTAAATTTATTTGGAGTTCAGAGTGTGAGGAGGCATTTCAGAACTTGAAGAACAGGTTAACTTCAGCACAGTTTTAGCATTCCAGATGAAGGTCAACAATATGAGGTTTATAGTGATGCATCGAAATATGGCTTAGGGTGTGTACTGATGCAAAATCGAAAGGTGATTGCTTATGCTTCGAGGCAATTGAAACCTTATGAGGTGAATTATCCAACTCATGATTTAGAATTAGCTGCCATTGTGTTCGCCTTGAAGATTTGGAGACACTATTATATGGAGTAACTTGTAAGATTTATACAGATCATAAGAGCTTGAAGTACATATTTACTCAAAAGGAGTTGAACATGAGGCAAAAGATGGTTAGAACTCATTAAGGATTATGACTTGGATATCCAGTATCATGAAGGGAAGGCTAACGTTGGTTGATGCTTTGAGTAGGAAGACTAGTCATTCGATTAATGCAATAATATTGCCAGATCAGTTATGTATGGAGTTTCAGAAGATGAACTTGGAAGTCATGGAGCTAGGAAGCGTAGAAGAACTACTAGGTGCCATAGCGATCCAACCTTCTATTCTTAGGGAAAGTCAAGTTGGGGATGATAAATTGGAGAAAATTAAAGAAAATTCAAGAGGGCCAAGACTAGACTTCAAAATATTTGATGATGGCAGTGTGAGATTCAAAGGAAGATGGTGTGTGCCTCAGAATCAAGGGGATCTTAAGCAGAAATTGATGGAGGAAGCTCACAACTCACCATACTCAATGCATCCAGGGGGAGATAAGTTGTATAAGGATTTGAAGAAGACTTTTTGGTGGTCAAACATGAAGAAAGAAGTTGCTGAATTTGTGGCTAAGTGTCTTACTTGTCAAAAGGTAAAGATTGAACATAAGAGACCTCAAGGGATGGTCCAACCTTTGGAAGTCCTAGCTGGAAATGGGACTCTATCTCAATGGATTTTGTGGGAGCCTTGCCAAAAGTAAGAAAGGAAATGATACTATTTGGGTGGTAGTGGACCGTTTGACTAAGACCGCATTTTTATACCAATGAAGAATACTTGGTCGATGGATCAATTGGCTATAGCCTATGTGAAGTTCGTAGTGAAGTATCATGGAGTACCAAAGGACATCATCTCTGATCGAGATTCTAGTTCTTATCGAACTTTTGGCAAAGTGTGCAAAGAGCAATGGGACTAAGCTACTGATGAGTTACCGCTTTTCACCCAGCTACTGATGGGCAAACTGAGAAACTATTCAGACATTGGAAGACATGTTAAGATCTTGTGTAATGGAGTATCAAGGATCATGGGAAGATTACTTGGATTTGATTGAATTCTCCTACAACAACAGTCATCATGCAAGTATTGGAATGGCACCGTTTGAAGTTTTTATGGTCGAAAATGTCGAAGCCCGATATGTTGGAATGATATAAGTGAAAACGATTGTACTTGGGCCAGAGTTTATCGAGGACACCGTGAAGCAAGTCAGGTTACTTCAGGAAAAGATACGAGTCGCCCTAGATCGACAGAAAAGCTATGCCGATTTGAAGAGGAGGGATGAGGAGTACGAGGTTGGAGAAAGCGTCTTACTCAAAGTTTCTCCGACAAAAGGGGTAATGAGGTTTGGAAAGAGAGGCAAGCTAAGCCCAAAATACATTGGACCCTATAAAAATTTTGACCAGGGTTGGCAAGGTGGCTTATCGTTTAGAGTTACCTAATGAATTAAGTAAGGTACATAATGTCTTTCATGTGTCACAATTGAGGAAGTATATGCAGATTCTTCTCATTGTTGCAGCCTGAATCTATCGAATTGGATGAGACCTTAACCTATGAGGAAAGACCGATTAAGATCCTAGATAGCAAAGTTCGTAGTACTAGAAACAAGGATGTAAAGTTATTGAAAGTTCTTTGGTCCAATCACAAAACCGAGGAAGCGACTTGGGAGGCTGAGGACGAAATGCGTAGAAAGTACCCAGAGTTGTTCATTGAGGTTAGTAGAGTTACGGGGGCGTAACTCCCTTTAAGGGGGTAGAATGCGATAGAGTTTCGCGCGCTTTTACATTCTTAGAGCATATAGAGTCGTTATATTGCATCTTACATGTGCATTCATAATTTTAGCATGAAAACAAATATTTTTAAAATCTTTGTAAGTTTCGGGACGAAACTTCTTTTAAGGGGGTAGACTATAATACCCCGTATTTTTAGCATTTTTGAGATTATTTAAAATAATTTTAAATTTTATCTTCAAAACTCATTTTAAACTATTTTAAAATCACATTGGAGGGAATCGTTTGGAGGGAAATATAGTTTAAATTTTAAAGGTTATTTTAGTAATTTTTAACAGTAGTTGATCTTGTCATTATCTTATTTATTTAATTAGTTATTTAAAAAATATTGATAAATAATTTATAAAATCCAAAATTCATTTTTGGTTAATAAAATTAGATTATACATTTTAGTATGTAATTTTCGATTTTTTATAGTGTTGTTTTGAAAAATCGATTCTTGTAAATAAAACCGAAAACTTTAAATATTTAAAAATATTTTGTTAAATCTTATAAAATCAGATTTTTATGAGATTTATATTGAGTTAGAAAGTATGGGATTTTAATTGATTTGGGAAGATTTAACAATCTCTTTAAAATCAAACAAAATTGATTTTAGGAAAGAATTTTACAAATAAAGGGAAGAGTTATTTTTTAAAAAAAAAAAAAAAAATGAAACAAAATTTTTTGCTGCATTACACAGCTGCTGCACGACAGCTTTGTAATGTTGCAAATTTTTATTTTTATTTTTTTTAATTCTTTTACCCTAATTTTAATAATTTAGGAAAGTTTTACCTCTTTTCTACCCTAGTTTACACTATAAATACCCCTCTAACCCTTCACTTTCTCTTCACCAAAAAAATATTGAGAGCTCCTTATAAAGTTTTCCCTAAAGTGAGTGGTCTTCGAATCGCTTTTACATTTTCGTTTTTACTTACAGATTTCTTCGAATCCACTCGTAAAATCAAATGATTTTATAAGACATAAAGAACATTTGGTTAAGTCATTTACTAGAATGAGAGAATATCGTCTAAAAATGAATATGTTGTATTTCATGTTTTGATGATGCCAAATACTTAGGTTAATTTTACTATATAGTTTTATTTTGTGAAAAATATAAAAAACCAAAAATAATGTAATGTTCAAATTTGCATTTATATCTTGTGAAGAAAGATTAATTATTTAATTTAAGTCAAGATATTTAATTTATACACTTTGAATCTTTATTATGAGGTATGTTTAATATTCTAGTAACTTAGAATCTTTGAATAAAAGATTCTTTAAGTTATTAGATATTTTGTGCTGTTGTAATTGTTTGAAAAACAGATGAAAGTAGCGTGGAGAAAAGCATGGAGATGATCCTTAAATATCTCCAACAAACTCCAATGGCGTGGCATACAAAGTAGAATTAAATCCTTAAAGCTCTCCAACTAACTCCTCCACCTGCGCATTACTTGCTGGAAGATTAGACCACTAACGGAAAGTAGTGGGAAGTTTATTTTTCCATTGCAAGAAGAGTGGAGGAAGTGCAGCGAAATCAAGCCATGATCTCCATTACTCCACTTGTGCAATTTGAGGAGAACATGGAGCACAACATGACCAGTAAAAGAAGATTTGCAGCAGCTATATAAGAAGAAATTATTTCAAGAAAAACTTGAGAACTTTTAAGCGAAAAAAGTCTATCATTAATTAGAAAGTTTTTCCTGTAATTTCTTCTTTATTCAACATACTCATTATTGTAATATTCATAGTGTATGGGTGAGAGAAAATTAAGAGAATATTCTTGTATTCAAGATAAAGAGAAAGAGAAAGAGAAAGAGAAAAGAGAAGACTTCGAGTGAAGTCAAAAGAGAAAAGTCACGTGTTCAGGGGGAACAAGGTGACAGGAACAAGTTCCTAGAGGAACTGAGAGGGTCCAATATTAGGTTGTACAAAAGAGAGTCTTTTGGCCTAGTATATTAAAGAGAGTTTGAGTCAAAATCCCTCGTGGTCAAGGTTTTTCTTCCTATTGGGCATAGGAAATTTTCCTTGTAAAAATCTCGTGGGCTTGTCTCTTTCTAATTTTGAGTTTATTTTAATTCCGCATTACAAAATTGAAAATTTCTCCTAAACTACAATTCACCCCCCCTCTTATAGTTGGTCTAGTGTTCATACTAGAATAACAATTGGTATCAGAGCCCGATTCCTCCAAAAATCAGCTAACACTGAGGAGCTAGTACCTGGTAACATGAACACAAAAGGAGAAAAGCTTGATGAAGGGTATTCAACTCAACCCCCATCTATGTTTAATGTCATGTATTATCCATACTGGAAGAATCATATGGAGATATTTATTAAAGGTGAAAATTACCAAGTGTGGAAGGCAATTGAAACCTGTGACTTTGAGGTCACAAAGAAGAACGAGAAAGGGGAGCTAATTCCTAAACCACTTGCCGAATTCGACAGAGAGGACTTCGACAAAATGGAGTTGAACACAATGGTCAAGAAGCTACTTCATCGTGGTCTTGACCCCTATGAGCACAATCAAGTCATGGGATACAAGACTGCAAAGAAAATGTGGGAACTCCTTCAAATTGCTCATGAAGGAACAAGCAAAGAGAAACGATCAAAGATCAACATGCTCATGCATAAGTATGAATTATTTCACATGAAACAAAAGGAGCCTATTCAAGATATGCTCATTTGCTTCTCCAACATCATAAACGAACTTGAATCTCTGGGAAAGTTAATCTCCCCAGAGGAACAAGTCTGGAAGGAGAAGGGCAAGGAACAGGAACAAACTAAGGAAGAAACTACCCATCGATGTCTCATGACAAATGTCAAAGAAAAAATGGAATCAGCAAATCCCAAGGTAAGTCTTAATGCCATGGAAGAGGAACTTGCAGTATTGAATAAAAGCCAATTAATAAAACTTATGCTAGAAATCTTAGATGACTACAAGGATGTATGTGCAAAAAGAGATCAATTAACTAATGTCTTGAAAAATCACTAAGAATCATTCAAATTGGCTTAACTCACTAAAATGTTATGCTGAAAAAAGATTCTTTGAACGTTTTGGCAAGAATAAAGCTTATCAAGATGCTTTTGTAAAAGTCAAAAAAAGTTAATTATCTTTTGAACTTGGAACTGGCAGAATTGAAACTGTTTGTTCCTGAAGAAACAACCTCTTCATCTAATACCAGAAATATTGCTGAAAAATTAAAAGACAATTTTGATAAAATTTTTCGAGAAAATCTGGTATTAAAGAAGAAACTGGAGCCCTCAAGGAACAAGCCACCTGACCATCTCACATGGATACATAAGTATCAAAACAAAGGAAGAGGTGGTCTAGATTTCAATCCTATAAAGAAGAACAAAAAGAAAAAATATGTTAATCTGCCAAGTAGTAAAATATGTTCTTACTGTGGGAACAGGGGTCACCTCGTGTCTGACTGTTCCACCAGAGAAGAACGTATTGAGAGGAACACGTACCTAGTGGAACACGTACCTAGTAAAATAAGTTTGGAAAAAGAAGAAAGGCTCATGTCCAACAATGGAACCCAAGCTAGACTGGGTTCCTATCACTAACTAGTTTGCTATGGTACAGGCTAAATTGAGGCGGAACAACTTGTGGTACCTCGATAGCAGTTGTTCTAAACACATAGCAGTAGACAGATTAAAATTTCTCTCACTTTCAGTGTTAAATGGAGGAATTGTGACCTTTGGAGACAATCTTACAGGAAACAGTGTAGCAGTTGGTAAGATTGGTCAATCTCAGTCACATTCCATAGATAATGTTTTTTTTTTTCGAGGGATTAAAAATTGGCTTACTTAGTATATCTAAGTTTTGTGATAAAGAAAATACAGTGAAGTTTACTAATGAGGCTTGTGTAGTCAGCAATGAAAGTACAGGAACCAAGATCTTTGAGGGAACAAGGAAAGGGAACACCTATATGGTTAACCTGAACCTTGTTCCTAGGAATAATCTCACATGCTTAGGTGTGATCGAAGCTGATCCTCTTGTGTGGCACAAACGACTTGGTCATACAAGCCTGTCCTCGGCCTAAGCTAAGTAGGAAGGACTTGGTGGTTGGGCTACCAACTATTACGTCACTAAACCACTATGTTCGTGATTCATGTCTTAAAGACAAACAAGTGAGATCCTCATTCAAATCCAAGAAAATGGTAAGCACACAAAGTCCATTAGAACTTCTTCAAATGGACTTATGTGGCCTTGTGCGCATCCAAAGCCGATCTGGTAAGAAATATACATTAGTCATAGTAGATGATTTTTTCGAGATACACATGGGTTATTTTTCTTCGTAGTAAGGATGAAACATTTGATGAACTTCTAACCTTTGCTAAAAAGACAAGTGATTTTAAATTAAAGCATTTAAGTTCCGACCATGGTATGAAGTTTGAAAACTTCAATCTGGATGAATTTTGTAGCAATGAAGGTTTAGATCATAATTTCTCAGCTCCAAGAACACCACAACAGAATGATGTAGTCGAAAGGAAGAATCGGTCTCTTGAGAATGTGGGAAGGACAACTATAATTGCAAGCAATCTTCCGAAAACTCTTGGACTAAAGCAGTGAACACGGCATGCTACATCACCAATCATATCATGCTAAGACAAATCACCATGAAGATTCTTTATGAGCTACTTAAAGGAAGAAAACCCAATATTCCTTATCTTCATATTTTTTGGATGTAAATGTGTTGTATGTAACAATAGAAAGCACAACTTAGGAAAGTTTGATGATATAAGTGACGAGACTATTTTTCTAGGTTTTGCTTTAAGTAGTAAGGCTTATCATGTCTACAATAAGCGGACAATGTATGTAGTAGAAAGTATCCATGTCATTTTTGATGAGACTAACTCCCTGCAGGAACAGAGACACTATGATATCTTTGAAATTGTATTAACTCATCCTGTGAAGTGTAATCAAAATGATGAGGAACTAACCCTTGCAGGAAAAGAGAAAAAGTTGGTTCCTAATCCCGATAACCCTGTGCCTGATCCCCTTGAGGAGCCATAAACAGGAGGAACTCAGGAGGATCAAGGTACTCGTGACCCAGGAAAAGATCATACGAATCAATCATCACAAGAAACTCAAGAAGCAACTAGAAGATTTGATCCAAAGCCTTGGAAACACCTAAATTCTCATCCTTTAGAATTGATAATATGTGATATTGAAAAGGGAACTCAAACAAGATCCAAAGTGAAGAATTTTTGTGGTTTTCACGTTTTCCTGTCTATCACAGAACCTCAGGACCATATGGAAGCACTCAAGGAGGCTGATTGGATCAACGCTATATAAGAGAAGCTAAATGAGTTCCAGAGGAACAAGGTTAAATGAAGATTCAACTGTACCTAGGATTAAGCTTAGTGTCATGAAGCTCAAAGACGCAAAATATTGCTGCCGTATTCAAAGCAGAGGTAGAGTATGTGACTGCTGCTACATGTTATTCCCAGGTCCTTTTGGACCAAGCAACAAGTAAGAGATTTTTGCATTAATTTCAAGTGTGTTCCTATCTAGTGTGTTAATACTAGTGCTATTTTTATCTTTTAGGATCCAGTTCATCATTCATGGGTCAAGCATATTCTCATTGGATATCATTTTTTTAAGGATAATGTAGAAATAGGTCTTGTCAAACTTGAATTTTGTCCAACATAAAATCAAATAGCTGACTTTTTGACTAAACAACTTCCTAGAGAAAAATTCGAGAAAATTCGCTTAGAGCCACAGATGATTAGAATTCATTGAGTTTGCTACTTCTAATAAATCCCTTAGTTACAAGATGACACTAAGTGGCCAGCAACATTTTATGATTTTCATCACTCATTGTACATTCATTATAAAGGACTCACATTAGTCTTCATAATACTCCCCTTATTGTCCATGCATATACTTGAGTAAAAATATAAAGGTTGTTGTACATATAGATTGAACATGTTACATGCATGAGTTCACAGTTGCTACCCCTTTCTTTCTCTTCACGTAAATATAATTTTATTTTATTTTCTTCTTCTTCCATTTATCATCAGATTTCATTCATCCCCCACAAATTATTTTTTTTGCAACGTTTCACCAACGTTCATGTACAAACTTGAAACTAAAATCGTTCACCGGATCTAATGAAGGAAGGGAAAAGCCACATTTAATTCCTCCTCACACTTCCCATAAATTAAACCCCAAAATAAAAACCCATCAAATCAAAATAAAATTTACACGACACCTAAACCCATTTATCCCAAAACCATTATCTCTGTAAAACCGCCTCTCACTCTCTCTCTCCACAACTCTGCCATCTTCATCTTCCTCACCTAAAAACCCTAATATAAATGGCTCCCAAAAGAAAAACCTCTGAAGATACCAAAAGTTTTCCGGCTGAAAAAGCTTCACCCCTGGTTGATTATAACAAACGCGAGAATGAATCTTCCAACTCAAATGAAGATTATCTGGTTCTCAAGCAAATTCGACTGAAAATGAAGTGCTTTCTTCAAAGAAAGAAGAAGATCTAGATGATGCTGAAACAGAGCAAGAAAAAGAAATCTTGGTACCTACGAAAAGGGGTAAGAAATCAAAATCCTCCAAGTATATCATTGGGTTTTGTGTCGATTTCACCCGGTCCAAGAAAATTAAGTGGAATTAGTTTCTTGATCTTGTTCAGTTTCAAAAATGGGTCAAAGTTTTGAGTTTTGATGAAGGTCTTTATGAGAGTGAAATGAGTGAGTTTGTTGCTAAGTTTGAAAATACCGAGGGTTTATGCATAAGTGTTGTCGCTGGGAAATTGGTTAAATTCAATGCAAAATCCTTAGGGTAATGGTTTGATGTACCTAATGAGGGGTACAAGGAATATGTGAAGGGTCGGGCTAAGTTAAATGTGAATGGGGCTTTAAACGCTACTGTTTTGAGTTACTTTGGGGGTAAGGAGTCTGACTAGTCCCTAGATCAGAAAGATCTCTCTCCTTTTCACACATTTTTGTTTCACTTAGTTTGGCGCTTTATTCTGCCAAGGACTTCCAAGAGGACTCAAGCAAGCCTCATGGACCTTTCTTGATGTTTTGCTTGCTAAGAACATAAAAATAAACTTTCCTGCTTTAATGATTTCTCACCTTTCCTATTGTATCTCCCATAACACCAAGGTGGGGTATGCTAATGTGATTTCTGTTATCCTCAAGAAGAATCACATAAAACTCCCTTCTAGTACCTCTTTTGATCTAGAACCTAATAACTATTTGACCAAGGAGACCTTATCCAGGCTGTCTCTCAGGGTACAGGGTGGGATGTTAGAATTTGAGGTCGCAGAAAATAAAGGGAAGTTTGAAACTGGGGTAAAGAGAAAGTTAGAGGAGGAGGTTAGTGCTGAAGGACCTAGTTCTGTGCGTAAGAGTCAGAGAATTGCTGAGACCAAGGCTCCCAAGGAACAGGGTCCAAGGGTAGTTCATATTGATCTTAAGGAGGATCAAGTTCCTTCAGAATCTGGAACAGTAGATTTTACTCTTCTCTCCACCACTGGTCTTGATGGTATACTGCATACAATTTAGGAGTCTCTGTCTCTTCTTCATAACAGAGTCCAGGGTCTTGAAGCAAGAGTTGCCCGTGTTGATCTTCAGCATGAGCAGATCCTCTCACGTGTGCAGAAGGGAGAATCAGCTATTCGGGAGAAGATTGATTCTGTGGTCGGTGATTTCCTTGTTCGTCCCAAGTCTTCTAAGCCCTCCAATCCCTAATCCCCTTCCCTCATTAATCTAATGAAACAATTTCTTTTGGTTGTTTGTACTACAACAATGGTGACTAGTTGTTACTCTCTTTTATCACCCATCCTATTCGGTGATAAAATATTTTGGTTTATATCTTTTCTTTTCTTACTTTGTGCTCTTTTCTCTTTTTCTTATCTTCATCTTGAACTCAGTTTGTACTTTTTCATGACTATGTGCTTTAATCTTATCTTATTATGCTCAGATAATGTTAGGATGGTTAGTATTATTCGATGCGTGTTTGAGCTACTACACATTGACATTGTTGTACATGAGGCACTCTTAGAGTACTACTGGGTCCTTATTGTTTTTGATGATGACAAAAGGGGGAAGAAAGTAGAATGGCACATAAAAATCAATTCTAGTTCTCTTCGGTTCTAGGTGATGATTTTTGGATTTTCCTTTTTCAAAAATGATTTATGTTAATTTAGTTTTAGTTTTCTGTTAGTTTAGTATTTGATTTATTTTCTTAGTTATTTGTTAGTTTTGTTTTAAAGACTTTAGCTCTTGATTCTTTTGCTTTAGTTATTTTATTGTTTTTATATGCCTTATATTTGCCATCATAAAAAAGGGGGAATATTGTTGTATTTCATGTTTTGATGATGTCAAATACTTAGGTTAATTTTACTATATAGTTTTATTTTATTTTTTTTGGTAAGTGAGTAATATATTGCAACCAAAACAAACCATATTACAACCTCAGCTTTCAGATAAATGAAAGCATAACCCAACAGCTAAGACAAGCCTTAGCAAAGGACTTTACAAATCCTCAATCCACCTTCTATCAACTGAATTACATTTCTGTGGTATCCAACTTTGTAATCTATGTTTAACTATAAACTGTACATTTTTGAAGCTTTTATCTACACTATCAATCATAGCCTCCCAATAAGCTTGGTTCCTGATTCTCCAGACCTGGTAACCAACAGCAGCAATTACAGTAAGCAACACCTGCCTTCTTGTTCTTGATCCTCTGTAAGATCTTAGAATCCATATGATCCACTGAGGTAATGTCCTGAGTTTGTACTGGAAGCCTAACCATAACAGGACCTTAGTCATTAATCTCTGACTATATACACAGCTGAACATCAAGTGTTCATGGGTTTCCTTGTCCAGACCACATATGCAGCATTCATCTTCCTGACTAACCCCTATTCTATGGAGTTTTCCTCGAGTCTGTAATCTACCTTGAATGCTGAGCCATATGATGAATTTGTGTTTTGGAATAGACAAACGATTCCAAACCCCTGAGGCCCATCTTAACCTCTGTTGTTCTCCCATTAGCTGTTGGTAGACCTTATTAATCTTGTATGGAGTATTAATAGGCCATGTGTGAGCCTGCAGCTCTTTTAACCCATCTCTAATCTTTCCAAGATGCTTCATCACCCAGCTAGCTCCTTGTGGAATTTCATAATCCCACCATCTTTGGTTCTTTATGTACACAGTGTGAACCCATTTTATCCACAAATCTGACTTATTTAATCCTATATGCCACACAATTTTCCCAACTGCAGCCTGATTCCATTTGCTGATATTTCTAAACCCCAGGCCCCCATACTTTTTATCAGTACAAACTCTATCCCACTTCACATACCCTCCCTTGTACTCAGTTGCTTTCCCATGCCACAAAAAGCATCTACACACCATATTGATGCTTTGAATCACTTGATTAGGCAAAATAAAAATCTGGCCCCAATAACTATGAATACTCATCAAGACTGCATTGACTAATTGAGCCCTTCCTGCAAAAGACAAACTCCTAGTGCTCCATTGTCTAATTTTAGCCACCATCTTCTCTACTAAAGCCTCACAATCAGCTGCTCTTATTTTCCTTGCAGTAATGGGAACACCTAAGTATTTAAAAGGTAGATTCCCTTGTTCAAAGCCTGAGAAGTGCTTCATTCTTTCTACTTCCATTCAGATTTACAGAGCAGATTTACTATTATTGGCTTTGAGACCTGAAGAATCGGAGAACAGCTTGAGACCTTGCAATAGCATATAAACTGATTTTGGATCACCCTTACAAAACACTAGCAGATCATCTGCAAAGCAAAGATGATTCAACTTCATCCCAGCACAACCAATGAAGTGTTTGAAGCCCTGAGTATCACTGATATAGCTAAAAATCCTGGACAGATAGTCCATACACAACACAAATAAGAGAGGGGACATAGGGTCTCCCTGCCTTAACCCTCTCTTAGCTGGAAAATAACCTTCATTTCCTCCATTTATCAGCAAGGTGAACTTTGGTGATGTAATACAAGCCATTACACATGTAATAAAGTGAGAAGGGAATTTGAGGGCTTTCAAGAGATCCTTCACAAATTGCCACTCTATTGAATCATAAGCCTTCTTCAAGTCAATCTTCATCATCACACTAGGCACTTGATTGGTCCTTCTATCAAATCTCTTGACCAGGTCTTGACACAGGAGTATATTGTTGATGATGCTTCTTCCACTAATAAATGCACCTTGATTAGGAGCAATCAATTCAGGTAAAACCACACTTAACCTTGTGCAGATTAGTTTAGTGATGGTTTTGTATATTACTGAACAACAGGCAATTGGCCTATAATCTCCTACTGAAGCAGGCCATTTTATCTTGGGCACCAGAGTAATTGCTGTTACATTAACTTCATGCAATAACCTTCCTTGTCTGAAGAAATCTTTGACTGCCTCAATCAGATCTCCTCCAGTTACTTGCCATGATTTCTTGAAAAAATGGCTTGTGTAGCCATCTAATCCTGGTGATTTATCATCTGGGATTGAGAATAAAGCTTGTTTGATCTCATCATCTGTAAACTCAAGGGTTAAAGCCTGTTCCTGCTCTCTGTTAAGGATGTTGCCTTTTGCTATTATAGCTGGCTCCAGCTCTCGAACCTGCCCTGCACTGCCAAGTAAGTCTTGATAGAAATTAAGGAAAGCATCCTTAATATCTGTTGCTGAAGACACCCAAACCCCTTCTCCATTTTTTATCATATTGATCCTATTATGAATTCTTCTCATTTTAATACTTTGATGAAAAATTCTAGTATTTTCATCACCTCCTTCAATCCATCTAACCTTGGCTTTCTGGCTCAAAAAAGCTACATAGTGCTTATGAGCTTCTTTGTATCTAAGCCTACACCTTCTTTCTTTCTCCAAAAGCTCTATATTGCCAATATCTTCTTGCAATTGTTGCTGAGCCTTAATCATCTCCTGATGTGTAACAGCTTCCTGAATTGACACCTCCCCAAATTCTTCCTTATTCAACTTCTTGAGCTTAGTCTTCAGGATCTTTAGCTTTTTCACAAGTTGAAACATTTTGGTTCCCTGAACTTGGGTCTGCCAAACTCCTCTCACTATCTCTTCAAATCTAGAAGAAGCACTCCACATATTAAAAAACCTAAAAGGTTTCCTTCTCTGCTCAGTAGGAAAGTATCTTATAGTGATTGGGCAGTGATCATACTCTCCCTCTAGCATAAAATTGGCTTCCGCACCTGGCCAATCCTCCATCCACTTCTCATTTCCCAAGGCCCTATCCAGCTTACAAAACACTCTATTTGCTCCTTCTTGCTTGTTTGTCCAGGTATAAAAGCTACCTGTAGCCTTAATATCTTTAAGTAAGCAACTCTCCATACAATGTCTCATGTCCACCATCTCCCTTTCCCTCACAGGCTGACCTACTCTTTCTTCAGAATGAATAATGGCATTAAAGTCTCCTAGCACCATCCATGCACCTGAAACTTCCTTCGCAAAGTCACTCATGCTTTCCCACAGCTTCTTCCTTTCCTCTCTATCATTCTGGCCATAGACAAAAGAACAATGAAACTTCCTTCCCCCATTAACCACCTCAACTTCAGTATGCATAACCTGATCAGTACACCTTAAGATATTCACATGATAGGCTGTAGGATGCCATCCAATTACAATTCTTCCACTATTCTGCCAAGCTGTATTAGTGGAAAAACACCATCCAGGACAAATTGAAAGGTATAAATCACCTAATTTGTGTGATTTAACCTTTGTTTCCAGAAGGCTAAATAGCCTAACATTTTGAGATATGAGAAATTTTTTTACCTCAATCTGTTTTGCCTTGCTATTCAGCCCTCTGACATTCCAACATATTATATTATCCATAGTTTGTCAGGAGGCTCCCCCTCCTGGACTTCTTCCACCATGTTCTCCTTCATTGGACCCTTTCCTTTCTCTACTTCCTCCCTGATTTCATCTTCTGTCCCTTCCTTATTCAGAACTGCAAAAGATTTTCTGATCTCTACAGGTGCTTCCCCTCTACTGTCCTCTGGCATTACCTGCCCATTCTTCTTCTTGACTTCCTGAAAACCTTCTTCATCCACTCCTGTCTTCTGTTTCTTTTCCACCCACTTCTTTTTCCCAGGCTTGGCAAGGTCATGACACTCATCTACTACATGTCCTAATCTCTTACACTTACTGCAGAGTTTAGGAATCCACTCATAATCAACATTTTGAACAACTTCCCTGCCCCTTTCATTTTCAAAGCAGATCTGCTTAGGAAACTCCTAATCCACCTGGACTTCAACCATCACTCGAGCATATTGCAACCTCTCCTTATCCTTGGTAGCCTTATCCAATCTAACTGGATTACCAATGCCCGCAACGAACTTAAACAAACACTTCTCCCCCCAATATTTGATGTCCAATTGTGGAAGTTGAATCCAAATTGGCACAGTTCTTATTGTATCCTTTTGTAACTCCATATCAGCATTCCAATGTTTCACAATAATAGGTTTCGTATCAAAAAACTGAAATCCCATGCCAAGAACTGCATCACGTTGCTCCATTGTAGTCATTCTAACAATGAATAAGCCTTTCCCTACTACAGCAACTTTATCTATCCCCAATTTCCCCCATACGCGTCTTATAAAACCTTCCATTACAGGAAAAGGAGGATTTGACCCCACTACATAGCATACAACAGCATTCTCCCAATATTCTATTTCTTCTTGAACATCTAACATATCAATTTTGATTTTACTAGATTTAGGTTGATTCGCATTCAATTCCACAACCGAATCTTCATGAACTTTCTCAAATTCTTGAATCAGACATCTAGAAGAAAGATTACCTTGAGTCACTTCAGCTCGGCTCTGATTCTTCTTCATAATCGTCAGCCATTCTGAAAATTGATGCGTATCCTTCTTTTGCTGCTGTAATTCCTTAATTGAACTCTTTGGCGACAATGCTTCCACCATTAAAGCTTCAACCCCAAGGAGCTCAGCCACTGCTCTCTCCTTCCTTCCTTCATTTGATCCCGTAGGACCTGTAGCTTTCTTTTGTTGTGAATTCTGCAGTTTTTTCACCTTAGATTTATGTTTTCCAGCCATGGCGCCGATGAATCACCGAGAAAACAAAAATCGCGGGAAAACTCAATGTAACAGTATTCTAGAGAGAGGAGAGAGTTTCTCTCTCTAAAACAGAATTGCGAAAAAAAAAATATATATAGTTTTATTTTGCTAAAAATATAATAAACCAAAAATAATGTAATGTTCAAATTTGCATTTATATCTTGTGGAGAAAGATTAGTTATTTAATCTAAGTCAAGATATTTAATTTATACACTTTGAATCTTTATTATAAGGTATGTTTAATATTGTAGTAACTTAGAATCTTTGAATAAAAGATTCTTTAAGTTATTAGATATTTTGTGTTGTTGCAATTGTTTGAAAAACAGATGAAAGTAGCGTGGAGAAAAGCATGGGTATGATCCTTAAATATCTCCAACAAACTCCAATGTCGTGGCATACAAAGTGGAACTAAATCCTTAAAGCTCTCCAACTAACTCCTCCACCGGCGCATTACTTGCTTGAAGATTAGACCACTAACGGAAAGTAGTGAGAAGTTTATTTTTCCATTGCAAGAAGAGTTGAGGAAGTGCAGCGAAATCAAGCCATGATCTCCATTACTCCACTTGTGCAATTTGAGGAGAACATGGAGCACAAGATGACCAGTAAAAGAAGATTTGTAGCAACTATATAAGAAGAAATTATTTTAAGAAAAACTTGAGAACTTTCAAGCGAAAAAAGTCTATCATTACTTAGAAAGTTTTTCTTGTAATTTCTTCTTCATTCAACATACACATTATTGTAATATTCATAGTGTATGGGTGAGATAAAATTAAGAGAATATTCTTGTATTCAAGATAAAGATAAAGAGAAAGAGAAAGAGAAGAGAGAAGAGAGAAGAGAGAAGACTTCGAGTGAAGTCAAAAGAGAAAAGTCACATGTTCAGGGGAACAAGGTGACAGGGAACAAGTTCCAAGAGGAACTCAGAGGGTCTAATATTAGGTTGTACAAAAGAGAGTCTTTTGGCCTGGTATATTAAAGAGAGTTTGAGTCAAAATCCCTCGTGGTCAAGGTTTTTCTTCCTATTGGGCCTAGGAAGTTTTCCTTGTAAAAATCTTGTGTGCTTGTCTATTTCTAATTTTGAGTTTGTTTTAATTTCGCATTACAATGA
The DNA here is from genome assembly GCF_026745355.1 of Beta vulgaris subsp. vulgaris. Lineage (NCBI taxonomy): Eukaryota > Viridiplantae > Streptophyta > Magnoliopsida > Caryophyllales > Amaranthaceae > Beta > Beta vulgaris. The sequence continues at coordinate 17,327,670 of NC_079210.1, read as the reverse complement.
AAATTTCTCCTCAACCCCCTCTCTTGTAGTTGGTCTAGTATTCATACTAGAATAACAGTATCCACTCAAATGTGCATTCGAAGTTAATGCCCGTAACTTTTTAGGATTTTTCATCCACAAAAACCAAATTGAAATTGACCAATATAGGGAAAAAGCAGTATTGGCAGCTAAGCCACCTTCTAATAAGAAGGAACTGCAAAGATTTCTTGGCCATGTCAATTATGTTAGAAGGTTCATGGTTAATCTAGATGGGAAGACTAAAAAGGTTTCACCTCTATTGAGTTTAAAACATGAATCAGATTTCAAATGGAATGAGGGGCATCAAAAGGCTTTTAATCAAATCAAGCAAGATTTGGCGAGTCCTTCTGTATTGATCCCTCCTAGGCGAAATGGAAAACCATTAAGGTTATACCTATCTGCATGTGAAGATTTTATTGGTGGTCTCCTTACTCAAGTAAACGAGAAGGGACATGAGCAGATCATTTTCTATCTAAGTAGAATCTTACATGTCACAAAGCGAAGATATACCATGACAGAAAAATGGTGTTTGTGCTTATATGATGCATCCATCAAGCTCATACATTATTTCATGGCCTTTACAGTAGAAGTGGTGTCTCCAACAGATGTCATAAAATATATGATATCCCAACCTTTCATAAAAGGTAGGTTAAGCAAATGGAGTCTACATTTACTATGATTTGAACTAATATATGTGCCACAAAAGGCATTAAAAGGTCAAGGTCTAGCTGACTTCTTAGCAACCCATCCTTGCTATGAATCTGGGATCATTGATGAGGACATCCTTCCATGTGTATTATTGTTTGATGGATCTAATACCAGAAAAACAGTAGCAGTTGGAATATATATTCTATCTCCTGATGGGATTCCGACCAAATTTACTGTAACCCTAAAGGGTCCATGCACCAACAATAGAGTAGAATATGAAACTTTGTTGCTTGGATTTGAATTGCTATTAGAATTGGAGGTTAAAAAAGTCAAGATATACGGAGATTCTCAGCTGGTCATTTATCAAATGACTGAGGAGTTTAAATGAATATCATCAGTATCGCAGGAATGTAGCAAGAAAGCACAATAATTGTCTAAACGATTTAAGAAGATTACTTTCATACACATTCGTAGGAGAATTAGTAGGAATGAAGTACTTGGAAAGTTTAGCGAATCTGGCTCTTGCAGGTTTGTATCAATTTGATTTTTAATTTTGACAAAGTGTCTATTGTGATAATTTGATTTTGTTTGATTTTTGATTTAGTGCTAGATTTTTCAATTGTGTGATATTTAGTGCTAGTTTTTAGTTGCGTATGAAATTGTTTGATTAGAGACACATGAGAAGTTATTGATTGAAATTGGTTTCTTGAATGTCATGTTAATTATTTAGAGTTTCCTGATACTTGGGTGTGCTCAATAGATCAAGTAACTTAGTTTTACAAATTTATGATATTCCAATGAGATGGACCACCATCTGCTTTGCAGAATTAATAATAATCTATGAAAATATAAATTATATGGGTCAGTTGAAATTTAGTTTCAAAATTTCCGCTTTCTCAACATAGTTGGAGAAGATATTTCCAATGCTAAGCTATTATGAAGCTATGCTGCGTTGTTAGTTGTTACTCATAAAGTTTATTGAATTTTTTTTTTTGTATTTTCGGTAGGTGCGTTGTTAGTGGATTATGTGGAAATTTGCAAGCTATGATAAGTGTTATCCATTAAATTTTATGATGAGATTTTTAACTGTTTCAAATGTGCTTGAGGAATTAAGATATAGGTAAATGACAATTACGTTTATTTTCCCTTATTGACGCAGGAGCTTGAAGTGTTTCCAGGTGAAATCACTTTTTTTTTTTTTCAATCCACTTTTGCATATATGAACGTGAAGTTAATCATGGTCAGCATACTGCAATTAAGACAATTTTAGAAGGAGATGCATCACCTTCTTTCATGCTTGGGAGTAGGGCTGTCTTAAACATTTTAGAGGCCCTGTTCTAATCTTTAAAATTGGGCCCTTTATATTTAGGAAAAATTTCATTTTCATGATAAAAAAATATGGATTAAAAAAATTATCAAAATACCATTATATTCTTACAAATTGAATCCACGAAAACTTAAACTACTTTATTAAAATGGTAAATAAAATCTCAATACAGCTTAAAGCTATTATTAACCTCCTACATAAAACGAGCTATTCTTCTAACACTTTTTGAAGGAATTTCATCAACCAAATAATCTTCATATTGTATGGTCTCCAAAAGATCATTCTCAATTGCTATCAAAGCTAATCCATTAAGCCTTTTGTTGTACCATGGTGGACCGCAAGTAAGACTTCAACAACTTCAATTTTGAAAAGTTTCTTTCTGTAGAAGCAACTGTCACGGGAATCGTTAGTAAAATGCTATACACATCACTTACATTAGGAAAACAGTTTATGCCCTTTAAAAAAATTTTAATAATAGGCCCCATTTTTTCATTGGGCAATATTCCTCTTAGAAAATCTAACTCCACATATAATTCTTTCCCATTGGTATCAGATTGATCATTATGTTTTAATGCCTCTTCAAAATTATTACAACAAGACAACAAAGTTAGATGATCCAATGATTGTAACTTGCGCAAGTCAAACAACAATCCAAAAATACTTTCATACTCTTGATATTGCTCAAATCTCTTTTCAAGGGAAACAACGGCTTGATCAATAAGGTAAAAAAAGTAAGTAACTCTAAAAGACTCCTCCCCAGATAGCTCAACTATGGGGTATCTGAATTGTCATTAAAATTTCTCTTTCTTCTAATTATACGTCTTTGAGGAAATATTGGCTCAATATTCATTTCAATAGCAATTCCCTTAGCATTATCCAATGCATTATAAAAGCCAGTTTCTCTATATCCTTCAAAAAATGATATTAACCCCTTTATTTTTTCCATAACAACATCAATAAGCATATCTTTTGATTGTAAGAGCTTGCTAACCATATTAATTGCAGATAATATCTCAAACAAAATGATTATTGCCATTAAGAACTCAAAATCACCAAGCTCATTTGTCGCTAAGGATTTAGCTTCACTTTTTATTTTAAAATCAAGATCATTTTCTGATACTTCAAGTAAAGCTTCTCTAAAATCTGACATTTAAGATCTTATAGCTTTATCACTATCTACACGACTCTCCCAACGAGTGGATGACAATGACTTTGGAGTCAATCCTTTTACATTATCTTTCAAAATTTGCCACCTTTTAGTAGAATTTGGAAAAATTGTATAAATTCGTTGAATAACTCCAAAAAAATCTTTAGCTTTACCACATGAGTTAGCCATATCACACAATGCTAAATTAAGACTATGACAACCACAAGGAGTATAAAATGCTCTCGGATTAATGTGTAAAAACTTATTTTGAACACCTTGATGTTTTCCTTTCATATTTGATCCATTATCATATCCTTGTCCTCGTGCATCAAATATCTTAAGATCAAGATTTTTCAGCTCGCTTTGTAAAACATTAAACAGTCCTTGGCCAGTTGTATCATTCATATTTAAAAATCCTAAAAAAGATTCCTCAATGCTAACAGAATTTGAAGAAACATGCATCAACATATCTTATTATCAAAGACATTTGCTCTTAGTGGCTAACATCGAGTGTACAATCGAGTATCACGGAGAAATATTTTTGCTTGTTTGATTTTTTTAATGATTTCAGTTTTTATTGCACAAGCAAGCAAAAGTATTAACTCGTTTGGATGTTATGGCCAAGATAATGCAAGTGAACATCGTCATTTGTAACATGTCTTACATGTTCTTGAACAACAGGGTCAAACTCTGCTAACATTTCAATTAAACCCAAAAAATTACCATTGCTATTTTGGTAGAATTTCTCTTTAGAACCCCGAAAGGCCAAACTATGGTTAGCAAGGAATTTCACTATTGAAATTATTCTTTTCTAATCATTCTTCCAGTGAATGATTCTTTTCTAATCATTCTTCCAGTGCTCTTTCTCTTTTTCAATTAGATTTTGAGCTGTTTTATCTATAGTTTCATTCTCATTATCCTCAAACGCAACTCATACCAAATAGCCATATTATTAACATGTTCCATGCCTGTCTCGTGCTCTCTCAGTCTTTCACCAATATGTGCCCAATCACTAAAACCCTCGTTCGTTAATTGACCTCTACCAATCCTTCTTTTGAAAACCTTACAATAAAAACAAAATACTTTATCAAGCTCTTTTGAATAGACAAGCCAATCTCTATCGCACTTCTCTCCATTAGATAAAACTCTAGTGTATAAATTAGCAGTAAATCGTCTAGAAAATTTTTCTTTAGGACCCTTCACAGTAGAAAGATCTCTTTTAGGACCTTTCATTACTAATACATCAATCATTTTAGAATCAATGGCATCCCAGTTTCTTGGATCAAATATATCAAACAAAGATTCAAATGGGGTTTCTTGCTTTTCATTATCATTACTATTATACTCCACATCCTCATCATAGTCATTGTTAGAAACAACATTTTGATTATCCAAATTATCATTTTCAAAAGGCACATCACCTCTATTTTCCGAGTCCATATTTTGATTCTCCATATCAACATTCTCGTTAGTAACCTCATTTTCAAGAACTTCATCATTTACCTTCTCACTATTTTGATTATCAACATGAATATGAGGCTCTTTTATAATAAATTTATCAAGAGCTCCTCTTTGGGATTGAGTTAACTCCTCAAGCCTTTTTTTTCTTACGTTTTTCATACCCAAATTCATACTTTCTAGTTTTAGGAGGCATGGGAAAAAAAACAACTATGGTGTAAATCACACAATCAACAATTTAAGACGTAAATAAAAGTGAAAAAAAGAGCGAAACAACCTGACAATTAAGCAATAATACTCCAATTTGTGACAAATATTCCTCAATTAATCAATTATTAACCAATAATTTCAACCTAAAAAATCAAAGAAAAAATCTCATTAAAATATACACAATACCATTAATCCTTAAAATTATAAAATATTACTTCTAGTACAAAGAACATAACTGAAAACTACAAGATTTTACCTACTAAAACATATAATACTACTAGTACAAAGAACAAATACTAAAATTCTGAAAATATAAAGTAATAAAACTATAAAGCCACTAAATATAAAGTAATAAAACTATAAGGCATTAAGTGAGTAAGTGAGCAACAATTCATATGGACTCATACCTGCTGCGGTGCTGCCACTGTGCCACATCTACTCATCTAGTAGAATTTTTTATTTTTTTTTTAGGGGAGCCACAATCTAGTAGACTAGTACAGCTGTACAATACTAATCGTCTTCTTCAAGTTCATATGAAACAAACGCATGAGTTACTGTAGGAAAATTTCAACCATTTCAAACCAAAAATTAAACTGAAAAAATTGATAATTGATAAACATAATCAAATAACTAGTGAATGATAATTAGTGTAGATTATAGATATTTAGAATTTAGGATTCACCTGTCTCAAACTTTCATCTTTCTGCTTTAATTTTTTCGAAGTTCGACTTCGACAGTCGACCGCAAGTTTGACGAATATTAAGTTCTTCAGTTCGATCGCAAATTTCATGAATATGTAGAAAGATAAGGTATATTCAATTATTCAGTTCTTCACGAATCTGGTTTCTTCCTCCCCAAATTTCCAGAAATCAAAAACAACAAAAATTTGAAGGTATGCATTTCAATTTCTTTTGTCTCAGAACTAATTGATAATTGATGAAAAAATAGAAATGAGTTAGAAATATATAAATAGTGAAAAAATAAGCCGTTAATTGAAAATTGAATGAAGAAAATCAGAATTGATGTTTTCATATTCTAGGTAACGTTTGATAAGGAATGAGTGAGAGATTTTTGGGAAGTTGTTAAGAGAGATTAAGAATTTAGAAGATTTTTAAAAGATAACAAATTTATGAAAATTGGAAAGAGAAATTAGGGGAAGTTAGAGAACAACGTGGTTCGTTATTTGCAGTCTACACGCCGCTAATGAAGAATGTAGACAGAGAACTGGAAGAAATTTTTTTAAAAAACAAAAGCTGGGCTGCAATATTTGGGAATTGGGCCCTCAACATTTCGGGGCCCTGTGCTGATGGTCTGTTTGCACAGGCCATTGGCCGGCCCTGCCTGGGAGTTAAGTGAATTGGATCTCAAACAACGTGTGGATGTTATTTTAGTGAAGGAGCAAGATTTGGAGTTGTAAGCTAGGGTGATGGATGACAAGGGTAAAGATTTAGTTGAGAAATTAAAAGTTGTAGCAGAGAAGGAGTGTCAGCTTCAGAAGTCAATATATGATATGAGCTTGAGATCATATTGGTAAAATATTATCATATTGAGCGGCCAATTATTGTGAACTTTGTGCTTTATACATTTGTTGTTCTTTGATGGTTGGGGAGCCACTGTGGATGGCAGTTTGTTGACAGGATGCATCATAACAGTGCTTGCATCACAAGTATATCAAATTATTTATGAGTATGATATTACAATTATAGTTGCTAATAATTTTATGTAACTATTTTTTTTTTTAATTCTTATGCTTCAATTGAGCATAATGTGCTTAATAAAATGTGTTGTAGCTTGAAAATCAGTGGCTACGATGATGACACGTGGCACCATCCCAACCTTACATGTGGCATTCGCTTATGAAAAAGAAAGTACATAGGTCTGTAGGTCATTTGGGCTAAAGTACACTTTTCTGAGGAAAAGGTGTACTGAAAAGCTCCCTTGTGGCCCTAAAATTGTACTTAGGCCCAATGCAAGTAAAGCCTGATTCAGCAATAGGGTAAATTGTATTCACCAATCAGCACTTGCCACGTGTCATGATATTATTGCTTAGCCAATCAGATGTTCCCAAATTAGGGTGACATCAAAGTACAACAGTCACTTCAAACAGTATAAATAGTCCTTGAAATCAGGGGAAAGGTACTTTTTCAAAGCATAGTACTGTTATTCTGCCATAAATTCTCTCTCTCTCTAAAAATTCCTTTATATCCCTGATATCTGACTTAAGCATCGGTGGGGGAAATACCACCCAAACCTCCTGGGTGGTCCCTTTTTTGCAGGTTGCTGATCAGAGTTCTATATCGGGATCCGAGCCCAATCATTGTTGCACAAGTCTCCAAATTAAGAACTTGAAGTTGGGAGTTATTGTATTAAATTACCAGTTTTAGACTACGTAACATTGAAATCTGTTTAAGACCAGAATGTCCGGAGAGGACATTGAAGATTAGATCCGTCCTGAGTTTTGAAATGAAAAACACCTTGGTTGCGTTGCTGAAAGAATTTAAAGATGTTTTCGCCTATACAGTGGAAGAAATGCCAGGAATAGATCCTGAAGTTGCAGTACATAAGCTGAATATTGAGCCAGGGCAGAAGCCAGTCTGGCAAAAGAAGAGGCATCTAGGGCCGGCTAGAAATCAGGCCGTTGACCAAGAGGTCCAGAAGCTGCTCAAGTCCAAGTTTATCCGCGAAACCTATTATCCAGATTGGGTGGCAAATGTTGTAATGGTTCCCAAGCCGAATGGTACTTGGAGGATGTGTGTTGATTACACAAATCTAAACAAGGCTTGTCCTAAGGACAACTTCCCACTGCCCAAGATTGACCGACTGGTTGATTCTACAGCAGGGCATGCACTGCTTAGTTTCATGGACGCCTACTCAGGCTTTCACCAAATACTTATGTGGCCGGATGATCAGGCTAACACCTCTTTCATTACTGAAAAAGGGCTATATGGCTGGCTTCGGATGCCCTTCGGCCTGAGGAATGCGCCGACCACCTTTCAAAGGCTCATCAACACTGTCTTCAGCCGCAACTAGGGAAAAGTATGGAGGCTTATATTGACGATATGATCGTCAAAAGCCGAGAAGAAAAGGATCAATTGGAAGATTTAAGAAAAACCTTCATCACTTTGAGAAAGTACAAGTTAAAGCTCAATCCGTAGAAATGCGTATTCGGCGTAGTAGCCGGGAAGTTTCTAGGGTTTCTGGTCGATTAGCGAGGGTTTGAGGCCAACCCTGACAAAATTCAAGCAATTCTGGATATGACCTCGCCGTCCAAAGTCAAGGAAGTTCAGCGTCTGACGGGATGTCTGGCTGCTCTTGGACGATTTCTTTCAAAATCAATAGATAAGTGTCATCACTTCTTTGCGACCATAAAAAAGAATGCAAAGTTTGAGTGGACAAAGGAAGCTGAGAAAGCACTTCAGCTATATGTTTACCTGGCCGTGTCCCCATTCGCGGTAAGTGTTGTTCTCCTAGCTGAGAGAGATTCAGTACAAATACCCGTTTATTTTGATAGCCATGTGCTAAAGGACGCAAAAGGCAGGTATTTGTCAATAGAGAAGTTCGGCCTGGCGCTGTTAATGGCCAGCCGGAAGTTGAGGCCTTATTTCCTTGCTCACAGTATTCTAGTATACACAGACCAACCGTTAAGGCAAGTATTGCATAAGATGGACGCATCCGGCCGAATGTTGAAGTGGGCCGTTGAGCTCAATATGTTTGATCTGACGTTCGAGCCCAGAAAATCATATAAGAAGCAAGCTCTGGCGGACTTTATTATAGAGCTCACTCGACCTACAGTGGAAAACGTCCGGGACCCAGCAGAGGGAAAGAGGCACTGGACCCTAATGGTTGACGGATCATCCACTGCTAATGGATGTGGAGCCGGGATCATTTTCCAGTCACCAGAAGGGGACAAATTTGAGTATGCAATGAAGTTCCAATTCCAGGCTTCAAATAACGAAGCAGAGTATGAAGCTCTCTTAGCCGGCATTAGAATGTGCAAAGCGGCTGGATCCTTGGAAAATTGAAGCAAAAACTGATTCCCTGCTGGTGGTCAGCTAAGTGAATAGAGATTTTGAATGCAAGGAGGCGTCTATGAGTAAATACATGAGCCTGATAACAGAGGAGGTCAAGTCTTTGAAACGATTCGTCCTAGATCAAGTGCCAAGATCAGAAAACCATCAGACTGATGCCCTCTCTAAGCTAGCCAGTTCGGCTGAAGGGGATGTGCCTTGAACAGTGTTCTGGGAGGTCAAGGCGGCCATGAGCATTGATGCCAAGGAAGTCCTATTTCTTAGCAGAGAAGATAAGTGGATGAGCCCCATCATTGAATATAAGAAGACAGGTCGGTTGCCTCTTGATCCTCTAGAAGCTAAATATGTGAAGGCTGGGGACAAGTGGTTTGATTTGTGGAATGAAACTTTGTACAAAAAATCCTTCAACCGGCCTCTTCTCAAGTGCATCAGTAGGAAGGACGGATTGGATGTTTTGAAGGAATTCGAGAAGGGCCTGTGCTTCCCACATTGGGGGGAGGGTGCTAGGAGAAAAAGCTCTAAGGACTGGCTATTTTTGGCCGACCGTGAAGGAGGACGCCTTGCTTTACGCAAAGAAATGTGATAGTTGTCAAAAGCATGGCAACATCTATCAGAAGCCGTCCAATTACTTAACTCCAATCCTTTTTCCTCTACCCTTTGCTAAATGGGGAATGGACATTCTTGGCCCTTTTCCCATTGCTGCCGGCCAGAAAAAGTTCGTAATAGTAGCCGTCGACTACTTTACAAAATGGGTGGAGGTTGAAGCACTGAGAGGCATTACCACCAACGACGTCAAAGGGTTCATCTGAAAGAACCTCATCACAAGGTTTGGTATGCCCCAGTCCATTGTCTTTGACAACGTACCACAATTTGAAACACCCAAGCTTCGTCAATGGCTGGCCGATCAAGGAGTCAAGGCTCACTTTATTGCAGTGGCTCATCCACAAGCTAATGGGCAGGTCGAAGCTTTTAATAAGATCTTGTCGGCCAGAATAAAAAAGAAGTTAGATAATGCAAGGGGATTATGGGTCGAAGAATTACAGTTGGTCTTGTGGTCAATAAGAACAACGGCCAAAAACTCAACTGGAGAAACCCCATTCATGCTAGTATATGGCTCAAACGCCATTCTCCCCATTGAAGTTGAGGAACCAATTCTGCGAGTGATGATGTACTTAGAAGATGCCAATTGGGCTGCTCTTCGGACGACCTTAGATCTAGTTCCTGAAGTCAGGGGGAACGCGCTGCTGAGGATGCAACTCTACAAGTTAAGAATGGCTAGAGAATTAAACAAAAGAGTTGCAAGGCGGCCCTTGAAGCAAGGAGATCTCGTCCTAAGAAAGATGGAAGCAGTATGCCGAGCTAAGGAGCTAGGAAAGCTCACTCCAAATTGGGAGGGAACCTACAAAATCGTCGAAGTGGTTCAGAATGGCACCTTTCGTCTGGAAGGAATGGACGGACGTTCTATTCCTAGGATGTGGAATTCTGAAACTTTGAAAAAATACTTTGTTTAAGATGTCTTGAGAAAGTGTAATCTCTTCTTAGTGCATTACAATGAAAAAAGTAGAAATGTATACATATACCTTGACTATCCGTCAAGCAAAATTCATATAATACAATTCTACTTCCCTCCTATGACTGTCTCTCTGTTTAATTTATTTGCTTAAGTTAAAAATACATACTATCGTCCAAAGCTAACTAATAAAACAGAGCGGCGACTAAAAACACCTTCTATTAGAAGATCAGCCAACATGTTATCATCCTAATATGGATAAGTACATAAAATTGGCCGGCAGATTTGTTTACTTAAAAAGTTAAACATCTCCTAAACAAGGTCGGCTGGAATTAGGACGCCTTAGTAAAGGAATCCTACTTTCTATCCAAAAACCACAATTAGAAATAACAACCTTAGTAAAGGAACAAGTTATTTCACAAATAAAACAAAGATGAACGGGTTACAATCATCTTCATAAAACGTCCAAGTTATTTAAGCAAATTATGGTCTTGTTCCTTCTTGAAACAAAGGAAGGTCACTAAGACCTCCTCGTCCAGAAGGGGGGCATATAGGTACCTAATTTATTAAAAATAACTAAGTCTTTGTCCAATAACGAATGATAGCCAAAATTCAGGCCGAACAAGTTATGAACTTAACAGTTTTTAAACTCACAAGTTTTTAACTTAGGCAACTGATAAAATGTCTTGGTATATTCGGCCAAAAGGAGCCGTTGATCAGATGAAAGGCCGAACAAGTTATTAACTTAATAGTTTTTAAACTCACAAGTTTTGAACTTAGGCAACTGATAAAACGTCTTGGTATATTCGGCCAAAAGGAGTCGTTGATCAGATGAAGTGTGTTAGGACGAATTGCTTTCATACTTAGGCATCAATGTTTGATCAAAACAAGGCGTCTAGTGCATGAAAGTATAAAGCATTAGAAATGGAAAATGATAGCTCTTTTATAAATTGAAGAAAAGATTACAACCTAATCTAAAGCAAAACTACAACTACAAGAGGCCTGCAGCCGAGATGGAGAATGGGAAAAGTTAAGCGTCTGGAGGATTGTAGTTCTCTTCATCTTGGGCTTCAGCTTCGTCTTCCGCTTCATCTTCGGAAGATTCTTGGAAGACGGGGGGTTCCTTCCCTTTAATGTTAGCCTTGTGCAGGCTCTCTTGAAATTCGAGCCGGCGAACATACCTAGGGATGTCGTCCTCTTCAGCCAGCATTTCAAAGGCCTGCACGGCCCAAGTTTTCGAAGTTTCAATCACTTCGTTCATAGCCTCCTTGGCCGCTTCCTCGGTAGCCAAAAAATCCAGCTTCAGCATATGGCCCTTCCCTCGGAGATAGCGGTTCTCTTTTATGAGTTCCGCCGCGGCCAGCAAGGCTACATTCCTCTCGTTCTAGAGAGTGTTTCTCCCGTCCAGAAGACTGGTCAGCCAGAGGAGATAATTTTTTATTTGGGCCTCCATCTCGGCTGACCGCTTTTCCCAGGCCACCTTCCACTGCTGATGCAGTAACTCCTGCTCAGCTATGGAAAACTGGGCAAGGTTGGCAACTTTGGTAACGTCAATGACAAGTTTTTTGTTCTCTTTCCTCAGCTGCCTTGCCCAGTCTTCGGCAATAAAGCTGCGAGCAAAGAGCTGTCAAAGGAAAGACGAAAAGTGTTAGGACGAATGCAAAATTGAGAAAATATATCTAAGTATAGAATTCAAAACGTCCAAGGAAAAAGTTACCTCTGCAGCCAGTTGAGACATGTAGCCAACATGTCCTGATGAGCCTCCCCTCAAACCCTTGATGTAAGGTTCAGGGAAGCATTTGAAAAGCTCCAGCTTGAGCTTCTCTCTGTCATCCGAGCTCATCATCGAGAAAGCGGTCGAAGACTCGTCGTCAGATAGAGTTGGAAAGCCGGCTGGAGCTTCTTCAGCTATACCCTTCCCCTTATCTGAAAGAGGTGACTCGTTAGTATTTCGGAAGGGTATAACGACAGTCTGACGGTTGGAGGGACTCATTGGCCGCCCACCAACGCGCAGTGTTCTAATAAGACTCCCCAGAGGATCGGGAGGCCGTCCTGTATGCCTCAGGCATCTAGGAAACTAGTTCGGCAACTGGCCCTGAATAGGCAGACCCGTCCACAGCCGCTTCCGGCATGGCAGGTTGGGTCCCTGCTCCGTCCAAAAGAGCAGCCGCGTCCGGATGCTCAGTGGCCAGTGGGCTGACAGGGCCCGTATAGGTGACCAAGGCCATTTCCTCGGCCTTGGGAGGGTCGTCCTCAGCAGGAATATCAATCACGACATTGGGAGCAGGCCGTGATGGTTTCTTCTTCTTTGCTGTGAACCCCTTTGATTTTTTTGGAGGAGGAGCATCACTAGTGGTGGCCGGTCTTTTCTTGAAGGCCGCGTTCTCCGCCAACGCCTTGGACATTGGGGCATTTTTCTGAAAAAATTTAGTAAAATGATTAATCAAAAGAGAAGACTGGAAGAAAAAGGAAACCGTCCAAATAAGCTCAGGAGGTTCTATCCTTCGAAGAAGGAAGAAGTCCAAAAACAGCTTTGTACGTTCTGCTCCACGAAGTGGGAGCTCGTCCAAATCATCCCAAGATGTTTTGTCCTTTGAAGACGAAAGTCGTCCAGAATCAACTTCGAACGTTCTCCCCCATAGTGAGGGAGCTCGTCTAGAGTCACTTCAGGACATTCTAGTCATAGAAGGAGAAGGCCGTCCGAAATCAACTTTGGACATTCTGCCCCCCAGAGGGAGAGCCCGTCCAGAGGCAATTAAGGACGTTTTGCTCTTCAAAGAAAAGACTCGTCTAGCAAAAAAAAAAATTCATACCAGGGTGTCCGTCCTTTTTTCAGCACAAGTTTTGCTGAACTCCTTCCAGAGGGAGTCTGTGAACCTGGACGAACTCATATATCCTCTCCAAGATTTTCTGAGTTTCGCCTTGGCCGAGTCTGCATAAGAAAAGGAAACATGGTTAAGACCCTGAAAATTATAGCAAGGTATCCAATTGGACGGACCCTTAAAGGAGACGTCATTGATGGAATACTCCGAGATTTTGAAGTATTCCACCAACTACTCACCTGAGCTGTTTTCAAGCTCCAGAAAGGACGTTGTTCATCCAACATTGGTAGCAGCCCGGCTAGTGTAACCATACCGTCTGGCCACCGCATCGTTGGGAGCTTGGACGAACAAGAACTCGGCTTTCCAAGCATGCATCTTGGACGTCTTGTCCCAAGACGTCATGAAGCCTTGACGATTACAGACGCTGAACCAGGCCCCATCTACAGTTTTAGGAACCTTGGAGACGTAGTGTATTTGCGAAAAAGCAGCCATGGACGGATCAACTCCCTGAAATTCGCAGACGGCTATGAAAGTCAAAATGTTTTGCCATGAATTTGGGGCAAGTTGGTTAAGTCCTATGTTATAGTAATAAAAGGAGGCGGCTGATGAAGGGGTGCAATGGAAAACGCAGCCCGGCATCTAAAGCCAGACGATAAACAGCGAAGTGGCCAGCAGGAGCACTAAGTATAATGTCCTCCCGGCCAGGAAGAACAATCCGATACGCCGGCATAGATATTGCTGAAGAATGATGTTCAAGGTGAGGACCTACTCATCCTAGCCAGCCGCTTTCAGCTAGGATGTATTTAGGGTCAGACAAGGGGCCAAGACGCCGCCTTATTTCAGAAGAAGTTGTGGATGGCTCGTCTGAGTCGCTAGCCGAGTTAGAAGAGGTTTCGGCTTCGTTCGACTCATCTGAGGCCGCCCTTTGTTTGGACTGGCTGGGGTCTGGAGAGCCCTGAACTTCGGATTCCTCCTGGAAGAGTTCAGGAGAAGGACTTGGGTTGGCAGGACGAGCGTTGTGGACTTCTCGCTCTCCATCAGCGGGAATCCGTCTAGTACATACCTTCATTTCTGAGCTGAAGGCCGGTAGGTTAACCCCTCATCTGATACGAGTTGTTTGCTTGATGCGCGCCAGATTACTCTGCACAAGTAAAGACAGGGTCGTCTGACTTTGCCGTCCATGACTAAAGAAAAAGAATGCATGTCCGGCCGAGATAAGTCCAACTCTAGAAGATGCCGAGGAAGACAGGCCCTCTATTCTAGGGTTAGTACCAACCCCTGAGCAGCCGGGATTCTTCGATGAAGAGGACGAATTCATTTTCTTAAAATATGCTTGAAAATACAAAAGAAATGAATAAGGAAATACCTGTAGAGAAAGTTCGGACGAATGTCAAAGACGAATGAAACTTCGGACGAACGGAGTAGCAGAATGCAAGAGCTTGGACGGGAGTAACTTCTCTCTCTAAAATAGCTTAGTAAAAATTGCAGAGTCTTTCTCTCTCTAGAAAAATTTCTCAGCGATGTTAAAATGATTTCAGAAACGACAAAATCACATATTTATAGAGGGGTGAAAGTGACCCCCTCATCCGGTAAAAGTGACCATTACTCCTGAGGGTTGACCTGTGAAGACCGGTAAAATAACGCCTCTTTTTTGAAAAAGAAGGGAAGTTCCAGGTCGGTTAAAAGAGGAAATCAACCGTCTTGGCGCCTAAATAGTAACTTCCTCTGTTAAGGGGCAAATGTTATAGCCTGAAAATCAGTGGCTACGATAATGACACGTGGCACCATCCCAGCCTTACATGTGGCATTCACTTACGAAAAAGAAAGTACATAGGTCTGCAGGTCATTTGGGCTAAAGTACACTTTTCTGAGGAAAAGGTGTACTGAAAAACTCCCTTGTAGCCCTAAAATTGTACTTAGGCCCAATGCAAGTAAAGCTTGATTCAGCAATAGGGTAAATTGTATTCACCAATCAGCACTTGCCACGTGTCATGATATTATTGCTTAGCCAATCAGATGTTCCCAAATTAGGGTGACATCAAGGTACAACAATCATTTCAAACAGTATAAATAGTCCTTGAAATCAGGGGAAAGGTACGTTTTTCATAGCATAGTACTGTTATTCTGCCATAAATTCTCTCTCTCTCTACTTTCTCTCTCTAAAAGTTCCTTCATATCCCTGATATCTGACTTAAGCATCGGAGGGGGAAATACCACCCAAACCTCCTGGGTGGTCCCTTTTTTGCAGGTTGCTGATCAGAGTTCTGTATCGGGATCCGAGCCCAATCATTGTTGCACAAGTCTCCAAATTAAGAACCTGAAGTTGGGAGTTGTTGTATTAAATTACCAGTTTTACACTACGTAACAAAATGAGTATTGATATGTAATATTAATTTTATATCGATTAATAATAAAAAAATGTAAAAAACAAAAAAAAAAATTTGGTTTTTGGGATGGTCAACCGCAACGGCTTTGGATCAAAACCGCAGAAGTTTACTTGCTTATTAGGACCGTCCCGGTTAATATTTGGGGACTGTTGTGAGTCCAATTGATATGAAAATGAAACTGCGGTAATGCACAATTCATGTTATAATTTTGACCACAATGGATGAACTTTTTCACTAGTGTCACTTTTTATTTTTCTGGAGATGTTAATGCACAATTCATGTTATAATTTTATGAAAAGTTATCTTTTGGTGATGAATAAAATGATCGAAGGCCAATGAAAATAATAATGAAAATGAAACTGCGATTCTTTTAATAATTGAAAATGAATGAAACAAGGCATATTAGGAAAAAAAAATTCCTAAATAACATAAACTTTACATAAGGAAGGATAGGAGATAGCTCAAGTGGGTAGAGCGCTCCCCCTTGGCCCTTAAGGTCAGGGGTTCGATCCTTACCCCCAGCATTATGCTGGGGTATTTCCTTAGCATGCATGCTATGCATGCCTTACCAGCCAATGTGTTGGTGTTTCCTACTGGCTAGTAGCCTTGTAGGGGTCAGCCCTTGGACTGACCTAATTTCCTAATAAAAAAAATAAAATAAACTTAACATAAGGGAAATGAAGGAGCTAGGGGAAGGACTCTCCGACTCAACATACAAAACTAACGCTAAATGACTACGCCCCCTCCATTGTTGACACGATGCCCAAGCGGTTATTATTGTTGCTGACTTTTGCTGCTGGCGGAATCGGAATTCTGCAACTATCAACCATCTGTTGCATAATATTCCTTAAGGCCCAATACGCAGATATTGGTTGTCCATTTCCTTGGTGGTACTTACAATAGGTATTAGGGTGCCACTTCTTGTGCCTATTTTCGAGTGCAGAGTTTGAAGTGGGACCGATATGTTGTATTACTCCTTTTGCATGAAACCTAGTGAAGGCTTCTGCTAGAGTCATGCCCAATTGGAGTGAATGTTCTTCGAGGCTTTTGATAACCTCCCTTTTAAGTTCTTAGGGCATTGACATTAGAGTTAGAAGGGTTGTTATTACTCTTCTTGAAAGAGTGACTGTTATTGGAACCGTTATTGTTATTGGCTTGTACGCATTCCTCAATCAGCAGGCCTACCTTATAGAGCTTCCTAAAAGACTCTATGAGCTGGAATTTAATATGATCCCCATACTTAAGTTGTATGTTATGGATCACAAGACGGAGTTGATCCTTGTTCCCTCCATCTCTTAAGAAAGGTGACGAAGTCTACGTTGTAGTTTTATTTAGTTAAGTCGAACTCACGAATTCCAATGGGAAGCTGAGTATTGTATATATATTGTTTATGGAACTCTTGTCTGATGTAGTCACAATCATTCAAATTAGCCTTATTCAGTGACCTAAACCACTTGGATGGACGTGCATCCAAGGTCAAGGGAAAGACATAAGCAAACAGGTCCTTGGTCATGTCTTTGAGAGCAATATATATGGATAAGGCTCTCACATGATCATATGAGTCTTCGACACCCTTGAATTTTGAGAGGTCAACCAATGTTACCTTTTTAGGGAGCTTGTCCCTCGGTTCAGGATCAAGGATGTCGTTACAATGAACTTGATTCTCGAGTGTAGAAATTGACTCGATCAATTGATCGAGATTTTCGAACCTCAAATATGTGCTAGACTTTATTGGTGAAGGTGTATCGCCTTGTTCGTCTTCGTCAGTGAGATTCTACCTTAGTGCCTTGATCTCTTTATCCTATTCCTCAAGATGAGAAATCATCAGTTAGAGTTAAGCCATGATGGCACTGAGTTGTTTATTAGTGTTTCCCATTTTATATGACAATTCAGATGATTCAGAGGATTCATCAGAAAAAGTGAGAATACGTTTGACGAGTTTGGGAGTAGGCTGACCTTGTTGCCTCTCTGTTTGACGTTCACAAGTTATAATCTCACGACCTGTCCTGAAAAGAAATAAATGGACCTCGTAAATTTTAAGAAACGACATTTTCAAAATGAGAAATAGAGATGAGAAATGGGACAAATGAAAATAGGAAATGAAAGATGAAGGTGAATGTGAGAATGGGAATGAGAAATGATTAGAAATGGGTTTGATTATGGTTATGTTGACAACATGGGCCTAGCTATATGAATATGTAGACATGGACTGGACTGGACTGTTCTATGCAAGAAGACTGGATGATTGCACTTTGCTGAGTACTAGACTTTGCACTTATAATAAGAAGACTATGCCCATCGCAGGGTAGACAAGTAAAGTTGTTTCGACTTAGGAGATGAACTTTTTTAGTGATGTATATGTTTTTAACATCTTAATTTGCAATGGTCTTAGGCAATCAATCACAATCACTTAATATCACATAGAGTAAGACAAATTAATTCAGACACGAGGGATCGGAATAGGAATAATTACTTAAGTTTTATTAAACCTAACTCAAGCCTTAATTTTTCCTATCTATCTCTTTGTAGAGGCTTAGTTAGTATATCAGCAATTTGATTTTTAGTTTGACAGAACTCAAGTTTAATCAATTACTCTTTCTTTCTTTTAGAAAGTGATGTCTGATATGTATATTTGCTTAACTCGTGAATGATGCACTGTATCTTTTGAAATACTAATGGAACTAGTATTATCACAATAAATAGGAACACAATTAAAGTTTATTCTAGTCACAAAGTTGTTGTTTTATCCAAAGCATTTGAAAGCAACATGCAGCAGCAGCTGCATATTCCGCTTCAGCAGTAGATAATGCAACTGTGTTTTGTTTCTTGGTGCTCCAAGAAACTAAACTATGACTAAGAAATTTAACCATACATGAGGTGCTTTTCCTGTTTACAAGATCTCCAGCATAATCAGCATCAGCATATCCTCTTAACTCAAATGTATCACTTCTTGGATAGAAAAGTCCAAGATCATCAGTTCCTTTAAAATATCTAAGAATTCTCTTGACGGCAGTTAGATGAGATTCCTTGGGATTTGCTTGAAATCTAGCATACAAACCAACACTAAAAGGTATGTCTGGACGACTAGCAGTTAGATGCAAAAGAGAACCAATCATGCCTCTATATTTCGTTTGATCAACACTTGTTCCTATGGAATCTTCATCTAATTTAGTTGAAGTTCCCATAGGAGTGTGATTTATTTTTGAGTTTTCAAGGCCATATTTCTTTAGCAGTTCCTTTATGTATTTTTGTTGGTGAATAATTATTCTTTTTTCAGTTTGCTTAATCTGTAATCCAAGAAAGAAATTTAACTCACCCATCATACTCATTTCAAATTCATTACTCGTGAGATTTGAGAATTCTTTGCATAATGTGTCATTTTTTGCTCCGAAAATGATGTCATCAACATATATTTGAACAAGTAACATGTCAGTTCCTTTCAATTTTATAAACAAGGTTTTATCCACCTTTCCTCTTTTAAAGTTGTTTTCTAAAAGAAACTTTTATAATCTCTCATACCATGATCTAGGCGGTTGCTTTAACCTATAAAGAGCCTTGTTAATCTTGTAGACGTGGTTTAGGAGATCATTGCTTTCAAATCCAGAGGGCTGTTTAACATATACTCTTCATTTAGAAATGCACACTTAACATCCATTTGATATAATTTAAATCCCATATAAGCAACAAATGAAATTAAAATTCTAATGGCTTCTAGTCTAGCAACAGGAGAAAAGGTTTCTTCATAGTCAGTTCCTTCTTATTGATTATAACCTTTTACTACAAGTTTAGCTTTGTTCCATACTCATCTAGTTTATTTCTAAACACCCATTTTAAGCCAATTACTTTTTGTTGTTTAGAAGAAGGAACTAGATGCCATACCTTGTTTCTTTCGAACTCATTTAATTCAGCTTGCATAGGAGTGATCCAATCAAAGTCAGTTAGGGCTTCTTCATGATTTCGTGGTTCTATCATTGATAAGAATGCATGAAATGCACAAAAATTCCTTAACTGAGATCTAGTTTGCGTACCTTTGGATATGTCACTTATTATGAGTTCGACTGGATGTGATTTTTGATGTCTCCAAGGTTTGGTTGAAACTCCCTTATAAGAACAGGTTGTTCCTCTTGAGTTCCTTGAGTGGATAAGGAGATTTGATCAGTTGTTCCTCTTTCAGCATTAGTTGACTCAGTTCCTTCAATTTGAGGAATAGGAACATCTCCTTCATCTTGAGGAATAGGAACATCATTGTTATGAATGTTTTCATTTTTTTCGTTCCTTTCCTCTTTTATTTCTTCTTCTTCAATTGAATCTGTATCTTTCTCAATTGGTCGTACCAAGCCAATCTCATAGTCATCAACATGTTTGCTTGGATTGAATTTGTCAGATTCATCAATAATTATGTGGATACTTTCTTCAACACACACAGTTCTCTTATTATAAACTCTATAAGCCTTACCATGTGATGAATATCCTAAGAATATATCTTCATCACTCCTAGCATCCATTTTTCCAAGATTATGAACAAAACATCTGCAAGCAAATGTTCTGAAATAGGTGATATTGGGTTTCTTTCCATAATAAAGCTCATAAGGAGTTTTGTTAATAATTGGTCTTAACAGCTTCGGTCCAAAAGTTCCTTGGAAGATCACTAGCAATTAGCATTGTCCTAGCCATTTCTTCCAAAGTTCTTTTTTTCCTTTCTACCACTCCAAATTTTGAATTCTTTTAGCAAAGACAAGCAACTCATCATAAGTCTCATCTTTACTAGTGAGAAAAATAACCCAAGTATACCTAGAGTAGTCATCAACAATAACTAACACATACCGCTTTCCACTTCTACTTTGTATTCTCATAGGACCACACAAATCCATATGAATTAATTCTAATGGTTTTGTTGTGCTCACTATAGTTTTGGATTTGAAAGAGGATCTAACATGCTTTCCTCGGGAACATGCATCACAAACTTGATCAATATATAATTTTATAGATGGTAATCCCAAGACAAGATCTTTTGATCGAAGTTTGTCAAGTAATGAAAAGCTAGCATGTCCTAGACGCTTATGCCAAAGGAGTGAGTCATCTTCAATTACACTAAGACACGTTAGATTGATTTTAGGAACAAGATCAAGATCCACAATATATGTGTTCCTTTTCCTTGTTCCTTCCAAAATTACCTTCTTAGTTTTAATGTTAATGATCAAGCATTTTTCATTATTAAATTTGACAACATTTCCCTTGTCACATAATTGGGAAATAATTAATAGATTATGTTTTATACCTTCAACTAAAAATACATTTTTAATGGAATGTGATGGTGACTTACCAACCTTACCCATGGCAACTATTTTACCTTTCTTATTGTCACCAAACGTCACACTTCCACCTTCATAAGTTGTGAGTGAGAGAAATTATGATTTGTCTCCTATCATATGTTTAGAACAACCACTATCAAGATACCAAGTGTTTTTCCCCCTCACTAAGATTCTAAATTAATCAGATAATTTTTATTCTTTACACTCTCATAAGATTCCTTGATTTTTAAGTTTTTATCGAACAAATCAAAGAACCTAGTTTCAACATCCGATCTCATTTCTTTAAGCCATTCTATATGTTCTTTGCAAACTTTAAGAGCTTGTTCAGTTTGCTCACGTTTTTCACGTTCATCTCTACATTCAAGAATTGCATCATGAAGAAGATCGTAGATTTCAGGCCTAGTTTTGCAATCTAAGTCTATTTCAAGACCATGTTGCACTAGTAGAATAAATGCTTATTGTTGCGGTGATATTACTGCTGTTTTACCCATACGCAGCAATATATCACGTAAAAAGAAAACACAAATAGAAAATAATAATATTACTGCGGTTTCCACCCAAAACCGCAGCAATATTGTTGTCAACGGAAACTTTTTGAATTTATCCTGACCCAGAGCAGCAAATTGATGTGGTTTCTACTTAGGACCGCAGCAATATTTGATGCTCCTCTCACTTTACAAAAAACGAACGCAGGGTTTTCTTTTTACGATATTCTCTAAGTCTCTCTCTCTCTCCTCTCACACTCTCTCACACTCTTACCAAAAAATCGGCGAGTTTGTTTCCGGCGAGGTTAGTTTCCGGCGACTGGGTGCGGGCGACGTTTCCAGCGACTGGTGCGGGCGATGTTTTCGGCGACTGGTTATTTAATTCGCTACTCCTCAATTTGTTTTGGGTCCGTTTCTCCTCGCTTCTCCACCGACGCCACTCCTTCACAGGCGCCAATCCTTCACCTCCGGCGCTTCTCCTCCGAATATTCGGCGAGGGTTTGTCATATTAGGTTAGTTTTTTATAATTTTTTCTTAATTAATAATGTTTTAATGAAAAATTTGGCTTAAATTGTAGTTTAAAATAATTAGTATAAAGTATATATATGATTAGTTATAAGATTTGAGTATTAAAAACTGCTTTTTTCATGATTTTGCTTTAGTTTTTGTATGCCCTAATATATTATACGGGATTGTTTATGCTTAAGTTCTTGTGATGTTTTCGCAATTCTTTATTACATGCAATGCCTTTATATTGATAGACTCATCAATGGGAGGGGAAGGGAAATCTAAGGAATGGTTTGGTACTTGCTGTTTGATGATAACTTAAAATCGATTGAATAATTTCCTAGATACCCGCTCAAGACATACTCATTAGGAGTAAGTCTTGAATAGTCCCCGTTTTGGGACTGTTCTTAAACATCTGTTTCTTTGATTCTAAATGAAATACGGTTAGTCATTTCCCTAATTTATTCTCTGGGTACATATAAGATAAACAATTATCTTTATCGCATACTTGGAGAGCTGAAGGGAAATGCTGCCCAATTTTACTTAGAATCAAAGATGATACATCCATTCACTAGTGGGATTGGACGTTTAAGGATGAGTTAGGTTGGAGTGATAAGGACCCAATGAAAGCATGATAAGTGCATATTCTAACATCATTTATAGGCATATTAGGGTGCATTTTCATGTAGCATTAGAGCATATACATTGCATTTCTGCATATATGTAGGTCCCTTTTTATAAGCTATGATGCTTTCACGGGTTATTTGATGTTTTGATATAATTTCAGATACTTTGGAATCCTTTTTAGAGACATGATGCACTTGTATTACCATCAAAACGATATATCCTGTGCTCAAAACGGATTGGAATTGAAGAAGATACAAAGGATTTCATTTACTTGTGTGAAATATGACACATCTGCACCATTGTATCCATAACGTTTGATACAAAAATGACAATGACGTGATTTTAATTGGGTTAGAAACTAGACTTGAAGATCTTTCCAATGATATATTACATGTACAAAACAAAGCTTTGGAACAAAAGTTATGCATGTTCAAAGTTCAGCAAAAACCTCTGTTTCGCTCGCACGCCCGTGCGGATTTATGCACGTCCATGCGACTTGCTATGAAAAGGTACGAAAGCTTCTGCCCTGCATGCACGACCGAACGAGATTCCGCTCGACCGTGCGCGAACCTGCACGCCCGTGCAACCTGTTGTAGTGTCGTGTTTTTCGCATGACCTAACTTATGTCGGTTTATATTATTCGTAGCTTATAAATAGGACTTTAAACTTTATTTTGGGGGAGAGTCAATTATAAACATTTTTTTAGGGTTTTTAGAGAGAAGTTAGAAAGAGAAACTTGTAGATCTTCATTGTTCTCCAAGACTCTACCTTTCTTCCATTAATTCAAGTACTTATTTTCTTCTTCTTTTCTCTTTGTTTTCTATTATGAGCTTTAACTATCGTTCTCAAGTTTATTTATTTATTATAATTATGCTTGAGTAGTTTCTTTTTTCTATGGTTAACTTGAACCCTAGTATGATTTAATTCATGATTGTTTCTTTAAATTCTCATATTAATTGTTAATTGTTCTTGCTTAATTGATTGTGCATATTCCAATACTAGATTAGAGATAACTAGTATTGTTCGAATTCCATTGTCTTGATCACAACGGGAGTTGGATTTTGACGGATTTGAGTATTTCAATTAAGGACATGAAGTTCTCCACGGGAGTAGGTAGAATGGATTGTTAGGAAGTTAAAGTACCGCGTTTAATGTCTTTAATTCGCATGATTCCACGGGAGTAGGCTTGAATGCATATTAGAGAAGCCATAGATACTCGGGAGTGGTCTATGTTACTTTATAGGGTGGACTTTTTCTTGTGAACATTTAATTGATTAGTTTGGGGTAGGAATTATTTTGTATTACTTCGTGCTAGTTAGGAGGATTAGTTTGGTTATTTATTTTTATTAGGTGCGCGACACGCCTATCAAATTTTGGCGCCGTTGCCGGGGAGACGGTTTTGTTCTATTTAGTTTTTATTGTTGGTGAGACTAAATTGTAAATATTTTTTTTCTCTTTTGTGAATATTTTTTTTTAATAACTTTTTTTGTATCATGGAGTCATGTTATTTTGTTGATGGGGATAATTCTTTTGCTAGGCAACATAGTCGTAATTCTTGGGATTCTCATGTTTACAGTTTTGATGCATCATATCAAAATCCTCCCAATTGTTGCATGAGTTCTCATGAATTACCTCATATGTTATGTGAATCCCATGTATATGCTAGTAATTGTAGAGCAATTTTTTCTTTTCCTCAATATGAAAATGAAGTATTTTGGAAATACTATCGTAGACTTGGTGATTTTATTGGTCCTAATCATGGAATTGAACAATGGGATATGTGTCTAGTGATTTATGAGGGGTTAAATGAAGAAACTAGGATGGTGGTGAAATCTTTGTCTAATGGAGGATTTCTATGCCAATTTGCTGATTATTGTTGGGATTTAATTGAATGGTTGGCTAGGGATACTTATGAGTGGGAGATGTCTTTATCAGCTAGAGTAATTCCTTCACCCCCAACTTACATTACACCACCTCCTTATTGTTCTAATTGTCTCTACTTCTCATGATATTTTGTCTTGTGATGTGATTTTAGTGAATGATATCAACCCCTCACGCCAATATGAATTTGATTATTACACTCAAAATTCTCATCCCCAACAATATATTTATGATGATGATGATGATGCGGGTCGTATAGAGAATGAGAGTTATGAGGATGATGTTCAAAGTATAGGAAAAATTCATGTAATGGATATTTTACAGGAGGAAGAACCCTTGGTTGAAAAACCTTTCTTGGAGAAGTCTATAGATGAGAGTTATGTGATTCATGAGTCTTTATTGGTTTGACCTACTGTTTTTGAGTCTCATGGTCCTTTCTCTAAAAAAAACTTGACCTCATTAAGGAGGTTCAATTAAGGTTTTTCACCCACAACACTTTCGGTATACTCTTTCCTTTCTGTTGTTCAAGTTTTTGAGAGTCATATCTCTTTTTGCCATTTATTTTGGTTTAACTTGATTGTGTGATTGAGGAAGTTGATCCTATTGTGTAGTTGTGGATATATTTTTCCTTTCTCTTCCCCCCCTCTATTTATTTGTCACATTGAGGACAATATGTTATTTAGCTTGGGGGGAGGATTTACTTTTTGGGTCATAACTTTGCACATTTTTTCGTTCAGGTATATATTTTTTTTATTTCTTTTGCATATTTGCATATTTTGGCTTTGTGAGTATGCCTTCTGAAAAATTTCACGCGACGTTACTCGTCCACTAGGGCAATTTAAGTCTATTAAGTGCTTATTGCACATGCTAAGTGCAATCGTGATTCCTACGAAAGTGAGTTAGGATTTATTGCTTTCTTAGTATTAGGAGGATATTAGTTGCATTCATGCATTTTGATGATTAAAGGATATATGTTTTATTCATGAGATTGATCATTTATGATATTTGGGATACCTTTGATATTGGAATTAAATTTTAAGATTGAGTTAGACTACATGCGCTTCATGGTACAATTGTTTTGCAGCTTGAATGGTTTGTGGTAAGATTGGTTGACATTCCCCAAGAAGTAATTGATTTTACTTGGTAAGCATAAGCATTGCTTGTGAGGATTTTTAAGCCTTATAGACTGACATATCTACATCAGTCTTCTGTTTTTGTTGTGTGATAGTTCCTCATGAAAGATGACTCTTGAACTTGTCTTGGCACTCTTTGAGACTTATGTGGCATATGCATGTGTTGATATGATTGAGGCGTTCTTTTCGTTATTTTGAGCCTTCAGACATTTTTCTTTTCGTATATATTATTCCATTTAATTAACCTATGTTGAGCTTTTGATACCCATTCTCTTGATCAACCTACATTACAAGCCTCTAACCTTCTATGATTTCTCTACCAAAGCCTTGCTAAGTGGAGTAGCATTAAATTGCATGTATTGAGTTTGTGTTTGTGGTTTTTCGGAAATTATTGGAAGAAAATATGTTGAAAGAAAAAAATACTTAAAATTATAGTGTGAAAGTGCAAAATGAAAAAGATGATGAAGTTGTGAAGAGTAATTCTGAAAAATTGAAAAAAAAGAAAGAAGTGAAAATAAGATTGAGTAAAAGGTAAAGTAATGTTTGTCGGAGTTGATAAGGATGGGTACTATCTCAATTTATTGGCAATGAGTTGTTGAATTTCTAGTAGAAGTTTTTGTGGCGTTTGCATCTAATGGCCATAGATGTTAAAGTGTTATTTCCTCCACTAGTTGGCTTTTAGCACCACATTCCCAAATATTTTCCTACCCTTACCTTAGCCACTCTATAACCATTTGTAAGTCTTCATGATCTATATTCATGCTTTTGTCATTTTTAAGTGGAAAATGAGACGATAGTCAAGTTTAAAGAAAAATACTTCATTCGAGTCGACTTGGTATATGTTTGAGCGGAAATTTCATAACCTATAAACACATGAGAGAAAGTGTGCTCGACTAAAGTGAGGTTTATCCAGTTTAATTAAGTCTAGCTTGGGGGAAGGTTTGTTGTGTACCATGGTGAGTCAAGTTGTGATTACATGAATTTATATGATGTGTTATTTGTGGTCTATCATAGTCTAATCTTATAATTATGATATCTTTCATATGCCCGGATCCATGTTTTGGAGATTGAATGGTTGAACGTATAATTCCTTCACAAAGCTCATTTTACTCTTCCCTTGGTACTTAAACTTCCTAATAATCCATTTAGCTTGGGGGAGTTTGATAAGTGCATATTCTAACATCATTTGTAGGCATATTAGGGTGCATTTTCATGTAGCATTAGAGCATTTACATTGCATTTCTGCATATTTAGGTCCCTTTTTATAAGCTACGATGCTTCACGGGTTGTTTGATGTTTTGATATAATTCAGGTACTTTGGACTCCTTTTAAAGACATGATGATTAAGGCACTTGTATTACCATCAAAACAATATATCATGTGCTTAAAACGGATTGGAATTGAAGAAGATACAAAGGACTTCATGCACTTGTGTGAAATATGACACATCTGCACCATCGTATCCATAATTTTTGATACAAAAATGATAAAGACGGTATTCTAATTGGGTTGGAAACTAGACTTGAAGGGCTTTCCAACGATAAATTACATGTACAAAACAAAGCTCTGGAACAAAAGCTATACCTGTTCAAAGTTCAGCAAAAACCTCTATTTCGCTCGCACGCCCGTACGAATTTATGCACGCCCATGCGACCTGCTATGAAAAGAGAAAGTTTGTTGCATGCACGACGAGCGAGATTCTGCTTGACCGTGCGCGAACTTGCACGGCCGTGTAAGAAGTTGCTTGCCCGTGCAACCTATTGTAGTGTCATGTTTTTCGCTTGACCTAACTAATGTCGGTTTATATTATTCGTAGCTTATAAATAGGACTTTAAACTTTATATTGGGGGAGAGTCTATTGTAAACATTTTTTAAGGGTTTTTAGCGAGAAGTTAGAGAGAGAAACTTGTAGATCTTCATTGTTCTCCAAGACTTTACCTTTCTTCCATTAATTCAAGTACTTATATTCTTCTTTTTCTTTGTTTTCTATTATGAAATTTAACTATTGTTCTCTAGTTTATTTATTCATTTCAATTATGCTTGAGTAGTTCCTTTTATCTATGGTTAAGTTAAACCCTATTATGATTTAGTTCATGATTGTTTCTTTAAATTCTCATATTAATTGTTAATTGTTCTTACTTAATTCATTGTGCATATTCCAATACTAGATTAGGGATAACTAGTATTGTTCTAGTTCCATTGTCTTGATCACAACGGGAGTTGGATTTTGACGGATTTGAGTATTTCAATTAAGGACATGAAGTTCTCCACGGGAGATAGGTAGAAGGGATTGTTAGGAAGTTAAAGTACCGCGTTTAATGTCTTTAATTTGCATGATTCCACATGAGTAGGCTTAAATGCATATTAGAGAAGCCATAGATACTCGGGAGAGGTCTATGGTACTTTATAGGGTGGACTTTTCCTTGTGAACATTTAATTGATTAGTTTGGGGTAGGAATTATTTTGTATTACTTCGTGCTAGTGGGGATACTTAACTGTAGAGTCTTTTATTTATATATTGATTAGTATAGTTAATTCGACCATTATTGATATTATTCTCCTTTAGTCTTACCATTATTTAAAGGTTAATTATTGAGTAACTTTCTCTCTGTGGAACCGACTCTGACTTACCCAATTGCATAGTTAGGAGGATTAGTTAGGTTATTTATTTTAGTTAGGTGCGCGACACGCCTATCAGAGCATGCATTGAATATTAGTTTGTTGTGTTGGAGTTATGTGAATTTTTTAATTGATAATAATTTGTATGTATGTATGTGTTGGGGGTTTTTAGAAATGAATCGAAGTTGGATGTATGGAAAGCGGAATACGTTGGAGTTCGTAGAAGGTGTGAATGAGTTTTATAGACGTGTTGTATAACATCAACAACTTACTTGCGAGGCTGAGATTTATTGTCCATGTGTTGATTGCTATAACGTGAATATGATTTATGATATGAGGACCATATGGGATCATATTATTCGTCGTGGATTTAGGGATGAGTATTATATTTGGTTATGGCATGGTGAGAAGGGAGAATATACTCGGGATAGGGTTAATGTTGATGTTGGCCCTAGTAATTCATTAGAGATTGATATGTCGAATGTCGGGGTTGAGAATGATGTTATGATTGAAGATCATGTTAGTATTGAAGGTGATGATGTAGTAGGTGATGAAAATGACAACGGAGATAATAGTGACACTAAGGATGAAGAGTTTGCTCATGATCGATTACGTGAGATGTTGGAAGGGGCTCGTGACCATTTTAATGAGTGGCCACGAGTGTTTGACAGTTTATCTGAAGCTGCTGGGAGACTCCTTCATCCAGGGTGTACAAAATACACTCAATTGAGTGGGGGTTTAACTCTTTTCAACATAAAAGAGAAACATAATTTGACGAATGTAGGCTTCACAGAACTCTTAGAAGCTTTACAAGATATGTTTCCTGAGGGTAATTTATTACAAAAATCTACCAACTATGCCAAAAAAATTAATGTGTCCTTTGGGTTTGGAATATGAGCGGATCGATGCATGTCCGAATGATTGCTTGTTGTGTCGAAATGAGTATGCGGACATTTATAAATGCCCGAGGTGTGGTAAGTCCCGCTACGAATTGTCGGATGGGGTTGAGCCCGGACCGGGCAATACAGGTCCTTCTGTGAAAGTGTTGTGGTATCGTATTCTAGTCGTGCCAAGGTTTAGGAGGCTCTTTTCTATCAAAGAAGATGATTAAAACCTAAGATGGCATGCTGATCGGAGAAAGAAAGATGGGATGCTAAGGCATCCAGCGGATTCTCCTCGATGGAAGGCTATCAATTCCAGATATAGAGAATTTGGTTAGGATGCTAGGAACTTAAGACTTTCATTGTGTGAGGACGGAATGAACCCTTACGGTATTTTGAGTAGTTAACATAGTACTTGGCCTGTTTTTTTAGTGATATACAATCTTCCTCCATGGTTGTGCATGAAGCGGAAATATTATGTTGTCTCTTTAATTTATGGGCCTAAGCACCGGAAATGATATAGACATCTATTTGCACCTCTCATCGAAGATCTCAAAAAGATGTGGGACGAAGGTGTTATGTGTTTGATGCGTATTCTAATGAAGATTTCAGGCTTCGTGCTATGCTATTCTGTACTATAAATGATTATTCTGCTTATGGGAATTTGTCGGGGTATAAGGTCAAAGGAAAAAGGCATGTCCCATTTGTGAGAATGGTATGGAGGCTACACATTTGCCACATTGTGGGAAACATGTCTATATCATTAATAGGCAATTCCTACATAGTTCTCATCCACATTGAAAGAAAAAAGCACCATTTAACGGGTTTGTTGAAAATGCTCCGGCTCCTAGAACGTTAACCGGAAAAAAGTTTATAATTGTGTTAAGGGGATGGGAACAGTATTTGGTAAGGGGGTGAAACCTTCGGAAGACGATGGTGTCATTTTGAAAAAAGAGTCTATATTCTAGAGACTTCCTTATTGGAAATACTTACCAATTAGACATTGTCTCGACGTAATGCATATTGAAAAAAATGTTTGTGATCCAATTATCGGTACTCTGTTGAATATGCTGGGAAAGACTAAGGATGGTCTTAAGGTTCGTATAGATATGGAGAAATCGAAGATTCGACCTAATTTATGGCCAAAGGTTAAGGAAAAAGCTAAGAAAAAAAGGGAACAACGTATTCACCTCCAACTTGTTATACATTGTCTATGAAAGAGAAACGATTGTTTAGTGAGTGTTTATACATTATTAAGGTTCCCACTGGATACTCATCTAACATGAGAAGACTTGTTTCTATGAGTGATATGAAATTAATTAGGTTGAAGTCTCATGACTGTCATGTGATGATGCAAGTGTTTTTGCCAATGCAATACGCGGGATTCTTCCAAAACATGTCAGGCTTGCTATCACGAGGTTGTGTTCATTTTTCAATACCATATGCAACAAGGTACTTGATCCTGATAAGTTGGATACTTTGCAAAATAAGGTGGTGATCACACTTTGTCAATTTGAGATGTATTTCCCACCTTGTTTTTTTGATATTATGGTTCACTTAGTCATTCATTTGGTAAGGGAGATTAAACTGTATGGTCCTTTGTTTTTAAGATGGACATACCCTTTTGAGACACATATGGGTTCTTTGAAAAATAAAGTGATGAAGAATCCAGTAAGACCAGAGACAAGTATTGTTTAAGGAACAATTGCCAAAGAGGTTGGAAGATATTGTTCTTCTTATTTTGCTAAGGTTGTGACAATAGGTCTTCCAAAGTCCAGACACGAGGGTAGATTAGAAGGCAAAGGTGGGGTCAGAATGCGACATATTTCACCTTCATTGACTAAGTTGCATAAAACTCATCTTTTCGTGGTGCACCATGTTACTGAAGTTAATCCATACTTACAAAGACATATGCGTGAATTGCGTCACAAAAATCCGTCAAAAGGGGAGAGGGCATTGATGAATGAGCATAACAGGTCGTTCATTGACTGTTTTCACAATAAAGTAATTGGTGAATTGTCTACAAACAACCATCATGTACCTGATGTAATTAAGTGGTTAGCATACGGTCCACGTGACAGTTTTAACTCATATGAAGGGTATGATATCAATGGTTAAACCTTTTACACTGAACGGCAGGATAAGAAATCAAAGGTGGTCCAGAATTGAGGGGTTTCAATGGTTGCATCATCTAGAGAATATGCGAGTGCAAAGGATAAAGCTCCGATTGATGCTAAACAATCATATTATGGGATCATTCAAGAAATATGGGAGCTCGATTATTGTGACTTCACTATGCCTATTTTTCAATGCAAGTGGGCGGATAATAGACGTGGTTTGCAAAGGGATGAGTGCGGTTTTACTCTAGTCGATATGAGTCGTCTGCGTGACACTAAAGAACCTTTTATCCTCGCATCGCAAGCAAAACAAGTGTTCTATGTATATGATCATGTAGACACTTAGTGGTGCATTGTTGTTAATGGTAAAAGGCGAATTTCAGGAGTAGGTGATGTTGACGACAAAGAAGAATATGATAAGTTTGATGATATCCCCCTTTATCAATCCTAAATGATGATATGATGAATGTGTTTGATACTGAAAACAATTACATGCGAATAGATCACCAATAAGGTATAATGGTCATCGAGCAGCCTATTGACCAAAATTAAAGGTAAAAAATGTTCTAGATGAGTAATTTGAATTATAAATTGATATACTTATAATAGATTTCGTTACAATAATGTGATGTTGTATATTGTTTTAAATTTCGTTAACATTTTTTGTTGTTTCTATGTATATTGTAAACACCTCGAAGATATCATATATACTTAGTTTCATGCGTTTAGTGGTAGTTTTGATTGGTAATACAACATATGGACAAGTTGGAACCAAAATAAGCCATTTTCACCCATTTTGGGTCATTTCCTTCCAAATGAATAAATATGAATAGTTTCATGCTAGTTTAAGTTGTAAACACCTCTAGCATATATCATATATACTTAGTTTCATGTGTTTAATGGTATTTTTGATTCGTTATACAACATATGGACAAGTTGCAACCAAAATAAGCCATTTTAGCCGATATTGGGCCATTTTCCTTCCAAATGAATGAATATGAATAGTTTCATGCTATTTTAAGTTGTAAACACCTCTAACATATCATATATACTTAGTTTCATGCGTTTAATGGTAGTTTTGATTGGTAATACAACATATGGACAAGTTGGAACCAAAATAAGCTAGTTTAGCCCATTTTGGCCATTTTCCTTCCAAATGAATGAATATGAACAGTTTCATGCTAGTTTAAGTTGTAAACACCTCTAACATATCGTATACACTTATTTTTATGTGTTTAATGGTAGTTTTTATTGGTTTTACAACATATGGACAAGTTGGAACCAGAATAAGCCATTTTAGCCCATTTTGGGCCATTTTCCTTCCAAATGAATGAATATGAATAGTTTCATGCTAATTTAAGTTATAAACACCTCTAACATATCATATATACTTAGTTTCATGTGTTTAATGGTAGTTTTGATTAGTAATACAACATATGGACAAGTTGGAACCAATATAAGCCATTTTATCCCATTTTGGGCCATTTTCCTTCCAAATGAATAAATATGAATAGTTTGATGCTGGTTTAGGTTAGAAACGCCTCTAACATATCATATATACTTATTTTCATGTTTTTAATGGTAGTTTTTATTGCTAATACGACATATGGATAATGGATAAGTTGGAACCAAAATAAGCCATTTTAGCCCATTTTGGGCGATTTTCCTTCCAAGTGAATGAATATGAATAGTTTTTCATGCTACTTAAGTTGTAAACACCTCGAGGATATCATATATACTTAGTTTCATGTGTTTTAATGGTAGTTTTGATTGATAATGCAACATATAGACAAATTGGAACCAAAATAAGCCATTTTAGCGTATTTTGAAAAACAAAATATGTTTCACATTCCCGACGAGGTTCCATATAAGAAGCAATACTTGTCTACTATGAACACTATATGTAGGGATTTTAAGAGCAAATTGTTATTTGGTTGGATCACAATGACGAGAGGTAGATCAAAGAAAGAGAATTTAGGTGATAGTCCGCCAGATGTATACAAGCACATCAAGAAGGAGGATATGGCCACCTTTAAAGAAAAGATGACGTCAGATGTGGCTAATAGTAAGTTTATAATCTAATTATTAACTTGGTTTTATTAATGTAAATTATATTCTACTTACTTAATGTAATTTTTTTTTTTTTTTGCAGAAAAAGCGAGAAAGAGTGCTCGAGAGCGCAAAAAAGAACACACATCATCACCAATTAGATCAGAGTAGCTATGGGGATGCTAGAGAGTTGTGGAAGCAGGAGAACTTCGGTCTATCTAGTTTTGATTCTGGATCGTCATCTAGTACACCATCCTCCTCGGTGTCCTCCACTTTTAACCAGGGTGATGATTGGTGGTGCACGATGCATAAGAAAGATCCTGTTACGAAAGAGCGATTTATTCCAGTTGAGGAAACAAAGATTGCAACTGACAAATACGTATGTATATCATTATAATTAACTTTTAGTTTGACATGAATATTTTTTCATTTGTTAACTACATTATTACTTGTAAGTTGCTTTTTGGGCAGTTGGAGTACAAGGAGAAGCAAGCCAAGGGTGAGTTCATTCCGGTACGTAACAGAGACACCCTCTTTATGGCTCTTGGAGAGAAGTCAGATCATTCAGGTCGTTGTTATGGTTTTGGAGGCGTGAATGTTGGGTATAAGGTTTTTGGGTATGTACCTCGTAGGACCTATAGGAGATCGAGTTAGGAACAAGAGGAAGCACTCATGCGGAAAATGAGTGAAAGGTGGAGGGAGGACATCGCCACATACATGCAGAATGTGATGATTTATCAGTCCACTCAGCCACCTACACAACCATCCACCGGGCCATATTCTTCTTTTCCTTCACCATTTGGTGTTCCATCTGCTTCACATGTACATGCACCTAATCAGCCACCTACTGGGACATATCATCTTTTCATATCTCCTTCACATGTACATCCACCACCTACTCAGCCACCTTGGCTATATCATTTTTTCCCTTGACCATTTATTGTGACATCTCCTACACAGCCCACTCAGCCACCTATTCCATCGTTTGTTCCACCATCAGCTTCACCATCTGCTGGGCCATCTCCTAGGCCATCTTCTGAGGTAGATGCTTCACCACCCACTCAGCTACGTACTCTACTATCTGGATTTTTCAACACTCATTCTCCTCAGCTGAAGGTACATATAATTATTATATATACATGTGCTTTATACAAAAAATTATCTTATATACATGTGCTTTATACAAATAATTATCATATATACGTGTTTTATTCAAATAATATCTTACATAATTAATTAGAACTTTACGTTGTTGTTAGGACGAGGTTCCATGTCAATTGTATTTGATAGATCCAACTAGTGGAGAGACTTGTCTAGTGCACATGCATATTCTTATGCTTTTGATGAGACCACTATAGTTCATGGGTCTAGAATGATGAATGATCACCTAAAAGTGAAAATTCATCGAATTATAGAGAAATATGGTCATTTGCCACTATCTGCTCCCGTCCCTGCATATGAGATCGACACTACAGCTACTGCTTTGGGTACTTGGGTGCAATGGCAAAAAAATTTAGTGCAAATGTAAAGTGATGAGGTAATCACTAGTAGAAAAAGGTCGATTTGCGTCGG
This sequence comes from Beta vulgaris subsp. vulgaris, assembly GCF_026745355.1. NCBI lineage: Eukaryota > Viridiplantae > Streptophyta > Magnoliopsida > Caryophyllales > Amaranthaceae > Beta > Beta vulgaris. Next base: position 17,292,932 of record NC_079210.1, on the reverse strand, counting down.
ACCTGGGACCCCTATTTGCGTCGGACTTCGGTCCGACAGCAAAGGTCTCGACGCAGATGACCTAGAACTGATCTGCGTCGTATGCGGATTTGACGCAAATGTTTTAGCTATTTGTGTCGTACCTTATATACGGTGCGACGCAAATTGGTCTTCCCAGCCCCCAAGAGGAGAATAAATGTGCATCGCACCTGAGGCAACGTGCGACGCACATTACCCTCCCCAGCACCCAACCCAGGTGCGACGCATATTGTCCTTCCCATGCTAGCCTGGATGGCAGGGGCAATGTGCGTTGCACCTTGCCTGGATGCGACACACATTAGCAATGTGCGTCGCACCCTGTGTTATGTGCGACACACATTGTGCAACATCTGCATCGCACTTTTTGCCATGTGCGACGCCGATGTATGATTTTTTTTTTCAGCTTTATTTGTTGGTTTGTTTACATATTACTAAAATCAGATGTATCAAAACTAAACAAGCATTCATATTAACCGTTGTGAGGGAAAATTTCGGCAGAGTTTCCTTTGTAATTTGGATAACCCAATAAATCATTGGGAAAAAGTTGCAATACTCAACGAATAATGTACAACTACTACACTAACAAGTTACTTGGCCTTCTCTTCCCCCACGACATGTTTAAAGTATTCTGCAAAATTATCTTTGAGTTCGTTGATATCTTCTATGGTGTATGGCTCAATGCTTGAAGGAACTTCCTATAAATATGTTAACTTAGTTAATAAACTTTAAAATTATATAAGTAAAGTAACGAATTTACAACATATATATACCTTCTTCAAATAATTTGCCTCAAAGAGAAAGCGGACGATTAGAAACATGTATCTCATGACGAAATAGTCGCATTCATCTCCTCCCGTTTGTTGAGCACACTACCCAACATTTAAATACACATATTAGAATCGAAAAATTAAGAAATATTAAATAGAACTATAAAATGTGTATCAAATACAAAACCATAAGAGCTTTACCTTCATTGATATCCAAGACAATTTTGTTGCTTTTTTGATACCTTAAAGGCGCGTAAATGATGTATATGCACTAAGTACAAAAAAAATTTAACAATAAAAGAATTACTACAAACATTTATAAATTATTTAAAATATCATAAAATACATGTAAGAATTATAAGAATTATTAACTTACGTATGCATCGGTTCCTTGATAGCTAAGTCTCCATCTCTCCTAGGCAATCAAATACATATATATATAGTCTTTTTGGGTAGAGAAAGGACGAGAAGAATCCAATGTTGCCTAAAGCATGCAACAAAATGTGATGTTCAACATATACTTTAACTACAAGTTCATATATAAAGATAAAACAAAGTAAAAATTAGTTTAACCAACATACTTTTCAATGTTTGGAAGCATGATGAATGTCATATCTCGATACATGAAACCAATATTTGAATCTCCATTCAGTTCATTCTCATTTGACAATAACCTACACTCCAAATATTTATAGTTAGACCAATAATAATAATTAATATCAATTTTGATTAGTTTAAAGTTTGAGAAATCTCACATCATAAATACTTGCAAAATGGCTACATTAAGCCATTCTCCCGTCAAAAGTTGGCAAACATCTTGTCGGGAGAGAATGATCATATGATCAGTAGTATAGTTGAAGTAGGAACTCCGACTAACTTCGATACTAAAAGGTTCATCTGCTGGTTTTTTGCAAAACATTTAATACATATCCTTGACAGAATCAGACATATCCTCATGTGACAACTCAATCAATGGATCTACATGTCTATGTGCAAACTCATCGGTACAAGTAGCATTAGCAACTGTTTCCTTTTTCTTCTTTTTCGTCGCACTTTCTTTAGGTATATGTTCCTAATTCAAATCGACTTCAATTCTTTTTCATTCATATAATATATAAAATAAATATTATTTGGTATATAAAAAACAATATTTCTAAGCATATACATTTAGATTTCTTATTATACTAAATCATAATGCTAAACATAAGTTACCTGATTATCTGAGTCCAAAAATACCAACTCTTTTGGCCATTCTAAGATAGAACCCTCAGTTTGACTGAGTTTCATGATAAATGGAGTAGAGAGTGAAACTGGAGCATCTGCGTAATCCGCATAAAAATCATCAACAGATACTCTCACGGTGGTCGTAGAGTGTGACGATGACTACTGTCGTGGATGAACGGTACCCTCAGCTACAAGGATTGGTCTGGATACATCCGCTATTGCCAAGCGACATGCAACTTGACTCTTAACATCCAATGAGAGAAGAATGTCATCAATTAAGTGCTTTAAAAGCATAATATAATAATTAGAACATATATAAAATGAAAATGTACCTGCAAGTCCATAAATGGATCATTGTCCCCCGATTGACGGCTACTAGGAACGACTGGAGTGAAAGGAGTTGGTACTTGAATACCTAACTACGCCGCAAAAGCCATTAACCTTTCTTGAACTAATGCATCTATATTCGAGTTTATCTCTTCCATTGTCTGTTCTCTAACTCTTTGGCTCACTCTAGCCTCTACCGCCAGCATCTCCTTATCATCCATGCCGCTACCCTTACAAGCAGTACTGCTCCGATCAGATCTCCCTAAACAGATGTAATCCCAATGCTACGCCCAGCTGTTAACACACGCCCAGGTCGATCTTTCCTCTGCAGAGCACGTGATAGAGCATCATCCATCCGACTTGGAACAAACTCTCCTTCACTTTGTTTCTTTTTCCAATCATCCTGCGTTCAAGTTAAAAAAAATCATATGATTAGTAGAAGACGAGTAAGTAGACAAGAAAAATGTTATAAACTTTGAACAATGCTTACAATGGACTCTTTTTGTGTTTCTTCATTAGGAAAGAAGAAGTTTCCATCCTTATCTTTTATCGATCTCGCGAGAAGTCAAGGCAATGTCCGATTCGACAAGGAGGAAATCACTTATGATGTAGATGAGTCAACAGATGATGTTGTAGAGGATTAAGGGATATACCCTTTGCGTTGCCAAATGGGAATCATCTCCGCATATGATTTTTGACCCAAATAATGAGGATGCTTGTTAGCAGCCTGAGTGATTCTTGCTTTTTCACTTTTAGCCTAAAATAGGATTTAGTAACTAGTCAATATTAAAGAGCCTAATGATAATATAATTTCATATTATATATTACATACGTGGAACTCCTTAGACCTCCATTTTCTACAAACTTGTCCCAGATCTCTCGCATGATGGAAGGATATATATCGTACGGTAGCCTATCATTGTTAGGCCCCTTCCTCGTTTTCATGATCCATCTAGTCACCAATCTTGACTTGAAATCTCTCCATCGTTTATCACATGTAGTCAAGACATCTCGGTTCTTCAAAATATCCTCTTCTATTCCAAACTCTATCTTCAATATACAAAAATAAACCAATTAATAATAAACGATTAGAATAATAAACATAATCTCAATTAGTGTATTAAAAGAATAAGGTTACTTACTTTAACATCTTCCCACAAAGTCTTTTTTGTGCCTTCTGGAACATCATCCCAACTGTCGTACAAGATAGACACTTTGCTTCTACTGATCTCCCCGCAATATGTCTTGTACTCACCAACAAAGTGCCCCATCAGATGTATCTACTCATCCCAAGCAAGAACTCTCTGAAAGCCGGGTTTGGAACGTATCCCTTTTGTAGAACCTCTTGGCCTGCTCACTTTCTTCTTCCTAGCAGCTCCATCAGTAATCTGGGGCTCATCAGATGCATTATGCATTGTCTCATCTTCCATCACTACACCTAAAACCATGTACATGTTAGATTAATCAGTAAAGTAATACACAATTATGTGAACATGCAAACCACAAAATAAATAATTAAAGATTATAAACATTAGTAGTTGTGTTAATATTATATAATTTACCTATTAATCAGCTATTTCATTGCCAACGTAAAATCCCTCATTGTGGTCTCGACGAACGTAATTTGTGTCTAGATCTTCTCCTAATGTACTTGGAATGACTACTGATGAAGCAATGACTTCATTGAACTGTGCATCGTAATCTTCTTTATCGTGTACATCATCAATTCCAAGTATTCTCCTTTTTCCTTCCATGACAACAAACCATTTTGAATCGGCAGGGTGGGCCATGTAGAATACTTGTTTTGCTTGTGATGCCAATATTAAGTTATCTTCATGATGTCCTAACCGGCTGAAATTGACTAATGTAAAAAAGTCATGTTTATCCTTCTTCACACCACGACGAATATCAACCCACTTGCATTGGAACAACGGAATTTTGAAGTCAATATAGTCAAGTTCTATATCTCTTCAATGAACCTATAGTAAGACTTCATTGTCTCAATAATCGTTCTATCTCTTTTACTTTTATACTCTGATGATAAGGCCCCCATCGTAGCACCACTGTTTTGCATCGTGGATTTGTTATCTTGTCGTTTAGTGTAAAATGTAACCATTGATGTCATACCCCTCATAGGAATGAACTTGCATCTTTGACCCATATGCCAACTATTTCAACGTATCTGATACATCGTTAGGAGTATCAGATAATTGGTTCATAGCTCGTTGTTTAAACTAATCAATAAATGTCCGATTATGATCAATCATCAACTCGCGTTCATTCTTCAATGGATACTGAATACTAAGCACAGTCATGTGCTCATCTAAGCAAGGATGAAATTGTTTCAGATTTTCTAACACAATCAATTCTGCTTTTCTTTTCAACTCTCCATCAAGACACAATCTTTTTCTCCCAATGGTACCACAACCTTCAAGCCTTCCTTCATGTCTAGATTTTGGCAAACCAATTGCTTGTAAACGTGCTAAATACTGACTTACATATTCAGATACTTCCTCAGTAACTGTTCTTTGGACAATACTTGCTTTTGATCTAGCTGGATTCATCACTTTACCCTTCAGAGTACCCACATGTCTTTCAAAAGGCCACATATACCTCATACAAACGGGCCCACAAAGTTTAATTTCTCTAACAAGATGGATTATGAAATGAGGCATGATGTCAAAGAACGATGGTGGAAAGTGTTGTAGCCTAAAAATCAAGGGCTGCCAATATGACACGTGGCCTCATCCTGGCCTTACAAGTGGCAATTGCTTATGTAGATAAAGTACATAGGTCAGCATATTGTCTGGGCTAAAGTACATTTTCCTGAGGAAAAAGATGTACTAAAATCCCTTTTGGCCCAATATTGTACTTAGGCCCAGTAAAAGTAATTTGTATCTCCATGTAAAGGTGAGGTGTGCTAACCAATCAGTATTTGCCACGTGTAATCGTATTATTGCTTAGCCAATCAGATGCACTCAAATTAGGGTGACATCAAGGTACAACGGTTATTTCAAACAGTATAAATAGTCCTTGAAATCAGGGGAAAGGTACTTTTTTCAGAGCATAGTACTGTTATTCTGCCATAAATTTTCTCTCTCTCTCTCTACTTTCTCCCTCTAAAAGTTCCTTCATATCCCTGATATCTGACTTAAGCATCGGAGGGGGAAATACCACCCAAACCACCAGGGTGGGTCCCTTTTTTGCAGGTGGCTAGTCGGAGCTCAGTATCGGGATTCGAGCCCAATCATTGTTGCACGAGTCTCCATATTAAGAACCTGTTGTTGGGAGTTGTTGTATTGAATTACTAGTTTTGTACTACCTAACATTTGGCGTCGTCTGTGGGGAGACGCAACAATGACTGATTGTCACTCATCGAACGTTGCAAGGAATAGAAGCTTTAGAATCCAAGTAGAGGATACGATGGATGACGAAAGGCCACCCCGAGGACGGGACAGACACCATGCTGCCGTTCATCTCGAGGTAGTACAAAACTAGTAATTACTTCCAGACCAGGATGACCGCTGTTATGGAAGAGCAAATTAAGAACAACATGCTGTTCTTTTAGATTAGCTCAGGGAGAGAGGCTGCTGAGCCTCTCAAGGGAAAGTCTCAAGAAGGTCATCCAGGGACCAGCCGGCCACCACGGCCAAAGTTGACCAAGCCACCTTCTAAGGGAAAGCAACCAGCTGTCAGTTAGCCAAGAAGGAAGATGGACTGGAAGCTGGTAGTCCATCCAGGAGAAAATATTCCTCCCACTAGTCACAAGATGGAGACAGATGCTAGGGAGTATCTGGAGGCCAAGAGGGCTGCTGCGTTTCAGCGTTTAGCCTCAGGTTCTACTCGTTACATGAATGATCCTTCATTGAGAGTTCCGTCTAAGACAGCATCAAGAAGTTATGGACCTTCGGCTATTCAGCCAAGGCAAGAAAAAACAGTGATACAACCTATGGTGTACAGGTGTCAGGCCGTCGCCAATATCTCCTCAAACCCCGTCCTTAAGGAATATCGCCGGGAGCACATACCCACTGAGGGACATGTTGGGGCACTAGGGATTGATTGGCCGACTCCCTTCTCAGTCAAAATCATGGAGTCCCCTCCATTCCTAAAGGTTAAGCTTCCAACGATTGAACCTTTTAATGGTATTACAGATCCAGACAATCATTTGTCAACTTACAAACACCAGATGTACGTCCAGGGAGTTGATGACGCTACATGGTGTAAGAATTTTCCAATCACATTGCAAGGAGTGGCGCAGAAGTGGTTTAACAATCTTCCTCCTAACTCAGTGAATAATTTTACTGAGCTTAGTATATTGTTCACCAGCCATTTCGTGCAAACCGTCAAGAACAGAAGACAAGCATGCATTTAGGAAAGGTGGTTCAAGGGCCTAAGGAAGCCCTAAGGAGTTATGTGAAGCGATTCAATTTGGAAGCATTGCAAATCCAGGATCTGAATGCTGGAGTGGCGTTTGACGCCTTCATCCGAGGTCTAAGACCTGGCAGCTTTTAATTTGATTTAGTGAAAAAGAAGATAACCACCCTAACAGAGGCTCTTAAAGAGGCCGAAGCTTTTATCCACGCCACGGAAGTTTGTGCCGAAGCAAAACAGCCAGAGGTGAAGAAAGTTGAAGAGGTTGTTCAGCCAAAAAAGAGTCTTCCCAAGAAAGCTGAAACTTGGGCAATGACTTCAATGACTACCTCGTCCAAGAGGAGCAGGGGATCTGAACTGGCAGCCACAGTTGAGCCCATAGAGTTCAACAAGGATCAATATTCCATTCTCATGGAAATTAAGGATCAGCATGAATTGAAGGCGCCGGCAGAGATGAAAACATCCTACAGAAACAGGGACAAGACTGAGTACTGTCAATTCCACAAAGATTGTGGTCATGAGAAGAATGAGTGCAAGCATCTCAAGAGAGCATTGGAGGATTTGGCCCGAAAGGGAAAAATGAACTCTTATCTACCCTCGTCAGGAAGGAAATTTCAAAAAAAGGACAATCGTCAGGGAAGAAGGAAAGATGATGAAAGCACTGATGAAGACGTGGTAATGGTAATCTCTGGGGTATTCGCAGCTGGAGGTCCTAGAGCTCGCGGCCATAAAAACTATCTGAGGGAACTCAGCCAGGTGATGCTCACCAATCAGGCGGAGGTTGATCCTTTCCCCAAGATAGTGGTCAGTGACCAGGATCGAGGAAAGAAAAGAACTCCTCATGACGACCGGCTGGTGGTAGGGATGAAGATTGCTAATCTCAGGGTAACACGAATCCTGATTGATACAGGAAGTTCTACCGAAATCATCAGTGCAGATTGTTTGTCAAGATTAAAATTTGATAAAAATGATTTAGTTCCTGTTAATCATCTTATCATTGGTTTCGGCGGGGGTGGGGGGGGGGGGGTAATTCATCCTATGGGGACGGTGGGGTAATTCATCCTATGGGGACGGTTACCCTACCCGTCAGGGTTGGAGACAAAGAAGCTACGAGAACGCTTTTTGTGAAGTTCCTGGTAGTATGAGATCTCACAGCTTACAATTTCATCCTCGGACGACCTACCTTAAATCATATCAAAGCCGTCATTGTAACTCATCTGATGCTCATGAAATTTGAGTGTGATAATGGGAAAATTGGGTCTTTGTATGGAGACCAGCAGGCGGCAAGAGAATGCTATCTTACTACTTTGAGACCATCATCATGGAAGTAGAAATCAGAATGGCCAAAGGCCATGGAGGATGAGCCGGCCAAGAAGCAGAATGCCATATAAGTCAGTTGAAGCATGAGGTAGAGAAGGCACAGGCAAAGCCCCTCCAAGAGAGCAAGCCGTCCATGCTCTTACCCAGCAAGAAAAGGGGTTGTTTAGCTATCAAAGAAGAGAAGAATTCGTCCGATGAAGTTATGGCTATCATGAGCTTGGGGTTAGAACGTCCAGAGCCAGTAGAGAGCCCAGTGGAAATCTGTTTAAACCCAAAGCGTCCGGAGAGGACGTTGAAGATTGGATCCGTCTTAAGTTCTGAAACCAAGGACGCCTTGGTTGAGTTGCTGAGAGAGTTTGAAAATGTTTTTGCTTATATTGTGGAAGAAATGCTGGGAATAGATCCCGAAGTTGTAGTACATAAGTTGAACATTGAGCCGGGGCAGAAGCCAGTCCGACAAAAGAAAAAACATCTGGGGCCGGCTAGAAACCAAGCAGTTGATAAGGAGGTCCAGAAGCGGCTCAAATCCAAATCCATTCGCGAAACCTACTACCCGGATTAGGTGGCTAATGTGGTCATGGTTCCCAAGTCGAATGGTACTTGGAGGATGTGTGTTGACTACACAGACTTGAACAAGGCTTGTCCTAAGGACAGCTTCCGATTGCATAAGATTGACCGGCTGGTTGACTCCACGACAGGGCATGCACTGCTTAGTTTGATGGACGCCTATTCAGGCTTTCACCAAATTCCTATGTGACCGGATGATCAGGATAAGACCTATTTCATTACTGAAAAAGGGCTATATGCACCGGCCACCTTTTAGAGGCTCATCAACACTGTCTTTCAGCCGCAATTAGGGAAAAATATGAAGGGTTATATTGATGATATGATCGTCAAAAGCAGAGAGGAGAAAGATCACGTGGAAGATTTAAGAGAAACCTTCACTACCTTGAGAAAGTACAAGTTAAAGCTCAATCTGCAGAAATGTGTGTTCGGCGTGGTAGCCGGGAAGTTTCTAGGGTTCTTGGTCGATCAACGACGGATTGAGGCCAACCCTGACAAATTTCAAGCAATTTTGAATATGACCTCTCCGTCCAAGATTAAAGACGTCCAGCGTTTGACGGGATGCCTGGCCACCCTTGGGAGGTTCTTGTCTAAGTCTGGTGACAAGTGCCATCACTTCTTTGCAACTATAAAGAAGAATGCAAAGTTTGAAAGGACAGAGGAGGCAGGGAAGGCGCTTCAGCAGGTAAAAGACCATCTTCGGCAGCTGCCTAGGCCAATCAGCCCGACCGAAGGAGAAAAGTTGTATGTTTATTTGGCTGTATCCCCATTTGCGGGAAGTGTTGTTCTCCTAGCTGAGAGAGATTCAGTACAAATACCCGTTTATTTTGTTAGCCATGTGCTAAAGGATGCAGAAGGCAGGTATTCGTCTATAGAGAAGTTCGGCCTGGTGCTGCTAATGGCCAGCCGGAAGCTGAGACCTTATTTTCTTGCTCACAGTATTCTAGTCTACACTGACAAGCCATTAAGACAAGTGTTGCATAAAATGGACGCATCCGGACGAATGTTGAAGTGGGCCGTAGAGCTCAATATGTTTGATCTGACGTTCGAGCCCAGAAAAGCAATTAAGGGGCTAACTTTGGCAGACTTTATTGTAGAGCTTATCCGGCCTACAGTAGAGCACGTCCAAGACCCAGCAGAGGGAAAGAGGCATTGGACCCTAATGGTGGACGGATCATCCACTGCTAATGAATGTGGAGCCGGGATCATCTTTCAGTCACCAGAGGGGGACAAATTTGAGTATGCAATGAAGTAGCAATTCCAGGCTTCAAACAACGAAGTAGAGTATGAAGCTCTCTTAGCCGGCATTAGAATGTGCAAAGCGGCTGGAGCCCTGGAGATTGAGGCAAAAACTGATTCCCTGCTGGTGGTCAGTCAAGTAAATGGAGATTTTGAGTGCAAGGAGGCGTTTATGAGTAAGTATATGAACCTAATAAAAGAGGAGGTTAAGTCATTGAAACGATTCGTCCTGGATCAATTACCAAGGTCTGAAAATCATGAAGCTGATGCCCTCTCCAAACTAGCCAGTTCGGCTGAGGGGGTCGTGCCTAGAACAGTGTTCTGGGAGGTCAAGGCGGCCAAGAGCATTGATGCCACGGAAGTCATGTTTCTTAGCCGAGAGGATGAATGGATGAGCCCTATAATTGAATATAAGAAGACAGACCGGTTGCCCCTTGACCCCCTAGAAGCTAAGTATGTGAAGGCTAGGGACAAGTGGTTCGAGTTATGGAATGACACTTTGTACAAGAAATCCGTCAACCGACCTCTTCTCAAGTGCATCACTATAAAGGACGAATTGGAAGTTTTGAAAGAGTTGCATGAAGGAGCCTGTGCTTCCCACATTGGGGGGAGAGCGTTAGGAGAAAAAGCTCTAAGGACTGGCTACTTCTGGCCGACCTTAAAAGAGGACGCCTTGCTCTATGTCAAGAGATGTGATAGCTGTCAAAAGCATGGCAACATATATCAGAAGTCGTCCAATTATTCGACTCTAGTTCTCTTTCCTCTTCCCTTTGCTAAATGGGGAATGGACATTCTCGGCCCTTTTCCTATAGCGGCCGGCCAGAAGAAGTTTGTGATAGTAGCTGTCGACTACTTTACAAAATGGGTGGAGGCTGAAGCAATGAGAGACATTACCACCAACGACGTCAAAGGGTTTGTCTGGAGGAACCTCATCACAAGGTTTGGTATGCCCCAGTCCATTGTCTTTGACAATGGGCCACAGTTTGAAACACCTAAGCTTCGTCAATGGTTTAATTTGGCCGACCAAGGAATCAAAGCCCACTTTGCTGCAGTTGCTCATCCTCAAGCAAATGGGCAGGTCAAAGCTTTCGACAAGATCCTATTGGCTGGAATAAAAAAGATGCTGGATAATGCAAGAGGACTATGGGTTGAAGAGTTACAGTTGGTTTTGTGGTCAATAAGAACAACGGCCAAAAACTCAACTGGTGAAACTTCGTTCATGCTCGTCTATGGCTCAGAGGCCGTTCTCCTTACTGAGATTGAGGAACCAACTCTGCGAGTAATGATGTACTCAGAGGATGCCAATTGGGCTGCTCTCCGGACGGCCTTGGATCTGGTTCTCGAAGTCAGGGGCAATGCGCTGCTAAGGATGCAACTCTACAAATTAAGAATGGCTAGAGAGTTCAACAAAAGATTAGCTAGCCGGCCATTGAAAAAAGGAGACCTCGTCCTGAGAAAAATGGAAGCAGTAGGCCGAGCCAAGGAGCTAGGCAAGCTCACTCCAAATTAGGAAGGCCCCTACAAAATCGTCGAGGAAGTTCAGAATGACACCTTTCGTCTGGAAGGAATGGACGGTCGTTCTATTCCTAGGACGTGGAACTCTGATACTTTGAAAAAATACTTTGTTTAGTTAATCTTGAGAAAGTGTAATCTTTTCTTAGTACCTCGCAGTGAAAAAAGTAGAAATGTATACATGTACCTTGACTCTCCGTCAAGCAAAATTCATATAATACAGCTCTACTTCTCTCCTATGACTATCCCTCTGTTTGGTTTATTTGCTTTAGTTAAAAGTATATACTATCGTCCAAGATGACTAATAAAACAGAGCAGCAAGTAAAAATACCTTATATCAGGAGATCGACCAACATGTTATCATCCTTATAAGGATAAGTACATGGAATCGGCCAGCAGTTTGTTTACTTAAATAGTTAAACATCTCCTAAACAAGGTCGGCTAGAATTAGGACGCCTTGGTAAAGGTATTCTACTTTCCGTCTAAAAGTCATACTTAGAAATAACAACTTTAGTAAAGGAAAAAGTTATTTTACAATTTAAAAAAGAAGGATGGGTTACAATAACCCTCATAAAACGTCCAAGTTATTTAGCAAATTATGGTCTTTCTCCTTCTTCGAACAAAGGAAGGTCACTAAGACCTCTTTGTCCAAGACGGGGGGCATCTAGGGACCTAATTTATTGCAAATAACTAAGTCTTTTTGTGCAATAACAAATGAAAGCCAAAATTCAGGCCGAACAAGTTATTAACTTAACAATTTTTAAACTTACAAGTTTTAAACTTAGGCGTATGATAAATGACTTGAAATATGCGGCCAATGAGAGCCATTGATTAGATAAAATGTGTTAGGACGAGTTGTTTTCATACTTGGCATAAATAATTGAATCAAAAGCAAGGCGTCCGGTGCATAAAATTATGAAGCTTTGAAGATAGAAAAAGATAACTCTTTTATAGATAAAAGAAAAGATTACAAACTAATCTAAAAATTACAAAAAAAAGTAATAAACTGAAAAAACTACAAAATACAATTGGCCTGCGGCCAAGATTGGGGAAGGAGATAGCAAGGAAGCTAAGTTCTTGGAGTTTCATCGTCGGCCTGGACTTCAGGGTCAACCTCCTTTTCTTCCTCGTCATCAGAGGATTCTTGGAAGACAGGAAGTTCATCCCCAGCCAAGGTAGCTTTGTGAAGGCTCTCTTGAAAGTTAAGCCGTCGGATGTATCAGGGAGTATCGTCCTCCTCGGCCAGCATTTCGAAAGCCTTCACTGCCCAGTCCTTGGTCATGTTGATTACTCCGTTTAGAGCCTCTTTGGCCGACTCAAATGTTGTCGTGACCTCTTCCTTTAGCACGATGTTCTTATCTTGAAGATAACGATTCTCTCTTCGAAGCTCTGCGGCCGCAAGAAGGACTGTATCACTTTTGGCCTTAAGAGAGCGTTCCAAAGCGGCTCTCTCGTCCAGAAGCTCAGTCAGCCGGAGCAGGTAGGTCGGGTTTTGGGCCTCCATTTTGGTCGACCTCTTTTCCCAGGCCTCCCTGGACTGACTGTGCAGCACTTCCTGTTCAGCCATTGAAGGCTGAGCCAGGTCAGCCGCCTTTGTAACCTCCTGGACGAGTTGCTTGTTCTCTTTCCTAAGCAATCTTGCCTAGTCCTCGGTCATCATGCTGCAAGCAAAGAGCTGGAAAATGAAAAACGAAGATATGTTAGGACGGTTGTATAAACAAATGAAAATCTATCAAGTATAAGACACAAGCGTCCAAAGAAGAAGAAGGGTATACCTCAGCAGCAAGTTGAGACATGTAGCCTACATGCCCTGACGATGCCCCCCTCAACCCTTTGATGTAAGGTTCAGGGAAGCACTTGAAAAGCTCCAACTTGAGCTTCTCGCGATCAGCCGATGTCATCTTCGCAAAGCCAGCTGAAGATTCATCGTCTGAAAGGATGGGAGAGCCGTCAGGAGCCTGCCCTTTTCCTTTATCTGAAAGAGGAGACTCGTCAATATTTCGGACTGGGATAACCACGGCTTGTTTTTTGGACGGACTCATCGGACGCCCGCCAACTCGCAGTGTTCTAACTATATTTGAGTAATAAGACTCACCAGAAGAACGGGAGGTCGTCCTATAAGCCTCCGACATCTGGCCTACCAGTTTGGCGACTGGTCCATTGTAAGCTGACCCGTCCAAAGCCGTGACCGGCCGAGCAGGCTTATCCTCTAACCCGTCCATTTGAGCAACTACTTCTGGTTGCTCAGATTGGTTGATGGGGCCGATGTAGGTAACCAAAGCCCCCTCCTCAATAGTCGGAGGATCATTCTCAGCCGGGATTGTAATCTCGACTTTGGGAATCGTCCGGGAGGGCTTATTCTTTTTGGCAGTAAAGCATTTGGATTTCTTGGGAGGAGGTGCATCGCTGGTGGCAGCCGGCCTCTTCTTTGAAGCCGCTTTCTCTGCCAACGCTTTGGACGTTGGGGAATTTTTCTGAAAATAAAAAAAGTTAAAAAGAACAGCGGCAAGGAATATTTTAATTCTCTTAGACGAGGCACACTCAAAAGAGGAGGTTGTCCAGTGAAGAATTGATGCGCGTCCAAGAGGGAAGAAGGATCACTCTTAAACGATCCTTAGAGAAAAGAGAAAGGCGTATAAAGACCACTCTGGACGTTCTGCCTCTTGAAGAAGGAACACGTCAAAAGACACCCTAGGACGCTCTGCTCCTTGAAGCAGGAGCTCGTCCAAAGGCGTCTTAAGATGTTCTGCCTCGTGAAGAAGGAGCCTGTCAAAGGACACCCTAGGATGTTCTGCTCCTTGAAGCAGGAGCTCGTCCAAAGGCATCTTAAGACGTTCTGCCTCTTGCAGAAGGAAGCCGTCCAAAGATATCTTAGGACGTTCATGTCCCCAGAGAAGGAAATCGTTCAAAAAAAAAAAAAAAGAGAAAGAAAAAAGGAGAAGTTTATATCAGTGTGTCTGTTCTCTTTTCAGCACCAGTCTTGCTGAACTCTTTCCAGAGAGAGTCGGTAAATCTGGCCGAACTCATATCTCCTATCCAAGATTTCTTGAGTTTTGCCTTGGCCGAGTCTGCATAAGAAGATAAAGCACGGTTAGAGCAATTAACATTGGACGAGAAAATTTACTTGGAAAAAATACGGATTATACCTCTATCCTCGGCCCGTCACAAGCCGGCAGCGACCAGGAAGTTATCGCAATAAAACATTTCCTTAAATGGGATCCAGTTGGACGGTCCCTTAAAAGTTGTGTCATTCATAGAGTACTCCGATATTCTAAAGTACTCCATCATCTATTCAGCAAATGTGTTCTCCAATTCCAAGTAGGACGCCATTCGTCCAGTGTTGGTAGTCGATCGGCTGAAATAGCGAAGCCGTCTAGCAATAGCTTCATTTGTTGCCTAGACGAATAAGAATTCAGCCTTCCAAGAGTGCATCTTGGACGTTTTATCCCAAGACGTCAGGAAGCCCTGACGATTGCACACACTGAACCAGGCTCCATCCACTGTGCGAGGAACCTTAGCCACATAATGGATTTGGGAAAAGGCGGCCATCGAAGGATCCACTCCTTTTAGCTCGCAGACGGCCAAAAAAGTGAGAATGTTCTGCCAAGAGTTTGGGGCAAGCTGGTTGTGGCCTATGTTGTAATAATATAGAAGCAGGCCAATAAAAGGATGCAAAGGAAAGAGCAGGCCGGCATCTAAGGCCAGCCGATAAATAACGAAATGGCCTGGAGGGGCAATAAGTATGGTGTCCTCTCGGCCAGGAAGGACGAAACGATAACCCGACATAGGTATGGCAGCCGAGAAATGTTTGAGGTCAGAGCCTACTCGTCCTAGCCAACTGTTGTCGGCTAGGATGAATCTAGGGTCATATAGAGGTCCTAGTCGGCGCCTAATCTCAGAAGAGGTAGTGGATTGTTCCTCCGACTCACTAGCTGGATTGGAGGAGGTTTCCACCTCGCTAACCTCGTCTGGAGACCCCCTAGCAGTAATCTCTTCCTGGGCACTTCCAGGGTAAGGGTGTTGGATTTCTGGACGGTCGCTCTGGACTTCGCGTTCCCGGTCTGCGGGAATTCGTCCATTTCTGAGCTGGAGGCCAGAAGGTTAACCCCTCGTCTGATGCGAGTCTTTTGCTTGACGCGCTCCAGATTACCCTGCACAGGTAAAGACTAGGTCGTCTGACTTTACCGTCCATGACTAAAGTAAAAGAATGTTGTCCGGCCGAGATAGGTCCATCTTTAGAATGTGCCGAGGAAGACAGACCCTCTTGTCTAGGGTCAGTACCAACCCTTGAGCGGCCGGGATTATTCGATGAAGAGGACGAATCCATTTTCTTAAAAAATGCGTGAAAATACAAGGAAAGTGATCGAGGTAATACCTGTAGAAAATGCTCGGACGAATGTCAAGGACGGGCTGGATGAAACCTCAGACGACTTGAAGAGCACTTAGCAGGATCTGGGAAGGGAGTAATTTCTCTCTCTAAAAAGCTCAGTAAAAATCGCAGAGTCTCTCTCTCTAGAAAATTTTGCAAGAATGTTAAAATGATTTCAGAAACGACAAAGGTTCATATTTATAGGGAGGTAAAGGTGATCCCCCCATCCGGTAAAAAGTAACCGTTGCATCCTAATTATTGTCTCTGAGAGTTGACCTAGTGTGACCGGCAAAATGGCGCCTCCTTTTTCGAAAAAGAAGAGCAGTTTGGGTCGGTTAAAAGAGGAAACCAATCGTCTTGGCGCCTAAATGGTAACTTCCTCTTTTAAGGGGTAAATGTTGTAGCCTAAAAATCAAGAGCTGCCAAGATGACACGTGGCCTCATCCTGGCCTTAGAAGTGGCAATTGCTTATGTAGGCAAAGTACATAGGTCAGCATATTGTCTGGGCTAAAGTACATTTTCCTGAGGAAAAAGATGTACTAAAATCCCTTTTGGCCCAATATTGTACTTAGGCCCAGTAAAAGTAATTTGTATCTCTATGTAAAGGTGAGTAGAGATGGAAATATCCAGTGGATCACCCGACCACCCGCTCCACTCGATTTATTAAGTGGGTGAAAAACCCGGTTTAAACGGATGATAGCCGGGTGACGGATAATCGGGTGACGGATGCGGGTCGGGTTCGGGTGATATTTTTTCATCCATCATCCGATCCGTCACCCATTTACCACCCGACCCGTCACCCGTTTAAAGTAAAAAAATATATAATTTTTTTATTTTTGGCTTTTACATTTTTACCAAAACCCAATGGTCCACAGGCCCAAATTAAGCAAATTAAGTAGTTAACCCAACCCCATCTTACTTTCTCACTCCTAAAAAAAACCCCAAACCCCCCAAAATCCCATCTCTCTATCTCTCGTCATTCTCTCACCCAAAGACCCAAACCCCAAGTCCCCAACCCCTTGTTTCTCTCTCCTCTCGCCTGATGCTACATTGCTACTGCGATGTCGCTGCACGACCTTGCCACGTGCTGCTATAGCTGAGCCTTTCTCTTTCGCTAGCTCTACTCTCTCCTAGGCCAACGAACGACACCGGAGTGCTGCCGCACCACCATACATGTTGCTCAGCAATGTCTAGCTTGATGCCATTGAAGCTTCGAAACACCTTTGTCGTGTCTTTCCTGCTCTAAGTGAGCAGAGATACAAACCTGCCTCTTTGTTCTCTGACTTCTTAATTTTTGACCCAAGCCCAAGTTTATCCTTTAATACTTATTTATAAATTTGAGCCTAGATCTGATTAAGTATTTTATTAAGCCATCTTAGTTCTATTTGATTATTAACCATAGTTGTTGGGCTTTGATATGAATCACTTAGTTATCTAGCTAATTGGACTGATTTTATAAATTGGTTTTTGGTTCTGTTAATCTAGCTAAACCACCTAGTTTAATTAGTTCATCCGATTATCACCCGATCCATCCGTTTCACCCGTGGGTGATGGATGGATGGATTCGGGTGGATGTTTTAGGGTGATGGATGGATCGGGTGGGGTGGATGGATGCGGGTGATGGTCCACCCGCTCCGAACCCGATCCATTTCCATCTCTAAAGGTGAGGCGTGCTAACCAATCAGTATTTGCCACATGTCATCGTATTATTGCTTAGCCAATCAGATGCACTCAAATTAGGGTGACATTAAGGTATATCGGTCATTTCAAAGAATATAAATAGTCCTTGAAATCAGGGGAAAGGTACGTTTTTTCATAGCATAGTACTGTTATTCTGCCACAAATTCTCTCTCTCTCTCTCTCTACTTTCTCTCTCTAAAAGTTCCTTCATATCCCTGATATCTGACTTAAGCATCGGAGGGGGGAATACCACCCAAACCTCCAGGGTGGGTCCCTTTTTTGCAAGTGGCTAGTCGGAGCGCAGTATCGAGATTCGAGCCCAATCATTGTTGCACGAGTCTCCAAATTAAGAACCTGTTGTTGGGAGTTGTTGTATTGAATTACTAGTTTTATACTACGTAACAGAAAGTACATTTCAAATTGGCACATCGTCTCTATTACATCGGCTTGCAAGTTATCTAGAGTGTTAGGATCAATCACCTTGATAGAGATAGTTCTAAAAAAGAAACACAACTTTGTGATCGTATATCTTACTTGGGAAGGCAAAATTTCTCGTATTGCAACAGGTAATAAATGTGGCATCAAGATATAACAATCATGAGATTTCAAACCAACAAGTTTCAAGTCCTTCAGTGAGACAAGGTTTTGTAAATTTGAAGAGTATCCAGCAGGAACCTTTTAACCTATGCAAGGACTCACAAAAACAGGTTTTCTACTTTTTAGACAAAGTGTAGCAAGCTGGCGGAAGATAATAGTGTTGTCCCCGCTCCTGAGGTGCTAGTTCTGGTCTGCCCATTTCAGCCATGTCTTTCCTAGCTTTAACTCCATCTTTTATCTTCCCGGGCATATTCAACAATGTTCCGACAATGGCATCACAAACATTTTTCTCAATGTGCATTAAATCAAGACAATGTCTGACTTCCAAACATTCCCAATACGGAAGGTCCCAAAACATAGATCTTTTCTTGTGTAAGTTCTTTGAGACACTTTTGAAGGGCTTTCCAAAAATTGTTTCAATATCCTTTACCGTATTAGAAACCTCTTTTCCACGTAAGGGTACAGGGGCTTCTCTCATCTCCATTTTTCCGTTGAACAACTTATTCTTCTTACGAAATTGATGATCTAAAGGAAGCCATGTACGATAATGCAGGCACACATTCTTCCCACAATGATGTAACCGCTTGTCAATCATATCCTTATCACAAATAGGGCATGCCTTTGCTCCTTTAACCGTATACCTTGACAAATTCCCATAAGCCGGGAAATCATTAATAGTGCAAAATATCATGGCACGCAATGTGAAGTCAGTTTTTGCATACCGAACATGGAAACACCTTCATCCCACAACAATTTCAGATCTTGATGGAGTGGGTCCAGATACACATCTATGTCGTTTTCGGGTTGCTTAGGACCCGAAATAAGAAGCGGTAGCATAATAAATTTACGCTTCAAAACATAACCAGGGAGGGAGATTATAAATTGTCAGTAGAACCGGCCAAGTGCTATGTTGGGTACCTAGTGTGCCAAATGGGTTCCTCCCATCTGTACAAAGTCCAAGCCTAAGATTTCGAGGTTCTTTACCAAAATCGAGAAACTTTTGGTCGATATTTCTCCATTGCGGAGAATCGGCCGGATGTCTAAGCATCCCATCTTTCTTCCTCTCGTCCGCATGTCATCTTAATAATTTAGCATTCTTTTCATCCGTAAATAAACGCCTAAATCGCAAAATGATGAGTGGAAGATACCAAAGAACCTTCGTCGGAGTTTCTTTCTTTCTCATCCCCTCACCATTATTATCTTTTACCTTGTATCGAGATTTTCCACACCTAGGACACTCACGCAAATCCTGGTACTCGTTTCAATACAACACACGATCATTTTGACATGCATGTATCTTCTCATATTCCATACCTAATGGACACAACAATTTCTTTGCCTCGTAAGTAGAGTTGGGCATTTCATTCCCTTCAGGTAACAATTCTTGTAAAAAAGTGAACAACTCACTTAGACTTTTATCTATCCAACTATGCTTCGATTTCATATTGAACAATGTGAGGATGCCAGAAAGTTTAGTGAAATTCTTACCCCCTTGAGTTATTGCAATCACAACAAGGACACAAGACTAACTTTGACCCATTCTGCGATTGATGTTCTAACGCAACTCTGACAAATTCATTAACCCCTTATACAAATGTCGCCAAAATTCGATTACCATACATCCAGTTTCGATCCACATTCATACACTAGAGACACCAAACAAGAATACAATCGATCACATCATTCAAAGTGGTTTATCAAATGCAGTCATGACCAATTGGGTCCTTATCACTCCAACCTAACCCATCCTTGAGTTTCTCATCTCACTAGTGAATGAACATTTGGTTTTCAATTCTAAAAAAAATCCGGCAGCACTTCCCTCAATTCTCCAAGTACACGATGAAGATAGTAGTTACACTATCAACATATGTACCCAGAGAACGCATAGGGAAATGAGCCTGATTTTTCTTAGAATCAAAAACCAAACATTCATTCACATACTAAGTGAGATAAGAAACTCAAAGACAGTCCCAAACCGGGGACTACTCAAGACTTACTCTTAATGAGTAAGCCTCGAACGGGTATCTAGGCAAATGATGCACATTGCAATAAAACAACACAAACCAATCCATTCTTTAGATTTCCCTTCCCACCCCATTAAGGTATGTCCATATAAGTTTGGTTATGATTAAACATATACTTTCCCAATCACATAATAACCAAACAATTCACATAAACAAATCCACAAATCCAAACTAATGGTTACATTAATGTAAATCAAAAAATAACATACATGTGCTCTCAAGGAGCAGCGAAGACAAGCACATAGACGCGAGCTTGGAGAACCGGCAAACCGATGAGGACTAAGGTGGCAACTGGAATACAATGTAAAGGAATGACATAAGTTTCAAATTCTAAAGTAAGTATTCAAGAATTCCAACTCATAATCGAAACACATAATTCTAAATTGAGTATTCAAGAAACTATATACTACACAAACTATACAAATTCAAATTCATAAGCTACGAAGATCCTAAATTTAATCTGAAAATTATTTCACACATGTTTAACAAAAATTAGAACTAAGATTATTCAAAGCAACCCCTAAAAAAATTAAAATAACTTGAATATACATGATTAATATACATTAATACAAAAAAAAAAAAACCAAGAATTACATACATCGCCGGCGGCGGGACTGACGACGGCAAGTCAGTCCGCGGCGGCGGCAGGTTGGTGTAAACAGCGGCAGGTTGTGTAAACGGCGGTAAGTGAGAGAGGATGAGAGTGAGTCGGATCGAGAATAGAGAGAGAGTGTGAAACTTCAACCGCCGGAGAATGAGTCGGAGCGAGAATGAGAGAGAAAGTTCGCCGGAGATGCAACGTCGTCGGCGAGATAATGGCGTTGGACTGGGGCGAAGTGGCGCGGAGAATGAGTCGGAGCGAGAATGACAGAAAAAGAGGGTGCGAATCGCTCCTTGCACCGAATGAAAGTTGCCGGAGAAGCGAAGGAGCGCCGGCAAAGTGAAGGAGCGCCGGCGAAGCGAAAATCGCCGGAGAAGAAGGACCGCCGGCGAGTGAATGAGCGAGTGAATGCGTTGCAGTGGGAGAGAGAAAGGGAGTGTAGGGGTTTGTTTTGAGTTACGGCTCGAAAAAAGAATGCAGTTAGGAAAATATGCTGAAAACATTTTAGAAGTGATTTGCGTCGGACGGGTATTGGGGTTCGACGCACATTAGCAATGTGCGTCGCATGTTCTATAGGTGCGACGCACATTGGTCGAAAAATCTCTCCAGTAGGTCGCATGTTCTATAGGTGCGACGCATATACCGCGCACTCCTGGAGAGATTTTTATGATTTGCGTCGAACAATTTTCCACATGCGCCGGAAATCCCAACTATGCGTCGTTTCCGTTTCTGTGTGACGCAATTGAGGGGACGCAAATCGTCCTTTTTTTACTAGTGAATTGTTCATATAGGCCTCCATTTTTGTAAAAATAGTAGCTTTCAATTTGAAAATTCATAATCTTATGCGCGTTCTGAAAAGTAATTATTAGGTTACATCGACACCTAAAAAACAAAAAGGGACTTCGGGGGTGGCTGTTAGATCTTCTAGCCAGCTGCTTTCAGTCGATTCGGCTTCTCGTTTTAGTCCAGTTATCGATGTTCGATCGTTCTTGGACTCCCTCACTGAAGACTGCAGGGAGTTCGCAGATACACTTGCCCTTGCCATTGCAGACGATGATGCTATTGGTGTTACCTTGCCGAGATCCTTGTTCCATTATTCAAAAGATGATGGCACCACTTTTCTGACCACGATGGATATTCGTGAGTTTTTGAAACGAGAAATAATTAATATTTCTATTATCCAAGTAACATGAGGTAACAATAATCAAAGTCATGATTTTTTTTTTTACATTAATTATATGGTAGTTGTATTTTTCACATATAATTTACTTTTGCCAATTTTTAGGGCTACGCAGTCGGACTTGGATGGATTTGGGGATGCTATTGGATGTGTTTGTTGGATGTGTCCGGATAGTACCGCTGCGGAGGTGCATACATCGGAGGAGGTAACGAAGTACATTGTGCATGCTATGACGGGATCCGACGATGTAGGTGCTAGTATCATGTTCCCATCAATCTTTCAAGAGTAATATTCTATCTTAATATATAGTTCTACAAATATTGATTGTTGCATGATATATGATTTGTTAAGTAATTATTGTTATTCAATCTTGCAATAGCCATCATTAGATGCTCCTTGTCATATGTCCCTTGCTCGGGATAGTTTATACCTTCGATTTTGCCAGCTTTCACAAACTACGAAAGAAAGATTAGAACGCCTCTGATAGCGTAAGTTGATATGTTTGATATACTTTAAATGATTTGAGATTATAACATACAACAATTAAAGACTAAATCATTTGATGTTTTGTTATCTAATGCTTTTTGGGAGGTTTCGGATGAGCTGCTACAAAGTTCGTCGGGAGAAGCTTTTGTGGAAAAATGTTGAGGTATATATAATAGAATTGCTTGATTCAATTAAAAGATTACTTTATTCTCATTATACGGTAACTTTTCTCATTTTCTTAAAACTTTTGATAAAGTGCCCGTAACAACAAGGAAGCACGGAGTGTGGTTATTTTGTGATGCGATACATTTTTGACGTACTCGCTTCATATTTTGGTTCGGAGGATTTGGACAAAGCAAGTTCATATAATTATTCATTTCATATTTAATATATTTCACTATTTGATGCTAACTTTGGTAAATTCTTTTCAGGTTGCTAAAACCTTTATGAAAGATCCTTATACGAAGGTTCAAATCAATGAGGTGAAGAATAAGTGGGAAAGATACTTTATTGATGAGTGCATTATGTAGGTGTTAATGTTAATTTTCTTTGTTTTTCTAACTTTAGACGAACATATACGTTATTGCAACTTGTACCAACCAACATTGTAGTGATTTGGATTTCATGATATATATGTGTGTTGGATTCGCTAGATATTTTTGTTGGATTATTGAATTCCATTTACTTTATTTTTTTAACGTGAAATTTGGATGGTGGATGTTGGTTGTTGGGTGGAATTTTTGATGATGGATGTTGGAGATGGTGGTTGTTTGATGGAATTTTGAATTTTCTTTGATGGTGGATGTCGGAGATGTTATTAGTTGCTGTGCAGGTTAATTCCTAATTCTGGGTTTATCCAATTTACAAACGGAGCTCTACCGAAATTTATGAAGAAAATTTAATAGCATATTGTTGCATAGCTTCCTCAAGGTTGCATATACAGCTTCACAATCATTATTAAATACAATAAAAAAATTTAAAAAAATGAAGGCATATTGTTGTGGTTTTGCTAAGGAACCGCAACAATATTCCCAAAGTAAATAATAATAAAAAAGGAATATTGCTGCTGTTTCTGGGCCAAAACTGCAGCAATATTCTTTTTAAATTGATAACACATAGTTATATTGCTGCGGTTTGCCCTAGAAACCGCAGCAATATAATCAGATATTGTTGCGGTATAAAACCGCAGCAATATAATTATTACTTATTGCTTCCCCATTAATTGTTGCGCGCCCAAAACCGCAGAAATATGCCACTTTTTTACTGCAGCAATAAACATTTATTCTACTAGTGTTGGCTTATCTCAAGATTTTCTTCATCTCCTTTTTCATCAATGTTGCCATGAGGCAAAGATTTGCAGTTTCTTTGGTTTGTTGTTCTTCCTCCTCTTCCATCTATGAATCTCCCCAAGCAGCTATCATTGCCTTTCGGATGTTTGCCTTAGAGAAGGGTGCTTTAGTTTCCTTGTTCCTTTCAGCGAAGCGTTACTTGTTCCTCACTTTGGTTTTATCATTTTCCCAAAGTGGACATTCCTTGATGAAGTGATATGTACTACCACATTTATGACAAGTAGCTTTTTTAGAAAACTTTTCGTTTTACGTTTGAAGTTCCCGTTCCTCATGTTCCTATACACCTTTCGAAATTTTCGGACCATGAGAGCTGCTTCTTCTGAGTCAGAGTCATCTTCATCATCTGCTTTGAGGGCAATGGATTTTGATTTGGAGATTTTACCATACTCAGTATCAAGGAGAAGCTCATGAGTCATAAGTGATCCCGCCAGCTGTTCCAAATTGAACTTAGTGAAGTCTTTTGTTTCTTGTAAAGTCGTGACCTTAGCCATCCATCTGTCCTTAAGAAGACTCCTAAGAACTTTTCGAACATATTCCTCTGATGAAATAAACTTTCCAAGAGAAGCTAACTCATTAATAATGTTAGTAAAACGAGTAAACATCTCTTGTATGATTTCCTTAGTCTTCATGGAGAACAGTTCATATTAATTCATTGGTAAAACAATCTTAGATCGTTTGACTTCATTAGTTCCTTCATGAGTTACTTCTAGTAAATCCCATATTTGCTTTTGCGGATTTGCATCCCATGATCCTATTGTGTTCATGGGGTCCAAGTCCACACTGCAACAATTTAACAGCCATGGCATTTACTTCCATTTTTTTCGAAATCGGCTTTGTCATATTCAGAGAAGGGTTTTAGAATTACCTTATTTTTGTCATTACTAGTTGTGATCTCAAAATCACCAACTTCAATAATTCTCCATACCTGGTAGTGATACATATTGATTAAGCATTCAAGAGCATTCGAACAAGTAAGTAAGAACAAAGAAAGAGAACATAAATGTTTGTTACAAACCGGTTCAATTAGATTGAACAACCACCACTTTCGCTACCCAAATACCACCAATCTAAGATCAAGTTATAACAATAAGCTTCTAACTTGCATCTACTTTGAGTTTCATTCACCAATTCAACGATTAAGTGAAAGAATTAAGCAAAGATTTGATAATGGTCGAAACTGACCGGAAAGACAATAAGCACACAGCTTAGTGTTTTGAGCATAAAACTCTCAATTTTCATTCAAATGACTTGATTCCAAAATGAATACAAAGCTAACTTATATGTCTACCTTGTGTCCAAATATCAGCTGATTTGGACCACAAGAGCTACGCCAACTAAGCTAATAAAATACATGAAACAAAAATTACAAACTGTTCAGCATACTTTCTAAAAACTAGCTTAGTTCCCTATTGGAAGTTACAAAACAGGAAAACTACCAATAGAATACTAAAGTAAACATATTAAACTATATCCTCAAAAGCTTGAGTCATTTGCAGCTCAAATGATTGCTGCCCAAAAGCTTCAAAAAGAAGCTAGGAATCACGCTGGAGCTGGGCAGCAGCCTTCCTCCTCATGAAGTCTTCTCCTCTTAGTGGATGTAGCTTCCCTTGCCCATGTGAACTTCATGTGGGCTTATACTCTTCCCTAAGTCTTCAATTCAGTAGGAGGTGGCACCAAAATGCAGCAAAAACCATTCCTAAGCTTGCTTATACAACCGGATTAGAGGAAAACTAACTAGCTTAGCTCTTAAAGCATGATTAACATAACTTAAGTATGTAATTAGGCTACTAATCACTTACTAAACTTGATTACCAATACATAATGATGTTCAAGGTGTCATTAGTATTAGTTAATCTTGCTTAAGTAGAGATTAACATAGGATTAGCCTAATCAAGGTGCTTAAGTAAGGTTTTAGAATAAACCGAGCTAGTTAGGCTAAGAAATTGAACCTCTTTCACCATGTTCTTCTTTTGATCATGTAGAAGAAGACCTTGATTGTTTAAGCTAGATGCTCCTGCATCATTCTCCTCAGGTTCGAAAAGGTATTCTTGTATTTCAAAATCT
This sequence comes from Beta vulgaris subsp. vulgaris, assembly GCF_026745355.1. Taxonomy (NCBI): domain Eukaryota; kingdom Viridiplantae; phylum Streptophyta; class Magnoliopsida; order Caryophyllales; family Amaranthaceae; genus Beta; species Beta vulgaris. Next base: position 17,267,240 of record NC_079210.1, on the reverse strand, counting down.
TCTGCAAGATATGGAGCTAAATCACCAACATTGGATGTAGCAGAGATGTTTCCCCCTTCATCTGGCAATTCTATCTTGTATGCATTGTTGTTGATCTTCTCTAGCACTTTGAAAGGACCATCACTTCGTGGCATTAGCTTGTTCTTCTTCCTTGTAGGAAATCTTTTCTTCCTTAGATGTAACCACACTAGATGTTCCTGTTCACTTTGACTATACACAAGAATATCACCAAAATAAACAACAACAAAGATACCAATGAAGAGCTTGAGTACCTCGTGCATAAGTCTCATGAAAGTACTAGGAGCATTTGTCAAACCACATGGAAGATCAATAGGAAAGACATCACCAAACTCCTTCACTACAGGCTTCACCATTTCGTGCACTTCATCAAAATTCTCATCATTTTCACCCATAACCTTCTCCTTTTCTACAGCTTTGTCAAGTTGTGGTTTAGAAAGGATTAAGGTTTTTTTGTTTTGTGTTTTAGGTGGTGTTCTTTTTGGTTTTAAAGTATTCGGCCATGGACTAGGACTAAGCACAATTTTCTTCTTGTTATGCATGAAAGTGTAAGTATTAGTCCTACCATTATGCAAGGTTTCTTTATCAGATTGCCAAGGTCTACCTTTGAGTACATGACATGCATCCATAGGTAATACATCACATAAAACTTCATCCTTATAAGAATCTCCAAAAGAAAAGCTAATTAAAGCTTGTTTTGTTACCTCCACACAGTTGCCATCATTAAGCCAATGAAGCTTATATGGTTTAGGATGTGAGAAAGTAGCATGATTGAGCTTGTCCACCATAGAAGATGAGGCGACATTAGTGCAGCTCCCTCCATCAATGATCATCGAACATATCTTCCCTCCAATCAAGCATTTTGTTTGAAAGATTTGATCCCTTTGAGAAGGAACCAATTCAGCTTCTTTGGCATGAAGAACTCTCCTTAGAACAAGGCTTAAATGATCACCTTGAGTTACCTCTCCAACCTCCAAAGCTCCTTCACATTCGGCCTCCTCTTCAAGCTCCTCTTCATGGTCTCCTTTATGTTCAAGTGATTCTTCAATGTTTTTAATGTCAATTAAAGTCATTACTCTTTTATTAGGACATTGAGCTTGATAATGACCATAACCATGACACTTAAAGCACTTAACATCAGATTTTTTTGAGGTTTCATCCACTACTTTCTTCCCTTTATCAACCACTTTCGAACCATCACCTTTAGGAGTGTAAGGAGATGTGTATGGTGTGTTAACATTAGAAACTCCCTGAGGATAGGTAGTTCCCTTCATAAAAGGTTTCTTCTTCTTCTCCTTAATGTGTTTTTCAACTTTAAGAGCTAACTTAAAGAGTTCATCTAAGGTAGAATAAGGATGTAACTCCACCTTCCTCCTAATGTCTTTTTCTAACCCTCCTAGAAATCTAGACATGGTTTGCTCCTCTCTCTCCTGTACATCCAATTTCATTAACAACTTTTCAAACTCATGGATGTAATGTTCTACCCCTTTATGGTCTTGAGATATTTCGGCCAATTGGTTATACAAATCAAGGGTGTAAGTAGATGGTAAAAACTTCTCCCTCATTTTCTTTTTAAGCTTACTCCAACTCTTGATTTTAGTCTTTTGTTTTCTACTCCTAGCTAGTACAACATTCTCCCACCAAAGGGATGCATACCCCTTTAGCTTAGCTACTGCAATTTGAAAGCTTTAGCATCATCATACTCCTTAAGCTCAAAAATTCGATCACACCTAGAACATCCACTCTAAGAACCATCCGGATTTAAGTTTCATCAAACTCTGGAACTTCTAGCTTTATGTCCCTAAAGTCATCTTTCTTTTGTGGTTTTCTCCTAGTTCTTGAAGATTCAGAAAGAACCTCCTCACTACTATCATAAGCTACACCTTCATCCTCCACATTATCTCTCCTTAAAGGCCCTCTTACCCTTCTCTACCACAGTCATCAAATTGGCATTTGCTCACTCAAAGTGGCCATTTGATTCTCCATCCCACAACCTTGCTTCATGCACATTCATACCTCTTTTAAACTGATTTTCTTCACCTCCACTCATGATTGATTCAACCTCAATGAAAGTTAGGCTAGAAAGAAGAAAAGAAGTGTGTTTGGGCTTAGAATAGGTTCGGTTTTGGGGGGGATTGTGTTTGGGTTTTGTTTGTGTGTTTAATGTGTTTAAGGGATGAATTAGAATGCTCTTAATCAACCTACAGCTCTGATACCAAATGATACATATTGATTAAGCATTCAAGAGCATTCGAACAAGTAAGTAAGAACAAAGAAAGAGAACATAAATGTTTGTTACAAACCGGTTCAATTAGATTGAACAACCACCACTTTCATACCCAAATACCACCAATCTAAGATCAAGTTATAACAATAAGCTTCTAACTTGCATCTACTTTGAGTTTCATTCACAATTCAACGATTAAGTGAAAGAATTAAGCAAAGATTTGATAATGGTCAAACTGACCGGAAAGACAATAAGCGACAGCTTAGTGTTTTGATCATAAAACTCTCAATTTTCATTCAAATAACTTGATTCCAAAAGGAATACAAATCTAACTTATATGTCTACCTTTTTTCCAAAAATCAGCTGATTTGGACCACAAGAGCTATGCCAACTAAGCTAATAAAATACATGAAACAAAAATTACAAACTGTTCAGCACACTTTCTAAAAACTAGCTTAGTTCCCTATTGGAAGTTACAAAACAGGAAAACTACCAATAGAATACTAAAGTAAACATATTAAACTATAACTCCTCAAAAGCTTGAGTCATTTGCAGCTCAAATGATTGCTGCCCAAAAGCTTCAAAAGAAGCTAGGAAGCACGCTGGAGCTGGGCAGCAGCCTTCCTCATGAAGTCTTCTCCTCTTAGTGGATGTAGCTTCCCTTGCCCATGTGAACTTCATGTGGGCTTATACTCTTCCCTAAGTCTTCAATTCAGTAGGAGGTGGCACCAAAATGCAGCAAAAACCATTCCTAAGCTTGCTTATACAACCGGATTAGAGGAAAACTAACTAGCTTAGCTCTTAAAGCATGATTAACATAACTTAAGTATGTAATTAGGCTACTAATCACTTACTAAACTTGATTACCAATACATAATGATGATTAAGGTGTCATTAGTATTAGTTAATCTTGCTTAAGTAGAGATTAACATAGGATTAGCCTAATCAAGGTGCTTAAGTAAGGTTTTAGAATAAACCGAGCTAGTTAGGCTAAGAAATGAACCTCTTTCACCATGTTCTTCTTTTGATCATGTAGAAGAAGACCTTGATTGTTTAAGCTAGATGCTCCTGCATCATTCTCCTCAGGTTCGAAAAGGTATTCTTGTATTTCAAAATCTTCTGCAAGATATGGAGCTAAATCACCAACATTGGATGTAGCAGAGATGTTTCCCTTCATCTGGCAATTCTATCTTGTATGCATTGTTGTTGATCTTCTCTAGCACTTTGAAAGGACCATCACTTCGTGGCATTAGCTTGTTCTTCTTCCTTGTAGGAAATCTTTTCTTCCTTAGATGTAACCACACTAGATGTTCCTGTTCACTTTGACTATACACAAGAATATCACCAAAATAAACAACAACAAAGATACCAATGAAGAGCTTGAGTACCTCGTGCATAAGTCTCATGAAAGTACTAGGAGCATTTGTCAAACCACATGGAAGATCAATAGGAAAGACATCACCAAACTCCTTCACTAAAGGCTTCACCATTTCGTGCACTTCATCAAAATTCTCATCATTTTCACCCATAACCTTCCCCTTTTCTACAGCTTTGTCAAGTTGTGGTTTAGAAAGGATTAAGGTTTTTTTGTTTTGTGTTTTAGGTGGTGTTGTTTTTGGTTTTAAAGTATTCGGCCATGGACTAGGACTAAGCACAATTTTCTTCTTGTTATGCATGAAAGTGTAAGTATTAGTCCTACCATTATGCAAGGTTTCTTTATCAGATTGCCAAGGTCTACCTAAGAGTACATGACATGCATCCATAGGTAATACATCACATAAAACTTCATCCTTATAAGAATCTCCAAAAGAAAAGCTAATTAAATCTTGTTTTGTTACCTCCACACAGTTGCCATCATTAAGCCAATGAAGCTTATATGGTTTAGGATGTGAGAAAGTAGCATGATTGAGCTTGTCCACCTAGAAGATGAGGCGACATTAGTGCAGCTCCCTCCATCAATGATCATCGAACATATCTTCCCTCCAATCAAGCATTTTGTTTGAAAGATTTGATCCCTTTGAGAAGGAACCAATTCAGCTTCTTTGGCATGAAGAACTTCCTTAGAACAAGGCTTAAATGATCACCTTGTGTTACCTCTCCAACCTCCAAAGCTCCTTCACATTCGGCCTCCTCTTCAAGCTCCTCTTCATGGTCTCCTTTATGTTCAAGTGATTCTTCAATGTTTTTAATGTCAATTAAAGTCATTACTCTTTTATTAGGACATTGAGCTTGATAATGACCATAACCATGACACTTAAAGCACTTAACATCAGATTTTTTTGAGGTTTCATCCTACTTTCTTCCTTTATCAACCACTTTCGAACCATCACCTTTAGGAGTGTAAGGAGATGTGTATGGTGTGTTAACATTAGAAACTCCCTGAGGATAGGTAGTTCCCTTCATAAAAGGTTTCTTCTTCTTCTCCTTAATGTGTTTTTCAACTTTAAGAGCTAACTTAAAGAGTTCATCTAAGGTAGAATAAGGATGTAACTCCACCTTCCTCCTAATGTCTTTTTCTAACCCTCCTAGAAATCTAGACATGGTTTGCTCCTCTCTCTCCTGTACATCCAATTTCATCAACAACTTTTCAAACTCATGGATGTAATGTTCTACCCCCTTTATGGTCTTGAGATATTTCAGCCAATTGGTTATACAAATCAAGGGTGTAAGTAGATGGTAAAAACTTCTCCCTCATTTTCTTTTTAAGCTTACTCCAACTCTTGATTTTAGTCTTTTGTTTTCTACTCCTAGCTAGTACAACATTCTCCCACCAAAGGGATGCATACCCCTTTAGCTTAGCTACTGCAATTTTGAAAGCTTTAGCATCATCATACTCCTTAAGCTCAAAAATTCGATCACACCTAGACATCCACTCTAAGAACACATCCGGATTTAAGTTTCCATCAAACTCTGGAACTTCTAGCTTTATGTCCCTAAAGTCATCTATCTTTTGTGGTTTTCTCCTAGTTCTTGAAGATTCAGAAAGAACCTCCTCACTACTATCATAAGCTACACCTTCATCCTCCACATTATCTCTCCTTAAAGGCCCTCTATACCCTTCTCTCACCACAGTCATCAAATTGGTCATTTGCTCACTCAAAGTGGCCATTTGATTCTCCAATCCCACCATCCTTGCTTCATGCACATTCATACCTCTTTTAAACTGATTTTCTTCACCTCCACTCATGATTGATTCAACCTCAATGAAAGTTAGGCTAGAAAGAAGAAAAGAAGTGTGTTTGGGCTTAGAATAGGTTCGGTTTTGGGGGGGAATTGTGTTTGGATTTTGTTTGTGTGTTTAATGTGTTTAAGGGATGAATTAGAATGCTCTTAATCAACCTACAGCTCTGATACCAAATGATACATATTGATTAAGCATTCAAGAGCATTCGAACAAGTAAGTAAGAACAAAGAAAGAGAACATAAATGTTTGTTACAAACCGGTTCAATTAGATTGAACAACCACCACTTTCGCTACCCAAATACCACCAATCTAAGATCAAGTTATAACAATAAGCTTCTAACTTGCATCTACTTTGAGTTTCATTCACCAATTCAACGATTAAGTGAAAGAATTAAGCAAAGATTTGATAATGGTCGAAACTGACCGGAAAGACAATAAGCAGACAGCTTAGTGTTTTAATCATAAAACTCTCAATTTTCATTCAAATGACTTGATTCCAAAAGGAATACAAAGCTAACTTATATGTCTACCTTTTGTCCAAAAATCAGCTGATTTTGACCACAAGAGCTATGCCAAATAAGCTAATAAAATACATGAAACAAAAATTACAAACTGTTCAGCACACTTTCTAAAAACTAGCTTAGTTCCCTATTGGAAGTTACAAAACAGGAAAACTACCAATAGAATACTAAAGTAAACATATTAAACTATAACTCCTCAAAAGCTTGAGTCATTTGCAGCTCAAATGATTGCTGCCCAAAAGCTTCAAAGAGAAGCTAGGAATCACGCTGGAGCTGGGCAGCAGCCTTCCTCCTCATGAAGTCTTCTCCTCTTAGTGGATGTAGCTTCCCTTGCCCATGTGAACTTCATGTGGGCTTATACTCTTCCCTAAGTCTTCAATTCAGTAGGAGGTGGCACCAAAATGCAGCAAAAACCATTCCTAAGCTTGCTTATACAACCGGATTAGAGGAAAACTAACTAGCTTAGCTCTTAAAGCATGATTAACATAACTTAAGTATGTAATTAGGCTACTAATCACTTACTAAACTTGATTACCAATACATAATGATGTTCAAGGTGTCATTAGTATTAGTTAATCTTGCTTAAGTAGAGATTAACATAGGATTAGCCTAATCAAGGTGCTTAAGTAAGGTTTTAGAATAAACCGAGCTAGTTAGGCTAAGAAATTGAACCTCTTTCACCATGTTCTTCTTTTGATCATGTAGAAGAAGACCTTGATTGTTTAAGCTAGATGCTCCTGCATCAGGTAGTTTTCAGCTTTGATGAATATCTCCATTTGGTTCTTCAAGTAGGAATAGAACTTCCCATTGAGCATGAGAGGCCTTTGCGTGGAGTAACCTTCCTCAAGTTTCTCGGTGGTATTCATTGTTCCTTGGATCTTTTTCTCAATAGGGTTTCCTATCTTTTGTGAGTTATAGCTCTGATACCAATTGTTATTTCACTAGGAACAATATCGGGGGGACAATTGTATGCGTAGAAATAAACGTAACTTTTGCGGAATTTCAAACTTAAGACAATTATTATTTTAAACGTAACTAATTGCCTCCAATCTTGCAACAGGTGCAAAAGTTTCTTCATAATCTATACCTTCTCGTTGATTGTATCCTTTCACAACTAACCTGGCCTTGTTTCTTACTATGGTTCCGAATTCATCCAACTTGTTTCTAAACACCCATTTTAAACCAATAACCTTGTTGTGTTTAGGTTTAGGTTTAGGTTTAGGTTCAAGGTGCCAAACTTTGTTTCTTTCAAATTGATGAAGTTCATCTTGCATAGCTACAATCCAATCAGCATCAGTGAGAGCTTCTTCATGGTTCCTGGTTCCATCATAGAAAGAAAAACATGAAAAGCTCAAAAATTTCTCAATTGAGATCTCGTTTGAGTTCCCTTGTTTATGTCACTGATTATGAATTCCACAGGATGGGAACGATGAGTTTTCCAAGGCTTTGGTTGGAAATCCTGGATGGAAACTTGATTTCTTGATCATCTTCACTTCCCTGTTCTTGGGAACCAGGTTCAACAATAGTGGATTCATTCACTTGTGTATCCTCACCTAGTTCTTCTTCTCCTTCATTGGGAACAGGAACAGGATGATGTTCCCTAGGCTTTGTTCCCATGACTTCGTCTTCCAAAGTCTCATCAATAAGACTTTGATCTTTTTCCAATCCTATTTCGAAGTCATCATTAACTTGTGTGCTTGCAACAAATTTATCTATTTCATCAAAAATACATGCACACTTTCTTCTACACACATAGACCTTTTATTATAAACTCTATAAGCTTTGCTACTAGAAGAGTATCCTAAAATACTGCTTCATAATTCTAGCATCAAATTTTCCAAGATTTTGTTTCCCATTATTATGAACAAAACATTTACATCCAAATGTTCTGAAATATGTAATATTGGGCTTTTTACCAAAATACAGCTCATAAGGAGTTTTATTTAATAAAGGTCTCACCATGGCACGATTTTAATGATGACAAGCAGTATTCACAGCTTCGGCCCAAAAGTTTATAGTAAGACCACTAGCTATCAACATAGTCCTAGCCATTTCTTCTAATGTTCTATTCTTCCTTTCAACAACACCATTTTTGAGGTGTTCTAGGGGCGGAGAAATTGTGATCTAAGCCATTGTCTCTACTAAATCATCAACTTAAATGTTCTCAAATTCTTTGCCATGGTCGGATCTAAGGTTAGCAATTTTTACCACTCAAATTTTGAACTTTCTTTGCAAAGACAAGGAACTCATCATAAGTCTCTCCTTGCTAGAAAGAAAATAACCCAGTAAATCTAGAGAAGTCATCTACAATAACACACATATTTCTTGCCACTTCTACTTTGATCTCATAGGTCCACATAAATCCATATGAATTCACTCTAATGGTCTTGTGGTACTTACCACATTTTTGGACTTGAAAGAGGACCTAAAATGCTTACCTTTAGCGCAAGCATCACAAACATGATCTAAATGAAACTTATAAGGTAAACCTAAAACTAGTTCTTTAGAACGAGTTTGTCAAGCAAGAAAACTAGCATGACCTAGACGCTTGCCATAAAAATGAATCATCATCAATAACACAAAGGCATGTAAATTTGATTTTGGGAACAAGGTTGAGATCCACAACATATGTGTTCCCTTTTTTTGTTCCTTCTAAAACGACATCCTTTGTGCTATTATTGATAATTAAGCATTTTTCACTATTAAACTTCACACAGTTCTCTTATCACAGAATTGGGAAATACTCAACAATTATGCTTTAACCATCAACTAGAAAACATTATCTATGGAATGTGACGATGACTTACCAACTTTGCCCATGGCAACTATGTTACCTTTCTTGTTGTCACCAAAAGTCACACTTCCACCATATAGGCTGAGAGTGAGAGAAATCTTGATTTATCTCCAGTCATATGCTTAGAACAACCACTGTCTAGGTACCATGTGTTGTTCCCACTCACTCCAACCTGCAAGAAAATAATTGTTAGAGTTAGGAACCCAATCTTTCTTGGGTTCCTTTCCTTCAGGTACAATAGATTTTGTTTTCCAAGTTATCTACTTGTTTCCAATTCTCATTAATGCGACCAAGTCTTTTAGGACAAGAGTTCCTAAATGACCAGTGTTCCCACAAAACATACAAACTTTATCACTTGGTAAATCAACTCTCTTTTTAGGTTTTTAAATTTCTTTTTGTGATTAAAACCAAGACCTTCGTTCGTTTTGTTTGAGGGTTCTTAATCCAGTTTGGAATAGGTAGCATTTTCTTTTCATTTCTCATTTGGTGCAGTTCCCCTACAAGTTCATTTTTCAATTTCCAAAAATGAAACATGATTTTTCAATTCGTTTATTTCAGATTTGAAACTTTGCAAGGGAACTGACTTAATGTCAAAGAATTACTTCAGGAACAAACTCTTTTAATTGTGACAACTCAAGGCTTAACAAGTAGTTCTCATTTTTAAGATTTTCGAAATCCTCTTTTAATTTAAGATTTTTGTCAAACAACTCGAAAAATCTTTTCTCAATATCAATGTGAATACTTTTAAGCCCAGAGGTATGTTCCTTTGCAACATTAAAGCATGTTGACATTGTTTTGTTTAATATCTCATCTTTGCAATCATTTACAGCGTCAACAATAAACTCAAATAATTTTCTTTACTTAAAGAATTAAGACGAGTTTTGATGTGTCTAGACTTGCCTCAAGAGATTCAATCTCTTCATCAGATTCGGAATTGTCAAGAGCCATAAGACAGAAGTTTGCAGTCTCCTCATTTGGTTGAGGATCATCTTCTTCTTCGGAGTCAGAGTCTCCCCATGCAGCAACATAGCTTTCTTCATGTCAGATTGAGTATAGGAATTTTGTATTCCTTGTTCCTATCTTGCTTCTTCCCTTCCTTTGCCTTTTTCTTGTTCCCATTGGGGACAATCCTTGATAAGTGCTCAGAATGCCACACTTATGACAAACAAGTTTGTTAGAATATTTTATTCTTACCTTTGTATCTCCATTCTTCATGTTCCTAAACATTCTTTTGAATTTTCGGACCATGAGAGCGATTCTTCTTCATCAGTTTTGAGTCTTCACTTTCATCAGCTTTTAAGGCAATGATTTTTGCTTGGACATGTCTCCATTTCATTGTCCAATTGCAATCTCTGAGTCATGAGGGAACCAGCAAGTTGTTCCAAATTGAACTTGTAAAGTCCTTAGTTTCTTGTAAGGCAGTAACCTTAGCTATCCATCGATCCCTAGGAAGGCTCCTTAGGACCTTTCGTACCTGTTCCTCAGATGTAATCACTTTTCCAAGAGATGTTAGCTCGTTAATAATATTAGTAAAGCGTGTAAACATGTCTTGGATAGACTCTTTTGATTTCATTTGAAAGAGTTCATATTGGTTCATCAAAAGATCTATTTTTGATCTCTTAACTTCACTCGTACCTTCATGAATGACTTCAAGAAGATCCCAAATTTGTTTTGTGGTTTTGCATCCCATGACACGATTGTGTTCATGATGTCCAAGACCACAATGAAATAGTTTTATGGCAAGAGCATTAACTTCCATCTTTTCGAAATCTCCTTTATCAAAATCAGATATAGATTTAGGAATTACCTCATTCTTGTCATTAGTGGTAGTGACTTCAAAATCACCTACCTCTATGACTCTCCATACCTGGTAATTGTCGGCTTTGATAAAGATCTCCATTCTGTTCTTCCAGTAGGTGTAGAACTTACCATTGAACATTGGTGGCCTCTACATAGAGTATCCTTCTTCCAGTTTCTCTCTAGTATTCATATTTTTTAAGATCTTCAACTCAACAGGGTTTCCTGATTTTTAGAGTTCCCGCTCTGATACATAGAGTACAATTCGTTTGTCTTGCCAAGAAGCGGAATGCTCTTGAGGATTGTCAGATGTGTGATCAATGAGAGAACCGGATATCCACTCCAAGGCACGGAAACTACGCTTTCCTATTAGTTTAATTTCGCCCCTCTAGGATCACCGGGTTAACACGAAACAACTAATGAGATACAATGGAGAGAAACAATCCACTTAGATGATCTTCTAAGTGAATCAACAAGAACTTGTGTTTTTGTGTTTGTGAAGAACACTCAAGAGAAGATTGCAAGGTTTCTCTTAAGCAAAGCAAGAAGGTTTAGGGAGTATAGAAAATCTGATTTTTTCTTCTAACCCCTCACTCATAGGAATCCCAAGGTTTATATAGGAAGAATAAACCTTTCATTGACTAGGGAGGTTAATCACATAACCCCCATCTTAATCACATTGACTAAAGAGGTTAATCACATAACCCCATCTTAATCACTCATCAAAGGTCTTTAATCTACTGATTAAAGGACCTTAAAAGTCATTAAAATGATCAACAAAGCATCACAACGGATATAAAACCGTCGAGGCAACTTTTCGCATTCCAAGGCAGAAGACACGTCGCGACTCGCGAAAAATCTCGCGAGTCGCGAGGCGCTGGTCGCGACCTGCGACACCTGTCGCGACTCGCGACGGGCCACTGGTCGCGACTCGCGACGGTTGTCGCGACTCGCGGCCAGTCTTCTGTCTCCCTTGGTTTATCAATGCGTTTTGCCACTTGATGCACTCTAGCCTTTTGCATACTAGACCTCCTCCTCTTCTAGTACATACCCTTATGAGTTTCAAACCCATTACCCTATAAATGTTCCAACAATATGTTATTTTTTTTCAATTTCATAATTTATTTTTGCTACGTTTCGTATTTTTTGTCCATTAAGAAATTGAAAAATTCACGTCACGACATGATAAGAATTTTTTTTGAAATTTTCGAGTTTGAAAATAATACTCCCCTTAAAAGGAACTGTGGTAAGAGAATATGACATCAATATTCTCTTGTAAGTTACGTATTAAGAGTGTTAGAGATGTATATATACTTGTTTAAGTCTTTTTAGTTATTTATAATTATTACAAGACTTCATCATATTTTATTTGAAACATTAGACAACAAAGTAATTGTGTATTGATGGTTAAGCTCTTACTTTTTCATTTCAAAGGTCACGTGTTCGATAACTTGCACTTACACTTTTTAAAAAAAAAATGAGGAGTACACATGGACATAAAATATTTGCATTAAAAAATTTTGAGGAGAGTGCCACATGGCACATAAGCTTTCTTTCGCACGCCTTTTAATATATTTGAATAGATAGATAGATGACCAATGCGGAGCATCACCTATACAGTTGGCAGAAAAACGAGAGAACATATAGGTGGGCTTATGTACATAAGGTGTCCAATTCTTAAATAGTCCATTTGGCTGACTTTTTTTGATTTGGGACTAAAGCAAAAAATATTTAGAAAGGGAGTCCAAACCAGAGTATTTTTTATTATTATTCGATAATTAACTAGCCCAAGCATGGTCTGCAAATAAATATTTATGCAAACTTTCAAAATTGAGGTTGATGAGAGTCGAACACGTGACAATGAGCCCAAATATGGTTCACAAGTACATATTTACACAAACTTTGAAAATTAAAGTTGATAAGAGTCAAACACGCGACAACAAACCTCAGGTTGGAAGGTGGGAGCTCCTTCTACGGTAACCTCAACCAGAATATCTTGTATGAATGGGATAACTCCCTCTTCTTATACTAGTATTGAAATTGTTTATAACAAAAAAAATACTGTTTTCACACTAGAAAATACTGCAAAACAGAAGTTGCCGAATCTGCCCGAAGCGTGATCACTGAAACACTACAACGAACGAAGACGAGGTTGTTGAGGTTATTCAACCATCATCCATCTCTCTTCCACCAAAATTGGCCACGATTGAGTCCCCCACTTTTTTAATTTTTTTTATATATATATTCTCTATACTACGTGGAATTCATCCGTTGGAAAAGAGACCCAACAAATGTCCTCCCATAACATTATTACTCTTTTGATTCCATATTAGGTAAACAAAAATCTCCTCTTTTTTTAGGATATCATCATTTTATATTTATGTATATCTGGGTTTTAATGGTCCGATCCTCTGCTTACTCTCAATAGTTTTTTAATTGATTTTCTTGATGATAACCCTGAAAAAAGAACCCCTTTTTTGTGAATAATTTCCTTGTTTTTCTTGTATTTTGTTTTCCGAAAGAATATCGGTTTGTTTTTAGTGAATATGTGCTTGTAAATTCTATTATGAATCATTCATGGGATACTGTCAGTTAACTCCAGAACTATTTCATGCATAATTTATTAATTTTGCATAATTGGTTCACCCATCTAAAATTTTGCATTTCTGATTTCCACCCACATATTTAGAGATTTAGGGAATTTCAAATAACGTTTTACTCTCTGTTGTTAGCATAATATGCTTTTATACTAATGTTTCAGTTTTTGATGGACAATTAGGGTTTCGTTTTAATATTTTATATTGTTTTTTATGTGACATTTGTATGTTGCAGATGAACTGGAGAGTTTTGGAGAGCTACAATCAGAGATTTCAAACTAAACTTTTGTTTTCTACATGTGACTGTTTTTATGAATTTTGGAGAATTTTGGCCTATATCATGATAGATTTGAGGGGGTAAGTGAATGGGGACACTGGGTATAGGTGTTACAGGGGTTACCGAATTATCTGAAGTGCAAACACAGCAGTGTAGAGTAGAAAATTATTGGTATAAGCTAAATGTGGTTCATACCCATTTGGGTATCTTGGATGAGAGAACAGGAAGCATGAATATTGATGAGTTTATTAAAAATGATTGGACTGCTGATATCAATCAGTCCACTGGTGTGGAAGGAAGCAATAATGGTTGTTCAGCAAAGTCTTTACAAAGTCAGGGAAGCCTACATTTGTCGAGGACGGTTAGTGAGAAGATGGTTGATGAGGTGTGGAGAGAGATACAACAAGGGGGGAAAATTACTAGTAGTCAGGGAGTGAAGAGAGAGCCTTCCATAGGTGAAATGACTTTAGAGGATTTTTTAGCCAAAGCAGGAGCCATGGATGAGTGTTCTTTAGATCCTGTAATGCCTTTGGATATTGCTGCTACCTCAGAATGTTTCTCGCAGCAAATGGGTTTATCTCCGGTCCCTTCGATTACTACACTGTGTGATAAGCCCAATTCGGGCCGGAGAAGGGACTTCACAGGTACAGTTGATAGGGGCACTGAGAAGAGGCTTAAGAGAAAAATTAAAAATAGGGAATCTGCTGCTCGTTCTCGTGCCAGGAAACAGGTTAATCTGTTTAATTTTATTTTCGGTTTGGAAGTAAATTAGTCCCACGCTGCCCATTTTGTGAGACTTTTAATTTATCTTACCTGTATCTGTGGACAGGCTTACCACAATGAATTGGTGAGCAAGGTTTCGCAGCTTGAGGAGCAGAACATAAGGCTTAAGAAAGAAAAGGTAGTTGACAATTTTGAACTCCCTAAATTTGGTAGTTTCCGTTGTCTTGTTTGTCTGATTGATGATTCCCTTGCCTTTTTCATCTTTGGTGCAACATCCGCTCCTCAGTCTTATAAGCTGTTTTAAATTACAATTTTAGTGATTGGTTATGCTTGGTGGCCTCAATTTATGTAAGTTATAGGAATAGGTTCTATGGTGCAAAGATTTCATGCTCCAAACTTTATTAATATTTCGTCTATAATGAGTCGTACAGGAATTGTCTAAGTTCTTTACGGTGTTGCATCTGGATTTTGTGTTCTTAATATAGCAAGTGCTTAAGTGCTTAACCATTATTTTTCTTAGCTTCCATTATTTGAAATTCTAATAAATGTCATTTCCAAAATTAGATTTTGTCACAACCAAGAACGCTTCAATACCACTTTACACCAGTTAGGAATTATATCTCAATTTTCTATTTCTTATACTTAATGCTTTTCAAAAGATATACGAAATAATCTTCCTTACAGAAACATTACATTATCTCCTAGTGACAGCTTGACATGTGAAACTGTTTTTGTCATTTCAAACCACCTAGATAGCTGCAGCTAAGCCTGTCTACACAATCAGATGTTATAGGCTTCATACCCTTTATTTGACTGCAGAACCAATCCATAATCTGCTCCCAAATTTTCCTAAGGATGTTGAGGCATACATTTATGAGCTTTTAGGTTTCACAAATTACCTCATTTTGAATGAAACGATGATTCGGGTCTTCCACCTGTTTGTTGCAGAACATGAGCTTGAGTTTATCTGAATGTGCAACTTCAGTAACCTGTCCTGATTGGCAACCTTTTGTGAACAATAAACATAATACCCATATTATCTCTGGGTTTAGACAATTCAAGCTCAAGTCTATCCAATAGAAGGTTTTATACTCTAATTTTAGTGCTTAGTGGTGGAACAAATCCATATATGTTGATTTTAATATTCACTGATGTTTGCTATTACTTTTTAGAGGTGAAGACTCGCACCAAGTTCAAGTAAGCTTCTATTGAGATTAAGGGTATAGGTGTTCTGATTGGGTGGTGAAGTGATGATTATTCGTGGTACGTGTGTTTTTGTGATCATGATGATTACGGATTACCTACCCTCATAGAAGCTTAGGCTGTTTCATGTCTCCAACATTGGTCCTTATGCAAATTTTTTCAAATGTTGAATGAAGATGCATTAGAAGACCTCGTTCGGTCTATAAAAAGGGGTCCTTATTCTGATCAGATTAAGGACAGAAGAAAGTTTGGTCATTGCTGATTCACTTCCTTGAGGTTGTTAATTACTATTTTGTTAGCTAATTTAGTGGATCTTTTAAGTGGTCTTTGTCTTGTTTTATGGAGGTTAATGAACATTGACCACACAAATGACCTATTTGAGAAAATGGGGTTGAGGATTGTCTCTAGTCTAGGATAAAGAATTGGAATGGAGAAGTAAAAATTGAAGTCTAGGATTAATTATGAGCAGTTGTCCTAACCATGGGTTTTTAGTTAGTGTTGATTTTCAAAATTCTCTTCTTTAGTGTTATTTTGTGAGGACTTCCTGTTTTCTGGGTGTGTTTAGCTTTTATATGCAAAATAGTTCTTTTGCATAAAATAAATAACAAAGAGAAAAAAAAGATCCAGATTCCATTCTAATGAGAGCTCACTCCATAGAGTTAGTAGATTCTCGGGGTCCTATTTTATATGTGACATAAGGGAAGATACTATATGGAGCATTATGCTTGTCGTATATCTGTAGCTTAATTGTATAGTTTCCTATCTGTTTACTTCGACAGAAGCTTCCTGAACCCAACTAATTGAACCAAAAGAACATATTTGAGTCTTCGAGCCAGCGCCTTTGCAATTACTCTTTTATGCGCTACTCCACAACAAGCTATTGGCCTATGATCTCCCTTTATCATTGAATGATGAGTTTTGAGGATTAAGAGGTTAGAGATGCATTTTCTTCTATCTCAGCATCCTCCATTTAATGAGAAAAGTTGTTCACTTCACACTAGTCTTCCTGGGACAAGTCAGCTAAATATCCATCAACCTTAGAGTTTCCTCATCTGCTGAGAGTCTTGCATAAGGCCAAGTGCTGTTACACTGTAAACTATAGTCCAGCCCTTGCTACAGGATCAAAGTTCTGCTAAGAAGTACCCATAATATTAGTCAAGGAAGCTACATGTCTCTCCATAATAATATTTGGATATGTCATTGTCCCATTTCATCTTTTCCTCATTCTCTTCACTTTGGCATGAAAGCACCTTGCATTTTATGTTCACTTCATGCAGATACTTTGCTAATGACTTTTGCTTTCATATAGTCTTTTCTGTCAACAGCAGAATTTTTAGGTTGCTGCTTGCCTACTATCAGCCCTTTCTTCTGAAATTAACTCTGTGATCTGTGTTAAGCTTGACAAACAATAACTGAAATTCTATTTTAGGAATAGGGGCAAAAAAGCTCTATAAAGAAAGTGGTTCAATTAATGATGCTCAGATTTGAACACAGGTGTAGATTAAGTAAATATAATGGGCAGTCTTGGTCCTATTGAAAATAGCAGTTGAAAGGAAGACTTAAATCTATGTAGTTGGAGAAATAATTCAAGTTCTAGTTGTAGTAACGTTGATCATTTACTTTTTTCACAAATACTCGAAACCATTATAATCTTTTGAAGGTACTTGGTCATGGTTATGAAGTATTGCGCGTCCAACCATTTAGAATATTTTTTTTTCACCTTGAAAGAACAATTTGTTTTAGGTCTAATTAGTTCAAATTTTAACATCTTATAAAACAAGCTTTAATTAGTTCCTATAAGTTAAATTCAGATAAGTTTAGTTCGTATAAGTTTAGCTTAGCTCAAGAAAAATAAGGTGAAGAGAATGCACCATCAGTAGACGCCGAATCAAGAAATTTGTAGAATTTAATACAATGCACTATTTGTTTTTTGAAAATTTCAGTTAGTGAGTATGTCGCACGTAGAGTCTCAGTCAGGAGCTGCAGATTTGGCAATAATCTTCTTAAAGTTCCAATTGTAAGTAAAATGCTGGTATAGTAACCTTATAGTTTTATGACAAATCATTGTGGTTTTGCAGTGTTAGACTATGGTATGACGATTGATGAAGCTCTTTGCTCCCATTTTGTGATGATAAGCAGTTGAATTTCTTGAGTAGTTTATATGTGTCTTGGCTATATGACTATATCTAAGTGAAAAATTATATCTGCGTCAACTTAACTGACTTATTTTATGAAGGAGTCCACGTCAAAGTACTTTTTGAGTCTCGTACCTCTTAAGATGAATTTATACACTAGCTTTGAGAGAGATAAAGGATTCGAAAATGAATGAAGAACTAAAAGGAAAAAGAATAATGAACTTCGTCATATGTTTGCTATTGAAATCTCGTGTTTAAAAGAGTTAATAGTCAAATTTCTTAGTATATGTGTGCCACATCCCACATACAATGTGTACATAATTGTTTGTACTTTTTTGTTTAATCCTCGAAGTGAGAGAGGGTTGCTTGACTTATAAACTTCTTTTGCTATATTATTTGAGTAAATGTCTTCTTTTCAATTAGATGGAAGTTTATTACAAATACTCCAAAATTCTGTGAAGTAACATTCGTTGAAATCCTAGCGTAGCTTAAAACCCACCTACATGGTTTAAATTTGTCACTTATATACTATAATACTGGAAAAGAAGCACATTGAACCGAATGTAAAGCCGATAGCCTGATAGGTGTTAAGTAAAGATGAGTGTGGCTCAACATTGAGATCCCCCAACATGAGCTTGAGCTAGAGTTTACAAAGTAAAAGCATGTCTCATATCGTCTTTGGGGTAAGCTTTCTTTTTCTTTTCTTTTTCATTTATAACAAAGGCTTCACTTTTTCCCCAGAAATGTGGTACAACTTCATAAAATAGTCTTTTTTTTTTTTATCTTTTATAGGAAACACATTCTTAATGTTTTGTTTTACAACAATGTGGGATAAATGCAAAAAATAGTCGTTATTCTCTTTTATAGAGAACAAAGGATTTGTCTTTTGTATCCTTTAAAAAAAAAAAAAAAAAACAGATCGAATTTCATAAAATAGCTTTAATCTTATATTTGTAGAGAACTTAGGGTTTATATTCTGTTTTTGAACCAATGTGGGACAATATCACCAAATTACACTATCATTTGCTTTTTGAGATAAGATGGACTTGAAATTTTGTTTCTTAATCAATGAGGGAAAGTTTAAACAGATAGTCATTGTAATTTTTTTGTCAATAGAGAACATTAGATTTTTTTTTTTATCCTTCCAACCAAGGAGACAATTTGATGTATCATTTCTTTGTTATGAATAAAATAAGGTGGCACTTGCTTTGTTAAAAAATGTGGGTTTTTTTTTTTTTTTATATTCAATTAACTTTATTTAATTATGTTTGCAAAGCACGTGATTAGCTCTTTTTTTTATTAAGTAGTTCAATTTTATATGATTACGTTAATTTCCTTTAAGATTATACTTAGCCTTGAAAATATCTAAGCATTTGCCAAAGATTTTGAATAACCTTTTGGTTTATGATTTAAATATCCAATGCAATCTCATTTGTAGGTTAATTATAAGTTTAATTATAAGATAGTGACATTTTATAGAGAAACTAAGGCTGTTATTTGTTTGCTGAACTAGTGTGGGACATTTAATATTGCATAAAAATAACTTCCTGTGTCTTTGAATAAATTATATGTTTTCCTAAATTGGAAAGGTCATAGTACTTGCTACATATTATATTTGGATACTTCTACAATGAAGGCATTGTTGTTAGAATTGCAATCTAGATTGTATACGATCCACATATGGCAATCGTGTGCAGGATCGAACGACCGACAGCCGGATCATACAGGATCAGAATAGGATTGCTAGAATCGGTTAGGATCGGAACAGGATAGCTCAGGACTGTATGGTTGTACAATATAGTTCTAAAATAATGTTTAGTATTTGCTAACGCCAACTTATTTGAAATCATAGTTAAAGTAAACTCTCAAAAGTATGTGTGGGGGACCTTGTTTTTTTGGATATAAATAGGATTAATTTCAGTTATTGTGGTTCCTTTATTTTCCTCTTATATCTGTTCTTGTTTTATTGGTTTATTTGTCTTTTGCCTCCATTTATCTGTTGTTTGATGTTTTATCTGCTTTTATATTACTGAAATCATAGTTTGTTCTTCTATTTGATGTTAATTGGTGAAAGCTAAATTTTTTAGCATCAGCTCATTTTCTTTGTGGTTATTTGTGCAATGTTAATTATTGAAAGCTAAAATTTTATAAGTAGCTATTGTTATAAGTTATAACTTATAGAAAAAACTCCGCAAAAAATGTGTTGTTGCCATTTACATTAAATTAAAATTATATAATTCTGATAATTTTATGTCCGAAATTGTTAGCTAATATTATGAAGTGGAAGATTCTGCAGTTCGTATATAAATTAATTAACTGTTGAGCACAAGATGGTCCTTTGTGATTTTTTATGTACTAGCAGTGAAAACACTCAATGCATATGTGTAGGCCGTCCTACTTTAATAATCATAGCTTCACGTCTAGATAGAGATATGTTATTGTATGGGGTTAGTGATTAGAATTGAGAGGGGTGGAATTTGATGTGTGCATTAAATCAAAATGTTTTGTGTACTAGCACTCAAAAAACTCAATGCATAAGTAGGCCATCATACTTTAAAAATCAAGCTTAATGCCTAGATAGAGATATGTTGTGGTATGGGGTTAGTGATGACAATCGAGAGGTGTGGGATTTGATGTGTTCATTAAAGCAAAATGTTTGGGTTGTTTCAGATATTGGTGTCAAAAGGTCTAATTATGCCCCAGTGAGAAAATGGGGGTCGTGTTATACTCTTGAAAGAATTCTCTTTTTGAGCTATTGTGCTAATATAGGTAGATTTTCTTGGGTAGTTGTCTTGCAATAGCAACACAATGCTTATCCATGAAACTTAATCTCTCAAATGTCTTTATCTTGTTCGTGTTTGTTGGTCTGGCTTATAATGGAAATGGTTATTGCATTGTATTCGTACCTGGCAGCAGTATTGCCATGCCTGATTTTTTTCCTTATTCTTCTATTTATAATGTTCGTAGCTTTGCATTTATAATGCCTATGGACACCTTCCCATGACAAGTATGTAAAGACAACTTATGTCTATGTTTTTTTAAGGTTTAGGCTTTGCAATTAATTGATGTGAAGGATTCTGGGGGGTGGGTGTTTGTTTGGCTACATCGCTTTGCATTTCTTATCCTTGACTTCTTAGTATGTCCCTTTTGATAGTGAACCTTATTAGGGAGGTTAGGATTCCTTTTGAGATCTGAGCTTTTGCGTGGACATTGGCATTGATACTAATAAGATTCTCTAAAAGTCTTGATTAGAGCTTTAGGTATTCTTAGGCTTTGTTGTGTTAACAGTGAAACTTGTTCGCATGTCTCTTTATTTTTGAAGGTGTCCTATCTTTGGAGGAGGGTATTTGTGGAGGGTGTAGGATTTTTCCATTTGCTAGTTTTGGATTGATTGCAGTCTTGCGGGGCTGGGAGGGATTATTGAGAAGTACTTGTCTAAATATTCTTATGGATATTCGTACGGTTATGTGATTAAGGAGGAATTTGCATCTTTGTTGGAGGCACCTGATTATGCACTCTGTTGTGCAACAGAGTGATGTATCTAATATCTGTGGCTAAGACGGCTAGATTTGAAGGATTTAGGTTAACTGGTAGATGGTAGCTGTTTTTCTTTGAGGACCTGCCCTCCTACATTGTAGTATCTCTTTTTCACAATCTTTTCAATCTTTCTCTGATCTGATAAAGATAAAATAAAAGAATAATATATTGCCATTTGTTTAATTGGTGATTTTAGTTCATATTTTTGGTGTGAAAAATTATTGAATCTCTTGCCTCCAGTAGAATGTCTAGGCTAATTGAGATGGTGAGAATTGTGTTTCGAAGTGGTAGTATAGTGCACTCTGACAGCGCAGTAGGTGATGTCAAAATCTTCCTAGCATGCACCACTTTCTGTGTAGGATGTTTTCGTGTTTATAAATTATGAGACTTCCTCCATTTCAAAATACTTGACACGTTTTGAGTTTTCCACTATTCACAATCTCTTTTGACTGTGTTTTGTGAATTCTATGTAAGATAAAACAGTCATGTGGGATCTTGTTATACTCGTCTCAACATATACTTTCAAAGTGTCAACTTTTTTTGTTTTTTATGTTTTACTTATAGGGAATTAGAGTTATTAAAGGTTAAAAAGGCATTGGCAAGCGCGTAAAGAGAAGCGTGTCAAGTATTTTGAAACAGAGGAAGTATTGTTTTTTCTCTGGGAAAAAGGTGACTATCTTGTTAGTTGTATGTGCGACAGTGTGAGCACACTGTATGAAATACTATGTAATAATCTGTAAGTATAACCTTTCAAGATGGTGGTTTTCTTTATGCAGCTGAATTTAGGTGCTTCGTCATATAGCATATAGCGTTGTACCGCCTCCTGCTATTGGGATTAAGGCGTTGGCATTGTTGTTCACCGGTAGTAGGTTTGACCCTGAGCTAGGTGGGGCCTGCTTTTATATATTTGGACATGTTAAAATACTAATAATTCAACATAATTTGTCTCAATATATCGTGTGAACAATTTGGAGGGTCCTAATAATCTGTAAGTATCACCTTTCAAGATGGTGGTTTTCTTCATGCAGCTGAATTTAGGAGCTTCGTGATATATAGCGATTTACCGTTTCCTGCTCTTGGGATTAAGTTTTTGGCATTGTTGTTCATTGGCGGTAAGGTTGACTCTGAGTTAGCTGGGGCCTACTTTTTTATCTTTGTACATGTTCAAAAAATATTAATAATTCAACAAATTTATCTCAATATATCGTGTGAACAATTTGGAGCGTCCTGTGGATGCTTGTTTATCAGAGCCCGTATGGTAGTAATACAAGCTAGAAATGTGTGGCATTTTGCCTTTATATATTTTAACATAAAATGGTTAGTTACTGGCTAAAAACAAATACATTTCATGTGAAGTATTAGACTATTAGTAAGGGAATTTATTAAAATTCTCGTCTAACCATGCAGTCGGATGAATATTGTCAGTCTTTTAGCACAGACAGAATATGCATGTTTCACTGTTAAATTTCCTGTGGCTGATGGTCATTGGCTCGTTGCTTTGGTCCTAGCCTTAGATGTCCTAAACGCCATCATTAGTGGTTGCTTAACACCCTTATAGAGTGTTTCGAGTTGGGCCTTGCTCTGCAGCAATTGGCCAGATTATCCTGTGAATATGCATTACCCTTCTTTGCATATTCTTTAATTTATGAGAGAAAGCAATGAATGATAAATTTGTATCAGCAGGCCTTATGCTCTCTAATAGTTTTGTGTTATCATTGTTATTCTTAAGTGTATATAAATGATACATGTTTCGAATATTTCATCGTGCTTAAGAGCATGATTCTTCTCGTTCAATCATGTAGTGAGGCTCTCTGACTGGACAGCTTTCAATTTGTTTCCGTTTTCTGATGTTAGGTGTTCGTAGCAACTGAGGTTTTTTCTTGGCATTCTTCTTTATCTGTGCTCTCAGTTTGACAGTTGTGACTGTCCGAGTCATTTTTTAATTTCCTTTGTAGGAATTGGAGAGCCGTATTTCTGGTGAAGTCTCTGATGAACTGAGGTATCAGCTACGAAGAACCAGTTCAGCCGTTTTTTGATGAGTGTAAAGTTTTTGTAGATGTAGGTTTGTGAACTTTTTGCCTCTAAACATTGTCTGAGCATTTTGACTCCTGATGTTGCATTGCAGTATATCCTTAACCCTAGTTATTTAGTCCTTGTTTATGTATAAATTATGACTATGGACTTGTTCATTATCTATGCTTAGGTACTTTACTTAACAGTATGCATGTTCAGCTACTAATATTTGAAACTAGTATCTTGATGGGTGCGTGACTTTGTGTGTAAGTCTTTTTTTCCTTTTTTTAAAAAAAAAATTGAGAGAACGCAATTGGTAATTTTATTTGTATAGCGAGGGTAGACACTAAAAGGTCATGAGTTCCTATATATAATAGGGATATTCAGAGAATAATTTTAGTTGGCGTACTTTTATCGGATGGACATCTTTTTGTTAAAAAATATGAACTCGCGAATTCTCTAATGCTCTTTAAACAAACGGGTTTTAAAGATATTGGCTCATTATCATTCCAAAAGCTATTATAGAATCTTGTGACCATTTACCTGCTTTTTTTTACGGATGTTCACTAGTAGAATAATTGCTTATTGTTGTGGTCATTAAGTGGTCTATTGTAGCAGTTTTGGCTGCGCAACAATTAAGGGTGCATCAATAGGTTAATTATCTATTGCTGTGGTTTTTGACCGCAACAATATGTTACATCTATTGCTGTGGTTTCTAGCCAAAATCGCAGCAATAGGTATAGGTGTATTTTGCCATTAAATTCGAAAGATAAATTTTTTTTAGAAAAGCAAAAAATCAGAAACATCTAAGAAAACGATACAGAAAATGAAATGAAACTAATGAAAAAAAAATCTATAAGAAAACTGAACAAAGAGAAAAACGAGATACAGAAAATGAAATGAAAGTAGCAAAGAAAAAAACAACAATAAGAAAATTGAATAAAGAAAAACACGAAAATGAAACTAATGAACAAAACTAATCTAAGATACAGAAGAAACGAAATATACTTGCACAATAAACGAAAAAGAGAAACAAGAGACGAGAATTAAACTACACTGAACAAAAAAATCTAAAACAATAAAAACAAAAAAGATCCCAGCACTCGACGGAGGCCTGCGAGTTCTTAGCAACAATAATAAATTGTGTGACCGTCGGAAGCAGAATTTGACAAGGGTCGAATCCTTGCGAGTCAAGAACAATAATAGGTTTATAATTGACGACCTTTTGGGTTTTCTTCTAGGGGAGTAGTTGAGTGGTTTTAGCAGAGACGCCACCATCGACGACCTTTGGGTTCTCATCCATGATGGTGGTGTGATTCACGAGTGACGAAGACCGGCGAGCCACGAGTGACGAAGAACGGTGAGCCACGAGCCACAAAGGACGACGAGCCACGAAGGACGGCGAGCCACGACCAAAGGCGAGCCATGAGCGACGGTTAATGAGAGAGAGAGGGGAACCGCAGCACCGAAGAGGAGAGAGGATAGTGAGGAGAGAGAGAGGAGAGTGAAGAGAAACGGCTAATGAGAGAGAGAGGGGAACAAAACCCTAGTTGGGTCACGAATTTATTATATACTTAAAACAGCCTCTTGCTGCGGTTTTTTCAAGAACCGCAGCAATAGGTTAATATTTTAATATTTGATCTTTTTGTACATGGTTTATTTTGACTATTTGAGCAAACATATTGCTGCGGTTTCTGGAAAGAATCGCAACAATATATTAAAATAATTTTTTTAAATATTATTTTAATATATTGCTGCAGTTTTTTCGAGAAACCGCAGCAATATGTTTTCCCAAATAGTCAGAAATTTTGCAAAAAATTTCCGTTGAAACCATATGGCTACGATTTTCGGCCGAAACCGCAACAATATGGTTGTTTTTTTTTTCTTTTCTTTTTACGTGATATATTACTGTGTATGGGTAAAACCGCAACAATAATACCACAACAATAAGCAATTATTCTACTAGTGGTTCAATATGAGTAGACGTTATTTAATACTCAACATATAATGCTCGTTTGGTATATTTGGGAATTTAATTCCTGTAGTAAGTTTCATTTTTTAAGAAATTACTTCTCTTATGTAATTATTAGGAAATGGTCTAAATTTGTTTGGTTGATATCAAGGAATTTGCAAATTCAAATGAATTTTGATTGACCAAGGGAGGGGTGGGTAATTAAATTCTCACATTTTGTGGGAATTTCACTTTGCCAAGGAATTCCTATTGCACCCATTTTCTCAACTTCTTGTTAACCAAACAACTTCCCAAATGAGAAAATCATAAGAATTTTTATTGCCTACACAAGTTCTTATCAACCAAACGAGTCCATAGTCGGTTGGGGGGAGGGGGGATCCAAATTTTTATATTTTTAGCAAGTCTATGGTACGGTGTGTGTTGTATAATATATATATATATATATCTTTATTATATAAGGGAAGGGGGGAGCAATGGTGTCCTCTTTTGAAACGCCTATTTTGCCCTCCTTTCCTTTGTAAATTACAAAAAGGAACTACAAAATCAAAATTGACACTCAAAGAAAACTATCGAAAATAAATTTACAACACTCACTCACAAATCACTTAAAAGAAGAAACTTTACAAATCACTCATACAATTTATGAAATATTGTACTTAATTCAAAATCAACTAAAAAATTATAATATTAAAAATCATAAATATAATCAATAAAATTTCTATTTTGTTCATATAATTTAACTTTGAAAAGTAAAAAAAAACAAAACAAAAGAATGGTGAGAGACTTAAGTGACATAAACTAAACCAATCAAATTTTCCAACTAAAAACAATTATACTTCGTATGTCTAATGTTCAAATTGTGACTCTTATGCTGAAGAAAATCGAGTTTCTGTTTCGAAAAAATTCAAGCACGCATCGCGTGCAAAAAATTCTAGTATATATAGAGGCAAGATCACATGAGAATGTTTATTACATGAGAAATGAGAATGAATCTAAACAACATGATTGATTTAGAGTTACAACACTTATTCATTAGAGTTATATCCCTCTAAAAAAATTTGAATTCAAAAAAAAATTGTTTTTTTTTTTTGAATTTTTTTTTTTCAAATATTTTGTTTTTCGAGTTACACCAGTTTTTCATTAGAGTTACATCACTTATTCATAAGAGTTATAGCGTGTAACATTCATTCTCATTTCTCATATAAGTATGCATTCTCATATGAACTCACTTATATATATATATATATATATATATATATATATATATATAATATATATATATATATATATATATATATATATATATATATATATATATATATATATATATATATATAAAACCCAAGACAAACAATGTCATGTTGTCACATGTACGCTCCCTTTCCCGACACGATCAAATGAGACATTAAGCTATAAAAGTGTGTGTTTCAAGACTCGAACCCATGACCTCTCATTTGATATGCTAAACTGTTAATGCACTAACCAACTATGCCACAATACTCATGTATACTAGTAGAATAAATGCTTATTGTTGCAGTCATTAAGTGGCCTATTGCGACGGTTTTCGCCCCGCAGCATTAGGTAATTAATAAATTGCTGCGATTTTAAACCGCAACAATATTTGAACATATTGCTGCAGTTTCTGGGTAAAATCGCAGCAATAGGTATTTTTTAATATTAAAAATATTGGTCTATTGCTGCGGTTTCTTCCTAAAACCGCAGCAATAGACGCGGGGCAGTAAATTTTTTTTTTCATTTCTTTTGACGTAATTTTATTATAATTATAACACAATTATAATATAAATACAGTTACAACAATCCACTATTACAAATTTGAGAAAAAAAAAACTTAAAAATTATCCTCTAGAAACCATCACAATTTAGATCAACACTTGAATAAAAACAAAAAACTCAAGCGAAATTCAGTACAGTCAACCAAAAAAAAAACAAAAACAAAAAAGGAAGCAAAAACAAACTTAACTTTAATTTTCTTAACCTAACAAAAAATACGAATTACTTGAATATAAAAAAAAAAAACACAGCTCAAAAAAGAACAAACATCAACACGAAATAAACATCAAATTAATGAAATCTAAAACCCAAAACCACAAAAATGACAAAAAATAAGAAATTCAGAATCCAAAAGAATTCAATCTAATACCACTTAAACAAAACTAAATCCTTAAACACTAACAAATTGAGCAACGATAACATAATAAACCTAAAAAACCCTCCGTATTCGAACAAAATCGCTGCAACATTCGCGAAACAAATTAACACAAACAAATTACGGAATTCGCAAAAGTAGTTCAACTAATCATTAAGAATAATCCGGATCTGAACTCGTTGTGCGTCAATTCAAACAAAATCGTTGCGAAGAACACGAAGAACAAAATCGCTGCGAAGAACACGTAGACGAACAAAATCGTCCAGATATGAAGTGATTTTGTCGAACAGCGAAGACGGACATGCGAGTCTGCGCGCTGGGCGATGTCGACATGCGAAGATGAAGTATGGCGCTGACTCTTTGAAGACGGACATAAAATTGATGATTGTATGAACACCATGAACGCTCGAATTTCCATGGAAATCAAGGTTTGAGTTTCAAAATGAAGAAACCCAAAATCAAAATTCTAGGTCATTATAAATTTAACAAAAACATGGTTTAGATTGTTGTAAGATGTTGGGAACCGCCGATTTGGGACCAATTCGTGCGGTTTTTGAGTATTGATTACCATTGTCAAACTAGATGAAGAATTTCAGAGGAGAGAAAAAAAATCGAAATGTTGAAGATGAAGTTGGGAGAAGATGATTGAGCAGACACTTTAGGTAATTACTAAATAGGGTTCAAGTAATTACCAATACGTGATAGAAATTAAGAGAAGTCTCAAAACCTCCAATTCCAAAGTGTATTGAAAAATAAACAATTGAACTAAACAACACTGAGTACTAATCAATAAATATGATATAAATATGTTAATCTAAAAAAGCCATATAGAATGATAAGTCACAACATGTAGAGATAACAATGTCTTGATAGGTTTGGTAATACCTAGAACATTTTTAATAATTACCTTAAAGCATATGATTGGGGTTAATTTGGCTTTTTAGTACAAGGAGGGACAATGGGGGTCCCAAAACTCAACTTCATAGGGTTTGGTTAGGTATTGGACCTAATGGACCCAGTGACATGATTGTTCAATCCCCATAGGATGACTTTGATAAGTAATGGGTATGGATTGTGATTGGATAGGTTTGGTAATGCTCAAACATTGTTTGGTAATTACCTAAAAGCATATAATTTGGGGTTAATTTGACTTTTTAATACAAGGAGGGACAATGGAGGCCCAAAACTCAGTTCCATGGGGTTTGGTAAGATATTAGGCCCAATGGACCCAGTTGCATGATTGTCTAATCCCCCATAGAAAGGTTTGATGAGTAATGGGTATGGATTGGGAATGGATAGATTCGGTATTGCCCAAACCTTGTTCAGTAATTACCTAAAAGCATATGATTTGGGGTCAATTTTGGTATTTTAGTACAATGAGGGAAAATGGAGGCCCAAAATTCAAATCCATGTAGTTTGGTGAGGTATTGCGCCTAATGGACCCAGTGGCATGATTGTCCAACTCTCATAGGATAACTTTGATGAGTAATGATAAAGGATTGTGATTGGTTATGTTCGGTAATGTCCAAACCTTGTTTGGTAATTACTTGAAAGCACGTGATCTGGGGTCCATTTGGGCTTTTTAGTACAACGAGAGATAATGGGGGCCCAATACTTAGGGCAATGGGCTTTGGTGAGGTTTTGGGCCTAATGGATCTTGTGGCATGACTGTCTAATCCCCATAGGATAGCTTTGATGAGTAATGATAAAGGATTGTGATTGGGAGAATATCCTCTACTTAGTGAGTTTGTTAATCCCCTAAAGATGTTTCGAAGTTACCTTAAAGCATATGATTGAGGTAATTTGGGCTTTTTAGTACAAGGATGGACAATCAGGGCCTAAATCTCAACTTCATAGGGTTGGTGAGCTATTGAGCCTAATGGACCTAGTGGCATGATTGTCCGATCCTCATAGTATGGATTTGATGATTAATGGGTATGGATTGTTTGTGCATGGATAGGTTTGGTAATACCCAAACCACATTTGGAAATTGTTTATGCTAAAATTTGTCTTTCACGATAGAATAAAAGTTAGGGACACTTTAACCAAATTATGTATATGTCAATGCAAGGAATGAATGCAAAAGGGGATCAATGGGATGAACACACAGGAAATGGTGACACGAAAAACCCCAATGAAGGTGGGTAAAAAACGCGGGTGGAGATGGATCCACCAATCTACTATCAAGGACTGTTGTTTTCGATGTGTCACAGTCGTTATAGCTTAAGTTCTTTTGTTCTAAGTACATAATGTCGAATGTTGTCTAGTAGAATCATCATACTCCTACTTTTTCTTTTGTATATCATATGCCCTCTTTTTCTTTTTCTCTTTGTCTTTTTCTCATTAAATGCACTATGAATTTCCTCAGTAATTACAATGATAACTGCTCCTTCATTATAGGAGATTATCCTAATCAAAATTTTAACTGACGGGATCTACTTCTTTCCTTCATGTAAATGATTTCTTCTAACGGTTACATTTAGCTGAATTAACGCCTGGTCAAACTCTTTCCTTTTTCAGACCATCGGTTACTGACTGACTTAATCTTCGTATCTTCTCGTCGCGTCTTAGTGTCAAAGTCACTATGTCATCATGTCAATGTCATCCTGCAAAAATCAGCCATAACAGTTTGCCCCCAATTGTCGAAATGGAGTAACACAAAAAACCATGAGACAATTGCTAAAAAATTAAAGAATCGCATTAAGTGAAATATCTTCAATGAAATCAAGATACTTTAGCCAAAAAATCTTGCGTGACAGGTAAAGAAAATATACTGCGGAGATACTTAGCTAAAAAAAAGATCAACAAGGCAGCCCAAAGGTCTCAAATAAAAAGGTAGTTTCTATAAAGAGCCGTTAACTTCTAACCGTTAGCCTAAAGTAATGATTGCCCTTGGAGATATAAATATCGCGTGCAGTTGAAAACTTCAACCCACTAAATCTTTCTCTCTAAAGCAAGATAGTTTCCATAACTTCCATAACTTTCTTTGCCGGAAAACCGATCCCTAGCACCAGGTAAATTTTTACACTCTGTCCGTTAGTCTCTTTATTTCGCACTCTTCCTTTCCTCTTCAATTGCACCCATGGCATCCAGTAGGCGTAGCATTAGGACGTTCGTAAAAAACCAGGAAAAGTCGAGAGGTAAGGAGAAAGTCGTAGAACAAAGAAGTGAAAATGAGGACAAACAGTCGACCATGTCAGATGAAGACATGATGATGTTTCTAGAGTTAGGAAATTTACCAGGCAACACGGTTATTAGAAACGCAGAGTCGGACGAACCACCAGAGACATGCCCCACCACCTGGGTGGTGCTTTACGAATACCCCTTTAAAATAGGCCTGAGACTCCCTTTCACCCCCTAGCTAAAGACTTAATGCAGATCTACCAGATCAGCCCTGGGAAGATAATGCCCCAAGTCTGGCGAATTCTGAGCGTCGTTGACAGGGTGACGACGTCGTGGAAAGAAGCCTTCACTCTTCACGACCTCTTACTCTATCATGAAATTAGGGTTAAGGCCAAGAATAGGATAACCCTTCATGCCAAAGCAAGACTAGAGCCTTTGGTTGGGGGAGTCCAATCAAACGACAGAGGATGGAAGAAATCATCTCTAGGGGAAGCTGGAAAATCCCTAATTGGTGGCTGGAACACAGAAGGTTTGTTTAATTTCAATCATTTTTTTCTTTTGCGTCGTGTAGATAACATTACTCTTACATCGTTTCCTCTGCAGGTCTGAACCCAAAATTACTAACGCACCGCGACGAATCTCAGAGTCTCTGCGACAAGTTTCTGGAGGTACCACAGGAAGATAGACAATTCAGACGAATCCTATTCGCTAACCAAGACAGCTGTTCATCTATGGCATCTGGTAAGTTTGTTTTTTCTCTTTGCCTTAGATTCTAACGACGTTAGAATTTTTTTATTGACTAAACGTTTATTGAAAGGTTCATTACAATCGCGTCCTAGGGGAATTATGGACAGCCAGGCGTTAGCGGAAGTGCTGCGCAAACGCAAGAGGGAATCTTCTGTCGATACTGTATCTACGTCGACGACGTCGACGAAGAAGGACACCGCTGTCGTCGTTCATTTGGACGACGAACAAGATATTGCACCTAAGACGCGCAAGACTGAATTCTTGGCCCATCTTGACAAGGGTGGGCCATCATACACTGTGACTGTCCCCAACGACTTTATATCGTTGGAAAGGTCCATATGGCCAGAAGCTGATAGATTCCTCTTTCCTAATGCTGAGGAGAGGATAAGGGAGCACACCCTCCCTCGAATGATGTCAAATGGTTTGGAACTTCTCTTCCAGGTAAGGTCGCTTAATTTAACTATGGTTGTTACGTCGTTAATCAACAATTTATAGTTACGATCTGACATGTTTCTTTTCTTTTTTGCATAGTCATCACAGCATCTCCTTAAGGTTAAGAGGGAGATGTCGACACTGATGAAGGGTCTTCAGACCAAGAGGCAGAGACTCGACAAGGCTGAATCGGACGTAAAGTCCAAGGAATCTGAGGTGAAATCTTACAAATTGACTATAAAAAAGATGGAGGAGACTCTGAAGAAAAATGGAGAAGAACCGGAGCAAATAAGGGAGAAGGCGACAAAGTTGGAGGCGTCGTCGCATCAAGAGATCAAGGATCTCCAGGTGGTTATTGACGCACAAAAGAACGATCTGCTTTTGCTCGAGGCTGAGGTAACCACTAGGGTCAGGGCTAAACTCATGCATCAGTTTATAATGAAAAAGACGGCATCGTGGATGCCACACAAAGACATAGACCTCTACCTCCAGTACATGGGATCGATGAAGGATTTGATGGACGAGGACGACTTGGCCGCGACGACAGATTCTCCACCAAAGATGGATGAGAATGCTTCGTCTTGCGCTGGCTTTATTGTGTCGGATGTGCCGGCCGACCCCGAGGCTAAGAAGGGAGCCCCATCCGTCATACCACCGCCTGCTGTGTCACCAGAAAAGGAGACTGACAAGAGCTCAGACACATAGACTTTAATTACTTTACCTTATGCCTCTTTGCGTTTATCTCTTAGATCTTTATCAAACTTTGTTGTAGGTCACTCAACGGAGTGACTCTTTCTTTTGTACTTTTGGGTCACCCATGGGGGTGACCATAACTTTGACAACTGTGCTTATTGGTCACCCATGGGGGTGGCCATAATTTTGACAACTGTGTATTTTTTTAAAAAAAATTTAATCTTATGTTTTTCGCTTGTGTGACATGCGTGTGTTTCTGTCGTTATTCTGACGTCTTTAGAGCATAGTCAGGCGCTTAGTCAGCCTTCATTGGTCGTTTAGACAAAACGTTTGGACTTAGCATCTCAGAATACATATGAGAAACATATAGACACTTACATATGACTGTTAGGAAAATAGATGGAATATTGCAGACAACTGTGGCTTTGAATGGCAAGACCTCTGTCGTACCATTTTTCTTGTAGTGGGAAAGAGTCTTAAAATCCTGAATAGTGGCGACGTCACCTCTTATTTTCTTGCGTAATAGGATGTATGTCTACTTGTCACGTCGTAAGACCGTTGCGACGTTATTGAAACAGATGGGAATAACTTTCCTGAAAGGTAACAAAACGTAGTGAGAAAACACTAAGGTCGCTAACAGTTAGTGACGCAGACATGATAACAATATCATTTATTTCTAATACAATGTGGAGAAAACAAAGTAAATTACTTAACTAGAAGAAATATCTTTTGAGATGTGTAGCGTTCCAGCTACGTGGCACGGAGCTTCCGTCACGTCAGATCAATCAGTAGGCTCCTTTGCCTACTACTTTACTAATTTGGTATGGCCCCTCCCACTTAGGTCCTAACTTGCCAGCGTTAACTTCTTGTGTGTTTTGGAACACTTTTCTTAGGACCCAATCACCTTCAACAAAGGATTTGACTTGAACATTTTTGTTAAAACTTCTTGCGACTATTTGCTACTGAGCCGCCATACGCACTAACGAGGCGTCGCGCAACTCCTCAATGGTATCCAGGTCGTTGACAAGCTCGTTGCAATTCTGTTCCTCCGTCATTAAGCCATATCTTGCTGTCGCGACGTTCACCTCAGATGGCAGGACAACATCACACCCATAAACTAACGAGAATGGTGTTTGTCTTGTCGCAGTGCGCGGTGTCGTGCGATTAGCCCACAAGATGGAAGGCAGTGCCTCTGCCAGTTTACCCTTTTTGGCTGTAAGTCGTTTCTTCAAAGTATCAATGACCGCCTTATTGCTAGACTCGGCCTGTTCGTTGGTTTGCGGATACCTTGGCGTTGACGTTAACAACGTTATGTTCCATTAGTCACAAAAATGCTTTGTTTTATTGCTAATAAACTGCGACCCATTGTCGCATATCATTTCGGACGGGATACCAAACCTGCAAATTATGTTAGTATATATAAAAGAAATCACTTATCGCGTACCTGTTAAAAAGAACCTGCTTCTATCCACTTAAAAAAGTAGTCAGTTAGTGCCAATATAAAGATCTTTTGACCTGGGGCAGGGTGTAATTTGCCAACAATGTCCATGCCCTATTTTATGAAATGCCAAGGTGTTAAAGAACGATGTAAAATCTCACATGGTCTATGCGTCATACCTGCGTGTCGTTGACAGCTATCGCATTTGGCGACATACCTTATTGTGTCTTTCTTCATTGTGGGCCAATAGTACCCCATACGCAACGCTCTGTTGGACAAGCTACGCCCTCCTGAATGATTTCCACATGTTCCTTCATGTAGGTCTTCTAAGACTTGCCCCCACTGATCTTTTTCAAGACAGCGCAAGTAGGGCCCTGCGGCAGATTTTTTGAACAGTACTCCTTGAATGAGCACGTACTGTGACGCTTTGAACCGAATTCTGCGCGCCTCTGCCTTATCTGCTGGAAGTACATCGTTAGTAAGATAGTCGTAAAACGGTTATTTCCAACTGACACTTACCTCCTCAATGTTGGGGTCGTTCATTGCTGCAATGCTGCTCCCATCGCCAGCGACATCTTGGTCGTCCTGCGAACGTTCAGCCGTTGACGCGACGATTTCTCCATTATTTCTAGCAACTGCAGGGTTTGCTAGGTGGACTATAGGGACGGAAGTGAATGAAATGTCCCTTAAGGAGGATCCAAGGTTGGCCAATGCATCTGCCTGCGCATTCTGGTCTCTTGGTACCTGCAAAATGTCAAACGGGTTAAATACTTTACTCTTACGCTGAGCTATCTCTAAGTACATAACTATTTTGGAATCTTTTGCCGCGAATTCTCCTTTGACTTGGCTGACTATCAACAATGAATCGCTGAAAACTTTTAGCGCCTTTGCTCCTATGTCTTCTGCTAACGTCATTCCTGCTATAAGTGCTTCGTACTCGGCTTCATTGTTCGTCGCTCTAAACTCGCAGCAAATGGCTCGTACTACCTTGCCCCCTTGTGGCGACTTTAGCACAATAACGAGACCTGCGCCACGAAAATTAGAAGATCCGTCAACAAATAATATCCAAGGTTCGTGGTCTACATGGTTCATTTGTGCGACTTCGTCGTTTGCGAGCTTCTCTAGCTCTGGGCTAAAGTCCGTCACAAAATCTGCCAATACTTGCGACTTAATGGCTGTTCTGGGACGAAACTGTATGTCGTGCCCACTGAGCGCTATTGCCCACTTACTCATACGTCCTGTCAATTCGGGACCTCGCAAGACAGATTTGACAGGATAGTTAGTCATAATGATAACGGTATGTGTCTCAAAATAGTGCCCTAGTTTTTTAACAACAACTACTATAGTAGAGAGGGAATATGAGGGAGAGGGAACCATCGCATCAATATGAGGGAGAGGGAACGGATCTTTGGGACACGCTTTGTTCAAGTCTGTGAAGTTTATGTAGACTCTCCACTTCCCGTTCTTCTTGCTCACGACCACGACGTTGGCTAGCCAATCTGGGTATTTTACTTCACTAATTTTTCCAGTGTCGATCAGCTTTTGGACTTCGTCATTGATGATTTGGTTCCTCTCAGGCGCGAATTTGCGTCTTTTTTGCTTTACTGGCTTGTAATCGGGATCGACGTTGAGTTTATGCGTTATGACGTCGGGACTGATTCCTGTCATATCCTCATGGGACCAAGCAAAACAATCTTGATTAGCTTTTAAAAAAATCAATCAACTGACCTCGTATTTCTTGCGTCAATGAGACTCCGATTTGAAAGACACGATCGGGGATGCACGGATCGAGCGTCACTTCATCCACGTCCTACTCACTGGGCGCGTCGGGCGCTGATCCATCCTTTAATTGCTAGATGGCTGCCTTTGAAGGTTTGAGCGACGAGCTATAACATTCTCTTGCAGAATTCTGCTCGCCCTTTATTTCTTGGACCCCCCACTTGGTTGGGAACTTCAACGTCTGATGATAAGTCGACGAGACGACCTTCATCTTGTGTATCCACGGGGTGTCGAGGATGATGTTGTACGCAGACGGACAATCCACAACATTGAATCTGGTTGGCAAGTTGACGCCTTTGGCTAACGTTGGCAACGTGATTTCTCCGACAGTGTGTTGGGCTTCTCCGCTGAAACCAACTAAAATAGTAGATTTTTTAGTAATATCTTTATCACACAGTCCTATACCTTCGAGGGCGCTATTGAATATGATATTAGCTGAGCTGCCGCCATCAACCAATACTCGCTTCAACAGGCAATTACTGACAGTCAAGGATATGACTAATCCCTCGTGATGTTCTACATCGCATACGTCATCGTTGTCGAAGGTAATTGTCATTGCCTCCAATAATTTGCGCTCTTCTGCTGACCTGCAAGATTTAAAAACGGCGGACGAGGGAGTGCCCTCTCTTGCTAGCCTTTTGGCTGCGGAATACGTTAGTCCACACACGTCGGACCCACCAGAAATGACATTAATTACCTTTACGTGCGTTGGTGACGTAGGCGGGACGGACTGCGCAGGGTTCCTTTCGAAGGACGATTTGCCTTTGTCGCTTAGGAGATATTTGAGATGTCCCTTGTTGAGCATGAATGCAACCTCGCGTCGCAACGCAATGCATTCCTCCGTCTTATGGTCGTGATCATGATGGAACTGACACCACTTTGTTTGATCTTTTTGCGCCTCTCATCGGTCACTCTTTCTTGGCCAACGGACGGGTGTCCCAATCTTGGTTAAGGCATTTACGACGCCTCTGACATCGACGGAGAATCCGTAGGAATCAAGAGCTGGAAAAGTCGGTGACTCCATCCCTGCATCATTACATGCATTATCGACAACGTCAGTAACATTGTTTACCTGATTTGAGCGACTGTACGGATGGTTTCGCCAATTTTTTTTTGGGGACAAAAGCCTTCCCGGTAGTTGGGATTTTCTGGTGCTCGACGCGTCGATATGGTGTTAAGGATGGCATCATCTTCTTCCAACCTCATCTGCGCTAATGCTCGTGATTTGACTTACTCGAACGTCTGACACTGATACTTCGTCATGCAGTTGTAGAGTTTTGATCGCAGAATTAGACCTTTCCTGAAACATTCAATAGCAGTCTTAGTATCAAGATCCTTAATGCTAATTATCATCTCTTTATTAAAGCGATTATAATAATCGTGAATAGATTCTTTAGGTCCTTGGATGACGCCATCACTACAAAAATGGGGCCATTTTAGCAACAGTCAAAATCCGTTGCTATTTGCAGAAAATTCGTTGCTAACTAGATTTAGCAACAAATTAGAAACAAAAAATCATAGTTTCTAAAAGGCTTGTTTCCATATGAGTTTAGCTACTAAATTCAAAATAATTTCGTTGCTATCTTGCATCAATGCTAATATGGTAGCTATATTCGTTGATATGTTGTGGGCATTTGTTGCCAACTCTAACAACAAATGATCGATGGTTGTTGCTGAAAGTGGCAACGAATTATAAATTTGGTTTCTAAAATTAAGAACAGATTATTTACAATGGTTGCTATAATAGCAACAACGTATTAGTATGGCTATTGGAAATAGCAACAAATTATTCACAATAGTTGCTAACAATAGCAACAAAATATCCACAATAGTTGCTTACAATAAGCAACATGTTTACTGAAAATGGCAACAAAATATTTATTTTGTTTCTAATATTGGTAACAAATTATATACTTCGGTTGCAAAAAGTGGCAACAAATTATGTATTTTAGTTCCTACGTCCACTACTAAAATTTGCAACAAATACTTTTTTGTTGCCATATTTAGCAACGAATTTTGAAAATCATTGTTTCTTTTTAAATTTAATCTGCCTTTTTTTGGTCAATTTTTGATTCTCAAACAAAAATCTAAAACTAAAAGTAAAACTTCTAGTACAACAATCATAACAAATAATGAAAACTTTAATCAAAAGTCGATTCATAGCCTAAAAATAGAGTTTACAAAATAACCAAACATCAAAACAATGTAATTTCTAATAATTATAGTTAAAAGATGAAAATGGAGATGATCCAAGGCTCAACGAAAAACTGCATTTTGAGTTAGGAAAAGAACTTGATCTTCTATAGTCTTCATAGCACTTGTTGTTTCATTAAGCTTTTTTTGTTGTTTCTTCGAGCTTTGCCTTTGTCTCTTCAAGCTCCTTTGTTTGCTCTAAATTTTTGGAAGTGAGTTCTTCAACATGATTTTGCAAGTTAGTCACTAGCTCATTTCGCTCCTTTCGTGAACTTGGCTCAATATGTGGTTTCACATAGTAGTTGTCAACGGCACTCCCAAGACCATATACCCTTCCATGTTTCCATCCACCTAAAACTTCCAAAAGTAACTCTTCATCTGTTTTAGGATTCTCATCCTCTAAGTTAGCAGATTTCTTTTTCTGAAACTCATCCTGTCAAAGGGTGAAGATATATAAATAAGGCTTAACGCTCTTATGTTCTATAAACAATCAAAACTACATTATCTTACTAAAGTAGGTACTCACCCAAACTTTCTGTGATGTCTCGTCCACAAACTCTTTATTCTTATTAACATGACATTTTTTATATAACTCAGCTGCAGTAGACACACGCTTCAATTCTTTCTCCTAATCAAGTCCATAAATCATATAAAAATGTATTAGTATTTTTTATCACGATATACAAAAATCTGCAAAAGTGTCTCCAAATTCTGCAATTTTTTATACTTATCTTCAAATATAGAAGTAGTATTTTTTTCTTCCATACAAATTGAACTTATTCTTCTACTAGATAACAAATAAATAAAGGAATATCCAATGTGTAATATCCCTCCCCAAAAAAAAAATATAGGAAAAAGATGTGCATATATAGATTATTGAGGATAAACATGCCCATATTCCTGTAGTGACTATATTCGTGTTGGATAGTGCTCTAGTTTGCCAAACTTATTTAGTGCAAGTGGAAACTCTAAGTCAAGAATAATTGTAGCTATTGAAATAGCAATTCAAGTTTCATATTTCTAGTAAGTTAACTCTTATGGAACTATGAGCTTTTTTGCAGTTCCACTACAACCCCCTTGGAACAAACATATGGTGAAGCCAAAGGTAAAGTAGAGTGGTCATTGGTTCAAAAAATTCAATGCGGTGGATCCCAACATTGTGCAACTAACAAGTCTAATTACTACAACATATGATGATACTTAATGCAATAGAGAAGATAAAACAAGTAAATAAAAAGTATATCTTTTTCCCTCCTTAAACAATGGTAGCAAACTTAATTATCTCGTTATGTTAATAGTCTATTAAAAAAATATATTTCAATTATGATAATGGTATATTAAACAAATATTATGATAATGGTATGGAGAATACTATTAATTGAATATCACAAGAAAACATCAGATTTAAGCTAGTCTAAAAATAAAATAATGTGTTCGGAAGCCATGAAATAATAATTGTACTTATCGATCTTTTTGTTGGAAGGAGAGAAATTGATTTTTACTTGTTTTTATTTTCTTCTTTGTATTTAAACACAAACTAAATAAACGAAAAGTAACGGAAGTTACTTTTCGAGTCCTTTATAATAACTTTTGAAAGTTCACGTCCTTAAGGATAATGTATGGCAAAGTTGAGGGCCTTATTATATACTTAACTCAACAAGTCTTTAAAGACAAATGGAAGCAATCGTTGCATAAAAACATGACAATCATGACTTTTCATACCGAATAACTTACACTCCTTCATATCGACGCATCTACCTAAATTTGAAGCATATCCATCAGGAAACTTTAGTTTCTTCACCCATTCACAAATAAGTTTCCTTTTCTGCTTAGGCAACATAAAAGGAGCATTCGGCTTTAGGATCTTCTTCCCTCCTTTACTATCAAGGACAACTCGAGTCTCCAATTTTCTTCTTTTACAATACACTTTTATGTCTTTTCTTGCCTTCAAATCGTCTTTAGTTTTCCCCTTAACATCCATTATAGTGTGAAAAACATTATCAAACACATTTTTCTCAATGTGCATGACATCAAGATTGTGACGTATCAAGAGTTTTCTCCAATATGGAAGCTCCCAAAAGACACTTTGCTTTGTCCAATGGTGTAAGATACCATACCCTTCAGGCCGCTTACCTTCATTCCTTATGCACTCAGTAGTTTTTGGCAACAAAGATACACGATTCCAAACTTCTTCTCCACTCAATCGTGGTGGAGGAGATGAGTTTTCAACCGTGTCTTTACGAAACGCACTCCTATTTTTTCGAAAAACATGATTATGGGATAAAAACTGTCGATGACAATCAAACCAACTTTGTTTTCCACCATTTTTAAGAGTGAAAGCCTTAGTGTTCTCCATACAATATGGGCAAGCTAATTTACCTGCCGTGGTCCATCCTGAGAGCATGCCGTATGCCGGAAAATCACTAATTGTCCAAAGCAATGCAACTTTCATTTGAAAACTTTGTTTGTTGGAGATGTCATAAGTTGGCAATCCTATCTCCCATAGTAGTTTTAACTCTTCAATAAGAGGTTGCAAGAACACATCAAGGTTCCCTTTAGGGCTTTTTGGACCCGGAATTATCAGACTGAGAAACATAAAAGGTTTCTTCATACATAACCCGGGGGGAAGATTATAAGGAGTCAAGATGACTGGCCAACATGAATATTGTTTTCCCGTCTTCCCAAATGGTGAAAATCCGTCAGTACAAAGACCAAGTCGGACATTTCGGGACTCCGCAGCAAAAGATTCATACTCTTTATCTAGGTGTTTCCATGCTTCTCCATCACTTGGATGAGACATTAGGTGATTATCTCGAGGATTATCCTTATGCCACCTCATTTGCACAGCAGTAGATTTCGTCGCATATAATCTCAGCAATCTAGGACCAATTGGGAAATAAGTAAGAACACTATGAGGAGAATTGTTGTTATTATTCCTGAATGTCTTATAACGACCTCCTTTGCAGAAAAGACATTCTTTGAGATCTTTATG
Organism: Beta vulgaris subsp. vulgaris; assembly: GCF_026745355.1. Classification (NCBI taxonomy): domain Eukaryota; kingdom Viridiplantae; phylum Streptophyta; class Magnoliopsida; order Caryophyllales; family Amaranthaceae; genus Beta; species Beta vulgaris. The sequence goes on along the minus strand of NC_079210.1, from coordinate 17,226,678 downwards.
TTCCTTCCAGAATAACATGCAACCATTTGGACATACATGTATCTTTTGGTGCGGAAGCTCTAACCCCTTAAGTAATGTCTTTGTCTTATAAAAGCTTTCTGCCATCTTATTTTCATCTGGGCACATATCTTTCATCAAGGAAGCAAACCAATCTATTGCTCTACGAGGAATATTATACTCACACTTGATGTTAGCCATTCGTGCAGCAGCGGATAACAAAGACAACTTGCAACCATCATATAATGGCTCCTCCGCTGCCTTCAACATGTCAAAAAACTTTTTGTGACTAGGAAGTGGTTCTTCTTCAATGTCCTCTGAATCACCTTCTTGTCCAAAGGCATCTAATACCATGCTTCTATAAGGGTTAGATGTACGCTCAGTGGAAGTGGAGACACTATTTTCCCCGTGAAAAAGCCATCGATAATAATTAGGCGTAAAACCAAACCTATAGAGATGCACCTTAACGGTCTCTAGATCTTCATATGGAATATTTCGACACTTGGCACATGGACATTTCATCATCCTATCTATCACAACATTATCTTGGGTGGTAGCATATATATGTAATGAATTCATCAACCTTGTTAGCAAAAGTTGGGCTAAGGAAGTTCCCCTCTAACCTTTCATACATCCACTCTTGATTCACCCCTACCCTCATGATACTGCAAATTCATTCAACAATGATAATTTTCATTTACTACTTTTAGAATAAATGAACTAATAACATAAACCATAAAAAGTAAAAAAAAAACTAAACAAAAAATGGATACAAGTAACAATATCTTACAATTAGCTTATATATATGCTATATAACCCAACCTCCAATATAGAAGACATGATTTTACACCAAAATATATACTTTTCATCCATTATATATTAATACTATTTGCACTATTCTTTGTCATGTATCTTACACTAATACTTATTTATTATACTTTAATTTTTAGATTGATTCTTCTCTTAATATAATACATCTTCTTACCACTACTAAAACGACATAAATATACCCCATTATTTTCTATCAAATCTACTTTTTCATTTAGAATATATCCCACTGTCTCCAATCATATCTACCTTTAGGTCTTAGGACAAAATAAGTTACTTTTTATTTATATTACGACGATACAAAGATACTTAATTTATGAATGTTATGTATATCATTTAATTTAAAGAAGATAAAATTAAGGGAAATTCTCACTAATACTATCTAACTATTGACTTTTCCAACATATAAATATTTTCCTTCAAAGATAAAATTAAGGAAAATTCTCACTAACACTATCTAATTATTCACTAGCACTATCTAACTATTGGCTACTTGGGACAGAATTCTGAGTCGAAAATCATATTACCTTTGATAAAACTTAGATATGAACAATTTATATTTAAAAAGCCACTTTACAATTATCGTTCATAATCTGCGTAAAGAAACCTCAATATGCATACAACACTTTGTTAACAAAGAAACCAAATTTAGGGACCCTCGGTGGTGCAGCATGACCATTATACTTTCCAAACAAAAAAAAAGTTTTACAACAATAAAGATCTGAATTGATAAAGAAGATGGAGCTAGAAGACCCAACAAATAAATTTTATACCATTAATAAAGTATTTTTTGGTAATTTAGAATAATATTTTTTTATAAACTTAAAAATTATTGTGCATAATATGTTGGGTTATATGTTATACCTAGCTTATTATCTACAACTAGCTAGGTAATCTTTGAACTTAGAGATGTGGTTGTCATTGCAGTACACAGTTCAATTCTGCACTTTGTAATTTATGGTTCCTTTCTTTTCTTATCAGTTTTTTAATGTTTTAAATTGATTTTTGTCATTCTCTTTTGATAAATTTCGTTTCTTCTCTTCTTTTTTCATCTACTGTAGTTTGAACTTGATCCTCTTCTCCCCTCCTATTTTTTCTACCTGGTGAACCTATTTTTTCTACCTTATGTCAACTGTATTCTTCATTTTATTTTTAAACAAAGACTTAAATAAAGTTAAGTTGTACGTTAATGATGTTTATTAGAGAAACTATTTATAATTTCCTCAAATAGTTGTTCACTAATAATGAGATTTGCATCTCTGAAACTTTGATTTTTTTTTTTTGCGTCATACGAAATAATTTAATCGTCTAACATTCAAGTAATTGAACCCACATGTTATAATTTCTGGATACGCCACTGTCTATGCATCTATGTAACTCAGTGCACTTATATAAATGCTATATAACATATTATTTTTACTAACCTGTTCAACTATATGTTATCATGTAAGCTATATAATATGTTATGTATGATATGTCTACATAGATATATATCTTATAATTCCATAGCAAACACACTGCTCAAAATATGTCATCTTATTAAAACTAACGAATCATTTGTTAAAAGTGAAACCTAAGTACTATCAAACTTCAACAGTTCAAATGATAATGAAAGTGAAAATTCACTACTCATATATGTTTATCTTATCAAAACCAACAATTTTTTTTATTAACAGATAAATTAAAGTGTTATATCACTACCAAAGCTATATTTAAATAGATTAATTAAAGTACAAGAATGTTAACTAACCTTCTTAAACATACCAAAACATAACTAAACCAAAATAAAGATCAAATTTTTAACTCAAAAATGATCATATAGTAGTCAAAGTATGATTATAATGAATACCCATTACATAAAATCAAAAATTCAATACAAAGAGAGAAAAAAGTGGACTTACTAGTAAGCAAGAAACCAACTTGAGGGATGAGAATATGGTGTGATTTGGCTACCTTGTAAAGAAGTTGATTGTAGGTTATCAGAGTATTAGAATTCACCATAAATCTGAGGGCACCAAAGTGAAAACTAATGTAAATTGTATGACCACTAAAATGAAATACTAAACATAAAGGAGACAAAATACGAAACATAACAAGAATTAAAATGCAAATGAGTTAGCATTCCCACCTTCAAATCCAAGATGCAATTTTTATCAATATAATTGATACTCCAAAGCAAAAGAAGAAGGATGAGAAGTGGAGGGAGTTGATCAATAAAAACCTAACTTAATTTTCCATCAAAATATTCATGAATTTGCTATGCCATGAACAAGAACCAATGCATATATTTATGGGAGAAGAATTACCAGTTGAATTCACGAGAATCCGAGCCTTTTTCGCAAACAATTGACAAAAATGGGATGGAGTTGACGAACGTGATGAATACTTGAAGATCAGTTGAGAGAGTTGAGGGAATTTGAAAGCTTTCAACTACTGTTGCGCGAACTACCGACGTGGGTATGTATCTTGCGCATATTGTGGCTTGTTGCTTGGTATTAGGAAAAACAAAAAGTGAAATTAATTAGGTAAAAAAATGCTTCAAAGAAATGAAAATTAAATGCAGTGTTTGCTTTACCAATCCAGGAAACTAAAATATTGATTAAAATAATATAATTTGAATATCAAAGCCACCAAAATAACTTTTTTTTATGTAACTAGTTATTAGGCCCGGGCTATGTATCGGGTAAGAAATTATTTCATTTATTAATATTATACTTTAAAATGATAACACTAAATACAACTTGGTCTAGTGGTTAAAACTTTAGTATATGAACTTAAGGTCATGGGATCAAAACCTATACTATGCAATTTCTAATTTTTTTAATTTACATGTAAATTGTCGCTTATAATGGTGTTCTTGATGCCGAGTAAAGAAGAAGTGATGTTGATAATTGAAGAACAGAGTTTTTTTTTTAATTGTATTTTTTAAGGGGAAGAAGTAGGATAAATTGGATATATTGGATTGATAGACAAATCTAAACTAATTCCTACATCCACGCATAACAAGCACGCCTAGAATTTTTTTTTTTTTTATTCAATAAAACATCACGTACAAATTTTATTTTTGAGGGGAAACATCACATACATACTAATAACATACATATTAAAAAAAAAGTGTTAAATGAGATAATATTAATTAGGATGACATTTCTTCCACTAAAATGTTTTTGACTTTACATAACAGTTGATAAAATAAGTGTTAATTTAAAGCTGTAATTTTTGCCCAAAATTGTAGTAGTGTTTCTCCGCTTCAGTGCGCCAACCTCGTCCTTAGAATCCAGATCAATCGGTATAGCATAGAGAAGAATCAGTGTGGGTGAAATTGAAAAGGGTCGGTGTCTATCTTATAGGCCATTAATGGAAATTGAAGAAATTGAAATTGGAAAAGTAAGGTAAGGGAAAGGGCATGGGAAGGCTCCTTTCAATCTTGTCCTCCAATTTTTTATGAAGGCAAACAATTGTGCCCAGCCGCCAATCGTAAATGATGTTTAAATTAGTAGTACTCTTTTTAACTTTTATTAACCTACAACAAATGTTTAAAAGCTAATTACTTAATTTTTTTGATAATTTTTAAAAGCTAATTACATTAAGGAAAACTTTAAAGTGTTACCTATTTCGAAGTTTTTAGTATTAGGATTGTAAAAGTGTCTCCTATTTCAAAAATCATAGTGTTACTATTTTAGAAGTGTTACCTATTATAAAGTTAATAGTGTTCTAATTCTAGAAGTGTTACTATAGAATGTTACATTATATATATATATATATATATATATAATATATATTATATATATATATATATATATATATATATATATATATATATATATATATATATATATATATATATATATATATATATATATATAAGTGAGTTCATATGAGAATGCATACTTACATGAGAAATGCGAATGAATTTAACACCCTATAACTCTTATGAATAAGTGATGTAACTATAAAAGTGATATAACTCCAAAAAAAAAAAGAATATTAGAGATAGAAAAAAACTCAAAAAATATAAAAATTTATGGGCTCAAAATTTTTTAGGGGAAGTATAACTCTAATGAACAAGTGTTGTAACTCTAATCCAATCGTGTGGTTGAGATTCATTCTCATTTCTCATGTAAGAAGCATTCTCATGTGATCTTGCCCCTATATATATATATATCTTAAAAAGTGTTACCTTAATGTAGTACTTAAGGTTAATTATGTAGTAGTGAATTAAAATTTTAAAAGTAAATACAACTCTTTTTTGCCTCAATTTGCTTTGTCAACCTTATTAAAACCAAGTTCTCTTCACCTTTAGAAACTATTATTTTAATCATTATAGTGATAACCAGTTTGCAATCACTAAAATTATTTTGAGAGAAAATAGATTTCATGTAACTAATAAGGAATACGCAAGTTGAAATATACCTAAAACAAATTTCATCTCTCGCTAACTTATAATGAATTCGAAAGATATATGATTTCAAATTTTACCATTAATATCGTTTCCAATTCCATGTTCGGAATATATGGATTTCATTAGTTAAGATCGCTTGATTTGTAAGAAAGAGTCATGTCCTCTGAACCTTGAACTATAATAGTATCTTACAAAAGATTTTTATTATAATTTATGTAGGTCATGTCATTTTCCACTTGAAAAATAAATACACGTGAAATTAGGATAAGTAGTTGTACTTTTAGAGAAGTTTCTAATATAAAATCATAATGGTGCATTAATTCTATGATCACTTGATCTTCACTTAGTGAAATTATTTGAATTTAATTAAAATTAAGGACCTGTCATTTTAGCTTAGCCTTATTGAATGAACTTATTATCTTAGTACATCGTTATTTATCTGAACTCAGTTAACCATAATTAGAACTTATATGAAATTATTAAATTTTATTGACATTAAATTTCTTACGTGCTATGATGACTTATTAGAACTAATTTACTTGAACTTATTAAAAATTATTTAAACTAATATGAACTTGTCGTATTTTAAAAAGAAAATTTAAGTTAAACAAAACAAAGCCTTATTAATTAAAATTTATAATAAATTATTAATCTTGTATGTATACTTGGTGAACACTTTTCTTTGGAGAACTCATGTGAACTTAATTGTACTTATTTAAATAAGTGAAAATAAGTTGAAAAGAATAGGAACAATGGCAACAAACTATAATTTGTTTTCGTTTCTAAAAAGCAACTAATAGAAAATTTGATGTTATCTAGAAACATATAGTAAAGTGACTTGTTTCCAGTGTAAACAAATAAAATATGAATTGCTATATGTTGTTGCTAAATACAAATCCAACAATTTTATTTAATTTTTCAAACTTTCGATAATACAATATATTCATATTGTTCAGCAACAAATTAAAATAACTTGTTTAAAAAGCAAAAACAAAAAATTGAATGCCAATTTCGCAACAACTAAAAAGACTACTTGTTGCAAAAAGAAACACGTTACTAATTAGTTGTCAGAGTTGTTGCTAAAAATGATTGGAGGATCTATTAATTTATAATTCTTAAAAATAATAAAAGAGTTGTTCCTATTCTAACAACAAATATTCGTTGCAATAAAATGGTAACAAATTGAAAATTTGATGCCATCTAACAACAAATAGTGAGACAATTGGTTTCCAATAGAAACAAATCAAAAGTTTGTTTCTATCATTTGTTGAAAAAGACAATACGTTGGTGACAAGCAACAAAATTTTTTTTATTCATTGCTAGAAATCAACAAATGAAAAATATGTTGCCAACCTACGTTTCTAAAATGCCCCCATTTTTGTAGTGCATATAGGTCGCTCGTCTGCTTCTCCAGGCTACGACTGCCTTCGAATTTTTCATAGAACTTGTTGACTAGGGTGGAAAAATTGCCAATGCTACCTGGCTTTAGGTATCCGAGCCATTTGAGGGCAGGACCGGTGAGCGTGGCTCCGAAAGATTTGCACATACAGGATTCCACCAGGTGCCAAGGAATTAACGCTTGCCACATCCGCTGCTTGTACTGGGCAACATGCTCACCTAGATCAGTCGAACCATCATAATTAGCAACAAGGACAGGCAGATTCAGCTTCTTGGGGAGTACGGCCTTCGAGATCCTTTCGACGAACGGAGATTCCGCATAACTGTCAGGATGCTCTACGATGCTTGGCGTTGGAGCTCCAGGGAGCTGGGACATGAGCTTCATGAGACGCCTATTCTGCCTTTTGATCAGGACCATGCGCTTCGCCATGGGATTTGCTTCTCCCCCACCAGGATTCTCTTCTGCGTCATTCGAGGGTTCTTCGTCTTCGAGCTCTGCGTCATCTTCAGATTCGGCATTATCTGAATCAGAGAGATCCCGCATAAGGGGGATGTCGTTCATATTGGCATGACGTCGGACCTTTGAGGCTTACAACTTTTGAATATTTTCTTGCGACGATGAGAAGTCAGTGGCTAACCGCTCATTAGCTTGCTTCATTTCGAGCATCTATGTCCTCATTTGGTCGTATAACCTTTGCATTTCGTCGAGACTTGGTGTTTCACCCATTTGATGAACTTGAACTGTAGTTGATCTGGTTAGGCCCCACGGTGGGCGCCAAACTGTTTATGCTAAAATTTGTCTTTCACGACAGAATTAAAGTTAGGGACACTTTAACCAGATTATGTATATGTCAATGCAAGGAATGAATGCAAAAGGGGATCAATGGGATAAACACACAGGAAATGGTGACGTGGAAAACTCCAATGAAGGTGGGTAAAAACCGCGGGTGGAGATGGATCCACCAATCTACTATCAAGGACTGTTGTTTCCGATGTGTCACAGTCGTTACAGCTTAAGTTCTTTTGATCTAAGTACATAATGTCGAATGTTGTGTAGTATAATCATCATACTCCTTCTTATTTTGTATATCATATGCCCTCTTTTTCTCTTTGGCTTTTTCTCCTTAACTGCACTATGAATTTCCTCGGTAATTACAATGATAACTGCTTCTTCATTATACGAGATTATCCTAATCAAAACTTTAAGTAACGGGATCTACTTCTTTCCTTCATGTAAATGATTTCTTCTAACGACTGTATTTAGCTGAATTAACGCCTGGTCAAACTCTTTCCTTTTTCAGGCCATCGGTTACTGACTGACTTAATCTTCGTATCTTTTCGTCGCGTCTCAGTGTCAAAGTCACTATGTCATCATGTCAATGTCATCCTGCAAAAAACAGCCATAACAGCAATTACCTAAAAACATATGATTTCGAGCTAATTTGGGGTTTTTAGTACAAGGAGGGACCATGAGGGAACAAAAATCAAGTCCAATTTGTTAAGTGAGCTATTGGGCTAATAGCACCAAAGGCATGATAACCAATTCCCATAGGATGGCTTTGAGGAGTATTTGGTATGAAATATGATTGGATATGTTTGGTAATGCCCAAGCGTTATTTGATAATTATCTAAAATGGTATGATAAGGGGTGAATTTTGGCTTTTAGTACAAGGAGGAACAATGGAGGCCCAAAACTTAAATCCACTTGGTTTGGTGAGCTATTGGGCGTAATGGAATCGGTGGCATGATTTTCCAATCCCCATAGGATGGTTTGATGAACAATAATGGGTATGGACTGTGATTGGATGAGTTTGGTATTGCACAAACTCATTTTAGTTATTACCTAAAACCATATAATATGAGGTGAATTTGGGCTTTATACTATAAAGAAGGACAATAGGGGTCCAAAACTTACGTTTATGGGGCTTGGTTAAGTATTAGGCCTAATGGACCTAGTGGCACGATTGTCCAATCCCCATAGAATGACTTTGATGAGGAATGGGTACGGATTGTGGTTGGATGGGTTAGGTAGTGCCCAAACCTTGTTTGGTAATTACCTAAAAGCATATGATATGGGGTCAATTTGGGCGTTTCAGCATGAGGAGGGACACTGGGAGCCCAAAACTCAAGTCTATGGGACTTGCTGAGGTAATGAGCCGAATGGACCCACTGGCATGATTTTCCAATCTCTATAGGATGGGTACGATGAGTAACGGGTATGGGTTGTGATTGAATGGGTTTGGTAATGATCAAACCTTGTTTGGCAATTATATGAAAGCATGTGATCTGGGGTCCATTTAGGCTTTTTAGTACAAGGATGGACAATAAGGGCCCAAAACTCAAGTCCAAGTGGTTTGGTGAGCTATTGAGGCTAAATGACCCAGTGACATGATTGTCCGATCCCCGTTGGATGGCTTTGATGAGTAATGAGTATGGATTTCGATTGGATAGGTTTGGTAATGCCCAAATAATATTTGTTAATTACCTAAAAACATATAATCTGGGGATAGTTTAGGCTTTTTAGTACAAGAAGGGAAAATAGGGGCCCAACACTCATGTACAATGTGTTTAGTGATTTATTGGGCCTAATGGACCATGTGGCATGATTGTCCAATTGCCATAGGATTGCTTTGAGGACTAATAGGTATGGTTAGTGACTAGATAGTTTGATAATGCCTAAATCTTATTTGTTCATTACCTAAATGGATATGATCTAAGTATTTGGGCTTATTACTACAAAGAGGAACAATGAGGCCTAATGAAGGTTGTGGGCTACTAGGCTTAATGGACCTAGTGACATGATTATCCAATCCCCATAGGATGACTGTGATGAGTAATAGGTATGGATTGTGATTGAGTAGGTTTGCTAATGCCCAAACCTTTTTTAGTAATTACCTAAAAGCATATGATCTGAGGTTACTTTGGGCATTTTAGTACATGAAGGGACAGTGGGGGCCCAAAACTCAAGTCCATGGGTTTTGTGAGGTATTGGGCCTAATGGACCTAGTGGCATAATTGTCCAATCCCCATAGGAAGGTTTAATGAGTAATGGGTATGGATTGTCATTGGATGGGTTTGATATTGCGTAAACCATGTTTGGTAATTACCTAAAAGCACATGATTTGGAGTTAATTGGGGATTTTAAATATAATGAGGGGCAATGGGGGCCAAAAACTCAAGTCTATGGGGCTTGGTGAGGTATTGGGCCTAATTGACCCAGTGGCATGATTGTCCAACCCACATAGGATAACTTTAATGAGTAATGGGTATGAATTGTGATTGGTTCAGTTGGGTAATGCCCAAACCTTGTTGGATAATTACTTAAAAGCATATGATCTTGGGTTAATTTAGGCTTTTTATTACAGGGAGGGACAATGGGGGCCAAAAACTCTAGTCCATTGGGTTTGGTGAGGTTTTAGGCCCAATAAACCCGCTGGCGTGATTTTCCAATCCCCATAGGATAGTTTTGATGAGTAATAATAAAGCATTGTGATTGGGAGAACATCCTCCAGTTAGTGGGTTTGGTAATCTCCATAACATGTTTGGTACTTACCTTAAACTATATGGTTGGAGTTAATTTGGGGTTTTTAGTACAAGGATGGACAATGGGGGTCCAATACTCAAGTATTTGATGTGGCATGATTGTCCAATTCCCATATGATGGCTTTGAGGGGTGATGTGTATGGTTTGTGATTAGATAGGTTTTGTAACTCCTAAGTCTTGTTTGGTAATTGCCTAAACAAATATGATGTTGGTATTTGGGCTTACTACAAGGAGGAACAATGGGGGCCTAAAACTCTAGTCCATGGGCTTTGGTGAAATATTGGGCCTACTGGACCCAGTGACATAATTATCCAATCCAGGAGGATGGCTTTAATGAATACTGGGTATGGATTGTGATTGGGTAGGTTTGGTAATGCCCAAATCTTGTTTGGTAATTACCTAAAAGCATATGATCTGGGGTTAAATTTAGGCTTTTTAGTACAAGGAGGAACAATGAGGGCGCAAAACTCAGGTCAATGGGTTTGATTTGGGCCTAATGGACTCAGTGTCATAAGTGTCCAATCTCCATAGGATGGTTTGATGAGTAATGAGCATGGATTGTCATTGGATGGGATTTGTATTGCCTTTATCATGTTTGGTAATTACCTAAAAGCATACGATATGGGGCCAATTTGAGTTTCTAATATAAGGAGGACAATGGGGCCCTGAAACTCAAGTCCATGGGGCTTGGTGAGGTATGGGACCTAATGGAGCCAGTGGCATTATTGTCCAACCCCCATAATATAGCTTTGATGAGTAATGGGTATGAATTGTGATTGATAGGGTTGGGTAATGCCCAATCCTTGTTTAATAATTACCTAAAATCATATTATATGTAGTTAATTTGGAATTTTACTACAAGGAGGGACAATGGGGGCCCAAAACGAAAGTTCATGGGGTTTGGTGAGGTATTAATGGACCCAATGGTATGATTGTCCAATCCCCATAGGATGGTTTGATGAGTAATAGTATGGATTGTGATTGGATAAATTTGGTAATGCCCAAATCTTGTTCGGTAATTACCTAAGACCATAAGATCTGGGGTATATTTCGGCTTTTTAGTACGATGAGGGAAAATGGGGGCCCAAAACTCAAATCCACTGGGTCTGGTAAGGTATTGGGCCTAATGGACTCAGTGACATGATTATCCAATCCTCATAGGATACGTTTGAAATGTAATGATAAAGGATAATTATTTGGTAGGTTCGATAAAGTCTAAAACGTTTTTGGTAATTACTTAAAAGTATTTTATCTAGGGTCCATTTGGGTTTTTTAGTTTAAGGAGGGACAATGGGTGCCTAATATTCAGGACAATGGGGGCCCAATACCCAGCACAATGGGATTTTGAGAGGTTTTTGGCCTAATGGACCCTGTGGCATGACTGTCCAATCCCCATAGGATAGCTTTGATGAGTAATGGTAAAGGATTGTGATTGAGAGAAGATCTTCCACTTGGTGGGTTTGGTAATCCCAAAACATAAATGGTAGTTACCTTAAAGCATATGATTGGGGCTAATTTGGACTTTTTAGTACAAGAATGGACAATGGAGGCCCAAAACTCAACTTCATGGGTTTGTTGAGTAATTAGGCCTAATGGACAAACTGGCATGATTGCCCAACCCTCATAGGATGGATTTTATAAGTAATGGGTATGGATTGTGATTGGATAGGTTTGGTAATACTCAAACCATATTTGGAAATTAACGAAAAGCATATGATTTCGGGCTAATTTGGGCTTTTTAGTACAAGGAGGGACCAACGAGGGTCGAAAACTTAAGTCAAATGGACTTGGTGAGCTATTGGGCATAATGGACCTAGTGGCATGATTATCCAATTCCCATATATAGGATGGATTTGAGGAGTAATGAGTATGGAATTTGGTTGGATATGTTTGGTAATGCCCAAGCATTGTTTGGTAATTACCTAAAAGGATATGGTCTGGGGTGAATTTGGGTTTTTTACTACAAGGAGTTATAATAAGGGCCCAAAACTCAAGTCTATGTAGCTTGGTGAGGTATTGGACCGAATGAACCTAGAGGCATGATTGTCCAAACCCTATAGGATAGCTTCGATGAGTAACGAGTATTAATTGTGATTGGATGAGTTTGGTAATGACCAAACCTTGTTTGGTAATGATTTGAAAGCATATGATCTGGGGTCTATTTGGGCTTTTTAGTATAAGGAGGGACAATCGGGGCCAAACTCAAGTCCATGGGATTTGGGAAGCTATTGGGCCTAATGGACCTAGTGACATCATTGTCCGATCCCCATAGGATGGTTTTAATGTGTAATAGGTATGAATTGTGATTGGATAGGTTCGGTAATCGCAAACAATGTTTGGTAATTACCTAAAACCATGATCTGGGGCTAGCTTTGGCTTTTTAGTACAAGGAAGGACAATGGGGGCCCAATACTCAAGTACAATAGGTTTATTGACTTATTGGGCCTAAAGCAATACATGGCATGATTGTCCAATCCCCATAGGATAGCTTCGAGGGGTGATGGGTATGGTTTGTGATTGGATATGTTTGGTAATCCTAAGTCTTGTTTGGTAGCTACCTAAACGAATTCGATCTTGGTGTTTGGGATTATTACTAAGAGGAGGAACAATGGGGGCCTAAAACTCAAGTCCATGGGATTTGGTGAGCTATTGGGGCTAATGGATCCAGTGACATGATTATCCAATCCCCATAGGATGGTTTTCATGAGTAATAGGTATGGATTGTGATTGGATAGGTTTGGTAATGCCCAAACGTTGTTTGGTAATCACCTAAAGCATATGATTTGGGGTTACTTTGGGCATTTTAGTACACGGAGGGACAATGGGTTCGCAGAACTCAGGTAGATGGGTTTGGTTTGGGCCTAATGGATCCAGTGGCATAAATGTCAAATCCCCATATGATGGTTTGATGAGTAATGAGTATGGATTGTCATTGGATGGGTTTGGTATTCCCTAAACCATGTTTGGTAATTACCTTAAAGCATATGATCGGGGTTAATTTGGGCTTTTTAGTACAAGGATGGACAATGGGGCCGAAAACTCAACTTCATGGGTTTGTTGAGCAATTACGCCTAATGGACCCAGTGGCATAATTATCCAATCCTCATAGGATGGATTTGATGAGTAATGGATATAGATTGTGATTGGATAGGTTTGGTAATACCCAAACCATATTGGGGAATTAACGAAAAACATATGATTTCGGTCTAATTTGGGCTTTTTAGCAAAATGAGGGACCCGTGAGGGTCAAAAACTCAAGTCCAATGGGTTTGGTGAGCTATTGGGCCTAATGGACCCAATGACATGATTATTCAATCCCCATAAGATGGCTTTGAGGAGTAATGGGTGTGGAATATGATTGGATAGGTTTGGTAATTACCTAGCGTTGTTTGGTAATTACCTAAAGGATATGGTCTAGGGTGAATTTGAGCTTTTTAGTACGAGGAGGGACAATGGGGGATCCAAAACAGAAGACTATGGGGCATCGTGAGATATTAGTCTGAATCGACCTAGTGACATGATTATCTAATCCCTATAGGATGGTTTCGATGAGTAACGGGTATGAATTGTGATTGGATGGGTTTGGTAATGACCAAACATTCTTTTGTAATGACCAAACCATGTTTGGTAATTACTTGAAAGCATATGATCTGGGTTCCATTTGGCCTTTTTAGTTGAAGAAGAGACAATTAGGGCCCAAAACTCAAGTCCATGGGGTTTGATGAGCTATTGGGCCTAATGGACCAAGTGACATGATTATCCAATCCCCATAAGTTGGCTCTGATGAGTAATGGGTATGGATTGTGATTGGATAAGTTTGATAATGGCCAAACAATATTTGCTAATTACCTGAAAGCATGATCTGGGGCTAATTTAGGCTTTTTAGTACAAAGAGGGACAATGGGGGCCCAAAACTAAGTACAATGGGTTTGGTGACTTTTTGGGCCTAATGGACCTCGTGGCATGTTTGTCCAATCCCCATAGGATGGCTTTGAGGAGTAATGGGAATGGTTTGTGATTGGATAGTTTTGGTAATGTCTAACTCTTGTTTAGTAATTAATAAACCGATATGATCTGGGTATTTGGGATTATTATTACAAGGAGGAACAATGGGGGCCTAAAACTCAAGTCCATGGGGTTTGGTAAGCTATTTGGCGTAATGAACCGAGTGACAAGAGTTTCCAATCCCCATAGGATTGCTTTGATGAGTAATGGGTATGTATTATGATTGGTAGTTTCGGTAGTGCCTAGACCATGTCTGTTAATTACCTAAAAACATATGATCTGGGGTTACTTTGGGAATTTTAGTACAAAGAGGGATAATGTGGGCCCAAAACTCAGATTCATGGGGTTTTGTGAGGTATTGGCATAATTGTCCGATCCCCATAGGATGGTTTGATTAGTAATGGGTATAGATTGTCATTGGATGGGTTTTGTATTGCTTAAACCATGTTTGATAATTACCCAAAAGCATATGATCTAGGGTCAATTTGAGCTTTTTAATACAATGAGGGACAATGGGGGTCCAAAAGTCAAGTCTCTGGGGATTGGCGAGGTATTGATCCTAATGGAGCAAGTGACATGATTGTCCGATCCCCATAGGATGGCTTTGATGAGTAATTATAAAGGATTGTGATTGGGACAACATCCTCTCTTAACGCATATGATTGGGGTTAGTTAGGGCTTTTTAGGATAATGATGGACAATAGGGGCCAAAAACTAAACTTCATGGGTTCGGTGAGCTATTGGACCTAATGGACCCAGGGGCATGATTGTCAAATCCTTATAGGACGAATTTAAGGAGTAATAGGTATGGATTGTGATTGGATAGGTTTGGGAATACCCAAATTATATTTGGTAATTACCTTAAAACATATAATTTCGGGCTAGTTTGGGCTTTTTAGTACAAGGAGGGACATGAGGGTCCAAAGCTCAAGTCCAATGGGTTTGGTGAGCTATTGGGCCTAATGGTCCCAGTGACATAATTATCCAATCCCTATAGGATGGTTTTGAGGAGTATTAGGTATGCAATATGATTGGATAGGTTTGGTAATGCCCAAGCGTTGTTTGGTAATTACCTAAAAGGATATATGGTCTCTTGTGTATTTGGGCTTTTTAGTACAAGGAGGGACAACGAGGGCCCAAAATTCAAGTCCATGGGGTTTGGTGAGCCACTGGGCTTATTGGACCCAGTGGCATGATTATCCAATCCCATAGGATGTCTTTGATGAATAATGGATATGGATTGTCATTGGGTATGTTTTTGCTAATGCCCAATCCTTGTTTTGTAATTACCTAAAATGATATGAATTTGGTTACTTGGGGAATTTTAGTACAAGGATGGACAATGGGGGCTTAAAACTCAGATCCATGGGGTTTGGTGGGGGTATTGGGCCTAATGGACACAGTGACATAATTATCCAATCCTCATAGGATGGTTTGGTGAGTAATGGGTATAGATTGTCATTGGATGGGTTGGTATTGCCTAAAGCATGTTTGGTAATTACCTAAAAGCATATGATCTATGGTCAATTTGGGCTTTTTAATACAAAGAGGGACAATAGGGACCCAAACTCAATTCTATGGGGGATTAATGAGGTATTGGGCCAAATGGACCCACTGGCATGATTGCCTAATTCCCATAGGATGACTTTGATGAGTAATGATAAAGGATTGTGATTGGGAGAACATCCTCCTTTTAGTGGGTTTGTTGATCCCCATAACGTGTTTGCTAGTTACCTCAAAGCATATGATTGGGGTTTGTTTGGGCTTTTCAGGACAAGGATGGACAATGGGGAACCAAAACTCAACTTCATGGGTTTGGTGAGATATTTAGCCTAATGGACTTAGCGTCATGATTGTCCAATCCCAATATGATGACTTTGATGAGTAACGGGTAATTGTGATTGGATAAGTTTAGTAATGCCCAAAGAATGTTTGGTAATTACCTAAAAGCATATGATTTGAGGTTAATTTGGGCTTTTTTGTACAAGGACGGACGATGGGGGCCCAAAACTCAAGTTCAATGGGTTTGGTGAGTTATTGTGCTTAATGGACCCATTGGCATGATTGTCCAATCCCCATAGGATGGCTTTGATGAGTAATAGTTATGGAATGTGATTGGATAGATTTGGTAATACCCAAACCATGTTTGGTAATGACCTAAAAGCATATGATTTGAGGTTAATTTGGGCTTTTTAGTAAAAGGAGGGACAATGGGGGCCTTAACTCAAATCCGTGTTTGTTTTTTTTGAGGTTTTGGACCTAATGGACCCAGTGGCTTGATTATCCAATCCCCATAGGATGCCTTTGATAACTCATAATAAAGGATTGTGATTAGGAGAACATCCTTTACTAATTAGTGGGTTTGGTATTCCCTAGAACATGTTTGGTAGTTACTGAAAGTGCAAGTGACACTCAAGAAGGGGGGGGGGGGGGGGGGAGGGGTGAATTGAGTGTTGTCCGAATGTTGTAAATTTTTCGATCAATTGTAAGAACAATTATGGAACAGTTCTCAAGCAGCGGAAATAAAAGCAATAAATCAACAACACAAAGATTTAACGAGGTTCGACTTCTAATAAGTCTACGTCCTCCACTCACTCACTCTTTTTATTAATCAACTCAGAAAAACAAAAAGAACTACACTCAATCACTTATGCACCTGCGCACAAGATGATTCCCCAACACCCACCTATGGATGTTCGACCCAACCACCAACTATGATGGTTCAAAAGAAGTGAATCCCCGATCAACTTCCCCAGCAAACTGAACTCACAATTTGCTCACTTACAACAAGTTTTCTCTCAAGAAAAACAACCTTACACCTAGAATGAGAGTACTTTAAGATCTATGTGGTATTCGGTTTATCTTAGATTTAAGAGCTCAAGAGATGAAATGCTTTTGCTTAGATATTCTGAAAATATGCGCGCAAAGCTTGGGGTTGTGTACTAGCCAGAACTCCTTAAGTAAGCCTTTGGCTCTGAATAATAGGTGATATTATGAAGTATATTTTCCTTAGAATTATGGAAATTATTCCAAGGAAAATATACTCAGTATAATATCACATAATACACTTGCCATACTTAAGAAATCTTCCTTGCACAACAAACCATGCATCCGTGTATTTTGAAAAGTAATTTTGCGCGGAAAGAAAAACTTTCCTAAAATACGAATGCATGAAGTAAATCCTAGAGGACTGGTTCAGATATGTTCCCAGACTGTTCTAAACAACCAAGTATTACTTGTAGTTGTGTATGACAAGTAACCGAGGTTTCTTGTCATCCAAAACTAGCTCATCTCTCTAGTTTCAAACCTTTAGTGCATCAAAACCTTTATACCACTTACATTGCATCTAAGATCTAAGAGTATTACAAAATGATCTTGGTCTTCATGCTATTCTTCAAGACTTGGCTTCACAAGCTTTGTCTTTTCATCCATTGAACTTGTTCTTTTAATACATGCACATGCAACCAGAAACATGTATGTAATATGAAAGTTCAATGTGGTTTGTCATCAATCAAAACTCAAACTAGGAAACTCAACAAATTCCTTTGATGATGACAAAACCTGAAGTTCCCCCTGCAAATAATATCATTAGTTTTGAGAAATTTTTCAAAAATTTAGAATTCTTAAGAAAGAACTTAAGGCACAGGTCTCGTACTGTTCCTGTAGATTAAGCATTATTTTTACAAGTACACCAGTTCACAACTAACTGACAACAGTTTAAGAAAGAGATTCTAAGTACCATGGACAAATACCAACTAGACTCAGAGCTCTTAGACTTAAACATGCATTCGTAAGAAGAACATCAGTAGTTGTTCAGACTTATTTCTAAGCCATTAGGGTGAAAAGAAGTAAAGTGCTTTGAATACACTCACTTCCAGACCACTACTGATCTGCCACCTCTAACAAGGCACTCAACCTTGCTCTAGTTGCTGCAACACACACAGGTTGTAACACTAGACCTGCTTCCCCCTAAGATTTGGTGGAAAAGATCACAAAACTTCACACCTGCTTCCCCCTTTTGGCATCATCAAAATAAATCAAGGAAACAAACAAATGAACAAATAACAAAACACTACCGGTAGATAAACTATCAATTGTGTGAAGTTCGTGCTAAATAGGCAGCTCAAACAGCATTTTAGGGATATGATGATGCTACCATTGTTCCTGCAAAGTACCAAAAGCTATAAGTCCTAAATAGTAGTTATTACAGACCAATAATAGACCAAATTACATAAGATCAAATGTTTTTGTAATTTGGGAAGGGGGGGTAACCAGATATAAAATTCAATAAAAGAGAGGGGTTAGCAGCAAAATAGAATAAGAAGAAAAGAGAAGAAATCAATCAGCTCCAGAGTCGTTTTCAGTCCCATCATCTTCTTCCTTATCATGATTCTCTGAAACATCTTCTTCATTTTCTTCCTCCTCCTCTTCGTCTTTCTCTTCCTCCTCCTCTTCTTCTTTCTCTTCCTCATCCTCTTCTTCTTTCTCTCCCTCGGAAACCAGTTCATCATCATCTTCATCACCAGCAGCATGGGATGACTCTCCTTTGCCTCAGAATCCTCTCACCCTGAATACCAGCTTTGTCAAGGCGAACCTCAACTCTCCTATAGGATTCCTGAAGTGCAGAGCAAAGTTGAGTAACACTATTCAGCATATTCTGCATCATCTAGTTCTGGTCACTCAACTGCTTCACCAAGGCATAAGTAGCCTGAACTGATTCCGTACTGGTCCCTGCACCAGCTGCATCACCCTTTGCTTTACCCTTCATTTTCAGAACACCACCTGGATATGACATGCCCTTCTGACCTATAATCTGATTCGTAAGATGAGACATGGTGCCATAGTCTCACGCCATACGAATTTTCCAATGCTTGAATACTAAGGTCAGCCATCCTCCATAGGGCAGTGCATGCTTAGCCTTCTCCACACAGCAGATCATGTGACCCAACACCATAGCAGGGAGGTTGACGGGAATATGTTCCATGAGACAGTATATGAGAACACTATCCATCAACCGGACACTCATGCGGCCTTGTGCTCTGGGAAACACAATCTTTGAGGCTATGGTATGAAATATCCTCATGATTGGCTCCCTTAAGTGACCAATGGTGTACCCCTGCTTTGGGTCAGATGGACCAGTGAACAACCTGGTCTGGATCTGTTCTGCTGTGAGTCCTTTAACTGTGGGCCAGTTCTTCCTTGAGTGCACATCAAGTCCCTTGTTTGGGACTTTGAGAATTTCAGCCAAAAACATCTCAGATAAATTAATGGGAGTGCCCTTAACAAAAGCAAAGTAGGACCCATCGTCCTTAGTATGCAGGTGTTCATAAAATTTGTTGAACCCTAGTTTTGATGATAACAAAGAAACAAAGATGCAAACTAAGTTGTGAACTAATGAGTTATTTAAGTGTATGGTGCTTAAGGTATCAATGAAAGGAAGTGGGAGAATACGAAGTCAAGGAAGAAGTCAAGAGAGGATTTCAAAGGCTAAGTAAAGAAGTTTCTAAGTTGATACTGGAGCAACATTGGATCAAGAAGAATAGAAGCTAGGCGTTTTATTTTCTAGTTCCAATGTAAAGGAACAAAGAAAGAATGGTAAGGAACAGTGGCAGTTTATTTGAGAATGAGAGTTTGTTCCTTTGTAAGGAACAAACTAAGTGGCACTAAACGATATGTTAAAGGAACTTAGTTAATAAAAGGAACTAGACTTAGGCGTGCAACAATTAACGGTTAAAATATATTGAGTAAGTCATGCCTAAATTATAGGAAATTAGTTATATCTAATTTCAAATGATAAAATCAGTTTTAAAAAGAAAATCTGTTTAGAAAAAGATTTTATTTTTCGGAAAAATAAGAAAATAAATATCCGGTTTTAGAAAGAATTTTTTAAAAGATATTATTTTCTTAAAGATTAAAAATTCAGTTTTAAAGATAAAAAGTGTTTTAAAAACTGATTTTCGGATAAATCAAGGAACTCCTATTACTTAGGAGTAATGGCTAAAATATATCCACGTTCATTTATAGTTCATGGGATCATGGGACATGATGTGAAACGTGTTCCTTAGGGGAAGGAACATCATGGGTTAATGGACTAAAACTGTACTCGAGTTTTAATCTCACGTTCTTCATGATTAACTCTATAAATATAGAAGTCTAGATAAGTTCCAAATGTGTCTGACTAAGTAATTAAGTGAGTTTAACTAATTAAGTGTCAGTGCCTTCATTCTCTCATAATAGCCATTTGTTCTTTGCCTTCTTACTCTAATTCCACTAAGCTTATTTCGATCAATTGTATTTTGGTTTTTGGGGAAGGGAACTTTGAGTGAAGTTCTGTAAGAGAGAGGCTTTGAGTGAAGCTTGTATGTGTGAGAAAAACTTCGAGTGAAGTTGAGAGGAACTGCTGTTAAGGGAACAGTGGCTCAGGAACTTGAGTTTAGGAACTCAAGGTGTGGCTCGAGTTAGAATTAGGTTGTAACAAAGTTGTTTGGCCTAATTAGTGAAAGTGTTGAGTTTAAAATCCCTAGTGGTCGAGGTTGTTTTTCTTATTGGGCCCAAGAAGTTTTTCCTCGTAAAAATCCCTTGTGTTCCTTTGCTTGTTTATTCGTTTAAGTTTTAATTTCCGCAAAAAGTTACGTTTATTTCTACACCTACAATTCACCCCCCTCTTGTAGTGTTCCTAGGGAAATAACAATTGGTATCAGAGCTAGAACTCACGTAAGATAGGAAACCCTATTGAGAAAAAGATCCAAGGAACAATGAATACCACCGAGAAACTTGAAGAAGGTTATTCCACTCAAAGGCCTCCTATGTTCAATGGGAAGTACTACAACTATTGGAAGAACCGCATGGAGATATTCATCAAAGCTGAAAACTATCAGGTATGGAGAGTCATTGAAGTTGGTGATTTCGAAGTCACAACTACAAATGACAAAAATGAGGTAACTCTAAAACCCCTCTCTGATTATGACAAATCTGATTTTGAAAAAATGGAAGTAAATGCCATGGCTATTAAACTGTTGCATTGTGGACTTGGACCCCATGAACATAATAGGATCATGGGATGCAAATCCGCAAAGCAAATATGGGATTTACTAGAAGTAACCCCAAGGAACTAATGAAGTTAAAAGATCGAAAATTGATTTACTTATGAATCAATATGAACTGTTCTGCATGAAATCAAGAAAGCATCCGAGACATGTTTACTCGTTTTACTAACATTATAATGAGTTGGCTTCTCTTGGAAAGTTTATTTCATCTGAGGAACAGGTTCGAAAGGTTCTTAGGAGTCTTCCTAAGGACAGATGGATGGCTAAAGTCACTGCTCTTCAAGAAACAAAAGACTTCACTAAGTTCAACTTAGAACAGCTGGCAGGGTCACTTATGACTCATGAGCTTCACCTTGATACTGAATATGGTGAAAGCTCCAAATCAAAATCAATTGCTCTCAAAGCAGATGATGAAGATGATTCGGACTCAGAAGAAGAAGAAGCAGCCCTCATGGTTCGAAAATTTCGAAAGATGTACAGGAACATGAAGAATGGAAACTTCAAAGGTAAAACTAAGAAATTTTCTAACAAAGCTGCTTGTCATAAATGTGGTAGTACAGATCACTTCATCAAGGAATGTCCTCTTTGGGAAAATGACAAAACCAAAGAAAGGAACAAGGAACGCTTTGCTGAAAGGAACAAAGAATCAAAAGCACCTTTCTCTAAGGCAAATGTGCGCAAAGCTATGATAGCTGCTTGGGGAGATTCAGAGACGGAAGAAGAAGAGGAACAACCAACTGAAGAAACAGCAAACCTTTGCCTCATGGCAAACACTGACGAAAAAGAAGATGAAGAAAAAGTTGAGGTAAGTCAACATGGACTTGAGTCAGAACTAGATGGTAAAACTAGGCCTGAAATATATGATCTTCTTTATGATGCAATTCTTGAATGTAGAGATGAACGTGAAAAACGTGAACAAACGGAACAAGCCTTAAAAGTTTGCAAGGAACACATAGAATGGCTTAAGAAAATGAGAACAGATGTTGAAACAAGATTCTTTGATTTATTTGATAAAAACTAAAAATCAAAGAATTTATGAAAGTTTGAAAAATGAAAATTATCTAATTAATTTAGAGATTTCACACTTGAAGGAGTTTGTCCCTGTTCTGAGTTCCTTTGATATAAGATCAACCCCTTTGAAAGGATACAGATCTGAGATTGAAAAAATGAATAAAGAGAAAAATATTTTAAAGGAACAGATCTGTAATCTTAAAAAGGAACTGGTTGTCGCAAGGAACAGAGGCAAAATCATGAAAGTTCCTAAGTGGATTGAGAAACCACAGACCAAGAGGAAGGAAGGTCTTGGTTTTGAAAACTACAAGAAAAGGAACAAGACAAAGAAATATGTTGATCTACCTAGTGACAAGTTTTGTATGTATTGTGGCAAGGTAGGTCATTACATAAATCAATGTCAATTAAAATCTGAAATGATTGGGAAAAACGTGATGGGGTTCCTACAACTAACACCTAGTTGATTTTTGCAGGTTGGAGTGAGGGGGAACAACACATGGTATCTCGATAGTGGTTGTTCCAAGCACATGACAGGAGACAAAACGAAGTTTCTCTCACTCACAACCTGTGAAGGTGGAAGTGTAACATTTGGTGATAATAAGAAAGGTAACATAGTTGCTATGGGTAAGGTCGGTAAGTCACCACTACACTCCATTGAAAATGTATTTTTAGTTGAAGGTCTAAAACATAATCTATTAAGCATTTCTCAATTCTGTGACAAAGGAAATACTGTAAAATTTGATAAAGAAAAATGCTTGATCATCAACATTAAAACTAAGAAGGTTATTCTTGGAAGGAACAAGGAAAGGGAACACATACATTGTGGATCTAGACCTTGTTCCTCAAATCAATTTAACTTGTCTTAGTGTTATTGAAGATGATTCACTTCTTTGGCACAAGCGTTAGGACATGCTAGCTTTTCATTACTTGAGAAACTTAGATCAAAAGATCTTGTTTTAGGATTACCATCCATAAAATTTCATAATGATCAAGTTTGTGACGCATGTGCACGAGGTAAGCAAGTAAGATCCTCTTTCAAATCTAAAACGATTGTAAGTACCACTAAACCATTAGAATTAATTCATATGGACTTATGTGGACCCATAAGACTTCAAAGCTGAAGTGGAAAGAGGTATGTACTTGTAATTGTAGATGACTACTCTAGGTACACTTGGGTTATTTTTCTCACTAGTAAAGATGAAACTTATGATGAGTTCCTCAAAGAGTTCAAAACTTAAGTGGACATAAAATAATGCACATTAGATCAGATCATGGCAAGGAATTCGAAAATTGTAAATTTGATGACTTAAGCAGAGATAATGGCCTAGATCATAATTTTTCTGCCCTAGAACACCACAACAAAATGGTGTTGTAGAAAGGAAAAATAGAACTTTGGAGGAAATGTCTAGAACCATGTTGATTGCTAGTGAACTTCCAAGGAACTTTTGGGCTGAAGTTGTTAATACTGCTTGTCACATAATAAATCGTGCCATGATGAGACCTATCATTAATAAAACTCCTTATGAACTTTATTTTGGAAAGAAACCAATATCACATATTTTAGAACATTTGGGTGCTAATGTTATGTGCATAATAATGGAAAAGATAATCTTGGAAATTTGATGCAAGGAGTGATGAAGCAACATTTTTAGGAATTTCCTCACATAGTAAAGCTTATAGAGTATATAATAAAAGAACTATGTGTGTTGAAGAAAGCATTCACGTAATCTTTGATGAATCTGACAAATATAATCCAAGTATATAGGTTGATGACTATGAGATAGGGTTAGCACAACCAAGTACAAGGAACGCAGGTTAGCACAACCAAGTACAAGGAACGCAGATTAATATAACTGTTAAAATTATATTTGAGTAAGTCATGCCTAAATTTTAGGAAATTAGTTATATCTAATTTCAAATGATAAAATCAGTTTTAAAAAGAAAATCTGTTTAAGAAAAAGATTTTATTTTTCGGAAAAATTAGGAAAATAAATATCGGTTTTTAGAAAGAATTTGTTTAAAAGATATTATTTTCTTAAAGATTAAAAATTCAGTTTTAAAGATAAAAAGTGTTTTTAGAAAACTGATTTTCGGATAAAGCTAAGGAACTCCTATTACTTAGGAGTAATGGCTAAAATATATCCACGTTCATTTATAGTTCATGGGATCATGGGACATAATGTGAAACGTGTTCCTTAGGGGAAGGAACATCATGAGTTAATGGATTAAACGTGTACTCTAGTTTCAATCCCACGTTCTTCATGATTAACACTATAAATATAGAAGTCTAGATAAGTTCCAAAATGTGTCTGACTAAGTAATTAAGTGAGTTTAACTAATTAAGTGTCAGTGCCTTCATTCTCTCATAATAGCCATTTGTTCTTTGCCTTCTTACTCTAATTCCACTAAGCTTATTTCGATCAATTGTATTTTGGTTTTTGGGGTAAGGACCTTTGAGTGAAGTTCTGTAAGAGAGAGGCTTTGAGTGAAGCTTGTATGTGTGAGAAAACTTCGAGTGAAGTTGAGAGGAACTGCTGTTAAGGGAACAGTGGCTCAGGAACTTGAGTTTAGGAACTCAAGGAGTGGCTCGAGTTAGAATTAGGTTGTAAAAAGTTGTTTGGCCTAATTAGTGAAAGTGTTGAGTTTAAAATCCCTAGTGGTCGATGTTTTTTCTTGTTGGGCCCAAGAAGTTTTTCCTCGTAAAAATCCCTTGTATTCCTCTAGCTTGTTTATTCGTTTAAGTTTTAATTTCCGCAAAAAGTTACGTTTATTTCTACACCTACAATTCACCCCCCTCTTATAGTGTTCCTAGGGAAATTACAAAATTCCTCAACCAAAGGCATAAACACATCAAGTTCTTTTGCACACAAAACAGACCATTTCTGAAATTCTAAAGCTTCCTTAACCTCATGCAAGAATATCTGATCAACCCAACTCTTTGCAACAGAAAAACAAACCAGAATAGACCTATCCCTCAAATCATACAAAGACTCGGGAGTGATAGACTTACTTTTCTTGGGTTTAGAACCCTCTGCTGTAACAATAGTAGGCAGCTTCCTCTTTTTGTCAGCTGGGAACTGGTCTGATTCTGGTTCATGCGCAATCCCCTTGCCTTTGGAAGTTTCAGCACCCTTCCTAGCAACCGTCTTTACCCTTGTGCCCTTGCTAGCAACACCCTTCTTCTTAGTAACTTCCCCCTCAACATCAGCACCTTCCTTCTTCTTTAATTTCTCCACTGGTTTGGGTGTGAGCTTAGGGGTAGGGAGTTTGGGCTTAGTGGTTTTGACTGGCTGTTTTGTGGTTTTGGTAACCTCCTTCTCAACTTCTTCTTCCTTCACCTCCTGATTTTCTGGTTCTGGCTCACTCATCGGCTCCGACTCCTCTGGCTTAGACTCCTCAACCAGTTTTGGTGAGGGAGCCTTTGATTTTGGTGTGACAGGCTTTTTGGGAGTGGTGGTTTTTGTAACTTTGAAAGTGGCGGTTTTGGCGGTTGATTTTGGAGTTACCGCTTTTGTGGTGGATTTGGGTGTAGTGGTTTTTGTAGTGGAGGATTTTGTGGTTGCTGGCTTCTCTGAAGTGGTGGATTGTGTGGTTGCTGGCTTCTTTGAATTCCTCCGTATTAAAGGTTCTTCTTCCTCATCTTCAACCTCTTCCTCCATAACTGGTTCCTCCATTGCTTCAGCCAAATCCTTTGTTTTCTTAGTTTCAATTTCGGGAGATTCTTCAACCTCCTTTTCTACCAACCTAGTACTCCTTCTTTTTGACATGATGAGACTGAATTCACTCTGTTTTGAGCACTTAAGAACAAGAAAAGAAAACTTGAACAATTTGTGTTTCAAGAATTCGAGAAAGAAAGGAGTAGAAAAAGAAATTAGGGTTTGATCGAGAGAATATAAGCAACGAAAGGAAAAAGAAATCAGGAAAATATGTGATCAAAGAGAATAAGAAAGAAATAAGTGAAGTATGATCACATGCAAGAATATATATAAGATGGCAAGAAAATAATCAAACGGATATATCCGTTCTTCGTAAACTGCAGTTGCCTTAATTACAACCGTCACTTCATTTATTTTCCTAATTTGAAATTTGGAAAATAAATAAAATATTCAGAGAATAACCGCCTCAAGAATCTGGTTCCAAAGTGGTTTGCAACTGGTCTGTGCCAACTTACCTTTTTAAGACTTATGCTTAAGTACCCAAGTACTAAGATGATCAGTTCAGCATCACATAAGAACTTTGTGAGCCCTAAAAAGCAGAAGAAAAAAAAATGTACAAAAGAAAGAGAAATATATACACAAATTGACATCATTTGACTAGCCAAAGGGACAAGTCAAGACCTAATAAGAGCTCATTGTCTAATCTTAATCATACCCAACAAGGTACGAAGCTTGATGAACACTTCTCTACTCAAAGGTTCTGTAAATATGTCAGCTAGTTGATCTTCTGACCTGCAAAAATCAACTCAATATTACCTTTTCAACATTGTCCTTAGAAAATGTGCCTAATCTCAATATGCTTGGTTTTAGAATGCTGGACAGGGTTTTTCGAAATATTGATTACACTTGTGTTATCACATAAAATAGGAAACACTTACGAAACAGACCCAAAATCTTAGTTGTGACTTTATCCACACAACACAACAAATGTACTCATCATCTGTGGATAGTGCTACTGAATTTTGTTTCTTTGATCCCCATGAATGAAGAACCTAAGAAGTGGGCCATTCCAGAAGTACTCTCCTTCATAATAAACCGCAAAGTCAGCATCTGTGTATCCAATGAGGCTCATGCTGCTGCTCTTTGGATACCACAAACACATATCATCAGTACCATTGAGATATCTAAGAATCCTTTTAACAACCTTTAGGTGAGATTCTTTAGGGTTGCTTTGAAATCTCGCACACAACCCTACTGAAAACACTATATCTGGCCTACTGGCTGTTAAGTAGAGCAATGAGCCAATCATACCTCTGTATAGCTTTCCCTCAACATCCTTTCCCTTCTCACCAAGCCTCAATTTTATAAAAGTTGGAATAGGTGTTTCATAGGACTTGCTATCTTGCAGACCATACCTCTTCAGCAGCTCCTTGAGGTATTTTTGTTGATGGATCATGACTCCATCTTTGGTTTGCTTGATTTGAAGCCGAAGGAAGAATCCAAGTTCTCCCATCATACTCATCTCAAATTCGTTCTTCATCAAATCTGCAAACTCATTACACAAATCAGGGTTAGTAGCTCCGAACAAAATATCATCAACATATATTTGGACCACTAACAGATCAGTTTCCCTTTCTTTCAAGAATAGTGTCTTGTCAACTGATGTGTCTATTTTATATAGAATTTTACCCCCGTTCCCCATGAATTATTAGTATTAATCGCGCTCTTCGGAGCCCTTTTTAGTACTAATGTGTGTCTTGTAGTGTGTTTGTGTTTTCAGACTGATTATTGTAGGAACAAGCATATTTTGGTGCATTTCTTACCGTTTGATACCACTGCAAGAGATGGGAAGTCATGACGCGTTGAGAGCCGAAAAACCTGGTAACCGCCCTATCGGGCGACATCTGCCCCGGTGGGTCGGGCGAGTTTTCCTTAGCCAGAATTTAGAAGCGAAGGTTCAAGAGAAATTTGCTCCCGCGCCCGACCGGGCGAAATCCGCCCCGGTGGGTCGGGCGAATTTTACTTAGCATATTTTTGTAGATTAAAGGAGCCAAGCCAACTGCAAATGCGGGCCCGACCCGGCGAAATCCACCCGGGTCGGTCGGGCGAGGCGAATGAAGAGTTGCTGAAAGGCGCCCGGTCAGGCGCGATGAAGGAAAAGGAACACCTGACGACCGCCCGGTCGGGCGGAACGATTTATGGGCTGTTTTGAGCGCGTGTTGCGCCACTTTTACAAGACATATAAATACTTATTTTCTTATAGTTAAAAGTTACGCCTTTTTATTAGAGAATACATTTTATTACTTTTTAGAGAGGTTTTGAGAAGACTCCATTGTTGAACATTGATTACTCGCTTTGATTTCTCAAGTAAAGACTAAGTTTTCTTAATCTCTTCTTTCCTTCATTATTAGTATGTCTTTTAATTTGTTTATTTTTGTTTTGTTATTCAATTATGTGTGAGTAGTCTATTAATCTAGGATTAAGTTAAACCTAGCAATGATTAATACTGAATTCGTCCATTAATCCCAAGTTTTGTGATCAATTGTTCTTGTTTGATTGAATTGTTCTTATGCTCATTATCATACTAGGGATAGATATTTTGATTTGACTCCATATATCTTTTTTCAATGGGAATTGAATCTAGATGTGTTGTTGATCAATCAATGGTATGAATATCTCTATGGGAAAGTAGATAGGATTACTAGGAATTTAATTGTGATGCTTTGCTTAATGTCTTTCTTGCATGATTCACGGGAGTAGGTTTGATTGCTTGTTTAGAGTAGCCATTGGTACTCGGGAAAGGCTTTGGAGTTATAGGGTGCATTATCCTCTTGAATCGTTGATTATGTTTTATTGGGATGGAAATTATTCATGTATTGGTCATGCTAGTGGTGATGCTTAATTCTAGATGTTTTAATTAATTGATTATACTTGTGTGTTCTTAGTAATTGTCATAGTTTAGCTTTAGTCTTAGTTCAACATCCTTTCCATCATCGTTTGTCACTTGTTTAATTAGATTGAGTCAAGATACCTAGTGTTTGATACTGTTTGTCCCTGTGGATTCGACCCTGACTTATACATAAGTTAGGAGTTAGTTAGGAATTACTTTTGTTAGGTGCACGACACACCTGCCAAATTTTGGCGCCGTTGCCGGGGACTAACGGTATTAGATTAGTTTATCTTTGATTTATTTAGCTAAACTGTCTTTTGTTCGATCATTTACTACTTATTTGCTGTTTGATCTCTTTTCTTTCAGTCTTTTTGTTGCATGCGCATCGTAGCAAGGGTTCACAAGATCTATTACTCTTGATCGCGAGATCGAGCTACAACAAGGAGATTAGGAGGTCGAAGAAGACAAAACACAACAAGAACAACAATGGGAGACGAAGCACCACCAAATCTCTAGGGAATATGCTATGCCCGATGAGACCACCACCACCATACCAGACCAACACACTGCAACACATTTCGAGCTCAAGCCACAATTCATCCAGTTTCTCACAGGATTCTATGCGGAACACCCAAAGAGAGCCCTACTGATCATTTGGCTAATTTTTAGAAAAATGCAATACTTTGAAATTAACAAGTTTCTGATGATTTAATTCGGTATTGTGCTTTTCCTTTTTCTCTCAGGGACGAAGCAAAGGAATGGTTTAAGGAAGAAGAAGTGAGGAAGATTGCCACATGGCCAGAACTGAAAAAGGCTTTTCTTTACAAGTTCTTCCCTCCTATGAGAACTTCCAAGTTCAGAAACGAGATATCTGGCTTTCAACAACATGAATTGGAGTCTCTTTATGAAGCATGGCAGAGTTACAAAGCTTTGCAAAGGCAGTGTCTACTAATTTAGACATTCTACAATGGTTTGAAGCACGAAGTTCGCAGTTCTATTGATGTCGCATCTGGCGGTACCTTCATGGCAAAAACTCCAGAAGCTGCGAAGACATTGTTGGATGAATGCTGCCAACAATTACTTGAATGACTGGATGTGTCTCTGGAGCCCTAAAAAGGGAGGTAAGTATGAGGTTGATGCTATTGCTACTTTAACTAACACTGTGCAAGTTTTGGCAGCTAAGTTGATCAGTTGAGTAGCGGACCAGTAGCACCTGTTTGTGAGATTTGAAGTGCAAGGTCACTCATTTAATGATGTCAATATAATACTAGGGAGCGGGAACTGAGAAGTCAATGCCCTCCTAAACACAAACACAAGGCCACAAAACAACCCATACTCAAACACATATAACCCTGGTTGGAAGCATCACCCGAATTTCTCCTACAAAAATAACCAACCTCAACCTCCACACACCAACTACTCCCAGCCACCTGGTTTCCAACAAAGCCACCATTTAACCCTTCATCATCATCCTCTCGACCCAACCTTGAGACTATCATGGAGAATTTAGCTTCCTCTCAGGCTAAGCAAGTTGAATACCAAGCCAAGCAGAATGAATTCTTCAACAACTCTCTCCAACAAATCACTGCTCATAATAAATTGATGGAGAGTCAGATGACCCAACTAGCCAACAAATAAGCCACCTCTCTAAACCTTCAGGCAACTTCCTGGGCAAACTGAACCAAATCCTAAGGGGCATATCAATGCCATTTCATTTGAGGAGCGGTAAAGAACTGCAAGAGCCTACAAGGAGGGTAACTGAGCAAAAGAACACTGCAAAAGAGGTTATAGAGTTGAGTGAGGAAGTTCAAGGAAAGACGGGCTTGGAAGATGAAGCTAAGAAGACTGAGAAGGAGGAACCCACTGTCATCCCTATGAACCATACAAGCCACTGTTCGTTCCCTCAAGATTGGCACAGGCAAAACTTGAAAGAATATGGAAGTTCCTTGACATCTTGAAGAAGCTACACATCAACATACCTTTCTTGGATGCCATATCTAAGATGCCTTCCTACGCCGAGTTTTTGAAAGACATGCTCTCTAACAAACGAAAAATTGAAGAAAATGTCACTGTTTCACTAACTACTGAGTGTAGTGATATTTTGCAGAATAAGCTTCTAAAAAAGCTAGGAGATCCGAGCAGCTATTCCATTCATGTCAAGCTTGGAGACATTGCTATCAAGAATGCTTTGTGTGATCTTAGGGCTAGTGTTAGTTATGCTCATGCTCTTCTACTCTGCATGAAGACTCAAACACATGGGCGAACTTAAACCCACACACATCTCTCTACAACTAGCTGACAGGACAGTAAGTTTCCATTGGTATCTTGAAGATGTTCCTCTTCGAGTGGGTAAATTTTTATTCCCTGTGATTTTGTCTTATGGAGATGAAGGAGATGCACAAGTTCCCATAATTCTTGGGAGACCCTTTTTGGCCACTGCTGGAGCCATTATTGACATGAAGAAGGGTAAAATCACTTTTGAAGTAGGTGATGAGAAGATGGAGTACACACTCACAAATTCCATGACTTCTCCTTCTATGGGAGAAACTGTTTATAGAGTGGATGCTCTTGATGAGGTGATAGAAGCCGAGGCTTTAATCTGCAACTGGATGATTCGCTACAAACGGTCTTGATGGGTAGTGCTGATGAGGAAGATTGGGAGACTAAGGAATACAAGAGACTTCTAGAGGAGACACGAGCATTGAATTGAAAACCTCTCAGGATTATTGCATTCAGAGGAACTAAGGAGAGTACTATGCCTCCTAAGGTAAAACTAAAACCTCTCCCATCTACTTTAAAATATGTATTCATGGGTCCCAATGATACTCACCCTATTATTGTTAATGCTAAGCTTGATGACATTCAAATTAAAAAATTGCTTGTTGTTTTAAGGAAATATAAGAATGTCATTGGGTACACCATTGATGATATTAAGGGTATTAATCCTCATTTTCATGCACAAAATCATTCTTGAGGACGAACATCTTCTTCTATAGAATCTCAACGAAGACTTAATCCAAATATGATGGAAGTAGTCAAGAAAGAGGTTCTTAAATTGCTTGATGCAGGTATAATCTACCCTATCTCAGATAGTAAGTGGGTTAGCCCTGTTCAAGTAGTCCCTAAGAAAGGAGGTATGACCGTTGTCAAGAATGATAAGGGTGAGCAAGTTCCCACTAGAACTGTGACAGGGGCGCATGTGTATTGATTATAGAAGATTGAATAAGGCCACCCGAAAAGATCATTTTCCCCTCCCCTTCATTGATCAGATGTCCTTTTTCTGTTGGTTGGATGGATACTCTGGTTTTTTCCAAATTCCTATTCATCCAAGTGACCAGGAAAAGACTACTTTTACATGTCCCTATGGCACCTTTGCATATCGAAGGATGCCATTTGGATTATGTAATGCTCCTGCCACTTTTCAGCGTTGCATGATGGCAATTTTTCCAGTCTTATTGAGAACTCTATGGAAGTTTTATGGATGACTTCTCCGTCTATGGAACATCTTTTGATTTTGCCTTGCTAATTTAAAAAGGTGCTCCATAGATGCAAGAAGTTAATTTATTCTAACTGGGAAAAATGTCATTTTATGGTGCAACAAGGAGTCGTTCTGGTCATATTGTTTCTCATGGGGCATTGAAGTCGACAAAGCAAAAATAGAGGTCATTGAGCGTTTACCACCTCCTAACTCTGTCAAAGAGTAAGGAGTTTTCTTGGTCATGCGGGATTCTACGCCGCTTCATAAAAGATTTTTCAAAAATTGCTCGACCTCTAACTGAGCTTTTAGGCAAAGATGTCCCTTTGTGTTTACTGATGCTTGTACTGAGGCTTTTCACAGGTTAAAAGCGGCTCCTTATTTCTGCTCCTATAATTCAATCGCCTGACTGGAATCTCCCTTTCGAGATTATGTGCGATACTAGTGACTACGCAGTGGGAGCAGTACTGGTTAAAGGGAGGATGGTAAACTTCATGACATCTACTATAAAAGCAAGACTCTTACTCCGGCCCAGATGAACTATGCCACAACAGAAGGACTGTTAGCAGTGGTATATGCGATGGAGAAATTTCGGTCCTATCTGGTGGGGTCGAAGGTGATAATTCACACTGATCATGCGGCTCTTAATATTTGATGAGCAAGAAAGATGCTAAGCCCCGTTTGATTCGGTGGATTTTGTTGTTACAAGAGTTTGACTTGGAGATTCGAGACAAGAAGGGTTCTGAGAATGTTGTTGCAGATCACCTTTCCCGAATT
Organism: Beta vulgaris subsp. vulgaris; assembly: GCF_026745355.1. NCBI lineage: Eukaryota > Viridiplantae > Streptophyta > Magnoliopsida > Caryophyllales > Amaranthaceae > Beta > Beta vulgaris. Next base: position 17,193,650 of record NC_079210.1, on the reverse strand, counting down.
GTCATTGATGATGAAGGTGATGAGGCTCTACCCATTGATGATACTTTTCCTGATGAGCAGCTTCTAGCTTTAGCCACTGCAGAGATACCATGGTATGCTGATATCGCCAACTATTTGGCTAGTGACACTATTCCTCATGGATATTCATCTCAACAAAAGAAGAAATTCTTTAAGGATGTGAGGAGGTATTCTTGGGATGATCCCTTCCTTTACAAGTCTTGTGCGAATGGGGTGATTAGAAGGTGTATTCCTGGAAATGAGGTATCCTCTATTATATCTCATTGTCATGATTTACCTTGTGGAGGCCATGCTAGTACTAACAAAACTGCAGCGAAAATTTTCAATGTGGTTTTTATTGGCCTACTTTGTTCAAGGATGTTCATCATTATGTGCATTCTTGTGATCGATGTCAAAGACGGGAAATCTTTCCCGTCGGAATGAGATGCCTCTTAACACTATTCTTGAAGTGGAGATATTTGATGTGTGGGGTGTAGACTTCATGGGTCCGTTCCCTTCCTCTTATGGGAACAAGTATATTCTGGTTGCTGTGGACTATGTCTCCAAATGGGTGGAGGCTCTTGCTTCTCCATAATGATGCTCGTCGGTTAGTAGATTTTTCAAGAAAACATTTTTCCTCTTTGGCATTCCACGGGATTTGATTAGTGATGGAGGTAAGCATTTCTGGAGAACAAATTTGAAGCTATGCTTAAGAAGTATGGTGTGCATCATAAGTGGGACTTTCTATCACCACAAACTAGTGGCCAAGTGGAGGTTTCCAACCGTGAGATCAAAACTATCCTAGAGAAGACGGTTGCACGAACACGAAAAGATTGGGCAAATTGATGATGCATTATGGGCTTACAGGACAACATTCAAGACCCCTATAGGTACCACCCCCTATCGTCTTGTTTATGGGAAAGCATGCCATCTCCCTGTTGAGTTAGAGCATCGTGCATTCTGGGCTATTAAGAGCCTCAATTTCGAATCACAAACGGTGGGTGAGAAGAGACTCCTTCAACTTACTGAGCTTCGTCTTGATGCTTATGAGAGTTCTAGATTGTACAAAGAGAAAACCAAGAGATGGCATGACAAAGGAATTGTGCGCCAAGAGTTCAAGGAAGGGGATTTGGTTCTTCTTTTTCATTCTCGTCTGAAACTATTTCCTGGTAAACTTTGTTCGTGGTGGTCCGGTCCATTCAGGGTTTGTAAGGTTTTTCCTTATGGTTCAGTGGAGCTTTGGAACCGGCAAGGTGACACTTTCAAAGTCAATGGCCACAGATTGAAGCATTACCGAGCTGGAGATCCCATTGCCGAGCAAGTTGACATCATACTCTCCATCCCTTCACCTGAGTGATACTTGAGGAGGTCGAGCTAATGACCTTAAAAAGTAGCGCTTATTGGGAGGCAACCCAGTTTCCAACCAACAGAAAAAGGACACTACTGCAGGAACATGGGAAAAAGGGCCTAAAACTTTCGACCAAATTGAAGACTCACGCTCACTGGGCACCGCCCAGGTGGGACGGGCGGGCAAGCACACATCCAAAGGAGAACTTCAGAAAATTCGGAAAAAAGCTAAGGAAGAATTTCCGCCCGGGCGGTCGTGCGAAATCCGCCCGGTCGGGCGAGACGCAGTTTGACGCAATTGAACCCACGATTTTTTTCTTATTCTTTCACTCTCTTTCAAGCCTCCATCCAACTTCATCTTCTTCCTCTCACTTTCTCTCTCTCTCAAAACCCTAACCCCAATTCTCTCTTTCCTCACCATCTACACTCTCAAATTTCTCCATAATTTCTAATCTTTCACTCATCCTCACCAATTTCCCCATCTTACTTACAAAATTTCCCCTCTCACTATCTCTCCTCTTCCTTCTTCTTCTCACTCCTCCTTTTTGGGTTTTCTTAAGTAAAGGATTGATTTTTCTGGAAATTCTTGTTAGATTAACCTTGAAAATTGCGTTTCTGCACTCCATGGTGCTCTTTGAGATGATTTTCTTAAATTTTTTGTGAAATTCTCACCTTTTCCACCATTGCTCTGTTTTTGCAAGTTATCACCTTCTTCAATGGCGGCTCAACCTCCTGAAATTGAGGTAGATCCTTCCTTTCCTCACATAATTTTCAAAGATGAGGAACAAAAGGTACGATTCCAGAAACTAAAACATCGTTTGGTTGCACCAACTCGATTTGCTAGTAGGGACCTTTTGCATGCTTTGGGTATCACTGAAATTACCCACAACTTGTTCACTGGGATGGGAATAGAGCAATTTTTAACCATATACCATGGTACTTATGCTGACATTACACTAGAATTTCTGAGTTCATTATCCATTCGAAAACATTCTCAATTCGACCATGTCATGTATTTTAGAATTGCCAATGTCGATAGGAGATTAACTGTTCGCCAATTCACTCAGATTTTTGGTATGACTGTTAGGGGGGAGAGGAAGAAACCCGAAACCTACTCCTTAGGCCTCCTTTGGGAAGGTTTAACGGGTGTTAGACCACCCAACTGTCAACATTTACAGATCAAGTCGGTCCATCATCCTAGCATTCGATTCCTGTTAAAATTTTTGGGCAGTACTATTTTTGGGAGGTGGGAACCGAACACCTCTCGGACTGAGGAACTTAGCGCTCTTGCGACTTATTTATGGCTAGCCACCATGCCCACGCAGTTTGACCTCGCGTATGCCTTTATGCATCATTTGCATAAAATTTCTACGACTTACCCCACCTTTGAGGAGGACGGCAGTGCCCGCTCCTCTATCCCTATTGTTATTGGGGGTTTAATCACCCGTATAGCGTGTCATTTTGGCTATGTTGAGAACCGTGCCAATGTTGTTCCGGGGCCTTCTTACCTTGACCTTGACCACTTCCTATGCGCCCGGTACATTGTCCCGAATGGTCGGCATTATAGGTGGATGATTACCACTCGACAATCTATACTCCTCCCCAACCCCACCTTAGCCCAGCCGCTTATAGAGGATGCCCATTAAGGGAATGTCGCTCCACCTACCTATCTCCTTCCTGTTGGAGATGCGGCACCCCACCTGAGACTGGTCCCGTTCCTGAGCCTCCACATGTATACCGTAGGAGAGAGCCTGCCCCCTTCCTTCCCCCTCTTCTTCCATGCCCTCCTCCTCTACCCAACCCCCTCCCCCTACTGCTGACTTTGAGGGGTTGATGAGTGTTCTACAGCGTATGGAACTGAATATGACTGCCAACACTCAAGCTCTTGAGTGCCTAGAGCGCCGCATAGACACCATCTACGATGACCAGTGCCTTGCTATGTTTCCTATCTATGATGATTATTCAGGCTTGGTACGATCGCTCCGGCTGGTCCCCACCCAGTTGGTAATACATGGAACCCCGCCTATGGCGGTGCTGGAGGGAGTGGCGAGGCACCGGTACTCAGGATGCCTGATGAGACCGCTGATTGGTGCTCATGATTCTATGGCCGACTGAGGGCCGTGTTCCTTTCCTTCTCCTTGTGCAATGCGGACATTGCCAAGTTCAGCTTGGGGGAGGATTTCCACTGTATATGGTATCTTCTATCACTTCTTAGATAGTTTACAGCTTTCGTAGTCTAGTTTACAATAGATTTTCTTTGTGTGTTTGTGTGTTTGGTGTGTTTTTCCTGTCTTTCTTTTTCTTTCTTTTTCTTTTGGTTTGTTTTTGTTTTCAGTGTTTGTGTGATGTGTGAAGCCTATTGAAAAAAAAAAAACAAAAACAAAGTCAAGGTTGAATAGTTGTTTCCCTGTGCCCCATGCTATCATAATGCTGTTTTGACTTTGGATTGTTGATGGACACGAAACAATGATTGATCACCAAGGCATGGCATAACTGTACTTAGATCTATGATAAGAATCAAGATTGTGGCACTCTATATGTCCTGCAAGCATGTTTAGGCTTAACTGTGAGCTTCTGTGCCTTAACGTCATGCTTTTCTTGTGTGTATGCCCACTTCATGAGGGATGCTAGAACTTGTGTTTTCTCTCCATTGATGCATTAGTTATACAATGTCTGAACAAAAATGATTATGACTCACGTAGGAATTTGCACCAAAAGACCAAATAACCTTCCCTGCATTCATTTCCCCTAATTAACCACTCTGAGCTGAGCCTGTTTCTTTTGACAACCACATTATGAGCTCCTTATTTCCCCAAAAGTACGTCTCTTTACCATTGGTAGTGAAGTATGTAGGAATTTTTGGTTGACTTAACTTGTGGATTATGAAATTGGTTGTTGGTATGAATGAAAAGATTGCAAGAAAGAGAACAAATATGATTGATTACATGTGCAAAAGAAATTCTTCTCTATCCTCATTAGCTAGTAGCTAAAGTAGAAGAACTCCTAAAAACAAGACAAGAAAGGTTTCCAAGAACAAAATATGAGAATCAAATTGAAAAAAAAAAATCTAAGAGAAAGAGATCTCATTGTGAATTATGTCATCTTGGAAGTCATTACTTGAGTTATGTGAAAAGATGAAGGAGATGAGATGAAAGAAAAATGGGTTATAGTTGTGTTGCAATTTATGTATCGTGTGGGATGTTTCGTTCAAAAGTTGTAGTAATACTTACTACCTTAAGCACCACATTCCCAAATATTTGCCACACCTACCACCTTAAGCCCCATTACAACCTTAATTGAGTCATATGATTTGTTTGCTGTATAATCTACCTGATGTGGAGAGATGATACAAGCCTATGGACTAACTTGGTGAAGTGGAGCAATTGAGCGCCATATATCACCCTTAAACACACGAGTGAGAGTAGGGACGGGTACTGGGGATGGAAAGAAGCAGTCATTTTAACTGCTTGGAGAGTGCTTTACAAATGAGTGGGAGTCCCTTGTGAGATCCTTCTCATTGATTTGCAGAGATATTTAGTGGCCTCTCTTATTTCTTATCCCTGATCGGTATTTTTTGTCGAACCTTACCGATTATGATTTGTGGTGTGTTTGGATTCGATCTATTGTCATTTCAAGAATTTTATGATGGGGTGAAACCACTATTGATGCCTTGAACTGTTGATTTTCAGACAGGTTTTGCTTAGGGACAAGCAAAAGTCTAGCTTGGGGGAGTTTGATGTGTCTATTTTATATAGAATTTTACCCCTGTTCCCCATGAATTATTGGTATTAATTGCGCTCTTCGGAGCCCTTTTTAGTACTAATGTGTGTCTTGTAGTGTGTTTGTCTTTTCAGACTGATTATTGTAGGACAAGCATATTTTGGTGCATCTATTACCCTTTGATACCACTGCAAGAGACGGGAAGTCATGACGCGTTGAGAGCCGAAAAACTTGGTAACCGCCCGACCGGGCGACATCTGCCCCGGTGGGTCGGGCGAGTTTTCCTTAGCCAGAATTCAGAAGCGAAGGTTCAGGAGAAATTTGCTCCCGCGCCCGACCGGGCGAAATCCTCCCCGGTGGGTCGGGTGAATTTTACTTAGCATATTTCGAGATTAGGAGCCAAGCCAGCTGCACTTGCGGGCCCGACCGGGCGAAATCCGCCCGGGTCGGTCGGGCGAGGCGAATGAAGAGTTGTTGAAAGGCGCCCAATCAGGCATAACGAAGGAAAAGGAACACCTGACGACCGCCCGGTCAGGCGGAATCCGCCCGAGTCGGTCGGGCGGAACGATTTATGGGTTGTTTTGAGCGCGTGTTGCGCCACTTTTACAAGACATATAAATACTTATTTTCTTAGAGTTAAAAACTACGCTTTTTATTAGAGAATACATTTTACTACTTTTTAGAGAGCTTTTGAGAAGACTCCATTGTTGAACATTGATTACTACGCTTTGATTTCTTCAAGTAAAGACTAAGTTTTCTTAATCTCTTCCTTTCCTTCATTATTAGTATGTCTTTTAATTTGTTTATTATTTGTTTTGTTAATTCAATTATGTGTGAGTAGTCTATTAATCTAGGGTTAAGTTAAACCCTAGCAATGATTAATACATGAATTCGTCCATTAATCCCAAGTTTATGTGATCAATTGTTCTTGTTTGATTGAATTGTTCTTATGCTCATTATCATACTAGGGATAGATGATTTTGATTTGACTCCATATATCTTGTTTTCAATGGGAATTGAATCTAGATGGTTTTGTTGATTCAATCAATGGTATGAATATCTCTATGGGAATAAGTAGATAGGATTACTAGGAATTTAATTGTGATGCTTTGCTTAATGTCTCTTTCTTGCATGATTCCACGGGAGTAGGCTTGATTGCTTGCTTAGAGTAGCCATTGGTACTCGGGAGAGGTCTTTGGTAGTTATAGGGTGCATTACTCCTCTTGAATCGTTGATTATGTTTATTGGGATGAAAATTATTCATGTATTGGTCATGCTAGTGGTGATGCTTAATTCTAGATGTTTTAATTAATTGATTATACCTTGTGTGTTTCTAGTAATTGTCATAGTTTAGCTTTAGTCTTAGTTCAACATCCTTTTCATCAGTTTGTCACTTGTTTAGTTAGATTGAGTCAAGATACCTAGTGTTTGATACTGTTTGTCCCTGTGGATTCGACCCTGACTTACCCTGCTACATGGTTAGGAGGTTAGTTAGGAAATTACTTTTGTTAGGTGCGCGACACGCCTACCATCAACCGATCCTCTATTATAGCCATTTTCTAAAAGAAAAATGGAAAGTGTCTCATACCATGCTCTAGGAGCTTGTTTGAGACCATAAAGAGCATTGTCGAGTTTAAAAACATGATTTGGCAAGTCACTATCCTCAAAAGCCAGGGGTTGCTTTACATAAACATCTTCTTTCAAATAACCATTAAGAAAGGTGTCTTAACGTCCATTTGAAAGAGTTTAAAGTTCATTTGAGCAGAAATGCAATTAATATCCTGATAGCTTCAAGCCTGGCTACTGGAGCAAAGGTTTCATCATAATCAATTCCTTCTTGTTGATTAAACCCTTGAACCACTAGCCTAGCTTTGTTTCTGACTATAATTCCTGAATCGTCCAATTTGTTCCTGAACACCCATTTAGTTCCAATAACAGACATGTTCTCCGTCCTGGGTTCAAGATGCCATACTTGATTTCTCTCAAACTGATTGAGTTCATCTTGCATGGCTAGAACCCAATCTGGATCCGTTAAAGCAACCTTATAGTCAGTAGGTTCAACATTTGATAAGAAGGAATAGAATGCACAAAAGTTTTGCAAAGTAGAGTTCCTTGTCTGCACCCCTTGTTAATGTCACTAATGATTAGATCAGTGGGGTGAGAGGACTTGTACTTAAAAGATTTGTTCATATCAAAGTTTGCATTTGTGCCTTCTAATGTTGAACCTGTTCCTGTACTGGTTCCCCCTGTCTCATTGTTGTTTTGAGCAGGTGAACCAGTTTCCATAGTGGTCTCATTGCATCATCTTCATGTGGATGAGCATCTGAGTCACTATCTCCTTCCCTTACCTCTTGAGCTACCTGATTCTGTGCTGGACCAGACTCTTCCTCTCTATGAGAGTTGTGTGGTGAGCCTGGTTCAGCACCTTCTCATCCTTAGCTCCTGTAAAGTTCAGCATACCAATTTCGAACTCATCAGCATCTTCAACCTGCACATGCTTGCTGAACATGTTAGTCTCATCAAACAAGACATGGATACTTTCTTCAACACACAAGGTTCTTTTATTGAAAACTTTGTATGCCTTGCTGTGTGAAGAGTATCCAACGAAAACAGCCTCATCACTCCTAGGATCAAACTTGTCCAAACTTGATTTACCATTGTTGTGTACAAAACATTTGCACCCAAAAAACGTAAATGACAATGTTTGGTTTTCTTCCCCTAAGGAGCTCATAAGGTGTTTTCTTCAGTAAAGGTCTCAACATTACCCTATTCAAATTATAACACGCAGTACTAACAGCCTCAACCCAGAAGTTTCAAGGAAGACCACTCTCTAGAAGCATTGTTCTTGCCATTTCTTCTAGAGTGCGATTTTTCCTTTCAACCACTCCATTTTTTGTGGAGTTCTAGGAGCTGAAAATTGTGAGATACACCATGATCATTACAGTAGGTTAAAGCTGACATTGTCAAATTCAGAACCATGATCAGACCGGATAGAGACCAGTTGATGACTAATCTTGTTTTGGACTGTTTTACCAATTTCAAATTCTTCAAAAGTTTCATTTTTAAACTTCAAAAAGATTGTCCAAGTGAAACGAGAATAATCATCAACTAACACAAACACATAACTATGACCATTTCGACTTTGCAACGCATGGGCCCACACAAGTCCATGTGTACAAGTTCGAAAGGTCTAGTTGTGCTTACAAACTTCTTTGGCTGAAAAGAGGACTTGACATGTTTACATTTAGCACATTCATGACAAATATGATCTGCAGCAAACTTGATGTTAGGTAAACCTGTCACCAAGTCTTGAGATCTCAGTTTATTGAGCAAAGAAAAACTTACATGTCCAAGTCTCTTATGCCACAACCAATGATCATCCTTTATAACACTAAGACAAGTGGCACTGGTCTTTGGAATCTGACTTAAAAATGTTATGTAAACATTGTTATGTCGAAATCCCTTGCAGACCAGTTCCCCTGTTTCAGTGTTGACTATATGACAAAGGCTAGTTTCAAATTCAACATGGTTTCCTTAGTCACATAGTTGAGAAATGCTCAAGAGGTTATGTTTCAAACCTTCTACAAAGTAAACATCATTAATGCTTGAGAATTTGTTTTGCCAACTTTACCTATACCTTTAATCAAACCTTTGCTATTGTCTCCAAAGGTGACACTTCCTCCTTCATAGGCTACGAGTGAGAGAAATTGACTTTTATCTCCTGACATGTGTCTGAGCAACCACTGTCCAAATACCAGTATGGTTTGCTCTCACTCTAACCTGACAACAAATCAAGGTTTAGTTTTAGGAGCCCAGATTTTCTTGGGTTCCTTGTCCTTGGGAACTGGTTTGACTCTGTCCTTTCTAACCCAAATCATGTTTTCCATTGTTCGACCAATTGTGTGTGTGACCCTTCTGATAATGGGCATTGTGAACATGAGACTGGTTTCTTTTATCATGTTTTTGCTTAGTCCAACAAGTATTAATAACATGACCATTCTTACCACAGTAGGTACATACGTGCATGTCCTTTGCAAACACGTACTTACCTCTCTTGAATTCAGAAATCCAAGTCTCATCTCTTCCCAACTTTGGTGGTTGTTGGGAACTGGTTCTAGAATACCCTAATCCAAACCTCTGAGGATTACCAGGTTGTGAGGTCATAATGTTTAAAGTACTCTGAGCAGTCACTCAAATCATGTTCCTTGGTTTCAAGTTTCTTAAGTTGAGCTTCATTAAATTCTGCAGCAATGGCAAGATCCAACTTTGCCTTATGAAGCTCATCCTTAAGTTTTGAAACCAGTTCTGGATCTGGTTCAGGAGTGGTCGCAATGTTCTTGCCTTTTCTTAGTTCGTATATTTCGGATTGAAGATCACAGATCTTACCCTCATATTCCAAACATAAGTCTTCAACATTAACACTAGGACCACTTGTGCTAGCAAAAGAAGCTTTCAAATCCACATACTCATTGAACAATTCTTCCACATCATCAATCAGATAATTATGAGCCAAAATTAAATCAGAATGTTCTAAAGTAAAGCTTTTCTGTTTGAGTAACTCGAAATTTATACCTTCAACTTCAGCCTCCTTGAGTTTACTAAATCCTCTATCATTGTTTTGATAAAAATCAGTTTTTGAAAAATCTGATTGAGGTCTTAGCATCTCAAGCTCAATATTCTTCTGATCCAAACTTATTTCAAGCTCTAAAATTTTTCTTTCAGTTCTGTACAAAATAAGTTCAAGTTCAGTAGAACGGCTTTCACTTAGGTCTAAGTTTCGAATTACCTTTCTCAACTTCTTTTTGTTAGCTTTATAAGCAAAGTTACCTTTAACATTTTGTTCAATAGCAGAATCAATAAAACCTAGTAACTCATCTCTATCACAATATCTCATTTGTTCTTGTATATCAGAAATAGTTACCTGTTCTTCGTCGGAAGAGTTGCTTCCTGCCATGAGAGACACATGTGTCCTTTCTTTCCTAAACTGCTGCTTCTGGTCTATGTCTCCAATCAGTGCAGTCACACACATTAGGGCTTCATCTTCCTCGCTTTCACCACCTGAATCAGAATCACCCCAGGCGGCTAGCATAGCCCTCTTAGTCATTTTCTTCTCTCTCTGTCCTCCTTTATCTTCTTCCATGCTGGAAATCCTTGATCATGTGTCCAGCTTCTCCACATTTGAAGCAACCAGTGCTGGAGCTGGTCTTTTTCGAGTTGCCCTTGTTCTTCCAAGACTTTCCCTTGAACTGCGTTCTGAGACTCCTCTCAAACCTCTTAGCCATGAATCCAATCTCATCGAGATCTTCATCATTCTCCTCACCCTTCAAAGCTAACCCACGACTTTTGGTTGTGCTTTCCTCCTTTGAATCCACCAACATCTCATGAGTCATTAATGACCCAATAAGTTGTTCTATGGACAAGGTCGTTAGATCCTTAGCCTCCTGAATAGCAGTCACCTTGGGCAGCCATTTACCTGTCAAACTTCTCAAGATCTTTCTCACCAAATCTTCATTAGTAAAGTTCTTTCCAAGAGATTTAAGTTCATTGATAATTGTCATGAAACGAGTAAACATATCTCTTATATTTTCATCTCGGTTCATATCAAAAGTTTCATATTTAGACATTAGCATATCAACTTTAGATCTCCTGACTTCACTAGTGCCTTCATAGGCTAATTCTAGGGTTTCCCATATTTCCTTAGCAGTAGAGCATGCTAAGATACGGCTTACCTCATTATCAGCAATACCTTGTTGAAGTAGTGACATGGCCTTTGCATTCTTCTCGAGTCTTCAGATCTAGTAGTGTACTCACTCTCCTTCTTCTCTGTTCCATCTGAATTGTTAGCCACCTTCCTTGGTCCATTCTTGATGATCATCCAGCACTCATAGTCTGTGCCAATGATCAGATTTCTCATGCAATTTTTCCACCAAGGATAGTTGGTTCCATTGAACTTTGGCAACCTTGATCCTCCGGATCCACTGGTCATTTCTTGAGTAGTCATTGTGTCTTCCTTCTCTAGGTGTTACCCTTTCAAGAAGTTAGGCTCTGATAATAATTGAAAGTGCAAGTGACACTCAAGAGGGGGGGTGAATTGTGTGTCGTCCGAATGTTGTAAATTTTCGATCAATTGTAAGAACAGTAAGGAACAGTTCTCAGCAGCGGAAATAAAAGCAATAATAAACAACACAAGGATTTAACGAGGTTCGACTTCTAATAAGTCTACGTCCTCCCTCACTCACTCTTTTATTAATCAACTCAGAAAACAAAAGAATTACACTCAATCACTTATGCACCTATGCACAAGATGATTCCCCAACACCCACCTATGGAGTTCGACCCAACCACCAACTATGATGGTTCAAATGAAGTGAATCCCCGATCAACTTCCCCAGCAAACTGAACTCACAATTTGCTCACTTACAACAAGTTTTCACTCAAGAACAAACAGCCTTACACGCTTAGAATGAGAGTAGTTTAAGATCTATATGGTATTCGGGTTTATGCTTAGATTTAATAGCTCAAGAGATGAAATGCTTTTGCTTAGAGTATTTTGAAAATATGCGCGAAAAAGCTTGGGGTTTGTGTACTAGCCAGAACTCCTTAAGTAAGCCTTTGGCTCGTGAATAATAAGTGATATTATGAGAGTATATTTTCCTTAGAATTATGGTAATTATTCCAAGGAAAATATACTCAGTATAATATCACATAATACACTTGCTATACTTAAGAAATCTTCGTTGCACAACAAACCATGCATCAGTGTATTTCGAAAAGTAATTTTGCACCGAAAGAAAAACTTTCCTAAAATACAAACGCATGAAGTAAATCCTAGAGGACTGGTTCAGATCTGTTCCCAGACTGTTCAAAACAACCAACTTTTACTTGTAGTTGTGTATAACAAGTAACCGAGGTTTTTGGTCATCCACAACTAGCTCATCTCTCTAATTTCAAACCTTTAGTACATCAAAACCTTTATACCACTTACATTACATCTAAGATCTAAGAGTATTACAAAATGATCTTGATCTTCATGCAATTCTTCAAGACTTGGCTTCATAAGCTTTCTCTTTTCATCCATTGAACTTGTTCTTTTAATGCCTGCACATGCAACCGGAAACATGCATGCAATATAAAAGTTCAATGTGGTTTGTCATCAATCAATACTCAAACTAGGGAACTCAACAGTTACCTTAAATCATATGATTACGGTTCATTTAGGTTTTTTAGTACAATGAGGCACAATGTAGAGCCAAAACTCAACTTCATGGGGTTTGGTGAGGTATTGGGCCTAATAGACCCAGTGACATGATTGTCCAATCCTCATAGGATGGATTTAAGGAGTAATCGGTATGGTTTGGAAATACCCAAACCATATTTAGTAATTACCTTAAAACATATGATTTCGTTCTAGTTTGGGCTTTTTAGTACAAGGAGGGACCATGAGGGTCCAAAACTCAAGTCCAATAGGGTTTGGTAAGCTATTGGTCCTAATGGACCCCGTCGCATGATTTTCCTATCCGCATAAGATGGATTTTATGAGTATTAGGTATGGATTTTGATTGAATACGTTTGGTATTACCCAAACCATATTTGTTAATTATTTAAAAACATAGGATTTCGGGCTAGTTTGGGATTTTTAGTACAAGGAATGACCTTGGGTCTAAAACTCAAGTCCAATGGGTTTGATGCTTTATTGGGCCTAATGATTCCAGTGACATGATTATCCAATCCCTATAGGATGTTTTTGAGGAGTAATGGGTATGCAATATGATTGGACAGGTTTGGTAATTCCCAAGTGTTGTTTGGTAATTACCTAAAAGGATATGGTCTCTGGTTAATTTGGGCTTTTTAGTACAAAGAGGGACAATGGGGGCGCAAAATTCAAGTCCATGGAATTTTGTGAGCTATTAGCTTAATGGACCCACTGGCATGATTATCCAATCCACATAGGATGGCTTTGATGAATAATGGGTATGGATTCTCCTTGGGTATGTTTTTGCTAATGCCCGATCCTTGTTTTGTAATTACCTAAAAGCATATGATCTAGGGTTAATTTGAGCATTTTATTACAAGGAAAGGCAATGACAGACCAAAAATGAGGTCCATGGTGTTTGGTGAATTATTGGGCCTAATGGACCCACTGGCATGATTGTTTAAACCCCGTAGCATGGTTTGATGAGTAATGGGTATGGATTGTGATTAGATGGGTTTGATATTACACAAACCTTGTTTGGTAATTAACTAAAAGCATATGATTTTGGGTCAGTTGGGCTTTTTAGTATATGGAGGGACAATGGGTATCCAAAATTCAAGTCTATAGGGCTTGTTGAGGTATTGGACCTAATGAACCAAGTGGCATGATTGTCCAATCCCCATAGGATGGCTTTGATGACTAATGGGTACGGATTGTGATTGGATAGGTTTGGTATTGCCCAAACCTTCTTTGGTAATTACCTGAAAGCATATGATCTGGGGTCAATTTGGGATTTTTAATACAAAGAGGGACAATGGGGGCACTAAACGCAAGTTTATGAAGCTTGGTGAGGTATTGGACCTAATGGACCAAGTGGCATGATTGGCCAATCCCCATAGGATGCGTTTGATGAGTAACGGGTATGGATTGTGATTGGATGGGTGGTGTTGCCCAAACCTTGTTTGGTAATTATCTACAAGCATATGATCTCGGGTGAATTTGGGCTTTTAGTACGAGGAGGGACAATGGGGGACACGAAACTCAAGTTTATGGGGGCTTGGTTAGGTATTAGGCTGAATCAACCCAGTGGCATGATTGTGCAATCTCTATGGGAGGGCTTCGATGAGTAACGAGTATGGATTATGATTGGATGAGTTTCGTAATTACCAAACCTTGTTAGGTAATTACTTGAACGCATATGATATGGGTTCCATTTGGTCTTTTTAGTACAAGGAGGGAGAATCGAGGCCCAAAACTCAAGTCCATGGGGTTTGGTGAGCTATTGGGCCTAATGGACCTAGTGACATGATTGTCCAATCCCCATAAGACGGCTTTGGTGAGTAATGAGTATGGATTATGATTGGATAGGTTTGGTAATGCCCAAACAATGTTTCCAAATTACCTAAAAGCTTGTGATTTGGGGCTACTTTAGGCTTTTTTGTAAAATGAGGGACAATGGGGGCCCAAAAACTCAAGCACAATGGGTTTGGTAACTTATTGGGCCTAATAGACCACATGACATGTTTGTCCAATCCCCATAGGATGGCTTTGAGAAGTAATGGGTATGGTTTATAATTGAATAGGTTTAGTAATGCCTAAATCTTGTTTGGTAACTACCTAAACGGATATGATCTTTGTATTTGGGCTTATTAGTAGAAGGAGGAACAACTGGGGCCTAAAACTCACGTCCATGGGGTTTGGTGAGCTATTGCTCCTAATGGACCCAGTGACATGATTATTCAATCCCCATAGGATGGCTTTGATGAGTAATGGGTGTGGATTTTGATTGGATAGGTTTGACAATGCCAAAACATTGTTTGGTAATTACCTAAAAGCATATGACACTACAGGAATTAGTACTATCAACGACCACGCATTAACGACGAAATAAAAATTTGGTTGTTAAAAGCTATCATTTGCAACAATTAACAAGTAGCTTTGGTGACTGTCGTTATAAAGGGTTACTAGATAGAAAATGGGTGTGCTTAATAATGATCCATGTGACCATATTCATCCGTGTTTATCGTTAAAAGTTTATAAAAAATAAAAAAAGATTATATTGCCGACTTGCTGCCGTTATTCGCGGGCCAAAAACTTACAATGCGGGATTAATTAGGAAAATACACTTTAGTAAAAATTGAAAATTGCGCTCAATTAACCAAAAAATAGCGCGTTAAGTTTCAACAAAAATCACTAGAATTTTCGCCTCAAAAAAGAAAAATCACAAGAATTTCTCTCACACGATCTCATCTTCACAATTCACACAACAGTTATACATATTTAACCGAAATCTAGAAGCAGCTTTTGGTAAGTTATTTATTTTTCGTTCAAAGAAAATTGTTGCTAGAAGCAGCCTTTCGTTCAAATCTGTTTTCTATCATTTCGTTGAAATCGCCGTTCAATCCAATGCCAATTTTCTTCAAATGTTTGGTTTTGCCTGAATTTATTGCTCAATCTATTATTTTCAAGCACGAATTTAATATGTATTGTGTTAATTTGTTAATTGAATTAAATTTCGCGTATATGGGGTTTCCTTGCTTGCTTGACATTCAATTCAACACCCACTTCCTCAAATATTTGAGTTTGGCTTAATCTGATGGTGGTGTTTTTGTTTGTTTTTTATTGGATAATTGGTGGCTTAATTTGAGTTTGGCTTAATTTGATGTTGGCGTTTTTGTTTGTTTTTTATTGGATAATTGGTGGATAATTGGTGGCTAGTAATTCAATTCAACCACCTTAGTTACTTTGTCCCTTTCAGAATTTAAGTTCTGATGAAATAGTTCTAAAAACCTTTTAATAGCTAGGTTTGGATTTATACTACTCACAATGATATTTGCTTGTACTAAATTCACATCTGGAGAGGACATATGTACAAAAATGCTTCGGTAAAGGCTTAAAGAAGCACTACCTACCTCACCATAGTGAGTTTTCCAAAGTTTGATCCTAAGCAGCTGCAAATATGATTTTCAAGGAATATATAATGTAAATTTCCTCTTGTTAACAGTATCAGGAAAAGGCTGGCATAAACAGAAAAAACAGATTGTAGAGGGATAAGAAGAAAACCTGCAGTAAGCGGTAAAAAAGGCAAAAAAAAAAAATATAGTTAATAATAATGATTTATCGTAAAATCTACATTTTATTGTGAAATGTGTGGCTTTAATTTTTTTTAATGCATATTATGTATAGTTAATTACTTATATTTTGCTCGTAGAAAATGACTCTTAATAAGGATTGGATGGCCATTGACGATCATATTACTAATGAGTTATATAAAGAAGGGGTTGACAGTTTTTTAGATTTTGCTTTTCAAAAGTTGGGTACCAAGGAAATTCGTTGCCCTTGTTGCAAATGTCTAAATATAGAGTCTGGTAATCGTGATAAAGTTCGAAAACATCTTCTAGTACATGGAATAATCAAAAGGTACACCTTTTGGTACCATCATGGAGAGAGGTTGGATGAAACTGAACCTATGTCTGTTGGTGATGATGATTTGGAAGGGAATGAGAATCATGATGAAATGCTTGATCTACTAAGAGATCTATATCCAGAGTACAATGATATTGGCTATTCCTTTGATGCAAGTCATGCTAATGAAGAGCCAAATGATGATGCAAAGAGATTCTATAATCTATTGAAGGATTTTCAAGATCCGGTTTATGATGGTTGTAAGAGTACACGCATGTCTACACTCTTAAAACTTCTCCATATCAAGACCCTTGGTCGATGGAGTAATGAATCATTTACCATGCTCTTGGAATTCTTGAAGAAGGAGCTTTTGCCAGAAGGATCAAAATTGCCAGATTCTTACTATGAATCCAAGAAGATCTTGAAAGACCTTGGGCTATCATATCAGAAAATTGATGCATGCATCAATGATTGCATGTTGTATTGGAGGAGAACGAGGAATTAGATGCCTGTAAAGTTTGTGGCGCTTCTAGATGGAAAAGTGATAAACGTAATGGGGAGAATAAGTGTAAGACAAATGGCAAAAGAATACCCCAAAAAACGATGCGATACTTCCCATTAAAACGAAGGCTGCAAAGATTATATATGTGCTCAAAGACTGCTTCTTTGATGACTTGGCATCGTGACCATAAAAGTAAATCTGGTACAATGAGACATCCTTGTGATGGGTCCGCATGGCAGTCCTTTGACAAAAATCATGGTGATTTCGCATCAGATCCTCGTAATGTCAGGCTTGGATTAGCTAGTGATGGTTTTCAACCCTTTACGAATTCAAAAACACCTCATAGTATTTGGCCTGTGATCCTCATTCCCTATAACTTACCTCCTGAACTTTGTATGAAGCAATCTAATATGATCCTATCAATGCTTATTCCTGGCCCAAAGGGCCCTGGTGATGCTATTGACATATATTTGCAGCCTCTCATTGAAGAATTAGAAGAAATCTGGGAAACTGGTGTGAAGACTTATGATGCAGCAAACAAGCAGCATTTCCAACTACGTGCAGCTTTGTTGTGGACTATTAATGATTTTCCAGCCTACGGAATGCTATCAGGGTGGAGTACTAAGGGAAAATTGGCATGTCCATGTTGTCTTAAAGATACACGTTCAAAATGGTTGACTCATGGTGGTAAGGAAAGCTATATGCGTCATCGATGTTGGTTACCAAAGAATCACAAATGGAGAAAGGATAAAGCTTCATTTGATGGTAAAGTAGAACATGGTCTTCCTCCAAAACCTTATTCAATTGATGATATTCTTAAGCAACTTGAAGATCTCGAGAATATCACATTGTCTAAGGATCCACGTGTGAAAACTACTATATCTCATGATGATAGAGGAGACAATTGGAATAAGAAAAGTGTTTTCTTTAAACTCCCATATTGGAAGACTCTCGTATTACGACACAATCTGGACGTGATGCATATTGAGAAAAACATATGTGACAATATCCTGGGTACTATTATGAACATCAAAGGAAAGACCAAAGATAATTTGAAGGCACGTAAAGACTTAGAAGAGATGGGATTGAGGTCAACATTGCACCCAGTGAAGGAAGGAGATAAATGGAAGCTTCCACCTGGCCCATATACTTTCTCCACCACAGAAAAACGGACATTTTGCAACTTTTTGAAAGAGTTAAAACTGCCTGATGGTTTCTCTTCAGATATATCTTATTGTGTCAACTCCAAAGAAGCCAAGATTTCAGGTCTTAAAAGCCATGATTGCCATGTAATACTTGAACATCTACTTCCTTTAGCAATACGTGGTCTTCTCACTCCACTTGTACGTGAAGCACTTATAGAGATGTCAATGTTCTTCACTATATTATGTGCTAAAGTCTTAGATGTGAAAGAATTGGAGCAAATAGAGTCTCAAATTCCTATCACTCTTTGTAAGTTGGAAAAGATTTTTCCACCTTCGTTCTTTACTATTATGATGCATTTACCTATCCATCTAGCTAACGAAGCTAAACTTGGAGGACCAGTCCAATTCAGATGGATGTATCCTATTGAGCAGTACATGTACAAGCTTAAATCCTACGTACGAAATAGGGCTCATCCAGAGGCTTCGATCGCTGAAGGTTATCTGGTAGATGAATGCATGACTCTATGCTCAAGGTATATGGATGATATGGAGACAAGATTCAATCGTCTTGACCGAAACTATGAAAATGCTCCTAATTGTGATGAAGAAGCATTGCCTATTTTTAGTCATCCTGGACGAGGTTTGGGGGCTCCTACTATTAGACATCTAGAGAAGCGTGAGTTAGATCAAGCTCACATTTATATTCTCAAAAATTGTGATGAGGTTCAACCTTTTCTCGAGTAAGAATTTCAGCTTCAATTTATCTCTCTTTCTCCTTTTTTTCCTTCCACGCTTAGCTTTCAGTAAGTATATAATAAGTATTTCCTTTTTCTCTTTTATAGGCAGTATACTAATGACCATGCATCCAATGATTTAGTGCTTTCTGAAGAGGAATGGGTTGAGAATTTTAAAAAATGGTTCAAAAATGAAGTAAGCAATCTTAATCTATGTTATAATTTTAAAGTTATAAAATTGAATATATATTGGGAAAATTAATATTTTTTAATTTTCTTTTATAGGTTGCCTTCTTATATGAGAATAATAAGAGTAAGGAAATGAAACATTTGCTCTCACTATCACGTGGGCCTACTCAATATGTGACATCATACACTGGCTATGTTGTTAATGGATATAGGTTTCGCATAGAAAATCGTGATCAAACTTTGAGAACTCAAAATAGTGGAGTGGTTGTGATCGGAAACATTGGGAATGAAGATGAGAATATAGATTATTATGGAGTTGTAATGGACATATTGGAGTTAAAGTACCTAGGGGGGAATCGAATTGTGTTGTTCCGTTGTAAATGGTGGGATGTGTATGACAAGGTGAGGGGAGTTAAGATTGATGAATATGGGTATGTTAGTGTAAATGGTAATAAGCAGCTAAAAGGCGATGAACCTTTTATTTTGGCTAGCCAAGCAAGACAAGCTTTTTATGTGACTGACACCATTAACAAAGGCTGGCAACTTGTTTGCAAGACTCAACCACGCAACTTCATTGAGACCTCTGATGATGATGATATTGGTGGTGACAAAGATGAAGCATACCAACATGGTGAAATGTTCAAACCTACATATGTTGCTTCCTCCTCGACAAGTGCTAGTGCTGAATTCTGCAGTAGTAGGCCTGGTGTAGATTCAATCTTTGTGAAAGATAATGTAAACACAAATGGTGAAGATGGGCCATGTAATAGGGAAAGAGGGGAATAATTTAGTTGTTGTTTACTCTTTTTCTATTTATCTATCATTATTGAGGGAATTTTCTGACTGTTTGACAATATTTTTATTTCATTCCACTTTTATGACATGAATTATTACAGGTTGGTGTACATGGAAACAAATGCTTTTAAATTTGATGATTATATATCTAATCTCATTATGGTGAACTTTAGATTTTAATGTTATGTGAGGTTATTTTGTTGAATTATTGTGGTTGATCTTTAAACATGTTATGTTCTAGTTTCAGGCTTCTGGTTTTGTTGTTAGAGTGATTGGGGAGCTGTGGATTGTACAATGGATAGGAGAAACCATATTACAAGTAAGTTAATATGCAGAGACAACACAAAAATATGTATGCTTTCCAATTACACAATTTTATTTCTTATTTCAATTTTTTTTAATGAATAATAATTATTCGGTTATATTATAGGATGAAATAAAAACAACAAAGGAGAAAGAACCATCACTTTCCAATGTTCAGGTAACTCCTTTCTTTTATGACTTGTGCAAATACACAATTAGCTTTTCTGTTTAGTTCCTACTTTATCTATCTATAGAACAATAGAATTTCATATAGATTTATGAAATTGCTTATTGCTTCCAAATCTAAGAAATGAAAGAAAAGACTACATTACTTTCTTAATAAACCATGTTTTAGGAAGAGAAATACCAATTAGCTCAATAAACCTTAGGGTTTAGTATAACTATTTCTAAACCATTCTTTAGGATGAGATAAAACCCAATTGACTCCGTGAACCTTAGGCTTTATAGGTGAAAAAATTTCACAACTAGCAGCATCACTTTAGTGTCACTGCCCACCAATGCTTTAAATGCCATGACTTTGCCTACCTCTTTAGCAACCTCTTAATGTACAAGACACATGGATAGCTTTCAGTTTTGCTTTTTTGGTTTTGCAGAATGTTGTAAAGACGTTAAATTGTGTGCCCACTTGAGTTAAAACAAAATCATCATGAATAGTGTTTACAAATTCTAAAAGTAACTACGTATTCACTTATCTTCTTTTTGTACATTAATAGGTAGCACAAAGGGTGTTTAAATCTAAGTCGCGAGATCGAGTTGTGGGATTTGGCGGAGGAATAAAGCTTAAAGATATTAGAGGACCACAACCTAGTCGTGAAGAACTTGAAGTCGAACTGAATGCTACTAAGAAGCAGAACCAAGTCCTTGCAAGTCGCATCGAGACAATGAATGATGAAAATAATGAACTTAAGGGTCGTGTGGATTCAGTGGAAGCACAAATGAAAAAATTAGAAGAAATGTTGATGAATCGACATAATGTCTCTTCCACTCCAGAAAATTAGTTGGACTAATCAGGTATATTTTGCTACAAACTCATCATTTGAAAATTATACAATAAAGTGTGAATCAAGTATGTGTTATGTATGATGTGTTTGGCGGATGCCCTTCTTTTTTGCAATGCTAGTTTATTCTAGGAAGATGGGGTTGGAAAATTTTGCAAGATAACAATTAGTTTGCAGGAAGTCTGTTGGGTTGAAGTTTGGTTTTGTTCTATTGAATAATAATGGTTCTTGTGGAAGTTATTTGTGGGCAGTGTAATGCTCCATATGGGCTCGCTTTCGTTAAGAGCATATAGCTGGGATTGTAAAATATATATATTGTGTGTTTTGAAACAGATCTTTAATTTCCCTGGCTTTGTTTTGTTCATTATAAAGGGAAATTCTTTCGAAATTTTCACTGAAATGTAATGTTTTTAGCTAATCATATTTGTTTTAGTTTTGAATTTTTAGGGCATGACAAGTGTTCTTAATTTTTGGATTGATAGTGCTCTCAGTTCTTTTATATGCTGATTTTTTTTAGTGGTATATATGCATTTGAGTACTTGTATTAATCTTTTTTTTTTTCTGTTAGGCATACCAAGAAGAGAAGCAACCATGGCGTCGCAACCAATGCTGAGATTTGAGAACTTTTTATGTATTATCCTTAATTGCAGAAGTAGTTTAATATGAGACACATCTTCAAATTTTTATATTGTCAATTAATGACTTGTACTCAAATTAGCTAGATATGGTGCTGTCTCTACTTATATGTTCATATAACCTTTTAAAACACATGAACAATTGTTGCTTATCATTTCTTAAATATATATATATATAGTCGTTTAGCATTATATACAGTGTACTTTGACGTGTAATGGTCAAATAATTAATTTACAATGTAATCATATGATATTATTAATCTCCAAAATATTGAATAAATGTTATATATAATAACATTAACGACGGTATATTTGGTCGTTATTATTGATTAATAGTTATTTTCTTAATATCTAATAACGACAGTAGTTGTTCGACGTTAATTATTAATGATATATAAGTTGTTCGACGTAAATAATTAACGACGTTTTAGTTTTGGTCGTGAGTAGTTTTAAGATCTAACGATGAACGTTGTCGTTAAAACCAATAACGACGGAAGCTATTGCAACAAACAAACGACCAACATTTTTTCGTCGTTAAAAGTTTCAACGACGACTTTTTAGACCTATAACGACGAATTTGTTCTTCGTTAAAAACCCATTTTCTAGTAGTGTGATCTAGGTTTACTTTGGGCATTTTTGTACAAGGAGAGACAATGGGGGCCGAAAACTCGGATCCGTGGGGTTTGGTGGGGTATTGTGCCTAATGGACCTAGTGGCATAATTGTCCAATCCCCATAGGATGGTTTGATGAGTAATGGGTATAGATTGTCATTGGATGGGTTTGGTATTGCCTAAACCATGTTTGGTAATTAATTAAAAGCATGTATCTACGGCTAATTTGCGCTTTTTAATACAAGGAGGGACAATGGGGACCCAAACTCAAGTCTATGGGGATTACTGAGGTATTGGGCCTAATGGACCCACTGACATGATTGTTTGATTCCCATAGGATGACTTTGATGAGTAATGATAAAGGATTGTGATTGGGAGAACATCCGCCTTTTAATGGTTTGTTGATCCCCATAACTTGTTTGCTAGTTACCTGAAAGCATATGATTGGGGTTAGTTTGGGTTTTTTAGGACAAGGATGGACAATGAGGGCCCAAAACTCAACTTCACGGGTTTTGTGAGCTATTGAGCCTAATGGACTCAGTGTCGTGATTGTCCAATCCCAATAGAATGACTTTGATGAGTAATGGGTAATTTTGATTGGAGAAGTTTGGTAATGCCCAAATAAAGTTTGGTAATTACCTAAAACTATATATGATCTGAGGTTAATTTGGGCTTTTTAGTACAAGGTGGGACGATGGGGGCCCAAAACTCAAGTTCAATAGGTTTGGTGAGCTATTGGGCTTAATGGACGCATTGGCATGATTGTCCAATCCCCATAGGATGGCTTTGATGAGTAATAGTTATGGAATGTGATTGAATAGATTTGGTAATACCAAACCATGTTTGGGAATTACCTAAAAGCATATGATTTGACGTTAGTTTGGGCTTTTTAGTACAAGGAGGGACAATGGGGCCCTAACTCAAATCCGTGGTTTTTTTGAGGTTTTGGGTCTAATGGACCAAGTGGCATGATTATCCAATCCCCATAGGATGACTTTGATGAGTAATAATAAAGGATTGTGATTGGGAGAACATCCTTTACTAATTAGTGGATTTGGTAATCCCTAGAACATTATTATTAGTGACCTTAAAACATATAATTAGGGTTAATTTAGGCTTTTCAATACAAGGAGGTACTATGGAGACCCAAAACTCAACTTCATGGGGTTTGGTGAGGATTTGGTGACATAGTGGCATGATTATCAAATCTCTATTGGATAGCTTTGATGAATAATGGGTATGGATTATGATTGGTTAGGTTTTTGGTAATGTCCAAATCTTGTTTGTTAATTATCTAAAAACATATGATTTGGGGTTAATTTGGGCATTTTAGTACAAGGAGGGACAATGAGCGCCCAAAAACATAAGGCTATGGGACTTGGTGAGGTATTGGGCCTAATGGACCCAGTGGCATGATTGTCCAATCACCATTGGATGGCTTTGATGAGTAACGGGTACATATTGTTATCTGATGGGTTTGGTGTTGCCCAAAGCTTGTTTACTATTAATTACCTAAAAACACATGATCTAAGGTCAATTTGGGTTTTTAATATGAGGAGTGATAATAGGGGCCTCAAACTCAAGTCTGTGAGGCTTGGTGAGGTATTGGGCCGAATGGACCTAGTGGCATGATTGTCCAAATCCTATCGGATGGCTTCAATGATTAACGGGTATTGATTGTGATTAGATGGATTCGGTAATGATCAAAGCTTGTTTGGTAATTATTTGAAAGCATATGATCTGGATCCATTTGGGCTTTTTAGTACAAGGAGAGACAATCGGGGCCAAAACTCAAGCCCATGGGGTTTGGTGAGCTATTTGACCTAATGAACCCATTGTCAAATCCCCATAGGACGGCTTTGATGAGTAATGAGTATTGATTGTGATTGGATAGGTTTGGTAATACCTAACAAAGTTTGCTAATTAGCTAAACCCATATGATCTAGGGCTACTTAGGCTTTTTAGTACAAGGAGGGACAATGGGGGCCCAATACTCAAGTACAATGGGTTTGGTGACTTATTGGGCCTAATGGACTACGTGGCATGATTGTCCAATCCTCATAGGATGGCTTTGAGGAATGATAGGTATGGTTTGTGATTGGATAGGTTTGGTAATTCCCAAGTATTGTTTGGTAATTACCTAAACGGAAATGATCTTGGTATTTGGGCTTATTACTACAAGGAGGAACAATGGGGGCCTAAAACTCAAGTTCATGGGGTTTGGTGACCTATTCGGCCTAATGGACCGAGTGACGTGATTATCCAATCCCCATACGATGGCTTTCATCAGTAATTATTATGGATTGTGATTGGGTAGGTTTGGCAATGGCCAAATCTTGTTTGGTAATTACCTAAAATCATATGATCTGTGGTTACATTGGACATTTTAGTATAAGGAGGGAGAATGGGGGCCCAAAACTCAGGTTAATGGGTTTGGTTTGGGCCTAATGGACCCAGTGGCCTAAATGTCAAATCCTGATAGGATGATTTGATGAGTAATGAGTATGGATTGTTATTGGATGGGTTTGATATTGCCTAAACCATGTTTGGTAATTATCTAAAAGCATATGATATGGGTAAATTTGAGCTTTTTAATACATGGAGGGAAATGGGGCCCCAAAACTCAAGTCTGTGGGGCTTGGTGAAGTATGGGGCCTAATTGACCTAGTGGCATGATTGTCCAACCCCCATAAGATAGCTTTGATGAGTAATGGGTATGAATTGTGGTTGATAGGGTTGGGTAATGTCAATCCTTGTTCAATAATTACCTAAAGGCATAGGATCTGTTGTTAATTTGGGCTTTTTACTACAAAGAGGGACAATGGGGGCCCAAAACTAAAGTCCATGGGGTTTGGTGAGGTATTAATTGACCAGTGTCATGATTGTCTAATCCCCATAGGATGGTTTTGATGAGTAATGGGTATGGATTGTGATTGGATAGATTTGGTAATGCCCAAACCTTGTTTAGTAATTACCTAAGAGCATATGATTTGGGGTCAATTTTAGCTTTTTAGTACAATGAGGGAAAATGGGGGCCAAAAACTCAAATCCATAGGGTTTGGTGAGGTATTGGGCCTAATGGACCTAGTGACATGATTGTCCAATCCCATAGGACATGCTTGAAGAGTAATGATGAAAGATGATGATTGGGCTTGTTCGGTAATGTCAAAAACTTGTTTGGTAATTACTTGAAAGCATATAATCTAGGGTCCATTTGGGCTTTTTATTACAAGGAGGGACAATGGATGCCTAATACTTAAGACAATGGGGGCCCAATACTCAGGAAAATAGGATTTAGAGAGGTTTTGGGCCTAATGGACAATGTGGCATGACTTTCCAATTCCTATAGGTTAGCTTTGATGAGTAATGATAAAGGATTGTGATTGGAAGAATATCATCTACTTAGTGGGTTTAGTAATCATGGAACATGTTTAGTAGTTACCTTAAAGCACGTGACTGGGGATAATTTGGGTTGTTCAGTACAAGGATGGAAAATGCGAGCCCAAAACTCAACTTCATGGGTTTGTTGAGCAATTAGGCCTAATGGACCTAGTGTCATGATTATCCAATCCCCAAAGGATGGCTTTCATGAGTAATGGGAATGGTTTGTGAGCCCAAAACTCAACTTCATGGGTTTGTTGAGCAATTAGGCCTAATGGACCTAGTGTCATGATTATCCAATCCCCAAAGGATGGCTTTCATGAGTAATGGGCATGGTTTGTGATTGGGTAGGTTTTGTAATGCCCAAATCTTGTTTGGTAATTACCTAAAGGCATATGATCTGGGGTTACTTTGGACATTTTAGTACAATGAGGGACAATGGGGGCCCAAAACTCAGGTCAATGGGTTGGCCTAATTGACCCGGTGATATAAATATCAAATCCCCATAGGATGGTTTGATGAGTAATGAGTATGGATTATCATTGGATGGGTTTGGTATTGCCTAAACCATGTTTGGTAATTATCTAAAAGCATATGATATGGGGTCAATTTGAGCTTGTTAATCCAAGGAAGGACAATGGGGCCTCAAAACTCAAGTTTGTGGGGCTTGGTGAGCTATGGGGCCTAATTGACCCAATGGCATGATTTTCCAAACCCATAGGATAGCTTTGATGAGTTACGGGTATGAATTGTGATTGATAGGATTGAGTAATGCCCAATCCTTGTTAAATAAATACCTAAAAGCATATTATCTGTTGTTAATTTGGGCTTTTTACTACAAAGAGGGACAATGAGGGCCCAAAACTAAAGTCCATGGGGTTTAGTAAGGTATTAACTAACCCAGTCTCATGATTGTCCAATCCCCATAGGATGGTTTGATGAGTAATGAGTATGGATTGTGATTGGATAGATTTGGGAAAAACTCAAGTCCAACGGGTTTGGTGAGCTATTGGGCCTAATGGACACAGTGGCATGATAATTCAATCCCTATAGGATGGCTTTGAGGAGCAATGGATAGGGAATGTGATTGGATAAGTTTGGTAACACCTAAGGGTTTTTTGGTAATTACCTAAAAGGATATGGTCTCTGGTGAATTTGCGCTTTTTAGTACAAGGAGGGACAATGACGGACCAAAACTCGGGTCCATGGGGTTTGGTGAGGTATTGGGCCTAATGGACCCAGTGGCATGATTGTCCAATCCCCGTAGGATGGTTTGATGAGTAATGGGTATGGATTGTGATCGGATGGGTTTAGTATTACATAAACGTTGTTTGGTAATTACCCAAAAGCATATGATCTGGGGTCAATTTGGGCTTTTTAATATAAGGATGGACAATGGGTATCGAAAACTTAAGTTTATGGGGCTTGTTGAGGTATTGGATCTAATGGACCCAGTGGCATGATTTCCAATCCATGTCGGATGATTTGATGGGTTTCATATTCTCCGAACGTTGTTCGATAATTACCTAAAAACATATGATCCGTGATCAACTTAGGCTTTTAATACAAGAAGGGACAATGGGGGCTCAAAATTCAAGTTTATGGGGCTTGGTAAGGTATTGGACCTAATGGACCAAGTGGCATGGTTTGCCAATCCTGATAGAATGGCTTTGATGTGTAACGGGTACGGATTTTGACTGGATGGGTGGTATTGCCCAGATCTTGATTGGTAATTATCTAAAAACATATGATCTGGGGTCAATTTGGGCTTTTTAGTACGAGGTGGGATAATGGAGGACACGAAACTCAAGTCTATGGGGATTGGTGAGGTATTAGGTTGAATAGATCCAGTGGTATGATTGTTCAATCCCTATAAGATGGCTTCGATGAGTAACGAGCATGCATTGTGATTGGATTAGTTTGGTAATGACCAAACCTTGTTTTGTAATTACTTGAAAGCATATTATCTGGGTCCCATTTGGGCTTTTTAGTACAAGGAGGGAAAATCAGGGCCCAAAAATCAAGTCCATGGGGTTTGGTAAGTTATTGCGCCTAATGGACCTAGTGACATGGTTGTCCAATCCACATAAGATGGCTTTGGTGAGTAATGGGTATGGATTGTTATTAGATAGGTTTGGTAATACCCAAACAATGTGTCCTAATTACCTAAAAGCATATTGGGACTATTTAGGCTTTTTTGTACAAAGAGGGACAATGGGGGCCCAAAACTCAAGTCCAATGGGTTTGGTGACTTATTGGGCCTAATGGACCACATGGCATGTTTGTAAAATCCCATAGGATGGCTTTGAGAAGTAATGGGTATGGTTTATGATTGGATAGGTTTGGTAATGCCTAAATATTGTTTGGGAATTATTTAAATAGATCTGATCTTAGTATTTGGGCTTATTACTACAAAGAGCAACAATGGGGGCCTAAAACTCAAGTTATGGGGTTTGGTGAGCTATTGGGCCTAATGGACCTATTGACATGATTATCTGATCCCCATAGGATTGCTTTGATGAGTAATGGGTATGGATTTTGATTGGGTAGGTTTGGTAATGCCCAACAATTGTTTGGTAATTACCTAAAAGCATATGATATGGGGTTACTTTGGGCATTTTAGTACAAAGAGGGACAATGGGGGCTGAAAACTCATATCCATAGGGTTTGGTAGGGTATTGGGCCTAATGGATCCAATGGCATAATTGTCCAATCTGCATAGGATGGTTTGATGAGTAATGGGTATAGATTGTCATTAGATGGGTTTGGTATTGCTTAAGCCATGTTTGGGAATTATCTAAACGCATATTGTCTATGGTCAGTTTGACCTTTTTAATACAATGATGGACAATGGGAGCCTAAAACTCAAGTCTATTGGGATTGGTGAAGTATTGGGCCTACTGGACCCACTAGCATGATTGTCTAATTCCCATAGGATGACTTTGATGTGTAATGGGTATGGATTGTGATTTAATGGGTTTGGTAATTGCCTGAAAGCATATGGTTTGGGATCTATGTGGGCTTTTTTAGTACAAGGAGGGACAATAGGGGACCAAAACTCAAGTCCATGGAATATGGTGAGCTATTGAGCCTAATGGACCCATTGACATGATTGTGATATCCCCATAGGATGGCTTTATGAGTAATGAATATAGATTGTGATTGGATGGGTTTGGTAATGCCCAAACAGACCCAGTGACATGATTATCCTATCCCCATAGGATGGCTTTGATGAGTAATGGATATAGATTGTCATTGGATGGGTTTTGTAATGCCCAAACCCTGTTTGATAATTATCTAAAAGCATATGACCTACGATCAATTTAGAATTTTTAGTAAGAGGGACAATGGGAGCCCAAAACTCAAGTCCATGGGTTTGGAGAGCTATTGGGATAATGGACCTAGTGGTATGATTGTCCAATTCCCATATGATGGCTTTGATGAGTAATGATAAAAGATTTTGATTGGGAGAACATCCTCCATTTAGTGGGTTTGGTGATCCCCATAATGTGTTTGCTAGTTACCTTATAGCATATGATTGAGGTTATTTTGGGCTTTTTAGGACAAGGATGGACAATGGAGGCCCAAAACTCAACTTCATGGGTTTGGTGAGCTATTGATCCTAATGGACTCAGTGTCATGATTATCCAATCCCCATAGGATGATTTTGATGAGTAATGGGTAATTGTGATTGGAGAAGTTTGGTAATGCCCAAAGATTGTTTGGTAAATACCTAAAAACATATGATATGAGGTTATGAGCTTTTTAGTACAAGGAGGGACGATGGGGGCCCAAAATTCAAGTTCAATGGATTTGGTGAGCCATTGGGCTTAATCGACCCATTGACATGATTGTCCGATCCCTATACGATGGCTTTGATGAGTAATAGTTATGTATTGTGATTGGATACATTTGGTAATACCCAAACGATGTTTAGTAATTACCTAAAGCATATGATTTGAGGTTAAGTTGGGCTTTTTAGTACAAGGAGGGACAATGGGGGCCCAAAACTCAAATCCTTTGTTTTGTTTTAGGTTTTGGGACTAATGGACCCAGTGGCATGATTGTCCGATTCCAATAGGATGACTTTGATGAGTAATGATAAAGGATGGTGATTGGCAGAACATCCTCTAATAATTAGTGGGTTTGGTAATCCCTAGAACATGTTTGTTGGTAGTTACGTTAAAACATATGATTGGGGTTAATTTGGGCTTTTTAGTACAAGGAGGTACAATGGAGACCCAAAACTCAACTTCATGGGGTTTGGTGAGGTATTTGGCTTAATGGACCCGGTGACATGATTGTGCAATCCCCATAGGATGGTTTTATGAGTAATGAGAACACCATCCAGTTAGTATATTTAGTAATGCCTAAAATTGGATTGGTAATTACCAAACGTATTATGATCTGGCGGTAATAACGAAAATTTCAAATTTCAAAAAGGATGGTTTGGTAAAATTTGAAGTTCAAAATTTTGGCTTCCCTCTATATTATGTGTGTCTTAAACCTTAACATCATATCATTTCCATTCTATCTATCCATGTCACATTATTTTCTCTCTCTATCTATCCATGTCACATTATTTTCTCGCTCTAAATGTTCTAGCTACTACCTTCTAGTTAATTTTCAACGTTTTGATAAAATCTACACCATTGTGAAATTGGTGCTGAGAATAATTTGAAAATTGACTAAGGTGAATGTTTAGCATATGAAATTTTTAATAAATTGAATTTGATTTTCTTTTAAAAATTATATGTTCTTGCGTGAAAGTTGTTAATTTTTGTTGTGGTTTTTCCGTGTACAAGTATGTTAAGAGACATCTCCTCCTCTGTTAACTGTGAACAAATATTTTGCGACAACGGTTTTTCAGTTGCAAAATTGAAGTCTATTTCATGAATAGTGGTACCATATAACTCTATTTATGATTTAAATTGTGAAATATATGATTTTATTTTTAAAAAAGAATTGAATAGTGAAAGTTAATTTTTTGTCTTGTAGCAATTTCTAATTTTGTTGGAATTGTGATATTTAATTATTTGGTGTTACCACTAGATTATGTTGTTCTGAATTGATTAAAGGACTTGTTTTGATATTTTGGGGGAAAGAGGAAAGATTGTGTTTGAATCATATGAGTTATGCGTTTCTAACACATCAATTTAGTGCTTACCAAAATTCTGAAACATATGATTAAATTAAAGATATGAATATTGAAATTTGGGGTTTTGAACTTTTGATTGGTACTTTTTATTGGAATAGTGATATGAAATTATTTGTTGTTGTCCATTGATTTACGTATTTGGAGAGTGAAAGTTAGGGGTTTGTTAGAAATTAACAATAGAAGAAATCTCTAAGAATGTAATTATCATGTTAGTTTCAGAAAAGATCAAAATTTGGACCATGGTTTCATTGATGAATTATAAAGATACTGTGGTGATGTTCTAACTTTGTGGTGATGTTATGAATTGTGAGTTTTCTTGTAATCTATGCTTATATTATTTGGTTCATGAATATTAAGTGGTATATACAATAAGGCTAAGGTTATACTTGTCCTACCTTTTCCAATTCCCTTAATTGTTTTTGGTAATCTATGCTTGTATTTTGTCACCTGTATTTAGTAATTACCTGAATATATTTGGTGATTACCAAAACATTATAGAAATTGATGTGATGTTATGAATTGTATGTTTTTATGTAATCTATGTTAGTATGATTTTGTTTTTTTTTTTTTTGATGCAAATGTTAGTATGATTTTGTTCATGAATATATAAAAATTGTTTTGTTCAAATCCCTTAATTGTGTTTGGTAATCTATGCTAGTATTCACTAGTAGAATAATTGCTTATTGCTGCGATTTTACCAATACGCTGCAATATATCACGTAAAAAGAAAAAGAAAAATATAAAAGAAGTATATTGCTGCGATTTCGACCGAAAACCGCAGCAATATAGTTTAAACGAAAATTTTTTGAATTTTTTTTACCATGACCAAAAATATTGCTGCGGTTTCTGGCAAAAACCGCAGCAACATATTAAAATAATATAAAAAAAATTATTTTAATATATTGCTGCGGTTTTTGACAAAAACCGCAGTAATATGACATTAAAAAGTATTTAAAGATACTAGGGTTATAAGCCCATCTCTCTAACCCTAAATAACATTTGTGCGTGCGCCTCTCACCACACATCTCCTCTCACGCATGTTCTCACCTCTATCCTCTCTCCTCTCTCCTCTCACCCTCAACTTTGTCTCACACGTCTCTAACCTTAAACCGGGCTTGTTCGTTCATCTTCCCGGCGGCTAACAAAGAAAAAAAGGTATCACCGTCGTTCAACTCGCTTCTCGCTCCGGCGAGGGGTTTCACTGTGCATTCGTCTGTCGTTCCTTCGTTCGCCGGTGTTCCTTCGTTCATCGGTCGTTCCTTCGTCGAAATCCGTTCGTCCTTCATCGAAATCCGTTCGTCCTTCGTCGAAATGCGTTCGTCCTTCGTCGAAATCCAGATTTGCACCGATCCTTCGCAATAGATCTTCGAGTTCTTCAAGTTCTTTGAGTTTTTGAGCGGTTATTTCAGTCGTGTTTTACGATTTTTTTTAAGTTCAGTTTCTTTTTTTTCATATATTTTTTATTTTCATTACGATTGTTTTACGTTTTAGTTCTGTTTTTTTTCTTAGATTTAATTCTTCGATTTTTTTTATAGATTTGATTTTCTGATTTTCTTCTTGTATTATTATAAATTTTTAGATTTAGTTCTTCGATTTTAAATATTGTTATAATTTTCATCATTTTTGTTTTCTTTGTAAGTGAGATACTATTACTGTTATAATCTAATATTAGGAGTTTCGATTTTTTAGATTTATTGTTAGTTTCATTTGTTGTGAATGAATGTGGTGTTATTTTTCTCTTAAAAGATCTGATGCTCATTTCTTATGTGAATTTGGTGGGTAGTGCATGGGTTATTTGTTCAGTTCTAATTTTTCAAATTTAATATAAAAAAAAATAATTTACCTGTACCCGGACATATTGCTGCGATTTTGATAAGGAACCGCAACAATATACTTGAGTAAATAATTAAAAAAAAAGTAATATTGCTGCGGTTTCTGGGCCGAAACCGCAGCAATATTCTCATATAAACTGATAACACATAATTATATTGCTGCAGTTTGGCCCAGAAACCGCAGCAATATAATTATTACCTATTGTTGTCCACTTAATTGCTGCGCGCCGAAAACCGCAGCAGTAGACCACTTTTTGACCACAGCAATAAGCATTTATTCTACTAGTGATTGCAGAACTTGTCACCCGTGTTTAGTAATTACCTAAATATGTTTGGTGATTACCTAAACTTTGTAGAAACTGAAGTGATGTATGTTTGATGATTACCAAAGTATTTCGGAAATTGTGCTTCTATATTGTAACCTTGTTTGGTAATTATTAAAACAATGTATGGTTATTACCTAACTTGTCGGTATGTGTAATATGCTTATAATATAATTTTTTTGGGCAGTGAGATGGCAAGGATAAAGCTTATAGCTAAGTCCTACGAGAAAGAATACGGAGTAGAATGCTAGTGATGATTCGGATTATGTGGACTCCCAGGAAGGCAGAGAATCCCCACATTCTTCCCCACCTCGTTCATATAGAAAAAGGCAAGTTACAAAATAGCAACAAGCATCTACTTCTCAGAGTGCACATAAAAGGAAACGTGTCTTTAAGGGTGAGGATCACATCATTCCTGAAAATGTTGTTCCCAAAAACACAAGGTGTTTCACCCTAGACCATGCTCAACTTTACAAAAAATAATATGGTACACGTCAGGTGCACTCAGCAGGTAGGACAATGGACTTTGGTTCTTTGTCAACTAACGATGCAAAATTACTTTTTCATTGGTTTTATACCAACAATGGCATAGACTATTGGAGGTTGCCTTGCTATCCTGAACTTGTGAAAATATTCTACACCCATCTTGAAGTAGATAACACTGATGATGGCAGAGTAACATCTTGCATGAAAGGTGTCGAAATCTAGTTCTATGATGTAGAACTTGGAGGAATTTTTGGTATGCCTGTCGAGGGTGAGCGAGATTACCCCGGTACCAAACCTACTGAACACATGAATTTTGATCTTCAAAAGTGCAACAACACTAGTAGAAAAAGCATGATTTGCGTCCCCGTATTTGCGTCGCATAGACGCGGAAGTGACGCAAAACATCTATTTGTGTCGCATGACAAAAAGAGTATGCCGCAAAACATCAAAAACAATACCAGGACACGCCTAATATGCGTCGCATGGTACATTTGTGCGACGCATATTAGGGTTTTGCGTCGCATGATTCACACGTGCGACGCAAATCATGCGAGTATGGGAAGCTTAGGGAGACTAATGTGCGTCGCACTAGGGGAAGGGTGCGACGCACATTAGTCATCTGCGTCGCACGTGCCCTAGGTGCGACGCAAAAGGCTCTCCCCCCTCTGTTTTGTAATACTCCCAACGGCTTTCTTTATTTTCGAGCCCTAACTCTACAACTTCTGCTATCCCCCCTCTCTCTCTCCTGCGACACTCTGCGCACACACTCTCGTCGGGAACCTTACTCACAATCTCGCCGGCGCACACTCTCGCCGGGAACCTTACTCTCGCCGGTGCCGTCTTCGGCGCACTTCCTCTCTCTCTCTCTCTCTCTCTCTTCCCCTCTCTCTCATTCTCTTTCCTTACTCTCTCATTCTCTTTCCATCTTCGTTGCCGGGAACTTTGCTCACAATCTCGCCGGAAACTTTGCTCACACTCTCCTTACAATCGCCGCCGGTGCACCGGTTCTCTCTCTCACTCTCCCTTCGCTGCACCGTCGGTCCCGCCGCTGGCAAGGAGGTATTTTTTGGTTTTTTTTTTTGGTTTTTTTTGTATTAATATATATTAATCATGTATTTTCAAGTTATTTAATTTTTTTAGGGGTTGTTTTGAATAATCTTAGTTCTAATTTTTGTTAAGGGGTTAAAATTAGAATTCAAATCATGATAAACATGTGTGAAATAATTTGAGATTAAATTTAGGATATTCGTAGCTTATGAATTTGTATAGTTTGTGTAGTATATAGTTTCTTGAATGCTCTCTTTAGAAATATGTGCTTCAATTATGAGTTAGAATTCTTGAATGCTCAATTTAGAATTTGAAACTTATGTCAGTCCTTTACATTGTATTCCAGTTGCCACCTTAGTCCTCGTGGGTTTGCCGGTTCTCCAAGCTCGTGCACTTGTGCTCGTCTTCGCTGCTCCTTGAGAGCAGAGGTATGTATTATAGCTTTTGTTATTTTTTTATTTATGTTAATGTAACCATTAGTTTGGGTTTAGGAATGTATATATGTGAATTGTTTGGTTATTATGCACTAGTGGAAAAAACTACTTTTGCTACTTTTCAAATGCTCCGGTTGACTAATCAACCCGAGCATTTGTGAAAATTTTAATATAAAAATTCACAAATGCTCGGGCTGATTAATCAACCCGAGCATTTGATGTCAAATGCTCCGGTTGACAACCCGAGCATTTGAACCCTCTCTCAATTCATGAAACTTACTGTACGCAGTGGCGGATTTACCAGCAATAAAAAAAAAAAAGAAAAAAAACAATTCCAATTCACGCATCTTTCAGCGATTCATTTTCATTTTCGCACTCTCTCAACCTCTCATTCTCTCACATATCACTTCATCTCAGACCTCGGTTCTCCCTTTCTCTCTCATACAACCTCAGATCCAGTCACCATCACTCCTCCCTCATACGCCCTCACCGGCGGCGGCGCACGCATCTAAAGATGGTCGTGAAATCGTGACTCGGAGTCTCGGACCTCCTGCCGGCTATTGTTGCCTGGTTGCTTCGTAATCGCCGACCTGCAGCCGCAACATTTTGGCTCGAAACTCGATGGATGACGGTGTGACTCGTGACTAGCAAACTAGGTACATCTTAATCTGCTCAATTTTGTTGATTTCTTATTTTACTTTACATATTAGGGTTTATCAATTTCATGAGAATTGGAAAATAAATTGCAATTTCACTTGTTAGGGCTGTTTATATATCATATTATATAATTTAGAATTGTTATAAACGCTAATTTTGTTGGTGTACTTTGATTTGGGTGTTATTGGTGCTTATAAATTGAAATGGCATTATATTT
The DNA here is from genome assembly GCF_026745355.1 of Beta vulgaris subsp. vulgaris. Taxonomy (NCBI): domain Eukaryota; kingdom Viridiplantae; phylum Streptophyta; class Magnoliopsida; order Caryophyllales; family Amaranthaceae; genus Beta; species Beta vulgaris. The sequence goes on along the minus strand of NC_079210.1, from coordinate 17,158,019 downwards.
GAATTGGGCATTATCAACGTTAATGCTTATTTTGTTTTATGGTCTATGGCAAATTGGCAGCATGTTTCATTAGGATTTCTCTCGCTAAACATCAGGTGAGTTTTTTTTGTTTGTTTGAAATTCAGTTTCATTGGTTTAGTTTTGAGTTTTTATATTTTGTTGATGCAAGATGATAATGAAATGTTTTGTGCAGGAAACCTGTGTCTCCTGAAACGTTGTGAGTAGGTTTAGGTCTTGGTACCTGCAAATAGAACCTTCGTCAAGCTGAGCTCTAACGTAGTGCAATCTGCAATATGTACAATGTTGCCTTGTGAGTTGTGATCTGCCAACATATTCTGGTGTGCTCTCTATAAGTCTATATCCATTATCCGCAACTGCTATCTTGCTGATCGAACATATGGTGTGCAAGGTTATTTGCCTGATTTGCTGTATGGGTTTTCTCTAATTTTGTTGGGTTTTGATTAATTTTCGCAGTTGAGAGATTATCTTCAAGAAGATGCTAGAGTTGTGGTGGTTGGGGCTGGTGGGTTAGGATGTGAATTGTTGAAGGACTTGGCTTTGTCTGGGTTTAAGAACCTTGATGTTATTGATATAGACCGCATCGAAGCCACCAACCTTAATCGTCAATTCTTATTCAGGTTTTTTATTCTTCTTTGTTACAGTAAACGTTTTTAAATATTTGAATCTTGTGGTACTAATTTTCGCCTGAATCGAAAGAGTTTGATTTGTTTATTGACTATTTAACAATTTGGAGCTGGGTTTATTCCACCTTATGAGGGCAATGTGGTTGTATGACAATGTTAATATATTATATTCTGTGTTGCCATCAGATTACCTTGTTATAGATGATACCTTCTGCCCCTTCATTGAAAATTTCTGAGAGTGCATGAGATGTGTTGCAGTTAAATTGTTGGGTATATTTTTAGGTATTAGGTAGCCAAAGCTTGCACAGTTGGGGACATAACTAACTGTAAGTTTCTTTCCTTTCAGTGGTTTCAACATTCCCTTTTATCTTCATTAAGCATTGAATTAAGGTAATTCATACTTTACATTTCAGGTCACACTAGGCATTTGACGGACGTTGTTTATATAGTTGTAGTCAGGTAATGTATTAATGAATTTGCCTATCAGGGAGATTTTTTGACTCCCTTGTCATCTTCTTGAAATCATCAGGCGCTGCTGAAATGATGCATATTTGCTTGAGATGAAAGTTGGAATTTTCTTTTAGTATGTAGCTGCACTAGTGCATTTGATAGTAAATTCCATTCTTTGGCCTGTCCCTTGCTGTCAAGTGCATGATTAGTTGCATTTTTAGTTATGATTTCGATGGTTGTTAGCATTTTGGTTGCCTTGGTTATCTTTTTGCTTATCCGCGTGGTTAATGTGTTTTATTTGGTTTGTTGGTTTGTTTTATATAGATAGAGAACATTTTTAGAAGCTTATATGATGCTTGGTATGGTTGTTTAGGGGTTATACACAATTTTTATTATAAGCTTATTATGTTTACAACTAGGACCATTAGAAAAGAGATTCACTCCTCGACCTTGTTCTTGACGTCACAACTCATCTAATCGGAAACATGATTGCAGTGAATATGTTTCTACTTTCAGAGTTCATTCAAATGCCTCTTGAAGTTATTGAGTTTCAGATTGTTGAGTATTTATTCTAGAGTGTTTTGGAGATTTGGCGCCGCTCACTAAATTCTGTGGTTAATAAGATTTGTAAATTAGCTTTTAAGGGTTTATTTGTTGTTCAGAAATAAACATCCCTGTTTACCATATTTATGCAGCAATCCCCACAACAATTAGTGCAACAATCCACGCAACAGTCACAACAACAACAATTGCAATCACCAACTCATTGAAGCCAGTGACTGGAATAGATGCTCAGATTCTGAGACAACTTAAAATTTCCTTACTTGATATGGAAGTTGCGTTGCCTGAAGAAGCACATAGGCCATCAAAGGCTTATCCAGATAAAAGAAGAGCCTGCCATGCTTTTGCAAAGGCAGCAGGAACCATATTTGAGGTGAGCTATGTTTCTTTCCAATTTTAAATCTGTCAAACCCAAATCCATCTGGCTATGTCACTTCTGCATTGTGATCACTAATGACCTGTTTACTTTTGTTTCCACTGTAGTAGAAATGTAACAAAATTATACATTTTTCGACCAATGAACGATGATATATTCAACCTTTCCGTATGTTCCTCTTCTACTCAAGTTTCTGTGTACAACTTCTGTACTATTTTATTTTGCTACATATAGGTTTACTAGTGATGTTTTACAAAATTCCGTGATCAGCATTTGGATGGAGAAGAGGATTAATTTAGTTGAGCTTTTGCTTCAGCTCCTCATACTATTGTAAGTACCTCTATCTGTGTCATGCACTCGACACTTTTAACATGATGTGAAATCCTTAATTAACACATCGATTTCCACCTAGACATCTCAATCATCATGATTTACATATGGGTGGAGGAAAAATAAAGTCTGTTTAAGATAGGAAAGATGAAGAGAAGTTATGTGATAAGAATTACACGAGATTTAGAAGACAAGTCAACCTAATTCGTGCTTACAGTTCATATGTAACTGTAACATGAAAGGCACTTTGTAAAGTCCTTCAAAATTAGAAGTTGTTTCCATGCGATGTCCTTGACTTTTTATCTAGTATTTTGAGTTTGGGATTGTTAAGTCACTTAAATAATTACTTATGCCTGTTATTCGTATATGTATCAAGGAATATAGGTTCTGCTGCTTATAACAATTCCTAGAAGCAACAATTGATCTGACTAGTTATTTGCAAACCGATGAGGCAATGCTTTACTCTTGATTTTATTCCATTTAATGTGGGTAAAGGGGGAGGGTAAGGGTCAGAGGGAAGAGTAGACATTTAGATGACTCTATTTCAGCTACTGTAGAGGGGGCTGGTTTGCAGAATCTTCCTGTTGCAATACTTACTCTTCCATACATTCTCTGGAAGAATTTTTTTTCGGATGAAGGATGACAAATTTATGAATATTTGTAAACTATATCAAACTGTTTTAGCTAGAATCATGCTTTTATCAAATTTTTTTGGGGGTGGGGGAGTAATGGCAGGGTGCAGAGTTTCTACACTCCTTTGTCTTACACATAAGGATTGAGATTTCTGGATTTACAATCTCACCGTGCTACACGCCTATACCTGTGTACATTGCTTTCGTTACCAACGATGAGCTTAATTTATGCTTTCTGCTAGGAGCACAGGATTACTTATTTGTTGACTAACATTGCCTTGTTGTTGTTCAGAGATGGCAATCATATTTTGATCAAGATGACCCACGATCCCAAAAAGGCCCTTCGTGGTTCAGGAAACCTCATAATGGATCAGGAGGGAATTTGTCTCACACTCAAGGATGTCAAAAGAGAGGAAGAAGTAAGGATATACCTGGATTCATAGCTTGCAGAACTGTTAGTTGTCTATGTTTTTATGTGCTTTTTCCCTGCAAAATTTATTGGCTATAGTTCGTTTCTCCAAAAGGAGTTTGAGAAGCAGCTCGGTTCTACGCCTTTTGGGGAAATAGGGTAGCCTAGTAGAGAAAGTTTGCAGCCATCAAGGATTTGAGAAATTTCTGCGCTAGCTTACCAGGAGTTGATTTGTCTATACAGATCCCTGTGCAGAGTATTCTTTTTTAATTCATTTTGAATCTTTTTATATCAAATTACTAGATTTGCAAATTAACCCCTTCACCCTTATTTTGTGGTACAATAATCTTTTCTGGAGGTCATTAATGTATGATAGAAGGTGCCTCTGCTATAAATCATGTGCATAATTTTTTTTTTTAATAAAATTGTACAAATGCTCCGGTTGTATGCTAGAACCGGAGCATTTGTGAAACAAATGCTCCGGTTTTCTACTATAAACCGCAGCATTTAATCTATTCTAGGCCTGTAAAATACATCAAATGCTCCGGTTTTAGTCACAACCGGAGCATTTGATAAACTAAATGCTCCGGTTTTCAACTGGAGCATTTGTGAAATTCTCAAATGCTCGTATGACGTCTGCTACGCGTCAAATACGGAGCATTTGTGGGCTTTTTAACCGGGGCATTTGATTATTTTTCTACTAGTGATGTGATTGGGAAAATATATATGTTGAATCATAACCAAACCTATATGGACATACCTTAATGGGGTGGGGAGGGAAATCTAAGGAATGGATTGGTTTGTGTTGTTTTATTGCAATGTGCATCATTTGCCTAGATACCCGTTCGAGGCTTACTCATTAGGAGTAAGTCTTGAATAGTCCCCGGATTGGGACTGTCTTTGAGTTTCTTATCTCACTTAGGATGTGAATGAATGTTTGGTTTTTGATTCTAAGAAAGATCCGGCTCATTTCCCTAAGCGTTCTCTGGGTACATATGTTGATAGTTTAACTACTATCTTCATCGTGTACTTGGAGAACTGTAGGGAAGTGCTGCCGGATTTTTCTTAGAATTGAAAACCAAATGTTCATTCACTAGTGAGATGAGAAACTCAAGGATGGGTTAGGTTGGAGTGATAAGGACCCAAATGGTCATGACTGCATTTGATAAACTACTTTGAATGATGTGATCGATTGTATTCTTGTTTGGTTTCTCTAGTGTATGAATATGGATCGAAACTGGATGTATGGTAATCGAATTTCGACGACATTTCTACAAGGGGTTAATGAATTTATCAGAGTTGCGTTAGAACATCAATCGGAGAATGGGTCAAAGTTAGTCTTGTGTCCTTGTTGTGATTGCAATAACTCAAGGGGGGTATCGTGATATGGATCAAATTAAAGATCATTTGATTCGTCGTGGGTTTAAGAGTAACTATACTAGGTGGACATGGCATGGAGAGTTTTATGATGTGGGTATGAGCTCCACTAGCTCGTGTGATGATTTGCATGTTGATGAGGTTGAGGTTGAGATTGAAGGAGATGGTGATAATGAGAACGATAGGGTAGATGATGAAAATGACATGGTAGATGATGAATATGATAGAGTAGATGAGATGTTGCACAATTTGGAGGATGAAAGAACCGATCGTCCGCATATGTATGATAGTATTTTAAGTGCAGCGGAAAAACCTATGTATCCGGGGTGTGAGAATTTCACTAAACTTTCTAGAGTCCTCACATTGTTCAATATGAAATCGAAGCATAGTTGGACAGATAAAAGTCTAAGTGAGTTGTTCACTTTTTTACAAGAATTGCTACCTGAAGGGAATGAAATGCCCAACTCTACCTACGAGGCAAAGAAATTGTTGTGTCCATTAGGTATGGAATATGAGAACATCCATTAGATATGGAATATGAAAGAAACTCCGGCGAAGGTTCTTTGGTATCTACCGATCATTCCGAGATTTAGGCGTTTATTTTCGGATGAAAATAATGCTAGATTACTAAGATGGCATGCGGACGAGAGGAAGAAAGATGGGATGCTTAGACATCCGGCCGATTCTCCGCAATGGAGAAATATCGACCGAAAGTTTCCCGGTTTTGGTAAAGAACCTCGAAATCTTAGGCTTGGACTTTGTACAGATGGGATGAACCCATTTGGCACACTAGGTACCCAACATAGCACTTGGCCGGTTCTACTGACAATTTATAATCTCCCTCCCTGGTTATGTATGAAGCGTAAATTTATTATGCTATCGCTTCTTATTTCGGGTCCTAAGCAACCCGGAAACGATATAGATGTGTATCTTGACCCGCTTCTTCAAGATCTGAAATTGTTGTGGGATGAAGGTGTTTCCATGTTCGATGCGTATGCGAAAACTGACTTCACATTGCGTGCCATGATATTTTGCACGATTAATGATTTCCCGGCTTATGGGAATTTGTCAGGGTATACGGTTAAAGGAGCAAAGGCATGCCCTATTTGTGATGAGAATATGATTGATAAGCGGTTACATCATTGTGGGAAGAATGTGTACCTGCATTATCGTACATGGCTTCCTTTAGATCATCCATTCCGTAGAAGAAAAATTGTTCAACGGAAAAGTGGAGATGAGAGAAGCCCCTGTACCTTTACGTGGAAAAGAGGTTTCTAATAGGGTAAAGGATATTGAAACAATTTTTGGCAAGCCCTTCAAAAGTGTCTCAAAGAACTTATACAAGAAAAGATCTAAGTTTTGGGACCTTCCGTATTGGGAATGTTTGGAAGTCAGACATTGTCTTGATTTAATGCACATTGAGAAAAATGTTTGTGATGCCATTGTCGAAATTGTTGAATATGCCCCGGAAGACAAAGGATGGAGTTAAAGCTAGGAAAGACATGGCTGAAATGGGCAGACCAGAACTAGCACCTCAGGAGCGGGGACAACGCTATTATCTTCCACCAGCTTGCTACACTTTGTCTAAGAAGGAGAAAACTAGTTTTTGTGAGTCCCTGCATAGGTTAAAGGTTCCTGCTGGATACTCGTCAAATTTCCGAAACCTTGTTTCACTGAAGGACTTGAAACTTGTTGGTTTGAAATCTCATGATTGTCATATCTTGATGCAGCATATATTACCTGTTGCAATACGAGGAATTTTGCCTTCCCAAGTAAGATATACAATCACAAAATTGTGTTTCTTCTTCAGAACTATCTCTAACAAGGTGATTGATCCTAACATTCTAGATAACTTGCAAGCCGATGTAATAGAGACGATGTGCCGATTTGAAATGTACTTTCCACCATCATTCTTTGACATCATGCCTCATTTGATAATCCATCTTGTAGAGAAATTAAACTTTGTGGGCCCGTTTGTATGAGGTATATGTGGCCTTTTGAAAGACATATGGGTACTCTGAAGGGTAAAGTGATGAATCCAGCTAGACCAGAAGCAAGTATTGTCAAAGAACAGTTGCTGAGGAAGTATCTGAATATGCAAGTCAGTATTTAGCACGTGCACAAGCAATTGGTTTGCCAAAATCTAGACATGAAGGAAGGCTTGAAGGTTGTGGTACCATTGGGAGAAAAAGATTGTGTCTTGATGGAGAGTTGAAAAGAAAAGCAGAATTGATTGTGTTACAAAATCTGAAACAAGTTCATCCTTACTTAGATGAGCACATGACTGTGCTTAGTGTTCAGTATCCATTGTTTAATGAACGTGACTTGATGATTGAGCATAATCGGACGTTCGTTGATTGGTTTAAAGAACGAGTTATGAACCAATTATCTGATACTCCTAACGATGTATCGGATATATTGAAATGGTTGGCATATGGGTCAAAGACGCAAGTTCTTTCCTATGAGGGGTATGACATCAATGGTTATACATTTTATACTAAACGGCAAGATGACAAATCCACGATGCAAAACAGTGGTGTTACGATGGGGGCTTTGTCATCAGAGTATAAAAGTAAAACAGATAGAACGGTGTTGAGACAATGAAGTCTTACTATGGGTTTCATTGAAGAGATATTAGAACTTGACTATGTTGACTTCAAGATTCCGCTGTTCCAATGCAAGTGGGTTGATATTCGTCGTGGTGTGAAGAAAGATGAACATGAGTTTTTTACATTAGTCAATTTCAGCCGGTTAGGACATCATGAAGATAACTTAGTATTGGCATCACAAGCAAAACAAGTATTCTACATTACGATTCAAAATGGTTTGTTGTCATTGAAGGAAAAAGGAGAATACTTGGAATTGATGATGTACACGATGAAGAAGATTACGATGCACAATTCAATGAAGTATGCTTCGTCAGTAGTTATTCCAAGTACATTAGGGGAAGATCTAGACACAAATTACATTGTCGAGACCACAATGAGGGATTTTACTTGGCAAAGAAATAGCTGATTAATAGGTAAATTATGTAATATTAACACAACTACTAATGTTTATAATCTTTAATTATTTATTTTGCGTTTTGCATGTTCAAATAATTGTGTATTAATTTATTGATTAATCTAACATGTACATGGTTTCAGGTGTAGTGATGGCAGATGATGAGATAATGCGTGATGCATCTGATGAGCCCCAGATTACTGATGCAGCTGTTACGAAGAAGAAAAGTAGGCCAAGAGGTCCTACAAAAGGGATACGTTCCAAACCCGGCATTCAGAGAGTTCTTGCTTGGGATGAGTGGATACGTCCGATTGGGCGCTATGCTGGTGAGTACAAGATTTATTGTGGGGAGATCAGTAGAAGCAAAGTGTCTATCTTGTACGACACTTGGGATGATGTTCCAGAAGGCACGAAAAACACTTTGTGGGAAGATGCTAAAGTAAGTAACCTTATTCTTTTAATAAACTAATTGAGATTATGTTTATTATTTTAATCGTTTATTATTAATTGGTTTATTTTTGTATATTGAAGAGAGAGTTTGGGATAGAAGAGGATGTACTAGTGCAAGTTGTTGTTAATGGATGACGAAGACAAAGACGACAGGACCCTTCGGCCTCAAGTTGATGAGCTTCCTCTGGAGACTCGTTTCCTCCTCCTTGTCATTTAGCAGTTCTTCAATGCTTATATATGGGGAAAATCAACATTAACGAGTGGGAAAGAGGTTGATGAAGTTATTCCATCGATTGTGAGAAAAATTGTGGAGATGTTGAGTAACATACATGTCTTTGTGGAGACCGAAATGGTACAAGAAATGCTCAAACGTGCATATCTGGAACTTTTTCCCGATGATTTCATGCATGACATTCAGGAAGAGGATGCATTTGGAGGTGATGGAAGTAACCACTCTAATGGGGCCTCGACAGGTAGAAGAGGAAACCGTAGATAGTGGAGATGGAAGTTATGGTAATAGTTATTAAATGGGTTACTAAAGTCATACTTTTTCGTTTATTAGGCCATTAAAGAATATATAAATGCGGAATAAGGTAATCTGATATTGTTTGGTAATGACATAAACATGTTTAGGAATTACTAAAACTTAAAATGTTGGTGGTAGGTAATCTGCCATTATGTAGTAATCACTAGAAGAGTTTCAGTCATTACTTAAGATTGATAAATTTAGGATTATGTAATCTGAAATACTTTAGTGATGTTCTTAACATGTTTAGATATTACCTAATGTTAAAATTTTTAGAGTAGGTATTATGCTTGTTTTAGGTAATGATACAGGTAGAAGAGGAATAAGGTAATCTGATACTGTTTGGTAATGACATAAACATTGTTAGACATTTCCTGAAACATAAAAAGTTGGTGATAGGTCATCTGACATAGTTTGGTAATGACATGAACATGTTTAGGCATTACTCAAAGTTAAATTTTTTTAAGTAGGTATTATGCTAATTTTAGGTAACGATTTTCCATTGTTACCAGTTTTTATCAATCTCAATATATTTGATTGAATTGGTAAAATTACATAGGTCCTGATCATGGTGATGGTGATGGAGAAGAAGAGGAAGATGATGGAGAAGCAAATAAGACCTATGCCTCTGACCCAGAGACTTAAATTGATGTGTAATATTTGGTGCTTGAATTAGATATTTATAATATGGTTTTATAAGTAGGATCTATGAATGCTATATAGTTTTCAATGATAATGTTAGTTTAGGTAGTTGATACTGTAGTTTTCATGGACATACTTACTACTTCTTCCGCTCCAATTTAGTTGTGACACTTTTTTTTTCACAACTCCCTATGCAAAATTTGAGGAGGGGTATTAAGAAGGGTTAAGCAGAAGTGATTAGATAGGAAAGGGGGACCACTGCACATGGATACAAAAATAAAACAAAGGAGAGAGAAATGTAGGCCCCCTGAATTCCCACGTGAATGTGGAGAATTTGGAGGGAGTGTAAAAAAGTGGGGAAAATTTCCCACCAAGGCAGATTTGCCTCCTCCCAAAAAACTTTGGTGCCAAAATTTTCAAATTTCTTAAATTGCAAATGAGATTCAAATTTGTCCAAACTAATACCACCATGTTCTCTCTTCTATATATACCCCAAAATTTAACAAGGGGTTTACACAAAATGAAGAGAGAGAAAAACTGTTTTCAACCTAAAATGGTATAGTTACACAGTACCAAGTTTAAATCTTAATTATATCACAACATACACATCACTATGGAATATGGAATGATGCAAAACAACAAAGACCAAATGACCATGTTATAGATGTAAGGAGCAAAAAAATTGGAAGATGTGGCAAAAAAAAACTTAAAGTCTATGATGAGGCATGGCTTCAGACAGTCCCACTTCATTTGATGACAAGTATTAGGGAATCTGCTGGACATCTTAAACTACCTCATGTTGCGGTATATAAACTCTTAAAACAGGGAAAACTGAGAAGTCATACAAGCAGCAACCATCCCAAGTTGACAGAGAAACACAAGCTGGACAGGATGCATTGGGTATTGAAACATATACTACCAGCAACCAGCACAGAACCACCAACATTTGTTGATATGCATAATGTAATTCACATTGGTGAGAAGTGGTTTTATTTACACCTAGATATGAGGAGGTTCTACTTACTCCCTACTGAGGATGATCCTTATAGGTGTTGTGTTTCTAAGAGGTACAAAATAAAGGCTATGTTCATGTGTGCAACATCAAGAACCATCAAAGACAGTGAAGGGAACATGATACATGATGGAAAGTTTGGTATTTATCCATTTGTTGAGTATGTCATTGCCAAATACTCAACAAAAAACAGAAGAGCGGGCACACTCATAACTAAAGCACTTGATAGTGTCACAAAATAAATAATGAGTGATATGATCATCAACAATGTGATTCCTGCCATCATCAGGAATTGGCCTGAGGGTTTGTCAAAAAACATCTACATCTAGCAAGATAATGCAAGGCCACATATTCATGTAGATAACCCTCAATTTATGGCAGTAGCAACTCAAAATGGGTTCAACATTAAGTTGATATATCAACCAGCTCAGTCTCCTGACCTAAATGTGCTAGACTTAGGCTTTTTCAGAGTAATACAAGCATTGCAGTATCAGTCATTTCCTAAGACCCTGGATGATTTGATCACAAAGGTTCAAGATTGCTATGATTTTTTGACCCACAGGTGTTGAAGTATACATGGCTACAATAGCAATATGTTATGGTTAAAATTCTTAATTGCAAGGGGGGAAATAGTTATAAGAACCCATATCATGGAAAAAAAAAGGCTAGAAGGACAAGGCTTACTTCCGCAAAATGTCACAGTTGATCAAACAGTGATTGATGATGCAATTGCTTACCTTAATGAGAGGTTCATCGATGTTGGTGAAGCACTTGACTACCTTGATGAAATGACATAATAGATTTTGAAGATGAAGAAGGAAACATTTTGCAAAAATAACAAAGAATACAACATTTTTAAGAAAATACAGAGCATGCACCCTCTTGAAGAAAAAACAGAGAACACACCATTTTGAAGAAAAAACAGAGAACGCAACATTTTAAAGAAAAACAAAGAAGGCTTTTTTTGTGTAATTAGGTATGAAGGCAGTTTTTGTGTAATTAGGTAGGAAGACAGTTTTTTGTCCACAAAACATTGGGGTACATGAAAATTAACTAGTGTTTCAAGATACATTAATCAAATATAAATTACCTTATGGTTTATGTTTATTGTTTAGCTTTACTCCTATTTACATCTTTTAAACATATGTAAGGCTTACTCCTATTTACATCTTGTAAATCCATCAGGGAGAGTGTAATGGGTCAAAGAAGAAATTGGTCTGTTGACTTAAATCGTCAACACAATGAGATACTTTAATGTGGAGCAAGTCAACCATATTTCTCCTACCACATACATGAGTCCCTTCATCATATGGATTATTCAACACAATAAATCAGTGTGCCTCCACCAACCACACACATAAGGTCTCAATAACTCAGTAGCTTTACCCCTACCAATTAGGTTTTATATTGATTGTATAACATCATTAGCCATCTACCTCATCATAGACACAGGAACTCAATTAGGGCTTCTAAATCCATCAAGGATAATTGTAAGGGTCATAGAGAAACAGAGAGGTTGATTTAAATTCTCAACATAATGAAATATCAATGTGGAGCAAATCACCCTCATTCCTCTACCCATAAACATGAGTCTCTTCATCATTTGGATGACTCAATAAACAAAACTAGCACTCAAATTCATGCATAGCAACAAAGATAACCAACACAATTACATTACAATACAACAAAAACAACTAACACAATTACATTCCAAGCCAACAATAAACCTAGCAACATCATCACCAATCCAGGCCAACAATTCCAAGCCAACTAGTCCAAGCCAACAATTCCAAGCCAACAACAAGACATTTAAATCCCAAGCCAACAATAAACGTAGCATCATAATCACCAGTTCAAGCCAACAATTTACATGCATGAACAAACTAATTGAAGGGACTCATTATAACCAACATAGTTACATTCCAACCCAATAATAAACCTAGCATCATCATCACAACTGCTAGCCAACAATTCCATGCATGAACAAACTAATTGAAGGGACTCATTACAACTAACACAATTACATTCCAACCCAACAATAAACCTAGCATCATCATCACAACTGCTAGCCAACAATTCAAAGCCAACAATTCCAAACCAACAATTCCAAGCCAACAATTCAAAGGCAACAAAGATAACCAAGACAGTTAAATCCCAAACCAACCATTCAAAGGCATCATAATAATTCCAAACCAACAATTGAAGGGACTCGTTATAATAAACATAAATTAAAAGAGGAATATATATCACAAATAATTTAAATGTAGGAGGAATAAACCTCATGGACTCGTTTTTCTGGCTTTACGCTTGAGTAGGAATGCATGGTAGTCTGGATCCCATTCTGATGTTGTGTAGGGACTCAATGGCACATCAGGCAGTACTCCTCATCATCAGAAGATACAATGTCCTCATAAACCTCAAACACAGACCACCCCATCATTTTTAACATACATTTCATACTTCTTCCCCTCATCATCATAAATAGGAAACGCATCCCCACAAACAGCCTCAGCCTCCTTTCCCTTCACCTCTTTCTCTGTGTTTTCCTTTTTCTCCTTCCCTCTACTTGACCCCCCTCTTCGGACCAAATTAGAACCACTTATATGTGGAGCCATCAGACCACATATGATCTGACGAGTAGTCCTCAAACCACTCTGAACCTTTCCCCCATCACCCACCCCATCACCTTTAACCTTGTATGTAGAGGTGGATCCGGACCTTAATTGATAAACTAGGCCTTTAGGTGGCAAGTTCTTACCTCTTTTGGGACTTTCGAGAAATGGGGGAACAAACTACCTTGGAAGAGAAGTCTTTGCGTAAAACTCTTTTAACAACCTGAGATAAAGCACACATCGCGTAAGGTTGAAGCAATTGTTCGGCATCCCCACTGTCGAACAATCTTCTGGGCCAAGCAGAACCTTCAAGGAATCCATTCATCAACTCCTTAATCAGATCATATTCTTCCGCATCATCCATTTCAAAAAATGCGTCAGTGAGTGGATTTAGATTTGGTACATAGATTTTCGAGAGCAATTTAGGGTTTTTGGGGAATCAAATTACCAGATCTGAAGAGTTAATGGATGATGAAAAAGAAAACGATGATAGAGAGAGGCAAAATTGAAAATGGAGAAATCAGGGTTTAGTTGAAGAGAGACAATGAAGATTTGACGAGAGAGAGAGAGACAAACTGAGGAGATAGAGAGACGAACTTAGGAGAGAGAGACGAACTAAGGAGAGAGAGGGGAAGTGAAGATAGAGAAATTAGGGTTCAGATGATCAAATGAATGAAGATGAAGGGTCTGATTAAATGTGGGGGGGTTGAATTGATGAACAGGTAGTTGAGGGGTTTAATTCTGATGCAATTGATGAAAGGTAGGTGAGGGGGTTTGATTTTTGGTGGGAGTCATTTGATGAGTTTAGGATTAATAAGGTTATATTAAGTAGGATTAGATTTTATTAACTTTTATAAGTAAGGGTAAATTCATAAAATCACAGTAAAAAACTTTCCATTTTAAGTTGAAAAAAAGTATCACAACTAAATTGAAACATGCCAAATAAGGAAAATGTCACAATTAAATTGGAACGGAGGATGGTTTGATGAGTAATGGGTATAGATTATCATTGGACGGGTTTGGTATTACCTAAATCATGTTCGGTAATTATCTAAAAGCATATGATCTATGGTCAATTAGACCTTTTTAATACAAGGAGGAACAATGTGGGCCTAAAACTCAAGTCTATGGGGATAGGTGAGGTATAGGGACTAATGAACCCACAAGCATGATTGTCTAATTCCCATAGGATGACTTTGATGTGTAATGGGTATGGATAGTGATTTGATGGGTTTGGTAATTACCTGAAAGCATATGGTTTGGGATCAATTTGGGCTTTTTTAGTACAAGGAGGGACAATAGGGGACCAAAACTCAAGTCCATGGGATATGGTGAGCTATTGAGCCAAATGGACCCAGTGACATGATTGTCCTATCCCCCATAGGATGGCTTTGATGAGTATTGTGATTGGATGGGTTTGGTAATGCCCAAACCTTGTTTGATAATTATCTAAAAGCATATGATCTACGGTCAATTTAGAATTTTTAGTAAGAGGGACAATATGAGCCTAAAACTCAAGTCCATGGGTTCAGAGAGCTATTGGGCTAATGGACCTAGTGGCATGATTGTCCAATTCCCAAAAGATGGCTTTGATGAGTAATGATAAAAGATTTTGATTGGGAGAACATCCTCCATTTAGTGGGTTTGGTGATCCCCATAATGTGTTTGCTAGTTCCCTTATAGTATATGATTGGGGGTTACTTTGGGCTTTTTAGGACAAGGATGGACAATGGAGGCCCAAAACTCAACTTCATGGGTTTGGGGAGCTATTGAGGCTAATGGACTCAATGCCATAATTGTCCAATCCCCATGGGATGACTTTGATAAGTAATGGGTAATTATGATTGGATAAGTTTGGTAATGCCAAAAGATTATTTGCTAATTACCTAAAACCATATGATCTGAGGTTAATTTGAGCTTTTTAGTACAATGAGGGACAATGGGGGCCCAAAACTCAAGTTCAATGGGTTTGGTGAGCTATTGGGCTTAATCGACCCATTGGCATGATTGTCCAATCTTGATACGATGGCTTTGCTGAGTAATTGTTATGGATTGTGATTGGATAGATTTAGTAATACCCAAACCATATTTGGTAATTACCTAAAGCATATGATTTAAGGTTAAGTTGGGCTTTTTAGTATAAGGAGGGACAATGGGGGCCAAAACTCAACTTCGTGGTTTTGTTTTAGGTTCTGGGCCTAATGGACCTAGTGGCATGAATATCCAATTCCCATATGATGACTTTGATGAGTAATGATAAAGGATGGTGATTGGGAGAACATCCTCTACTAATTAGTGGGTTTGGTAATCCCTAGAACATGTTTGGTAGTTATGTTAAAATATATGATTGGGGTTAATTTGGGCTTTTTAGTACAAGAATGTACAATGGAGACCTAAAACTCAACTTCATGGGGTTTGGTGAGGTATTGGGCCTAATGGACCCGGTGACATGATTGTATAATCCCCATAGGATGGCTTTGATGAGTAATGAGAAGACCCTCCACTTAGTAGATTTTGTAATGCCTAAAATTGGATTGGTAATTACCAAATGTATTATGATCTGGCGGTAATAATGAAAATTTCAAATTTCAAAAAGGATGGTTTGGTAAAATTTGAAGTTCAAAAATTTGGCTTCCCTCTATATTATGTGTGTCTTAAATCTTAATATCATATCATTTTCATCTATCTATCCAGGTCACATTATTTTCTCTCTCTATCTATCCATGTCACATTATTTTCTCTCTCTATCTATCCAGGTCTTAAATGAACATATGATAACTATGTAAGAATGTAATTATCATGTTTGTTTTAGAAAAGATCTAAGTTTGGACCATGGTTTCATTGATGAATTACAAAGATATTGTGGTGATGTTTTAACTTTGTGGTGATGTTATGAATTGTGATTTTTCTTATAATCTATGCTTATATTATTTGGTTCATGAATATTAAATAGTATATACAATAAGGCTAAGGTTATACTTGTCCTACGTTTTTCAATTCCCTTAATTGTGTTGGTAATCTCTGCTTGTATTTTGTCACATGTATTTAGTAATTACCTGAATATGTTTGGTGATTACAAAAACATTATAGAAATTGATGTGATGTTATGAATTGTAAGTTTTTATGTAATCTATGCTAGTATGGTTTTGTTCATGAATATATAGAAATTGTTTTGTTCAAATCTATGCTAGTATTGCCTACCTTCTAACTTATATTTAGTAGTTACCTAAATATCTTTGGAGATTACCTAAACTTTGTAGAAACTGAAGTGATGTATGTTTGATGATTACCAAAGTATTCAAGAAATTGTGCTTCTGTATTGTAACCTTGTTTGGTAATTATCAAAACCATGTCTGGTTATTACCTAACCTGTCAGTATGTGTAATATGCTTATAATATAGTCTTTTTGGGCAGTGAAACAGCCAGGATAAAGTGTATAGCTATGAGTCCTACGAGAAAGAATACGGAGCATGATGCTAGCGATGATTCAGAATTCTAAGATTTCTATATATACAAGTCCTAAAATCAATAGGAAAAAATCTAACAAGTAGCCCAAAATTCATTAAAAAGCGCGTAGCGGATTGTCGCTCGATCGGGCCAACTACGCCCAACCCAATCGGGCTCCAAAGTACTGAAAGCAGCATAAAATCACAGGCGCCCGATGCAATCGGCCCGACCTGTCCGATGTGATCGGGCCGTCTGTTAACTTAGCAGTGGCGCAACATAAATTTACCTAGGCCCCCGATGAAGTCGGGCCAAACCACCGGATCAGTTGTTAACAACGAAGTACGACAGGGCTTTAAACGCCCAATCGGGCCCGCAACAAAAGTTATTTATATCTCTTGGGCGCCCGATTTTACTCGTTTCTTGGCTTCAAGTGAAAAATCTTCATCTTTCTTTTGCTTAAGGGTCCCGGAAAGTATACTCGGGACTCAGCATCGAACCTCTCTATTTCAGTGTAGCGGTCATATAACAGAGAGAAAGTAGGGAATAATTCCCTAAATCCTACAATACGACACAAAACAGCAAACCACAACTAGATGGAGAAAGTTAGTACAAAATGGCTCCTAAGAGCACTATTGACATCCTTTTTAGCATATAAGTAGTGGGAAAAACTCTACATAATACCATAACATCAAACTCCCCCAAGCTAAATCTTTGCTTGTCACCAAAGAAATCGTAACATGAATATGAATAAAATTGCTTCACCCTCTCAGATAAGAAATTCGAACTCAAACATTTTAACTCAAAAATTTTCAAGCAAGCAAAATTTAAGTTCAGTTGCTCAAATCACCATGACCACCAATCTCCTAAGGAAACCATCAGATGCAACTTCCCTACATAACATGCAAATATTGAAAAGGTGCTCACCGAGGTGTCACTCCTCTCAATTTTGTAGTGAGCATACACTAGTGGAAAAAAGCCCATCTAATGCGGTCAAAATCAGGCTTACTGATGCGGTTTTGGTCCGCATCAGATGGGCCCGCAGCAGCTTAACAAAATTACCTGATGCGGTCCATGACCGCATCACATTCTCAATACCTAATGCGGTTTTGCAAGAACCGCATCAGATTTTGGGGTCAACGAAAATAGAAAATAAAAAAACCTACTTTGCACTACAGGTCTGCAGCAGCAAAGCAGGAACACAAACCAAATAAAGTAACAAAACTTTAAAAAAAATCAGATCTAATAACAAATATTGAATTTAATTCTACAAAAATTATACAAACTAAAATTGAATATAATTATACAAATATTACAAACTAAAAAATTCAGATGAATATAACGAAATAAAAATCGATAACTTATACAAAAATATAACCCAAAAAAATTGAACAAAATACGAAAATTAAGAAATAAACAAAAAAAATCGAACAAAATATGAACAAAAAAACGAACAAAATATGAAAATTAAAAACGAAAAATATAAACCTAGATCCAGAAAAAAACGATGATGATGAAACGATTCGTGGTTCGTTGTTCGCGGTTCGTGCTTGAGATGATGAAGAAAATCAACGATTCGTGGTTGATGATGAACGAAGTTGATAATGATGAAGAAGATGAACGGTTCGTCGTTCGTGGCTCCTAAATCTCAAATATTTGAAAGAAAGAAAAAGGAAATTACAGTAGGTACCGACCGGTTTTTTTTGCGACTAAGTGAATTGGGGTGGTGGTATCGCTGCCATGATTATGAGTTTGTATCTTTTTGTTTGTGCGTTGAGCCGCAAGAGTTTGAGGGGTGATGAGAGTGTAGAAATTAGGGTTTCTATATGGGTTTGCAAATTCATTGAGGAGGGAGGAGGGAGGAGGGAGGAGGGAGGGTTATAAGAGAAAGAGTTTGAGCAGATGGAATTTAGGGTTAGAAGAAATGAGAGAGGGTTAAAACGAATTTGGGCCATGTAACTTCGTTGGGCCGCGCATATTGGTTATATATGTGAACCGAAATCTGATGCGGTCCACAAAAGACCGCATAAGGTTCTAAAATCTGATGCGGTCTTTTGAAGACCGCATCAGATTGTCCTCTCATTTTTCCCTCCCATTTTTAATATTGATTTTCGGATGCGGTTTTATAAAAACCGCATCTGATACTAAGTGACAGATAAGGTTTTTTCCACTAGTGATACAGCGTGCCCGATCGCTCATCAACCCAACCATAATATCCCTTCCCGCTCACACTCTCATGTGTTTAGAAAGGTATAATAATATCATTCATCCTAATCAAGTCATCTCAAATAACAAACTTAATCTTCAACTTTGGCATACTTACTCTATATTATTCCAATAAATAATCAAACACATGCTCAAAAGGTCTTTCTCAGGGTTGTAATGGGGCTCGGGTAAAGGTACGTAAATTTTTTTATAAAATGTGGTGGAAAATTTAAGAAAATGGGAGCAAAAAACATAGTTTGACTAGATGTGATCGAAACAACTCCCATGGCCTCAAGAACATGACCAAGATAATAACCAACTTTGATATTTTACGAACCAACCAATAATTATCTCCTTATCATAATTTTCAATAATTTTTCATGAATCAAAATTTCTTGAAACTTAATGAACGAAAACCATACTCTTATTTTTTTTTTTTTCTTTTTCACTTTACTTTGTATCAACAAAACACTATTTTCCAACCAACACACATAATCAACAACATAATACAATATCAACCTAACAATCATAATATAGCTACGCTTGGGATAATATTCATTGCAAAGGCTCAAGGCGTGTAATGTCGCTTAATATAGATCCAAAAAGTCATTAGGCTCAGCGGGGCTAAGGAAGGAAAAATGATTCATTTAACAACTTTGAGGCTTAAAAATTAAACAAATGAACGCTTCTATTACGTCACATGTCCAAAGTCATCAGAAATCAACGAGTAAAATGCCAAAATTAAGATAAGAATGCTACAAGGAACTAACACCTAAGAATAGATCAGACATATATATACATCCGAAGGCTAGAATGAATCTTAACACTCTAACCAATTCAAGCATGTAGTTAAAGTAGGCGCTTTAACATCTAAATCTACTCAGGATCAAGGCCATCACAGATCACATCACAACATCCCAATCAAAAATGCCCAACTATCCAGTATAATGAGTTAAATCATTTTTCAAAGCAAAGTTTGGGGAACAGGGAATCAATCTATTCATATTCAACTCGTATTTTTGGTGTTTTTTCAGCAATATTTCATTTTTTTTAGTTTTTTCATTTTTTTCAAAGCAATTGAAAACTAACTTAACTAACCTAAAAAGCATTAAAATAGAGAGAAGTACTTACGGAAATCCTCGCCTAATCTGAACTTGGCAATGACCGCATTGCAACAAGGGGAAGGAGCGACATGGATATCAGTCATCCATGTAGGTTTCATCACCATCATTATCCTCACCTCCGCCACCTTTATTACTGGATCCTGGCTGGCTGTAACTCGGGTTCCAAGTGTACCAAGATGGGTGCGCATCTTGTTCAGCAATCTGATGAAGTCGGTAGTACTGATCGTACATGGGATACATAGCCAGATGATGATCATTGGCCAATGTATCAATACACTACCTGATGCTCTGGAGAGTTGTGGAATTGGCATCAACCCGCTGGTTGATGCTCTGGATGCCCGCAGAATTGGCATTAATGCCAAACTCCATCTGCTAAAGCATGCTCATCATATCCTGAAAATCAAAAGAACGAGGAATAACATAATATGGGAGAGGGGCAGCATCAGAAGTATAGGCAATATCATCAGAATGAGGTGAGCAGCGGTGAAATGTGTGCTCGGGTATCTATCAAAA
Organism: Beta vulgaris subsp. vulgaris; assembly: GCF_026745355.1. Classification (NCBI taxonomy): domain Eukaryota; kingdom Viridiplantae; phylum Streptophyta; class Magnoliopsida; order Caryophyllales; family Amaranthaceae; genus Beta; species Beta vulgaris. Next base: position 17,137,709 of record NC_079210.1, on the reverse strand, counting down.
TCAAGGATTTCCCTAGCAAAAAGGGTCAACAATCCCCCATTCACTGAAGCACGAGAGGTCAAGGTGCCATCGGCTCACCTCTTAGGGAATGTGGTAGCAATACGCTCCATTTGGAGCGCAACATGATGAGGGATGCTGTAGTGAAATTGGCGAGGGGTTCCTCTAAGCATATAGCTTCCTATCAAGTACAATTCGTCCCCCCGGATCAGTTACCCTGCCACCCGCCTAAATAGTGTCTTAGACATGAACCTTACCCAAATTTGGAAGACGGGTTGGTGGATGAATTTGACATTACAGTGTTGGAAGGTGAACTCATTTTCATCACCTGTGATGGCATAGTAGGCATCATGGTGGTGGTAGTTAAGGGGATGCCCAATCTCCCCCGGCCACTACACTCGGAGGATTCTAGCAAACTCCGGGAGGGTTAGGCGGAAGTCTGGATTAAGCAGACTATAAAACACATAGGATACAGGTCCAGTGCGAGGTTTGGTGACCACTGGACTATTATAGAATTCATAAACAAGCACAGGGTAGGTATTAACATGCATGGGAAAAAATGATTCCATTCCAATGATTTTCATGAAATCTTTGAATTCGGATGAAGTACCCAATTTACTTAAAAATTCAATATCAACAAAAGGGGTAGGACCTACATCGTGCCCTTATAGGCACTTAAGCTGTTCCTGTTGCTCTGCTTTGGTGAAGATGACATCCGAAAAAGTATCGACCCGCGGGATGGCCGGTGGTGGTGGTGGTGGTAGTTGTGACCCGGTGCCATATTTTCACCTCCTCAAATACATGCTGCTTGGTTGCAAAAAATGTGAGAAATTTCTCACTCACTCTGATGGTGGATGATTGAAAGAAGCTTTTCACTCACTTTAATGGTGGAAGGGAGGAGGAAGAAGATGGATGTGAGGGATGGAGTGAGAGAAAGTGAATAGGATGGAGTAAAACATGTGTATGAGATGAAGAGAGGGGTGATTTTGTGAGGAAATTTGTAGCTTGAATGGAGTTCTTTAATGGTGGAGGGGGAATTTGGAGAAGAAGATGAGAATTTGGGGTTAGGGTTTGGGGGAGAGAGAGAGTGTGTGTGTGAGAACAATGAGTGAAAGTGAAAGAAGAATCAGAACTTAAACACCCCCGCTGGCATCGGTCCGATCGGGCATAGGAGGCCTGATCAAATCGGGTGGAATTTATTCTTCATTTCTTTGCCCAGTTTTAGTCACAGACCTTATCGGGCGGACTATGTTTTACTTGTTTCTAGAATTTTGTTGCGGGCCCGATCGAGCGGACCGACTTCTTTTCCTTTTTTCGTTCCTAAAGTTTGACAGAGGCACGTTCGATCAGGCAATGTGGCCCGATTGCATCAGGCTTTCAACTTTTTCTTCTACTCAAACTTTTCGATGCGGGACCGATCGGGCGGTATTGCCCAACAGGATCAGGCGACTTCCCGATTACGTGGTTTCCTTGGTTTGTATGCGTTTTATCAATTGGACAACAACCCAAAATGTTATGCTAAAAAATATTGCACACATATAGCTTTAGGATGATGATTAGTACCCTCTCACTCTCTCACCAAAATAGCAAAACAAAAAAAAAACCCATAGAAAAGGAGAAGGGAAATTGGGTTGCCTTCCAATCAGCGCCGGTTTATAAAGGTTTTGCACAACCATAATGCCTAATCCCTTAAGTACAAGGGGAAGGGGGTTGGAGGTATAATCCCTCCACAGATCCAACAAGGGCTCATGTATGGTACAACTTTAAGCGTTGCCCATTAACTTTGAACTTTTCACCTGTTGCATTTATCACCTCAATCGAACCAAACTTGTTTGTATTAGTGACAGTAAATGGACTAGACCACCTAGACTTCAACTTACTAGGGAAAAGTTTTAGTCTAGAGTTATATAATAAAACCTTATAACCAATAGAGAACTCCCTCCTTCAAATTTTCTTCTCATGCCATTTCTTAGTGCGCTCTTTGTAGAGACGCGAACAATTATAAGCATTCAAGCGAAGTTCATAAGCTCATTAATCTGCAATAGATGTTTGTATCCTGCTAATTTATCATCAAGGTTTAGCTCCTTAACACCCCAAAAAACCTTATACTCTAGCTCAACAAGTAAGTGACATGCTTTTCCATAGACTAACCTGTAAGGGATGGTGCCAATAGGGGTCTTAAAAGTAGTTATGTAGGCCCATAAGGTGTCGTCTAACTTATCACTCCAGTCCTTACTAGGTTTGGGTACCACCTTCTCTAAGATAGCCTACTAACTTTTTACTTAACAACTATTATCCTATTACAAGCATCTTCTTATGCTATCAAATAGTAATCATTCATCTCCATTCTCCACTTTAATGGCCATATTCACAACAACAAACATTCAAAGTTAATACACTACAAACATCATACATTAAACAACTAAATCCATAAATACATAATAAATTACAATTTTACAATAAGTCTCAAATTTCAAGAGCATAAAAGTTGCAAAGTATCACAAAAATACACTTTGTAAAGCTTGAACAAATTCACAAATGGGATCTTGATTCATTCCAATTATAAAACAATATTCTCTTTCCCTAAAAATAAAACACAAACAACTTGTTAGTGGCTTAGTGCATTAAAATTTGAACAATGAAATAAAGTTGTATAAAAAAAAACAAACCTTTAAATTAATTGTTTCCAACAATATCATCAACTTGCGTAAGACCACTAGCATCCAATTCTAAACAAATTAATCAACAAGATTAGTAGGTTCGCAAACGACAAGTAAAATAGATGATAAATATTAATAAGAAATGAATGGTAACTTGTTCATATTTTTCAACATCCTCTAAGAACCGCTCAATATCAGCGCAAATATTTGATGCTCTTAGCCAATCTTGTACACAAACTAAAGCTTCTACCGTCTTTGGCCCTAAACTACTATGAAATTGATTAAGTACACCACCCAATAATGTACTAAATGTCGATTCACTACAAATCGTAGAAACTGATATTGCCAAAATGTCCTTAGCCATGGTTGCTAATACCTTGTATTTTTCACTTTTACCCCTCCACCATTACAAAATATCAAACAACTCTCCTTCAACCCTTTTTTCTCTAATTTCCTTAAGATAAGTGTCCAATTCACATTTCTCAACAACACAGTCACTATCTTCCTCATCAAATTCATCATATATTTTCTTCATTTTCTCATTTTTAGTTGAATTTGCATTCTCGCCATCACTATAATTCATACTAAAAAGCCTAGAATCATGATCAAGATTCTTGGAAGAAGAAGAAGAGTGGGTAGCATTATAAAAGTCAAACAACTTTTTAAGTACTTCATAAAAATTATCACATATTTCATTAACCTTCGAATTGTCATGAGAAAACAACTTCTTAAGAGAAAACTTCACAAACCTAAGCTTATAACAAGGATCAAGAACAACTGCAACTAACATCATTACATTTGACTTGCCAAGATCTCCATAATATTTATCAAACTTTTCCCTCATTTGAACACCGATTTTACAAATATCTAAATTTGAAGAACTTTCCCATTCCAACAAAGATGAAAAGACACCCAACATTTCATGAATATGCCAGTTGCCAGTGACATGCAAACTTCCAGACATCTTCTTAGTAGACTCATAAAATTGCTTTAAACACATTGCTAACACTCAACATTTACCCAATCCTCTTTTTCTGGAACTCCTTCCTTATGTTCCTTACTAAAATCAGGTTCATCTTCTTTATACCGATCAAAAGCCTTTTCAAATTTCAAAGCAATATCAAGCATAACAAATGTAGAATTTCATCTAGTTGACACATCAAGAACAACAGACCCTTTACAAGAAACTTCAACAAACAAAGCAGAGTGTGCAAAAAATGTAGCTTTAGAAGGAGAACTCCTCACATATCTTACGACACCACGAATACGAGTAATTGAGTTTTTCACCATAGAAAAACCATCTTTTACCATCAAATCAAGAACATGGCAAGCACACCTTATATGAAAGAATGAACCATCCAAAACAAGTTTCTCATGAATAATTGTTTTCAAATATCCAAACGCCACATCATTAGAACTTGCATTATCAACCATTAAACATGACAGTTGGTCCTCCTTCCCCTATTCAAGAATGCATGCCTCTTAAACTTTTCCAATCTCCTTACCTTTATGACTATTCGTAAGTTGAAAATTCAAGATTATTTTGTGTAACTTCCACTTATCATCAACAAAATGGGCGGTCAAACAAAGATAATTAAAATTTTGAATAGAAGTCCAACAATCAGTTGCTAAAAAAGACTCTTAATTTTAAACCTTTCAATGTGTTCTTCAATTTTTGACTTTCACAAACATTAAAATTTTTCACATCCCTTGCAACGGTGAAACGTGAAGGGCTATGAAATCATGGAAGACAAAGTATCTAAATCTTTCATGCTCTATTATAAAAAATGGTTGCTCATCAACTATAAACATTCTAGCCAAAGCAAGCCCATTTGCACTTGATCAAAATTATTACTCAATGAAACTCTAGTAGAAGGTTCTGATGGAGAAGGTCTAAAAACAAAAGTAAGTTTTCGTTTTTATCAATATTTACAAGGAACTTCACACAAGTACAAAGGTGTTTTTTTTTCAAAGAGAAAGTCCCATTACTAGTATTACCAGATAAAACCTTTTCACAATACTTGCATTTTACTGTCTAAATTTTACCAGTTGATGGATATCTTACGTCCCAAAAATGGCTCCAATACTCCCACTTCTTTTTGTCACCAATATTTGGTGGCTCTGCAGATTTGTTTTCACTTTCATCATCCAAAATGATTCTTTTCGATACAGATTATATCATTACAAAGCCACTGAAAGGAAAAATAAAATAAAATAATTACTCGAATTTTCTTCCAAATCAGTAAGCTTAAGATACAAGTTAACCATTGTTGGGCCCACGTTTTGTGTGTTTCACATGACTATTTTTCACATCCACTCAGTGTCCTCTTCCAGTCATGAATAGTAGTACCTTTTATTTTTGGGTGAAGGGCAGCAGGACTAAGTAATTATTTACAGTCAATGGGAAGACAAGGTGAATTTTGCATCCCACAATCTTATTTTCCTACTTATTAATTAAAACTCAAAGAGTCATTCTCTATCGAGAGGAACCTTTCTGTGCACTGTTTGTCTCCATTCTACGAATTTAATCTATTGCTTTCCATTTACCAGGTTAATGCTGCTATCTCTGCGTTGTGGAACACCCGTGGCATAACGTGGCCACCTGCATTTGAGCAACACCGGCAGAAAACCAAGAGTCTCGTCTTCCTTGATGGAGCATGTATATCTGATCTATTCCAAGAATGGGAGTTATCTGAATCACTAAACCCCTGAACTGCAATCTGAAAAAGGCAAATTGGTACCTGCAAGTGGTATACTTTTGGGCTATTTTAACATTACAATTAGAAGTTTGCATTCCTATACCATACTTGTACACTGAATAAGGTAAAACTGCAAAGAATCGACACTACAGAAAGTCGGGAACAACAATAAAAATGTCTATTGATGGTAGGAATAGAGTTGATTACTGTTTGTATGTTCATGAAGTTATCTTAAAGAAACATAATGTAGATAACATATAAACTGCCTTTCGTCTTTGATGCTACTGTAATCTCAAAACAGAAACTTTAAAGGATAGAACTAATTTGTTATTCATGGCCAGAAAATGCAAATTTACAGAATCATTATTATAACAGTTCAAGCAGTATGAATTAAGGCCTAGTCTTTATTTTAGAGAGTGATGAATTTTTGGTCGGAAGCTTCAAATTCCTCTTTTGCCACAAAAAAGGGAAAAATGGTCCGATCAATCTGCTATGTTCCCCTCTTGTTGAATTCCTTGCAGATTTTTCTTCTTACTGTATCATCCTCCATTCTATGTTGATTGCATCTACAAAGATTTCAGTGAAGCTGTCGGTGTTGACATTCGGGCATATGAGGAAACTCAACTGACGGCTGATGCAGAGACATTCGAGAAAAGGTTACCTTGCGTAACCAAATATCAAAGCTGAAGTATCAGTAAGTTTCTTTTGTTTTTGACATAACTCTTTGTTTAAATGTCTCTCTCTCGTTGTTTATCTATAGCAACTGTGTAACATAATTGTACATATGGTACTAAAAGCTTTGAAGACAGGAAAATGAGTGACATAAAAATTAAGTTGGCCTTAACAATGATAATGGATCCTTCCAGAAGGGTTCTTGTTTTATAATGATAAGCTTTGAAGACAGAATGGTGACATCTTTAAAAGTTTGTTAACAGATTCAATACTTTATGTGAAACCTAGTCAATATACATTAAGTATCGGATTATTGGATCTAATCCCTGTGTATTAGTGCAGAATGGTGGACACTTGAAAAGTTTTACATTTAAGTTTACTTCGGGCTACTAAAATTTTGATGGCTTATAAGAAATGTGCTATGCTCAGTTATGATATATAACTGTCTGAAAGGCTGAGACTAAAATGCCTGTTTTATTGTAGCCTTTGTTAACTACAATTGCAAATGTAAAATTTCTATCTTCATCGTACTGTGGAGTTCTGAATTTTCTTATAACATATCTTTGCATGTTGCAAAATGATGGAATCTAAAAACATGTGATACTTTCAGAATGACCTGTCCTGGAAGTGAATAATTAAGTGGAGCTCAAGTATATTAATGCAAATACTTAACTCTCTCTCATGTGATGTTTTTTTGGCTGCCACGACTATCAGTTTAGCTATGGTTACTGCATAATTGCATGTATTTATTACATCGGGACTATATTTTTGGTGAACTTTTGATTTACTATTTTATTTTGCAGGATGGAATATGAACAAAATCAGGATTTGGAATCACAAATTGTGCAGATTCAGTCATCTCTTAGTGCATTACAAGATGACCTCAAAAAACTGCAGGAGAAGGAGGTTGAAGTTAGTGTAATTGTAGAGTGTTGTAATTATTTTTTGTTGATGAAGTTAGTGTTACTGCTATGAGTTATGCTTCTTATATTAGTCATTTGACTGCATAAAATGGTAACTCAAACATGGCAATGTACAAATAGCCACTCAAAAATATAAAAGGGTAACTGATGCATGGGTGTACATAAGCTTATTGTGGGCATGGTATTATTCCAACTAGTGTTGTTGTTGTTGTTGTATGCTTGCTGTTGTACAACAACAACAACATTTTTTTTATTTAAAAAAATATGTCAAGTGCTCCGGTTGTTAGGAAAAAACCGGAGCACTTGATTCACAAGTGCTCCGGTTTTCTCTTATCAACCGGAGCACTTGTGGAATTTTGAACCTATAAAATTCTTAAGTGCTCCGGTTTTTAAGACAACCGGAGCACTTGTAAATCTAAGTGCTCCGGTTTTCAACCGGAGCACTTGATAAATACTCAAGTGTTCGTATGGGGTCTGCTACGGGTCAAATACGGAGTACTTGTATGGTTTTTAACCGGAGCACTTGATGTTTTTTCTACTAGTGACATGACATCTTGAATGGTTGTGCAAAAAATGGGACCTGTTGACCACTTGTTCTGGCTATTGCTGTTCTTCATGTTCTTCATCTGATTCACTATTTGTCCAATCATATTCTGAGACGTGGGCATCTGAGTCATCATCTAACCACTCAGCAACAACCTCATCTTCACCATTTCCATGTTCCATTGCTGTGAAGAAATATTCTTCTTCTTTATTTGAAGCTGCTGGTGCTCTGTTAAGGTCAAAGGCATCTGGTTGTGGTTGGAGTTGTAATTGTGGTTCTAGTTGTGGTTCTGGTTGTGGTTCTGGTTGTGGTACTGGTTCTGGTTCTGGCAGTGGGTCATTCAGATCAAAAGTTGGGTAATTTTGTGGTGAATTAAGAGCTGATGGGGATGGTGTTGAAGTGTTATCAGTAGAACTGTCTAGGGGGACCATAGCTAAGCTATGGATGCCAGACATGTTCAAGCTGAGAAAGCTTCTACACTTTCCTCAAGTGAAGCTATGAAATCAGAAATGGCTTCTAAAAAACTCTATGATGATTTTTCTAAGAGTTAATCTACCCAACCCCCCCCCCCCCTCAAGGAAATGGCTACTGTTTGGTGTCTTTGATGGTGGTGGCTGGATGCTGGTTGGTGTCTTTGATGGTGGTGGCTGAGATATTTGGAGATTTGGTTTGGTTGATGGCAGTGCTGAAAAAATTTAATGCAAGTGCAAAAGTGGTTGTGTATATATAGTCCCCTGTTGCTTAGAAATTTTTTTCAAGTTTTTTTGGGGGAAAATTCAATTCCCCCTTAATTTCGAATTTTTGGGGAAATTTTCAAACCCCTGTTATGTAATTTTGCTGTAAAATTTTGGAGGGAAAATTTAATTTCCCTTTGGTTGTATAATTGTAACTGAAATTCAATTGATGAATTATTCCTTGTAAAATTTTGGAGGGAAATGAAATCCCTCCTTCAATAAAAAATGGCGCCTCTTTTAATAGCATGTGGGCCAAGTCCCCTTTTTTGGCTTTTAATCCCCTTTCTCACAATATAATTAAGCACCATTACTTTTGTTTAATTCCCCCTCTGCACAGTGGCCCCCACACTTTTCCTTGGTCTTTGTGAAAAAGTGCTTGTAGCAAATAAAACGGGACGGAGGGAGTAGGACCACACGCGTAAAATGTATGATAGAATTCGGTCTGCTGTGGGATAATCAATAGTTGGGACCTTTATGGTAGATCGATCATAGTTAAAACTGTTTTTATCAATTTTTTCTTAAAAAAAAATTATATTTAACTATCATTTGTAATTAAAGGATAAGGGTAAATATATTCATGTAAGATATTATTTGATTCGTTTGGATATGTGCTTTGGAATATATATAAACTTTTTATAATTTTAGAGATGCAAAGCTAGAAATATTAATGTTCAAACATTGACATTGAAAAGCGTAAAAAGATACTCCCTCTGTTCCATCCATAATATAGTGCTTGCATTCCTCTTTGGGTGTCCCAAAATGTTGTGCCTATTTCTTTTTTATCAATTTGTTTGGACTAAATTATCCTTCATTTCTACATAAAACTTTCCAAAATATCCCTACTTTCTTTTAAAATATGTGCCCCTATTTATTGTTTTACACCATTCCAAGGTATAGTTATTGCCTTTTCATTTTATTTTAAAGAAAAAAGAAGAAAAAAACTAGTTCCAAGACAAAATTACCCAATAAACATTTACTTAAATATATATTTTTGTGAAATCCTAAAACTCTTTCCATTTTCCTTAATTCTTGTGAAAAATGAGAAGTGATCACTATATTATGGGACGGAGGGAATATGACACCAATGAGGCAATGACATATCTAACGAGTGGTAGATTATTTAATACCCTCCCTAGGGGCTAGGCTGTCTGAAAAGAGTTAGAAGTTCCAAGTTCTAATCCAACCCACCGATTTGGTCGCCGGCACGTCATTGTCAGTCCCGCGATAATCCCACTCCATCTCAAAACGTTGCAACTCCCATCTCCTTATCACTTCGTTGAATATCTCTCATCCATTACAAAACCATTAACACCAATTTCTTATTTCTCTGAAATATTATTACCAATAAATTTTTATTGGGACCAGTACTAAAATTCTGATTTACAGATCTCATTCAGTAATCAGTAAGATTTGTTTGAGTAAAACTAAGATATGGGTAATGCAAATGGAAGAGAAGAAGACGGAGGAACCAATCATATTATTAACAATAATAATGTAAAAAGTAATAATAATGTAATAAATGTACCTGATTTTATCACTTGTTCAGACACAATGGGTAATTCTCCTCCTGAAAGTCCTCGTCGTTCTCGATCGCCTCTCATGTTTACTCCTCAGGTTTGTTTGATTTATTTTTCGTCGTACTTTGATTTGGGTAATTATTGATTCTTAATCTTATTGCAAAAGTCAAATGTTTCTGATCATGATGTTGTTTATTTTATTAGTTGAATATGATGATTATCTGTAATCTGAGCATAGCTGGGAAAGGTAATGATGTAGAGGAGATTGAAACCAGGTTGGGTTTTCTCGGAGATAAAATCTTGACTCATAAAGCCGACCTCATTTTTAATGGGATTAAAAGGGTGTGACATTGTTGTTCTTTTAATTGTTGGGTATCCCTGTCTTCCTTAGTTAAGTAGGGTGAACTGGCTTTGATTGTCCCGGAATCCTGTTATCAGTTTGGTTTAATCACTCGTGTCTGATTATATTGTCCCGGAATCCTGTTATTAGTTCGCTTTGATGGCGTGTGTCTGATTATCTCTGCACTTGTTACCATTGTCATTTTAGAGATTTACCTTGATGTTTGTCTATTGTTAACGGAGTCATATTTTCATCATCTTCAGGATTTTGAGTTATGATGATTTAACTTCTTGTTGTTGGCCTAGAGTTTTTAAGTACTAATGTGTGAGATTAGATTTTATAGCACTATTAAATAATCCTGAAACATCACATTTTGTGATAGTTACAACAGTGTAATGGATTAACTTGAACTAATTAGCCATCTTCAATTACTGAGAAAAACTGGATTATTGTTCTACGGTACAATCACCAAACTAAAACTTTTATTTATTTATTTTTATTAAACCCAAACTAAAACCTTTCAACAATAAAGAAATGATGATAAATCAATTTGATACACACTTGTAGAATTTGTGATTAAAAAACACTCGTAGCTTAGACTCTATCCATTTGTTGATACTGATGTAGCAAATATTGTCAAAATTTAATTAATGTGATGATGAAAGCTAAACATAAGATTCATAGTTATTTGAAAAGAACAATACTCATGTAAGAGATTAAAGGAATCATCATACTTTAGAAAAAAAGATGCATCATAAATAGTTTTATACAAATTATTTGGTTGTGTTTCAAGATATGAAATTGTCATTTTGGGATAATGGGACGTAATGTATAGTATATTTTATTGACGAGTTACTTAATTCAATAATTGTGGGGTGTATATCTTGTCTTTAACTACTTTTGTATTTCCCACAAAGACCAATATGAGATTGTAGTTTATTTGGTTAGTGTTTTTGTATTTCAAATGAGAGGTTAAGGGTTCGAGTCTTTCCACATAAAAAGTTGATACTTCATAGACCTTGAGACAAATTTAACAAGATCCCATATGACTATGTTTCTCCTAATTGTGATAAGTGTTTGCTTGATCTTATGTGGCTGTTATCATTCATAATGATCAGATGGGGCAGTAATGTAAATGAGTGCTTGAACATCTGTTTTATCCTCATCCAAACTTATATGTATAATAATGTTTTGCAGCTTCCTGTGGCTCCTTTGCAAAAGAATGAGGGCACTCTATTTCATAACGACAAGTGGCCGACAGAACGGCCCGGAGCTGTTGATCGGCCTCCTGAGAAAGGAATTCCTACTGTGATCACATGGAGTCTTGGTGGCAATAATGTTGCTGTGGAAGGATCCTGGGACGATTGGACGGCAAGGTAATCATTGTAGTGGCTAGCTGGGCATGCCTTAAAGATCAATAAGTATATGATTTCATTATGCTTCTTACAGAAAGACTCTTCAAAGATCAGGCAAGGATCACGCTGTGCTTTTAGTTCTACCATCAGGCATATATCATTACAGATTCATCGTCGATGGTGAGACACAGTATACACCGGATCTGCCTCATGTTTTTAGTGAGATGGGACATGTTTGTAATGTCCTTAATGTCCATGTAAGTATCATTTTAATCTTTGAAAGTTTCACTGAATGGTGCGGTGTGTAATTATTGTCTGAAGTCTATTTGGTTTGTGTTGGCACTTGGCATTGCAATCGGCAGTCAATAATATATCATTATCTAGATCAAGATACTGAGCCTCTCCCATGAAGCAACATATTTGGTCCTAGTTATGTGCTCTATATTCCTGAGCATGTAGGATAAGAAGTATTTCTTTTTCGCTATAAAAGCTTCTTGCTCACTAGCTTATGCATTTGAATTTTGGAGTACAACAATTATGTGTCAGATGCTTCTTAGCCCGAGGAATGCATAGGGACGAAGATTTTCAATATAGTAATCAGTTCCTTTATTGGAGCATTTAGGATACATCTGGTCTAGGTAGATTATAGTATTGAAACCACTAATGGGAAAATGAATTAAAGAGAACCTTGTGCGGACTGTAGAAAGTAAATGGAATTTTGATGTACTCCTGTCTATCTATCAAATTACTCAGATTGAGAGTAACTTATCATTCTATCAAACCATTCAAGACACGAGGTTTTTAAATTCTTTTTGCATAGATGATCTGGAGAGAGTATGATCCAAGATTAATGTTTGGCTAGTTAATAACTTTCACTTTCTGGACCAACGTGGATCTACCCTCGAAATTCTCTCCGCATTTTGAGCCCAGTTGAATAAAGTCAGAAGATGTAACATAAAGACACAGTTCTCAGGATACCTTGAACACCCTTTATCTTGATGATGATACAATGAACCCTCATGGCTCCACCTTCCCCATCAGTCATTCTCCCTTCCAACAATCAGTTGCCCCACTTTTTGTCTCTCCCCTTTGTTTCCAACAGCCCTTGAACACTTAGACCTCTTACATTTCCTCTGTTTTCTTTCATTATGGCATTTTCTATTTTTCCCCCAACCTGCTATGCCCACAACCCATTTTTATTATCAGTGTCACTTATAACCTTTTGTTGTCTCCATATTGTATGCACCCATGCAAGCATCTGGTTGAAATCTTGCTGAAGTCAATCAATAGCATCTTAAGCCTGGGATAGTCTGACTGCACCTTTATGCTAATTATTATCCACTTTAGCTGTATACTTTGGGAATCCCCCCCCCCCCCCTCCCTCCATCTCCACCCCCTTTCCCTAGATATGTCAGGAATACCAGCCATATTGGAGTCTTTTTATCCCCAGCATTTGTTTTGCTGACTTTAAGTTGGCGTCAATTTTTTTTTTTTTTTGGAGGAGGTTGGACTTTTTGTGATTATTGTTGTCTGGAAGAGAAATATCAGCAAAATTGTGCATTGGAGAAGCTTTACCATACAATGGCAGAAACTCTACACTGGCATCATCGTATCGACATTTCAAAGTTTATGTTCTATTGTCCTCGTCTGGAAGAGCAGCAAAACTACATTTTCTGATGATGTGGTGCTGGTTGCATTGATCATTTAGCCTTAAATTTGTCAGCTATGTAGTATAATCCTAGTCAAAGTTGTATACAACATGGCATAAATAAATAAATGGATTTACTAGAGTTACATGACATGATCTTCCACAAGTGAACTTGCTGAAGTTTTTTCAACCCCTCTACATATCATAGAGGGGAGGAGGAGTTTGCAAGAGGAATGGGGGGATGGTGTAGGATACGCATAAAGAAAATATGTTGTTCTTACGCCATACTGAATGCCTTTGTCTTAATGGCTGACCAGAGTTACACAATTCATGGCTGACCAGAGTTACACACTGCTTTTGGAAATTTTGGTTTTCATCATTTATTTCATATAAAATAAGTCACTCCTTCTTACTACTAAGGGGTCGTTTAGTTCACGATATGGAATGGAAAGGAAATGGATACAAATAGAGGAGGGAAATGGTAACAAAAATGGTTACCTTTATTGAGTGTTTGGTTCAAGCAAAGGTAAAGGAAATGAAAGGTAACCATTAACTTCAAGTAATGGATATTGTTACTTGAGTGGGAGGGAAGGTAACAAATTGGGAGAATCCATTACCATCAAGTAATGGTAAGGGATTGATGAGGGGTTGAACCAAACAAGAAGAAAAGGAATCGGTAATTGATTCCGTTTCTTGAAACCCAAAAATAGTGAACCAAACGACCCCTAAGTGTAATTGCTTTTTTTTTTTTTTAAGATTGGGGAGCTTCACTTTTAGGTAAGCATTGTTATTTGTCTCTCATTAATAGTCTATTCACAGAGTTTGAATGGGGGCTGGGCTGGAATGGGCCAATGCTAGAGCTAAGGTTTCATGTGCTCTTTTGTCTTATTAATTGTCTTCGTGAATTGTACTTCCTCCATTTTCACGAAATTGCAACAAGTTGACTTTTGCACTATTCACATTAACATCTTTGACCTTATTATTTATCTGAAAATTAAAATAAAATGTTATCATATAAAATGTTATTCAATTATTCTCGTTATATATTTTTCTATTACTATATTGTTACTTATAGATAGTTAAAAAGATTAATGGCAGCGTAAAAGTGAAATTCTTGCAATTTCTAGAAAATGGAGGAGATATATATTCTCGCTTTCATAGATTCAGGTTGGCCATCAAGTTTTCTTTCCTAATCCCCCACCCACCCCCCCACCCCCACCTATGGAGGAGATATATATTCTCACTTTCATATATTCTCGCTTTCATAGATTCAGGTTGGCCATCAAGGACTTATCAAACTGCTAAAAAGTTGACTTGATATGCATTATATTTCCTCTAATTTTGTATCTTGAAGATAAAACTATGTATGTGACTTTCTTTTCTTTGTTTTTTCACTCACCTTTGGTATTCATAAGATATCATCAAGTGTTTGAAAGGCATCCCACAAGTGTCTTATAAGTGTCAAATTTTGAAATATAGGGTATGTCATTTGGAATGTGGAGCACATATTGGGGGTGTGTCTAATGGGTGTCCATGTCCAATACTTGTTGGACACAGCCACCCATGCAAAAAGTAGGTGAAATAAAAGCTCCCTCTGCATAACTCTATCCATTGTGTTTGAACCTTGAATAGATATACGAGTTATCTTCTCTTACTGCTTCATCATAATTTTTATAGTTTGACTACTATGTAGTATATTCACGCAAGAGGATTGCATTTTGGAGTTGAAATTTGTAGTAGCATATACGTTGCTGCCGACCAACAAGAGTTGGCTCAAGTGGTAAGCAGCTTAATGTCGCTTAAGGGAGGTGTCGAGTTCGAGCCTCACCGTATGCAGAAACTCTTGTTGGGAGACTCACCCACCAAAGCCAGGTGTTAGACACGGGTCGGACTCGGATGTAGTCAGAGCTTTGCTCCGGTGAACCGGGTGGGCAACCAAAAAAATACATTTCTGCCTTGTGGGATAGTGGGCATTATCAACATTCATTCTAAAATTTATAATATATAGATGAGCTTACATAAATGAAAAGCTTTCACTTATCTGCCTGGCCTTTTCAAGTATTTTCCTTGATTGTAATTTCAGGGCTCTTAAAGTATTAGAAAACAACCCCGGAAATATTACTCCAGATTGTAAAAATGATCATATATATCCATGTTCAATGTATATTCATATATGTGCAGGACTATGTACCGGAAAGCCTGGATAGTGTAGCTGAATTTGACTCACCACCATCACCAGACTCGAGTTACAGTTTTGCATTACCAGGAGAAGATGAATTTGCAAAGGAGCCAATGATTGTACCACCCCAGCTACAGTTAACAGTCCTCGGTATGCAAAATTCAGATGAAGCTGCTTCTTCGAGGCCTCAGCATGTTGTACTGAACCATCTTTTTATAGAAAAAGGTTGGGCTGCTTCCCAGTCAGTCGTTGCTCTCGGTTTGACCCATAGGTTTCAGTCAAAGTACATCACTGTTGTCCTATATAAGCCAGTTAGAAGGTAAAGATGCCCACCTTTTTTTGTTTCTTTTATCTTCTGTTTGTTGGATCCTCTATCATATCTTTCTTGCTGTTTTTTTTTTAACTTTACCAACTTCCCCTCCCCACTCTTTTTTCTTCTTCTGGGTGGGTGTCAATATACCATTACCATGTAAGTAAACTAACGTGTGAAAAGTAAAACTGTTAAAATAGTTGTACGAATACAGGTCCCCAACCTGTCTTTTCTTAGTCCTCTTTCGTTGTGGGAAGCAAATTAACAATAATCTTGCAACTCAGTCAATAGGTTTCACATATTTTTTTAATATGTTGATCCCCTAGGCTCTTTATGCCTTCCGAACATCAAATATACATTCTCATTACTGATGGCAATTACAAATATTCGGTTTGTTTATGTCGTCAAGCTTGATCTCCGGTCATGACTTGGCAAATTCTACTGGTTGTATCAGCAAAAATGGCTTCCGAGCCCTAGTTTAGTCGTGAAAATTTTGTGCCTTAAACTAAGGCCTTGTTAACTTCACTTGAAGTAAGGTGAATTTGTCTAAATGAGAGGCTGATTAAACTTTGACCATGTCAGTCTGGCACTGTCCTTATGTTTTCTTTTTTTTCTTCTTTTGGTCAGTTTTAGCCTCTAGTAAAATCTTGTAAGATTTTTCTTTTTTGCTCTTCTGTAAGCATGTTATTTGATAAGGTTTCACTTTGCATTACACCATTCTTAGTTTACAAATGAAGGTTAAAGTTTGACACCGGTGAATAAAAGAGGTAAAAAGAAGCTAAAATGAGCTAGGAAGAATTTGCGATATCAATACAGCAACCCAACTGCATACTTATAGTTCGTGTTGATCTCGCCGCGAAATGCTCACAAGGATGGTTATTTTTGCCCCTGTATCCATTGCAACACGGTTTCTTCAACTTGAATCATCGATACTCTTGTCTTCCAACTCATTCTTCGGCCTCTTTATCTGTAGTTGACATGCAACTAACTCGTAAGAATTGGCCTATAACATGAATTGCTCACTATCACCTTCAACCATTGTCACTTATATTCTAGTTTTATGCATCGTCATAGCAGTCTTTCCCACAATTTATAGTGGAGCGAAAGGGGTCTATAGAAAGAATCGGGTGCTTAGTTGTGTGAAGATAACCTTTGCGATAGGCAGAGGAATAATCGAGTGGGAAAAAGGGGTAAAGGGAGTGGGGGGGGCAAGTAGTTGAATATAAGAGAATTAGGTGCTTATGATATGCAATTTTTTTCGAATGAGATTGGTGGCCATACAATGTAGGGTTAACAATATCTAAATGGCATTTAATCCAAGATTTTGCACTAAACAAGAAAATTCGAATAATACCAACATTTGTATATATTGTTTTTTAAAAGGCTAATATTTACAAAATTCAAAAAAGGGGAGGGGGGATTTGCACCTGTGAACCTCGTTCACAACACCTTAATCTTAACCACTAGGCCAAGACATCCCTGGTATTAATATCTCAACTTAACATATGTAAAAATGTATTCCTATTATCTTAAAACTTTACTCTTTGATTGATATTAGTAATGCTTAAGATTTTTTATTTTCATCTTCAAACGTTTATCATTATACATTGTATTGCATTAGACTTATGGGTAATAATCCTAAGTTTTGGAATTTTTTTCTTTGTTAAGCAAATTTAATTTTAATTGTCAATAGTAACCTTGTGTTTATAGTTATACTTGAGAACGTGGCACTAATAACCATCTTTCGTCATCTACAAGTCGGTAAAAGGGTTATCTACAAACTAATTAAGGTTTTCAAATCTATAATGACATAAGTTTCCTTACAAAAATTATTTTTTCTTTGTCTCTCATTAAAAACATATTTCAATCCCACTTTTTAATATGAGATGAGCAAAAATAAGTTATTTAAAGGGAATTTATGCATATTTAGACACTAAGAACTTTAGTTTGTTTGAAAATGACTATTTTAGCACTTGTTTTTGAGGAAAAATGGTCCAGAATTGATAATGCCCAATTCTCAAGTATAATGATGAGTACGAGGTTATCATTGACAATTAAAACTAGATATGGCTACCAAAGAGAAAAAGCCGAAACACATAATTGGCACTAATAATTTTCCTAGATTAATTTGATAGGAAATGTAAGCAAAATAAAAATATGAGAATGAGGAATAAAGAGTAAAGACGCACTCATTGTTGGAACAAAGCCATGATTTACATCGGTTCCTCCATCGACGCTTTGGCTTTTGTTGTTTGGCTATTTGCTTTCGATTCACTTCTACATTCATTTTTCTCTTCCTGTATTGCATAAGTCAGCAAGTGATCAACCAATATTTCTCATAGCCATACTTGATTAGTGTCTGTCTCTAACCATATATATCTCCCAAATAATACGAAAAATATTATTACTATGTGCTGATATGAGCATGATATATATAGCCTTCATTTGCATCTTTTACCATCCTCTCCCCTTTTTCCAGATATTATTTGCACATTTCTCTTAAATGGGTGATTCTTAAAAAGATAAAGAAAAAAAAATCATAGAAATCTAAGAATAAAAATGCTTTTTCAAAATTGATTTTTAAACTATCATGAAAAACGTATAAAATAAGACCCAAAAAAATGTTAGGGTTCTTTTTTCCAATGAAGAAAGAAGACTTTTTCGTTATAACAACGATTACAAATCATGAAGGAATGGCATCGCACAAGTAGTAAGAACGCTCAAAGTCTGATTGGACTCTCATTCATAAGATATTCTTCACCCACCCAAATCTCAGTGCTCCTAAATAAGGAATATTTCAAAGCAAGTCAAGGATATATGAACTTTTTTGCAAAGAAACAAAATTTGCTATTTGCTATGACTTTTTTTTTTTTTGGTACATGAAGAATGTTAAAATATCCTTCTCCAAGGGAGTACTAGAGGCTTTTGACTTACGATTACCAGACATGTTTCCAGAAAAATGTGTTCCCAAGACTCGCATGAATTGAGACTTCAGATTTTTATATTAAGAAACATCATTCAATATATAATGATGAATTTGAACAAAAGTTCTGAACTTAGAAATTGGAAATTTTAAAAAAGTATTTTCATAATTAATGACACATAAACATGACATTTCAGATTAAAATTCATACAGCCTCAAAAAATTCAATTGATAAGTTGCTACATTTCCTTTTATCTATACTTTCCAGACATCCTACAATATTCTACTTTATCCATTCTGTAATTTTGCTTTGACATTTACGTGCCAATGAATAACTTTGACAATTAATATCATTAACTAAGACATAAGTTTAGATTATAATATAATTAATTTTTAAAAATATTATTGAGAAATATTCAAAAACATATTAAATTAGCCTTTTCGAAGTGAAATGGCAAAAATAACGCGATAATTATTTCTAACTCGGAAGAGCCACTACCTAAGCATGCTATTTGGCGCGGTAAGCTGTTGAGTAAATCCTACGACAAATGCTTTTAAAAATGAGAAGTCGTAATGAAGTGCACAATATTTAACATCAAACCTTGTCACAGGCTCACAGCCTCTTCTGCAAGCACACATGTGCACATGTGCACATGCCAAATAGTCAACTTTACTTAATCAAAGTGAGTGACAAATTAATAAAAGAGATAACCAAAGTAGGAAACTAGGAACAGTTCTAAGCCAAAAAAATATTGGTTTCGAAATATAAACAAAATTTAGTCACCCAAAAGCCATAAAATTTAATCCAATTGTTCTAAGTTCATAATACCAAAGTTTAAAACTTAATAGAGCTTAAAAAAGCAAAAGACTATCAACCCCGAAACTTCTAGAATTCGGGACAGGGGCAGACAAGCAGATAGCACAAAAGATTTCACCTACACCATCAATGCAAGCAAGAAAAACAAACCACCACCAAAAAAAAAACTATAAATAGTGCCATGAGTTTTATCCTAGAGGAGATAGAATTTGGAAAATCTCATCTAACTTATCTGCCCTGTCCTGTATTAGTTCAAGGGTTTGAGTTAAGACTCGATGATTCTCACTTGGCCATCATAACCTTGACGAATTCCTCATAGTTGATCTGACCATCACCATCCACATCAGCCTCACGGATCATCTCGTCAACTTCTTCATCTGTCAGCTTTTCACCAAGGTTCGTCATCACGTGGCGAAGCTCGGCTGCAGAAATAAAACCATTTTGATCCTTGTCAAAAACTCGGAAAGCTTCCTTCAGCTCCTCCTCTGAGTCGGTGTCCTTCATCTTCCTCGCCATCAGATTGAGGAATTCGGGGAAGTCGATTGTTCCATTTCCATCAGCATCGACTTCATTTATCATGTCCTGGAGCTCTGCTTCAGTTGGGTTTTGTCCAAGCGAACGCATCACTGTTCCAAGTTCCTTGGTGGTGATACAGCCTGTAGGTGAATATAGATTAATATTATCGCTAAACAAAGAAATGAAAAAAAAACACAATCTAAAACTAGCATTAACCAGATGTAGTTAAGAAAATAGCCTCAAAACAGTACAAAACAAGGACTCTCACAACTCATAAAAGAAGTGTTAACATATTTAGCCTAAAAAAACACCCGCATAAATGAAACAGCAAAGAATGCCAGAGATTGAGAGCTTCATAAGGTACGCACCAAAAGAGAGTACCCAAAGGTTTTCAGATGGAGAGAATAGTATAGTTCAGTGCCTTCTTTAAAATTCATGTAAATCAGATTCTTGTGACAGTCACAGAATGCAATCACAACATACCAGAACCAAATGCTCAAGTACTACATACCAAACACTTGAACCTCAGAATCCATAAAATATATAAAGAAAGAAAAAGTTCAAAAACATTACAGATTACACAAAGATGAAAAATCGGACATGAATAGTAAGTACCAAATACAAAGTAATAATAATTTCACCTTCACAGATGGAAATATTATAACTGCAACTGGCAACAACCTAATATGGCGACAAATTTAGAGGAAACATATAACTAAACAAGAGGACCCATTATATCCCGTGCTTCGTTGTCATTACCAAGCAGAACATGTGAAAATGCACACATAAACAAGTCTCCTTCAAAATGGTAGAGTAGTATTGTCACACCATAGTAACATTAAGGCAATCTCAACACCATGATCATTCGAATCAATTCATTGCAAAGTAAACAGCAAAACAATATAAGATTAAAAGTTAGGACAATAACCTTTGCATCTCCCTCTCTCCTCCCACACATACTGGAATGGAGATGGAAAAGAACGTCTACGCTAGATTACATAAGCAAGAGTATCAAAAATTAAGTACCTAAATCGAATCGTTTTGAATACCAGGCCAAAATCCCCTACAAATATTAGCTAAATACCCTAAGTGAAGCCTGCCTGATAATATGTATGATCTTAGGGTGTAAAATTCAAATCTAGCCTCATCACAAAACAAAAATGGTAGTAAAAATATACGCTTTTACAAGATTTGATTCACTAGATTATCATGTTACATTAGCTTCCACACAATCAATGCAACCCACATAGAAACCAAACATAACCTCACAAATCAAAAGAAACCAATTACATGTAAAATTCACACAAATTTCCCTCTAAATATCAATAACAAGATCTAAATTAACTAAAACATTAATCAGATCGGTAACAAAAACAAAAATCAAACTACCAATCACATTTTCCACCCGTAAAAAAACAACAAAAAAATCCAAGCTACATATTGTGGAGATAAATCAAAATCATAAATACCCAGAACGAGATCTGAAGCAAAAGAAGGAAACCCATCTCGGATTAAACAATACGATGCAAAATTAAATACGATAATATACGAAATAAAGGAAAATGAAGAAGAGATGAAAGAAATCAAACCATCTCCATCTTTGTCAAATAGGCTGAAGGCTTCCTTAAATTCAGAGATCTGATCGTCGCTGAGTTGATCGGCCATTGTTTAGAGGAGAGAGAAAGAGAGATCGTGAAGAGAGAGGAGAGGAAAAATGGGTGAAAATGAGGGGCGAGGTTTCTGAGCTGAATGGAAAAATTGGGGAGAGGGTGTATATATAATGTCTTGAATTAATGGAAGGAGAGAAACGACAATGATAGCGAGAAGAAAGGTAGAAAAGTCGGGCCCAAAATTATGAGTATATTTGCAATATGGAGTTTGGTATCAGATGCTTCAGCCCATATGGTTATCAATCCTGTTTTTGTGTTTTTCAGATTCCATTATTGATTGATATGAGTGCCATTGGAGGTGGCGAACACGTCGTGTTGTGTTGAGTTCGTGTTGGATTTACGTGTGAGCGGATTTGATCTTCTTAATTTTGACTAATGTGTTAGTTAGATCGTTAACAATCCTAAATCGTTGCTATATGTATTTGCTTGAAAAACTTGTCGTTGTTATTAAAGTAGGTCATTGGACTTGTTCGTTAGCTTGTTTACTAAACATATTGTATATAGGAACCACATATTTAACATGAAAGAAAGTGTATAGGATGTAGCATGTTACATCATATTTTATTGTGTAACAAAATGAAAATTGAAATGACATGAACCATACAATAATTGATATGACATCAAAGACAAAATGACATCAAACAAGAAAATGATACAAAATAAATGACTGCAAACATATAAAAAATGATACAAAATTAATGACAACATGACATGAATTTCAACTTATCACCTTTTTCCGTATGCTCAATTTCGACGGACTTTGTATCAACAAGTATGAATTCATAAAACCTTTGACTTTTAAAAGTTGTTTCACCTTTCAGGTCTGTATTAATAGTACATTGGAATTAAGGAGTTGGTAAACTTGATAAGTTCGAAAATATGTGGAGTTTCTATGAAACGAGTAAGAAAATTGTGTTCTTTATGTGGTTCGGTAATATATTTTTGTGGACTTCATAGTTTGAGGATCAATTTAGTTTTGAGTTTGTGTTTTGAAAAGTATATTTAATTGCTTGGGAATAGGAAAAATGTTGAAAAAAATGAAAAAGCTTCAAGTTCATCTGATGAAGATGTTTTCTCACTTGATGGGCGGAGCATATCATTACATAAACTTCGAGTTTTTGAGTACCTTTCCCTTTATCAAAGTCTTGATTCATTTTGCTTCTTGTAATATTTGAATTTAAATATGATTACTTTTTCCTTGTAAAAATTGTCTTGCTAAGGAATCTGGAAGAAAATTATTTTCTCCTCTTATGAATTCTATTTGAAAATCAAAAATAATTTAGGGCCCGTTCGTTATCGTTTTTTGTTTTCAGTTTTCAGTTTTTCTAGAAAACTAAAAACCAAAAACAGAAAACCAGAAAAAGTGATTTTCACTTTTTAGTTGTGAGTTTTCAAAATCATCAGGTTCCCAATAAGTTTGACTAATTTTTTATTCATTATAGGACATATATCATATGACCTTGAAAAATCAAAAAACCAAAAAACAGAAAACCACAGTAATACCGAACGGGCCCTTAGCTTGCCATCTAGCAAGAATTTGTTTTGAAACAATTGGACATCATTTTATAATATTTTTTTTGCCGATTCGCAATCTTTTGTAGTAAAAAGGTTTTGTTGTGAAGATCATCTTGAAATTTTGAAATACAAAGGACAATGGATGAAATTTTCTTTTTTATAGTTGATTTTTTTTTTAGATCCGAGCCATAATCCTGAATAAAATCTAACTATTTGTTCATTTTTATTTTCAGGTAATTTCTGTTTAATAATACCTTCATAGCCTATGTTTGATGCATCTGTTTCCACTATCATGAATGCATTGCGATTAGGAAGAAATAAGCATGGAAGAGACTTGGCCTTTTCTTTTAATACTTGTTTTATATGCCTATGTTGGGGTGGCTATGCAGGAGGATTTTTTTTTTTTGTAATCTTTTATAAAGACATGAACAATATTTTCTTAAATTAGGGAAATAAATATGAGATATAAATATGGTATCCTAGAAGTCTTTGTAGTTGATTTTTGTCTTTAATTTCATCTAAAAATTTGTCAGCAAATTCTATGGCTCTATCAATGGGCTTTATTGTACCCTTGGAAAATATCATGTCCTAAAATAGTATTTTACTTTGAAATAATTTTATCTTAAGAAATGAGACAACTAAACCATTAATCATCATATCATTGAAATAATTTCATCTTAAGAAATAAGACGAAGTATGTGAAATTTATGATTGAAGGGAGAAGTGATAACTTGGGCAACGACAAAAGATAGAGGGCCAAATGAACTAAAACAGTCAATCCTTGGAACCATAAATTAATAATTGATAACAACAAGATATCGCCTCAAACTTGAACCCAATTCTTTATGTCCTTCTTCTCTAAATCACCTACAATTCCATAGAATTCACCAGCTCGAATATCAAAATAAATTAAAGAAAAACGACATGCAAAGTTCGAGGATTGCACTTCAAAGTTTAACAAAAGATAGAGAATGTTGTTTTGTTTGCCTAAACTGTTCAAAATTGATGTTTTCCTATTTAGATTTAAGAAAAAAAGGATTGAAATCAAGAATTTTGTAGAATATTTTTTTAATGGATAAGGAAATTCAGCATAATAGAGGTTGGGTGTGAGACGTAAACATAGCGTCTGAAGAGAATATGGTAAATCTTACCTATTTTTGTGTTTGGATAGGGTAAGATTTAGGAAATTACACATGGGACCAGTTTAACGCGAAAACACGTCTCACAGCAAGACAAATTATTTATAATAAAAAACCTAATCTAAAAGTAAAAAGAGATTAGCAAAATTATTTGCTAAGTTAACTGCACCATAAATATTAAAATTATTAATGAATAGGTCATTTAATTTATTATAAAATAAATAAAACATGGGGGGCGGGGATTAAAGAGAGGATAGAGATAGTAGGAAATTAAAAGAGTAACTCATGTGATGAATAAGGGACACATATCAAAAAACAGAAAAAATAAAATATGTGTAAACTAATAAGGGAAAGCCTAAGAATGAAAGTGGACAAACTAATAAAATCAGAGGGAGTAATTTTCAATTAAAGTAATGTGTCATTTGTTATGGAACATCCGAAAACATTAAATGTTTCGTGTATTAGAGAATGGGTAAACTATATTTTTTAATTGAATTACTATTGAAGTTCTTAAAAATTTCTAATAATAATTATAAAAATATCTTTTTATCCTCAAATAAGCTTCATGGTAGTCTATTTGAATATTCGTGCATATATTGTTGAGCTAACATTCTTAAGGAGTAATTCGTTGTAAAATTTACTTAGATGGGTAAAACTTTTAAATTATTTACCTAGTGTGATGATCTAATCACATAACATCTTTAATATAGTTGATTTTTTAGTTTATAATTAAATTTGTTGGCTATTTTATTAATTGTTTATGAATTTGTACATCATATTAGATTATCATAATTAGATGCAACCAGTTTTAGAGAATAGGCAATCATTACCAATATTTATAAAATAAAAGACTTTTTGTGTATTTTGCACGGGTCCAAAAACTAATTCCTTTAAATAACATGTAAAAAGGTATTAAGGTGGTGTTAAAACGTTGATCTAAGGTATTTAAAAATATTAGAACATGATCAATGTAGACCATTATATTTTGAATATAAGGATTAAAAAAATCATAAGATATTCTTTTTTGATATCTGTATCATTTATATTGTCTATAAGCTCAAATAAACATTATTTTTCATTGTTATTCTTCGTAATAACATTAATAGAAGGAAAAGAAATAATATCTACATATTTTTTCAGTATTGTCCAATTTTGAAAATTAATCGGAAAATATATCTCCTTAATATGTACTATGTTTGAGCTATCACTATCATGTAAGAACAACTTTCAACAAAAAGTAGTCATGATCATAGAGTAATAAAGTATTATTTAGTGCATAAAGCATTTATGTAGATACATATGCATGGGACCATCAGGACCACCCCTTCCAAGACCACCTTTTCTCCTCTTAACCACTGACCAACGGATTTAACAAAGGTTGACTGTAACACCCCCAAATTTCTCTCTTTTGGAAAACTTATTTAATATAAAACTCCTTAAGAAACTTGAGAGTATTACCGCCACATGATAATGTTAAAGGCTTTAAGGCCTTGTTTGGTAATTGGATGTTGGCTGTTTTATTTGGCTAGTTTGATTGGCTGTTTGTATTGGCTGTTTGTGTTGGCTGTTTGTATTGGCTGTTTGTGTTGGCTGTTTGACTATTTTTATTTTATATGTTTGAAAAAATTGGCTTTTGGCTGTGGGTTGTTAACTATAAAATGACCATTATGGATATTGATTTTTTAATTAAACTTATACATTTTAAGACACTATATTATTATTATTATTATTATTATTATTATTATTATTATTATTATTATTATTATTATTATTATTTAATTTGAAGATGGTTGTAAGTAACATTTGTTGTTGTCATTATTGATAATGATGTATAAACAGACATTATTAAGCATTACATTATTAGACAAATATTTAACGACATAACAAATTAAACCATAATATATATATATATATATATATATATATATATATATATATATATATATATATATATATATATATATAATATATATATATATATATATATATATATATATATACATACATACATACATATATATACATATGTATGTATGTATGATATATATATATATATATGTAATATATACATATATATATATCATACATACATATGTATATATATATGTATGTATGTATTGTATATTATATTATGTATATATACATATATATATATATATACATACATACATACATATGTATATATATATATATGTATATGTATATATATGTATATATATATATATAATATATATATATATACATATCTATACATATATATACATATACTATATATACATATACATATATATACATATACATATATATACATATACATATATATACATATACATATATATATATATATATATATATATATATATATATATATATATATATATATATATATATATATATATATATATATATATATGCGTGTGTGTGTGTAACTTCCAAATTAAACAATAATAAATAATCTAAGATCGACGTCTATCTCTAATGACTCGTCTAGCTGTTATCAAGCTAGAAGCAATACTATCACGGAGTGATGTCATATCTCTAGTTGACAATTGTGGGGGATTAATTTCAATATCTTCAAGTCCCTCAGGAGGTACGAAATTAAGATCTTTATCGACAATTTTTGAAAGCGGGGTCACCAACTTTGTTTCGTCAAATGTAATTGTGCAATGCAAAACATGAGGAAATTATTCTATTTTGGTATTTGAATGAGTATCTAGGATTTTGTCTAATATTTTCCATCGAGCTTTAAGAACTCTGAAAGACCTTTCAATGCAACTTCTCAAAGATGAATAAGCACGATTGAAGACTTCTTTTACCCCCCTTGGATTTGCACCACGAAACTCTGATTGATGGTATCTTGTCTTAGGATAAGGTGTCAAGTATCCTTTTCTTTCCGGATACCCTTTATCCACAACATAGTATTTACTTATATGACATTATATATTAATCAAAGTTATTAAAAAAGTATTGTAAGAAAACAAAATCTTTAGGCATGTCACTAATAATATATTAAATTATATCACCTTATGGGGGTTTTGGAAAGTTAAGTTTTGGATCACCTATTGCATCAAGAAATATACGAGAATCATGTGCTGAACCTTCCCACCCCGTCAAAACATACGTAAAAAGGAGATCAAAATCACATACTGCTAAGACATTTATAGTAGGTACCCCTTTCCTTCCTCTATAACGCATTTGACCTTCTTCCGGAACAATGACTGTTATATGTGTATCATCTATAGCTCCAATGCAATCCTAAATAGAAAAAAATACATCTATTACACAAGTAACGACCTAAATGCAATAGTATAAAAGAATAAACAAATAAAAAGTACCTTGAAAAATGGCATGTATCTAGTATCCGATGTTAATTGTTGCGGTATTTCTTTGAAATCAGGATCTCTAGGTACAATTACATCCCTTGACAATCCATCCATTACACATAAACTTCCTTGAGTACTCGACTTATTATTTCGCCAGAATGCTGAAAACGCTCTTGTGTTGCCCTATTATTAGGGGCACCATGAGCAAGAACATACACAAAGATACCCACTTTTTCTAGAACTGACATCCTAGATGAAGGTCTCAAACCATACCTATTTTCCAAATCTGTGCACAATTAAATGAATAAATTGATACATTCTAAGGGCATTAAAACATCTTGTTTCATGACCATTGAATATTTCATCCATCCACATTTGCCCTGTCAAAGATGAGGTCATGCATGGTGCCTTACGTATATGACCTAAGTAATGCATGCTAATATAACCGGTTGTACAAGCTATCATATCCCAAAAGTTGTCATCAACATCCATATAGTCACTAAATAAAGGAGCATTTTCATTTGCACATTATAATTCATACCTACAAATAAACTCAAAAAGTATAGCAACTTAAAGATTACTACTAACATCAGTATAATATAACAAGTTAGTTTATACAAAATGTAGATGATATAAACTCATCCAACAAAAAAAACCCCATGATCATTCATATTTAAGTACTCCATAATATTTTAAGGGGATCAAGGCCTATATAATTAGCATTACCTAAGGAGATCTAGACCTACATATCTAACATTATCATGATACATATATAATGAAGGTAACACAAACTACTTGCCTTCTATATGTCGTGCATACATAAAACGAATGTAATCAACTCGTTTTCTGTCGTCTGGAAACTCAAGCAAAATAGTCCTTCTTTGTGGATCTTCAATGAGAGTACAAGCAAAGTAAAATTTAGGAGAATTAGAATCCAAATCAGCCATTGAGCACAACTTGACCATAACATCAGTCATAGAATATTGTGGAGCACTAATATTCATAGTATTCATCATATTAGCCATAGCAAGCTGAAAGTCTTTGGTTGCCGTATTCCTCTCTGAAATAAGTTGCACCATGCCATCAATCTTATCATAAAGTGCAGTACTTCCTCCAGCTTTCTTAGTACTTTCAAATTTTGCACTTTTGTTGCTTTGACATGAACCACTCTCCATAACCCTTTTCCCTCTACTTTTATCACTAATTTCATTTCGGATGTCTCAGGGATTAGAAGATGTAGGGCTAGTTTCTCTCCACATTCCATCCCATTCATTTGCCAAATTGGAACACACTTCACCCATGTCATGAATATAACCAGATGAATCACCAAAAAGAACATTAGTGGGAGGTGGAGAAGGAACATATACTTCATCTTCTCTTGCTACATCATTAACATCAGCCACTGGAGTGTACTTTTCCGCTTCTCGGGCACACCTACCAAACACTTGATCCATTCTATATTCTAGCTTGGGTTCTATTCTTTCATCTCGAAAAGTTTCAAATTTCGGATTTTCCTAACCAAAATGAGAAAAAAGATTAATTTTTTAAACTCCCCTTATCTTATCAAATGACATATATGTATAATAATTAGAAAAACTAACCTAAAATTTTAAAGTCCACCACTCATTACTTGCGGCTACCGTTCCTTTCTCATGATCCCATCCTAAACCTGTCTCTTTGCCTTTAAATTGTTTCCAGAGTATCTCTTTGGGCCTCAAACCGTCTAACTTATTTTTGAGTCGAGATTTATCCCTATGCTAAATTAGTATTAATTGCCCATTCATCCACCACTTTTTTCTATAATGGCTTGTGTGGAGTTACTACACTATTTTCCCCTTTACTTCGTCCATAGAGTATGTTTGATACAAAGATAAAAAAGAATTACGATTAATTCTTTTGGCCAAGTAATTCTGCCTACATTTCCCCATTCTTGGTTCTCATTGTTATTTACTCTTTTATCTCCTTCACCATTTTGGTTTATTTTACGAACCATCTATACAATAAAATTTTCAACAATAAAGCTACATCAACCAGTTCAAGCATAAGAAACAAAATTCATATTAATTACAAAACTACTCAGCATACAAAACAATTATAGTCAAACCAATGATTCACGACATATAAAATCTGATCTAATCATGCATAACACTATTTAACCTATCGGCATTAATATCAAAGATGGGGTTGTGATACTTGCCCCCATCAAAGACATGAACTACACGAACCTTTTTCTCTATGAAGATACAGGAAATATATGAAGATGAAGTTCCAAAAAATTAGATTGATGATGAAAAAACTAATACAAAATTTTACCTTTCAAATTTTTAGATCTGAAAATAACTTTCAGAGTATTGGAAAAAATAACCAAAATTTTGGGTAAAATATCTTCATAACTAAATTCATAAGAAAATAAAAAGAAAACTAAGAAATAATCAACATACAGTAGAATATTAAGCAATTTTTCCAGTAAAAAACGTATTAAAATTCTACATTCCAATGTAGTTTCATTTAACAAATAATCAAGATCTAAAAAAAAATTACTTTGTATATGAAGGAATGAATTATAAACTAACCACCTTTAAGAAACTCTAGTGCAGCGTGTCTTCGACTTCGGCGGCAAATACTCCAAAATTGTAACTCTTGCTAGTTGTAATACAGTAGAATGAAAATGGAAGATGGCAAGTGAAGCGTTAGGAAGTGGGAATGGCATTTGATTTTATACTTTTTATGTTACCATAATAAGGGTATATTGGTAAATTTATTATTAAACAACCAACAACCAAGGAGAAAAAGCTACTCCAAGTAGCTTTTAGCTTTTGGCTGAAAAGTCGGCTTAAAAGCCAACAAAAAAGCCACAAAGTAAACATATTTTTTAGCTGGTTGACCAAACTAAAAAGCCAAAAGCCAAAAGCCAGGCAAAAAGCCATTTACCAAACACCCCCTAATACTAACTACTAACTGAACTTTAACTAATGCAGCGGAATAACTGAACTAAATTCTCTTTATTAATATAAACTTTATTGTACAACTATATAACAATGGAAATAAAGAAAATATTATATAACAACTCCTTGACTAATTATGGTTCCTCTTTAGCTCCCCCACATGAAGTATGCATCATATTAACTAGTAAAATCTGCTCGCCAAAATAGGATCATCACATGCACAAAGCCATAAAACAAAACAAATAAAAGCGTGTCAGTAAAAATACTGGTACATGTATATGCGAAATATTAAACACTTTATTTAACTAAACATTTGAAATATTCAGTTTCGAAAAACCTTTCTAGATACTTGATAATACTTGTATAATATAAAGTATATAACCTTGATAAAAATCCTTTTTCCTTGCCTAGGTACCTTTCCTAAAGTGTGCACACCCCCAAGTTTAGTATTCCTTACTGAGTCTATTACGAGGGTTTACTACCTTGTCCACATGACTTATACAAAAAGTACATGGGTAATAATATAATGGCTACCGTTCTTGCTAATAAACAACAAGTTGTTGCCTGGATAATTAATATTAATAGCTACCGTTCTTGTTAATAAATAACAAGTCGTTGCCTGTTTATAATTACGATCATAAAAGATCATATATCTAATAAAAATCCTTCTGAAATAATCATCCTTTAAAAAGAATAATAATTTTTATAAACTTAGCCATATAAAGGCATAAATAAAATAACTCGCTCAAGGGATAACCTTTGAAAAATAACAATTCAAAAACACTCCTCTTTAAATATTTAAATATCAAACTCCTTGTAAATTATATGAATATAGATTCAAAGATCAAACTTTATAATAATATTGAACTAAAGGCATAATTCAAGTGCATATAAAATTAATAAACATTCAAACATGTTCATACAAAACACATGTAGTTCATAATAAAACTTATAAAAATATGGACTTCAATCCAAAATATTTTCCTAAAAACATGATACTAATGTTGCAAAAATAATTATTAAAGATCTACATATACAAGCACCTTGAAAACTAATAATTACTAGGAGAAAGAGAAAGGTAGGATAAAAGAGAGAGAGTTTAAACTTGAGAAAAGAGATTTATTTCTCAAATTTGGTGTGAAGAATATGATTGGTGGAGACCCCTATTCATACTAGTTGGATAAGTAGAATAGGAATAGGACTAGGATACTAAAAGATAAATTTAGGAAAAAAGATAAACTAATCTAGCTAAGATTTAAAATATTTACGATTATCCAACTAAGATTAGGAAAAGATATAAATTATCCCATAATACATAATTATAGAAGGTAAAAACAACTAAAAGATAAGTAAAAAAAGAAAAAAAGTAACCTTATAAGTAAAATCTTGAACTCAAATGCGGTGAGCCATGCGCCGACCATTTTTTTTTTGAAATTTCTTTAAATATTTTTCTTTTTTTTGTAAATCTTTTATGATTTTCTTTTAAGAAATATCTTCAACTACTAGACTAACGACTTGGATTATAATTTGTAAACTTATGCCCAATATTTATTTTGGGTTAGAGTCTATTTGAAAAACCTATAATATGTTATAAAAGCCTATTTAAAACCTTTATAATTAATAATAAACCTCTTTCATAATCAAAATCCTTTTAAAAATTATAATTAATAACTTATGAAAAATACGGAGTATTACACACTACCCCCCTTAAAGGAAGTTTCGTCCTCGAAACTTAAAGCGAGCAAACAAAAATAACGCATGTAATTCACATATATCACAAAATTTTGTATTAAAGTAAGTTGACTCATTTAATAACTAATAAAATAAGTCAAAATTAGGTCAAAAATAACATTTAAGTTACAAAACGCGAAACTCTATCGCATTCTACCCCCTTAAAAGGAGTTACGCCCCCGTAACTAGCTAAGGCTTAAAATATGACTTAAATTATTTACCAACTTTGTAGTAAAACAATATAAGAATCATTGTTGGAAATGTAATAATAAAATTACTAGAGAGATAATAACAATTTCAAAAATAACTTTTAAACATTTTTTAAAAAACCTCTATTTTAAGGTATTAATAATAGAAACAATTGGCTTCAATAATAGATCAACATAATAAACAAAGTATTTGAATAAGCACAAAAGGTAGTTTATGACAAACTAAAAAGTTGATACAATTTGGGTAGGAAAATTTTCCAAATTCTCGAAATAATAAAGAATTACATACTGATACTAAAGACAAGTTTTGTAGGAAAACTATTTGAGAAAATACATATATATTATCAAAATACTATAATATAGTGAGAACAAAAGAACTTTATAAAATCTTTCGTAAGCTTTACTCGAAAATATAATATTCAAACCAGTCTATATATCTCTTTTTATTAAAAAAAAAAACCTTTACTTTCTCCTCAAAATTTACTCAGCATCACATAAATCAGAAAGGTCTCACAATGAATATCATAAAATAGATAACCCTTTATCCAACTTCATTACAAATCAAAATCAAATCAATTCATCATTATTCACAAGCAAAACTTGTTAGTATATATACTAACATAACATATACTTGAAGAACAATAAATTTCCTTACTTAGGTCCTCAAAACTAAAACTCCTCGAAATTAATCTTCAATTTTTTTTTTCTTAAAGTACCATAATTAATACTCTTTCAAAATAGACAGTAGTCAACTAGGACTTGAGATAGTAAATAAACAATCTTTTCCTAAGAATTCATACAATCTTCATTTCCATAAAATTAAATCTTTCACATAATATAAACTCAATGTTTAAATCCATAATATAAAAATACGACTATTCTTTCCAAAATCAATTACCTTGATTGATTAGTTTCTTCCCTTTTTCTCTTTTATTAAGCTCTAGATTTCCAAAAGAATATATTTCTTCTATTATTAGAGTCACTTATTTAATTCAATAATAAGTGATATACCCAATCCTTATAATCACTCTATCTTTCATATTGCAAAAACAACAATTATACACTATCATTCAAGCAAAAGTTTAAGACTACTCCCAAAAATAATAATCCTCTTGACACTCAATAATCTCCAAAATCAACTTAAACATTTAGAGAATTCGAGTATCTTACTTCACATATTTAAAACAAAAATGATCTAAAGGAACCTGCTAAAGTTTCAAATATGGTCTTACTTCGTACTTTATTTGCTTAACTATAACAATGATAACTCCTTTTGAAATATTTGCGATTCAGCATAGGGGAAAATTCCTTAATTAAATCCAGCTTCAAATATGGTATTTTATATACCTATATGGTCCTCATAATAATCCTTATTTTTTTCACCTTTTTTGAAGGTAACATCAATATCATTGCTAAAATGGTGTTGACTATATCCATAAATAAAATATATAGCTAATCTAAATTTTAATAATTCCTCCAAGCTAGTATAAACCATTAATCTCCTACTTCTTGTTTCCACAAATCATGAAGTTACTCTTCCTTATTCATGTCACTAAATATTAAAGATCTTCCAACTACATAAAACTTCAAATGACTAATTTCACAATTCTTAGAACATAATATAATGCATTGTCTTCTTCACTCCTATTAAAAAAAATAACTACTAAACTTCTTTCCTTCAAAGGAATAAAGTAGAACAATCTTCACCTTTAATGAATTTAATAATCTTCAATTAGGCTTACTTTGAACTCATAGGTTTTCCTAACACTTATAAATCAACAAAATAAACATATTGATGCTTTACACAATGTATATAAATCACTTTGCGTGAATTGGATCACATGTATACATGTCATTTAAGACATTACATGCCAAAAAATATATCGTAAGAGATGGTAATACCACAACTTGCAAGTAGCTTCATAATAATATGTCATGAAATATGAAATAATAACTCAATTCTTATAATAAACAATAAACTCTTTCTTTTGCTTATGAAAAATACGAAGATTTTTCATATCAACTTGACAATAAGTCAAACTTCCTTAAAATATATTCAAATAATCATATTACAAATATAACAATAAACACTAAATAATTCATTAAAAAAATCAATACTTTATAAAAAAGTTTTAGCTTTATAATCTGAATAAATATATATAGATTTATAAGATAAATAAATATTGCATATTGACATAATCGTCAAAACAAAAATAACATTTGAACTATAATTTGAAATGAAATGATAAATATTTGAAATTCCTATAAAACAAATTTGCTTGATATTCTTGAAAAATACATATATATGTATATGACCAAAAGAGTTGTTTATTTGAGTACTAGGCTTAGTGTATGAATAATTACTCGAGTGAGTTCCCAGGAAAGAGAGGTGCGGCACAAACGATCAACTTAAGTACCAAGTCTTTCCTTAGTCAGAACTTTACTCAGAAAAATAAACCCACATACTTATTCTGTTCTTCAAAATATAAATCAGAAAATATTTATACTTGAAAATATAACTATTTGCTTAAAAGAAAGAAGTATTTTTTTTTTCACATAATATAAAATGTAAAAAAAATGCAAATAGAATGCAAAACTCTACCTTATATGCCCTTCCTAGATCTACCCATACTCTCATTAACTGTTTATTTTATTTCAAAAAAAAAAACCTGGAAAACTGATACCACTTTGTAACACCCTCAAATTTCTTTCTTTTGGAAAATTTATTTTAATATAAAACTCCTTGAGAAACTTGAGAGTATTACCGCCACGTGATAACGTTAAAGGCTTTAATACTAACTACTAACAGAACTTTAACTAATGTAGCGGAATAAATGAACTAACTTCTCTTTATCAATATAAACTTTATTGTACAACTATGTAACAATGGAAATAAAGAAAATAAAATAACAACTCCTTGACTAATTATGATTCTTCACTAGCTTCTGTTACGTAGTATGAAACTAGTAATTAAATATCACAATTCCTAAAGACAGGTTCTAAAACTGGAGACTTGTGCAACAATGATTGGCTCGAATCCCGGTGCAATCTTCTGACCAGCAACCTGCAAAAAAGGGACCCACCCTGGAGGTTTGGGTGGTATTTCCCCCTCCGATGCTTAAGTCAGATATCAGGGATGTGAAGGAACTTTTAGAGGGAGAAAGTAGAGAGAGAGAGAAGAATTTATGGCATGCAGAATAACAGTACTATGCTCTGGAAAACGTACCTTTCACCCTGAAATCAAGGACTATTTATACTGTTTGAAATGACTGTTGTACCTTGATGTCACCTTAATTTAGGAGCATCTGATTGGCTAAGCAATGAAATGGGGACACGTGGCAGATGTTGATTGGTCAGTACACCTCACTTTTATGCAGAGGTGCAGAATGCCTTTGCTGGGCCTAAGTACAATCTTGGGCCATAAGAGGGATCTTTAGTACACTTTCTTCAAGGAAATGTACTTTTAGCCATATAACTTTCTGGCCCTTTGTACTTTACCTCTATGAGCATGCGCCACGTGTAGGGCTCTGATGAGGCTACGTGTCATCTTGATAGCCCTTGATTTTTGGGCTACAACATTTTCCCCTTAAAAGAGGGAGTTATTATTTTCTAGGCGCCAAGACGGTTAATCTTCCTCTTTTAACCGACCTGGAACTGCCCTTCTCTTTTTCAAAAAAGAGGCGCCATTTTGCCGGTCTCCACAAGTCAACTCTCAAGAGCAACTGTTACTTTTACCGAATGGGGGGGTCATTTTCACAACTCTATAAATATGTGACCTTGTCGTTTCAGGAATCATTTTAACATTGCTGAGAAATTTTCTAGAGAGAGAGACTCTGCAATTTTTACTGAGTTTTTAGAGAGAGAAACTACTCCCGTCCAAGCTCTTGCAAACTGCTACTCCGCTCGTCCGAGATTTCAACTCGTCCTTGACATTCGTCCGAGCTTTCATCTACAGGTATTTCCTTATTCATTTTCTTTATATTTTCAAGCATATTTTAAGAAAATGGATTCGTCCTCTTCATCGAACAATCCCGGCCGCTCAAGGGTTGGTGCTAACCCTAGAACAGAGGGCCTGACTTCCTCGGTATCTTCTAGAGTTGGACCTATCTCGGCCGGACATGCATTCTTTTTCTTTAGCCATGGACGGCATAGTCAGACGACCCAGTCTTTACCTGTGCAGGTTAATCTGGCACGCGTCAAGCAGACGGCTCGTATCAGAAGAGGGGTTAACATGCCGGCCTCTAGCTCAGAAAAGGAGGAATCCACTGGACGGATTCCCGCTGATGGAGAGCGAGAGATCCAGAGCGCTCGCCCTGCCAATCCAAACTCGCCTCCTGACCTCGTCCAGGAGGAGTCTGAAGTTCAAGGCTCTCCAGAGCATAACCCGTCAAATCCAAGGGTGGCCTCAGATGAGTCGAATGAGGCCGAAAGCTCTTCTGCCGCCGGTAGCGACTCAGACGAGCCATCTACTACCTCTTCTGAGATAAGGCGGCGTCTTGGTCCCTTGTCTGACCCTAGATACATCCTGGTCGAAAGTGGCTGGTTAGGACGAGTAGGTCGCCATCTGGACCACCTTTCTTCAACCATACCCATGCCGGGGTATCGGTTTGTTCTTCCTGGCCGGGAGGACACTATACTTAGTGCTCCTGCTGGCCATTTTGCTGTTTATCGTCTGGCCTTAGATGCCGGACTGCGCTTTCCTCTTCATCCCTTCATCACTCGACTTCTTTATTATTACAACATAGGACTCAATCAACTTGCCCCAAATTCATGGCAAAATATTCTAATTTTTATAGCCGTTTGCGAGTTTAAGGGCGTCGACCTGTCCATTGTCAAGGCTACATGACGTCTTGGGACAAGACATCCAAGATGCATGCTTGGAAGGCCGAATTCCTGTTCGTCCAAGCTCCAAACGAGGCGGTAGCCAGACGGTACCGCTTTATTAGCCGGAGTGCTACCAACACTGGACGAACAACGTCCTTCCTAGAGCTGGAGAACGGCTCGGTTGAGGAATTGATGGAGTATTTTAAGATTTCAGAATATTCCATCAATGACATCTCCTTTAAGGGTCCGTCCAACTGGATCCCTTTCAAGGAGATGTTTTACAGCGACGATCTCTTGGTCGCGGCCGGGTTGAGGCCGGCCGCGGATAGAGGTATACCCTTCAAAATCTCTAAGTAAACCCCTTCGTCCTAAGTTTGAGATTCTCACCATGCCTCTTCTTCTTATGCAGATTCGGCCAAGGCGAAACTAAGAAAGTCTTGGAAAGGAGACATGAGTGCGTCCAAATTCACAGACTCCCTCTGGAAGGAGTTCAGTAAGACTGGTGCTGAAAAGAGAGCGGACACACTGGTAGGCCTTCTCAATTTTTTTTTTTTTTGAAACGTCCAATGCTGACTCTGGACGAGTTCGCTCTTTATGGAGCAAAACGTCATAACTTTCCTTGGACGTTTTCCTTCATCAAAGAGCAGAGCGTCCTTGGTTGATGGTTGGACGAGCTCGCTCTCCCTGAAGCAAGTCGTCCTAAAATTATTTTGGACGCCTTGCTTTTTCGAAGGGCAAATCGTCCTGACTTTGTTCTGGACGCTTTGCTTCCTCGAAGGCAAATCGTCCTGATAATTTTTTGGACGCCTTGCTGGCTCGAAGAGCAGATCGTCCTGATAATTTTTGGACGCCTTGCTCGCTCGAAGAGCAGATCGTCCTGAATTTATTTTGGACGCCTTGCTTCTTTGAGAAACAGAGCATTTTTAGATCTCTCGGACGAGCTCCAATTTCCTCTGATTTTGTTCTTTGTTTTTTCAGATAAATGCCCCAACGTCTAAGGCGTTGACAGAGAAGTCGGCTGCGAAGAAGAGACCGGCCAACGCCAGCGAGGCCCCTCCTCTTAAAAGGGCCAAGGGTTTTACGGCCAAGAAGAAGAAGACATCTCGGCCAATACCCAAGGTCGAGATAGAGATTTCGGCCAAGGAAGAAGCGCTGGCCAAAGAGGAGCTTCCCATGGCTGACGACTTGGCCATGGTGACTTACACCGGTCCTTCCGGTCCTTCTGCCTCTAATCAGCCAATCATTGACCTGGACGCGGCCACGGACGGGTCAGCCTACTCAGGTCCGGTGGCCAAACTGGTAGGCCAAATGCCGGAGGCGTATAGGACGGCCTCCCGTTCCTCTAGTGAGTCTTATTACTCAAATGTTGTTAGAACCATTCGGGTTGCCGGGCGGCCAATGAGTCCCTCCAACCGTCAGACTATCGTTATACCCGTCAGAAATACTGACGAGTCACCTCATTCAGATAAGGGGAAGGGCAAAGCTGATGAAGCTCCGGCCGGCTCTCCAATTCTTTCTGACGACGAATCTTCGGCTGCTTTTTCAAAGATGAGCTCGGCAGACAGAGAGAAGCTCAAGCTGGAGCTTTTCAAATGCTTCCCTGAAACCTACACCAAGGGTTTGAGGGGAGCTTCATCAGGACATGTCGGCTGCATGTCTCAACTGGCTGCAGAGGTAACTTTCCTTTAGACGCTTTGGAACTTCATACTTAGATATATTTTTCTCAATTTTGCATCCGTCCTAACACTTCCCATTTTTCTTTTGATAGCTCTTTGCTCGCAGTTTTATGGCCGAAGACTGGGCCGGCAACTGAGAAAAGAGAACAAGAAACTCATTTCTGATGTTACTAAGGTTGCCAACCATGCCCAGTATTCCATGGCCGAGCAGGAGCTACTTTACCAGCAGTCAAAAACGGCCTGGGAAAAACGGTCGGCTGAGATGGAGGCCCAAATCAGAACTATCTCCTCCGGCTGACCAGTCTCTTGGACAAGAAGGATGTCATTCGCCAGGAGAGGGACGTGGCCTTGGTGGCCGCGGCGTAACTTAGGAGAGAAAACCGTTTTCTCCGAGGAAAGGGCCACATGCTGAAACTGGAGCTTTCGGCCACTGAGGAGGCGGCCAAGGAAGCTATGTACGAAGTAATCAACACTTCGAAGGCCTGGGCTGTGCAGGCCTTTGAAATGCTGGCCGAAGAGGAGGACGTCCCTAGGTATGTCCGTCGGCTGGAATTTCAGGAGAGCCTGCACAAGGCTATCAATGGGGTGGAACTCCCCGTCTTCCAAGAATCGTCAGAGGACGAGGAAGAGGATGAAACTGAAGCCCAAGACGAAGAGAACGACATTCCTCCCGAGGCTTAGCTTTTCCCATTCCCCTCTCTCGGCCGCAGGCCTTTTTGTACTTGTAGTTTTTTAGATTAGTTTTTTTTTTAGATTAGCTTGTAATCCTTTCTTCTATCTATGAAAAATTATCTTTTTCAATTCCTACTACTTTATACTTCACTGCATAAGACGCCTTGTTTCATGATTGAATATTTCTGCCAAGTACCAAAGCAATTCGTCTTAACATTCTTTAGACGAATCCTCCAGCTCTTTAGGCCGAGCGCATTAAGGCCTTTATCAATATCCTAAGCTTTAATGCACAAGTATGAAAGCAATTCGTCATAACATACTTTGTCCGAACCATTAGTTCTTTTATGGACGAATAGAAATCAGAACGTTCACCAGATGCCCAAGCAAAAACTTGTGAGTTTTTAAAACTGCTAAGTTAATAACTTGTTCGGCCAAACACGTGTGAGTTTAAAAACTGCCAAGTTAATAGCTTGTTCGGCCAGAACCTGGACAATCATTCCTCATTGGACAAAGACTTAGTCATTTCTAAATTTTTCCCCTATATGCCCCCCTTCTTGGACGAGGAGTTTTTGATAACCTTCCTCTGTTCAAGAAGGAGAAAAGGCCATAATTTTTAAATAACTTGGACGTTTTTATAAGAGTGATTGCAACCCGTCCATCTTTGTTAAATTATGAAATAACTTGTTCCTTTACTAAGGTTGTTATTTCTAAGTTTTTGGCTTTTGGACGGAAGGTAGGATACCTTTACTAAGGCGTCCTAATTCCAGCCGACCTTGTTTAGGAGAGGTTTAAACTTTTTAAGCAAACAAGCGGCCAATTTATGTAATTATCCATTTTTAGGACGATAACATGTTCAGCCGATCTCCTAATAGAAGGTGCATTTTCATTTGCTGCTCTGTTGTGTTTGTTAGCTTTAGACGATTAGTATATAACTTAAGCAAATAAATCAAACAGAGTCATAGAGAAGTAGAGCTGTATTATATGAATTTTGCTTGACGGATAGTCAAGGTACATGTATACATTCTACTTTTTTCATTGAAATGCATTAAGAGAGGATTATAATTTGTCAAGATTCCCTAAACAATGTATTTCTTCAAAGTATCAGAATTCCACATCATAGGAATGGAACGTCCGTCCATGTCTTCCAGACGAAAGGTGCCATTCTGAACTACTTCGATTATTTTGTAGGGTCCTTCCCAGTTAGGGGTGAGTTTTCCTAGCTCTTTGGCTCGGCCGACCGCTTCCATTTTCCTCAAGACGAGGTCTCCAAGCTTCAATGGGCGCCTTGCAACTCTTTTGTTAAACTCCCTTGCCATTCTCAACTTGTATAGCTGCATTCTCAGTAATGCATTGCCCCTGACTTCAGGGACTAAGTCCAAAGCCGTCCGAAGAGCTGCCCAGTTTGCATCTTTTGAGTACATCATCACCCTCAAGGTTGGTTCCTCAATCTCAATAGGAAGGACGGCCTCAGAGCCATAAACCATCATGAAAGGAGTTTCTCCCGTGGAGTTCTTGGCCGTTGTCCTTATTGACCATAAGACCAGCTGCAATTCTTCCACCCATACACCCTTTGCATTATCTAACTTCTTTTTGATCCCGGCCGACAAAATCTTGTTAAAAGCCTCAACTTGCCCGTTGGCCTGCGGATGAGCCACTGCAGCAAAGTGAGCTTTGATTCCTTGATCGGCCAACCATTGACAAAGCTTGGGTGTTTCGAACTGCGGCCCATTGTCAAAGACGATCGACTAGGGCATACCAAACCTTGTAATGAGCTTCTTCCAGATGTACCCTTTGACGTCATTGGTGGTAATGCCTCTTAATGCTTCAGCTTCAACCCACTTTGTAAAGTAGTCAACAGCTACTATTACGAACTTTTTCTGGCCGACAGCAATACGAAAGGGGCCAAGAATATCCATTCCCCATTTGGCAAAGGGAAGAGGAAAGAGGATTGGAGTTAGGTAGTTGGACGGCTTCTGATAGATGTTTCCATGCTTCTGGCAACTATCACATTTCTTGGCATAGAGCAAGGCGTCCTCTTTCAAGGTCGGCCAAAAGTAGCCAGTCCTGATAGCCTTTTCTCCTAACGCTCTCCCTCCAATGTGGGAAGAACAAGCTCCCTCCTGCAGTTCCTTTAAAACGTCCAATCCCTTTTTTCTGCTAATGCAGTTAAGGAGAGGCCGGTTGAAGGATTTTTTGTATAGAGTCTCATTCCACAACTCAAACCACTTGTCCCTAGCTTTCACATACTTAGCTTCTACAGGATCAAGAGGTAACCGGCCAGTCTTCTTGAATTCAATGATGGGGCTCATCCACTCATTTTCTCGGCTGAGAATCAGAACTTCCTCGGCCTCAATGCTCTTGGCCGCCTTGACCTCCCAGAAGACTGTTCTAGGGACATTCCCTTCAGCCAAACTGGCCAGCTTAGAAAGAGCATCAGCCTGATGATTTTCAGATCTAGGCACTTAATCTAGGACGAACCTCTTCAAAGACTTGATCTCATCTTTGACCAAGTTCATATATTTACTCATGGACGCTTCTTTGCACTCAAAGTCTCCGTTTACTTGACTGACCAGCAGCAGAGAGTCAATTTTAGCCTCAATCTCCAAGGCTCCAGCCGCTTTGCACATTTTGATGCTGGCTAAGAGAGCTTCATACTCTGCCTCATTGTTTGAAGCCTGGAATTTGAACTTCATTGCGTACTCAAACTTATCCCCTTCTGGTGATTGGAAAATGATCCCTGCCCCACATCCGTTCGCAGTTAAGGATCCGTCCACCATTAGGGTCCAATGCGCTTTCCCTCTGTGGGTCTTGGACGCTTTCTACTGTAGGCCGGTAAGCTCTACAATGAAATCAGCTAAAGCTTGCCCCTTTGATGTGCCTTTCGAGGCTCAGAATGTTAAGTCAAACATATTGAGCTCAACGGCCCATTTCAACAT
Source organism: Beta vulgaris subsp. vulgaris (assembly GCF_026745355.1). NCBI lineage: Eukaryota > Viridiplantae > Streptophyta > Magnoliopsida > Caryophyllales > Amaranthaceae > Beta > Beta vulgaris. The sequence continues at coordinate 17,095,235 of NC_079210.1, read as the reverse complement.
TCGGCCAGATGCATCCATCTTATGCAACACTTGCCTCAGTGGCTGATCTGTATAAACAACAATGCTATGGGCTAGGAAGTAAGGCCTTAACTTCCGGCTGGCCATCAACAGAGCCAGACCGAACTTCTCAATGGACGAATACCTGCTCTCCGCGTCTTTCAAGACATGGCTTACAAAATAGACGAGTATTTGTACTGAATCTCTCTCAGCCAAGAGAACAACATTTACCGCGAATGGAGACACAACAAGGTAAACGTACAATTTTTCTCCCTCGACCGGACTGATCAATCTAGCAGCTGTCGAAGATGATCTTTAACTTGCTGAAGCGCCGCCTCAGCCTCTTCCGTCCATTCAAACTTGGCATTCTTTTTAATAGTTGCAAAGAAATGGTGACATTTGTCCCCTGATTTCGAAAGAAACCGTCCAAGAGCAGCCAAACAGCCCGTCAGACGCTGAACTTCTTTGACTTTAGACGGCGAAGTCATATTCATGATAGCTTGAATTTTGTCGGGATTGGCCTCAATCCCTCTCTGATCAACCAAAAACCCCAGAAACTTCCCTGCTACTACGCCGAATCATTTATGCGGATTGAGCTTTAACTTGTACTTCCTCAGAGTGAGGAAACTTTCCCTCAAATCGTCCAGATGATCCATTTCTTCTCTACTCTTGACGATCATATCGTCGATATAAGCTTCCATATTTCTCCCAAGTTGGGCTGAAACACTGTGTTGATGAGCCTTTGAAAAGTGGCCGGCGCATTTCTCAGGCCGAAGGGCATCCGGAGCCACCCATACAACCCTTTCTCTGTAATGAAGGAGGTTTTATCTTGGTCGTCTGGCCACATGGGAATCTGGTGGAAGCCTGAGTAAGCGTCCATGAAACTCAGCAATGCATGACCTGCTGTAGAATCAACCAAACGATCAATCTTGGGCAACGGAAAGCTGTCCTTAGGACAAGCCTTGTTTAAAGGCTTCGGAACCATCACAACATTTGCTACCCAATATGGATAATAAGTTTCACGGATGAACTTAGATTTGAGCAGCTTTTGAACTTCTTCATCAACGGCCTGATTTCTGGCCGGCCCTAGATGCCTCTTCTTCTGCCGAATAGGCTTCTACCCCGGCTCAATGTTTAGCCTATGCACCCACCACTCAGGATCTATCCCAGGCATTTCCTCATGGTATAGGCAAAACATTCAAATTCTCTCAACAGCTTGATCAAGGCGTCCTGATTTCAGAATTCAGGACGGACCCAATCTTTAATGTTCTCTCTAGACGATCTGGTTTTAAACAAATTTCTACCGGACTTTCTACCGGCTCCGGACGTTCTAGTCCCAGACTCATTATTGCCATCACTTCCTTTGATGAATTCTTTTCTTCTTTAATAGCCAACCACTTTCTCTTCTTGCTGGGCAAGAGCATTGACGGCTTGCTCTCAGGAAGAGGTAGCATTTGAACCTTCTATACTTCTTGCTTTAGCTCACCAATCTGACCCTTTATCTTCTCGGCCGAGTCATCCTCCGGGACCTTTTGATGTTCTGCCTTTTCCTTCCATGATGATGGTTTGAGAGTGGTAAGGTAACATTCCCTAGCAGCTTGCTGATCTCCATAGAGAGATCCAATCTTCCCCCCATCACACTCAAACTTCATTAGCATTAAATGGGTCACAATGACAGCCTTGATGTGATTTAAGGTAGGTCGTCCGAGAATGACATTATAAGCAGTCAAGTCCCGTACTACCGAAAATTTCACAAAGAGCGTCCTGGCAGCATCTTTCTCCCCCACCCTGACGGGTAGAGTGATGGTCCCCATGGGATGGATGATCCCTCCGCCAAAACCGATTATCGGGTGATTTACAGGAACCAAGTCATTTTTATCATACTTCAACCGAGACAAACAATCAGCACTGATTATATCAGTGGAGCTTCCGGTATCAATCAGAATTCACCTAACCCTGAGGTTGGCAATCTTCATTTCCACTACTAAGGGATCGTCATGCGGTGTTCTTATCTTTCCTCCGTCGAGCTCGCTGACCACTATTTTAGGGAAAGGTTCAGATTCGACCTGGTTAGTGAGCATAGCCTGACAGAGTTTCCGTAAGTAGTTTTTGAGGCCGCGATTTGTTGGACCTCCGGCCGCAAATCCTCTTGAGATGACCATTACAACATCATCATCCGTGCTATCACCATCCATATTCCTTCCTTGACGGTTATCTCTTTTCTGGAATTTCCTTCCTGACGAAGGTAGATAATTGTTCATCTTACCCTTTCGGGCCAAATCTTCTAATGCTCTCTTCAAGTGCTTGCATTAATTGGTTTCATGTCCACAATCCTTGTGGAAATGACAATACTTGCTTTTGTCTCTATTGCGGTAGGGCGTCTTCATTTCGGCCGGCGCCTTTAGTTCATGCTGATCCTTAATTTCCATAAGAATGGAATATTGATCTTTGTTGAATTCTATAGGTTCAACTGAGGCTGCCGGCTCAAACCGCCTACTTCTCTTGGACGAGGTGGTCAAAGAAGTCATTGCCTAAGTTTCAGCTTTCTTGGGCGGAATCTTTTTTGGCTGAACAACCTCTTCTACCTTCTTTACCTCCGGCTGCTTTGCCTCAGCACAAACCTCGGTGGCATGAATGAATGCTTCAACCTCCTTCAAAGCTTCTGTCAAAGTGGTGATTTTCTTGACCAAATCAAACTTAAAGCTTCCTGGTCTTAAACCTCTGATGAAGGCGTCAAACGCCACTCCCGCATTCAAATCTTGGATCTGCAATGCTTCTAGGTTGAATCTCTTCACATAACCTCTCAAGGCCTCTTTAGGACTCTGAATCACCTTCCTCAAGTGCATGCTTGTTTTTTGTTCTTGACGATTAGCCACAAAGTGACTAGTAAATAGGATACTGAGCTCAGTGAAATTGTTCACTGAGTTAGGCGGCTGATTGTTAAACCATTTATGAGCTACTCCCTTCAACGTAGCTGGTAAATTCTTACACCAAGTAGCATCGTCCACCCCTTGGACATACATCTGATGCTTATAGGCTGATAGATGATCGTTTGGATCTGTTGTTCCATCGAAAGGCTCAATGGTCGGGAGCTTAACTTTTGGGAAAGGAGGGGACTCCATAATTCTGACCGAGAAAGGAGTTGGCCAGTTGATCTGGAGTGCCCCAACCTGACCCTCAATGGGTATGTGCTCCCGGCGGTACTCCTTTAGTACCGGATTAGAAGAGGTGTTAGCTAAGGCCTGACGCCTATACACCATTGGCTGCAGAACTGTTTTTTCTTGCCTGGGCTGGAAAGCTGAAGGTCCATGGCTTCGTCCCACTGTTCTGGACGGGAGTCTCAATGACGGATCCTTCATATAAGAAGTGGAACCAGAGGCTGAACGTTGCTGAGCTGCCGCCCTCTTGGCTTCCACATACTCCCTAGCATCAGTCTCCATCTTGTGGATAGTAGGGGGAATATTGTCTCCTGGACGGACTACCAACCTCCAGTCCATCTTCCTCCTGGAGTCACTAACAGCTGGTTGCTTTCCCTTGGAAAGCGGCCTAGTCAACTCTAGCCGAGGTGGCCGGCTAGTCCCTGGACGACCCTCCTGGGATCTCCCTTTGAGTGGCTCTGCTGCCTCTCCTCCTGGACTTATCTGGAAGAACAACATATTGTTCTTAATCTGCTCTTCCATAACCACGACCATTCTAGCCTGGAAATCATTTAAAACATTCTCCAAGTGACCAGCTGTCACTAGACGATCAAGGTTTTCCTGAATGACTGGAGTCACAGCCCTACCCTCCAGATGGACGGCAGCATGGCCTCTGTCCCGTCCACGGGGTGGCCTCTCGTCGTCCACAATGTCTTCCACTTGAACTCTAAAACTTCTGTTCCTTGCGACATTCGATGAATGACAGTCCGTCATTGTTGCGTCTCCCCACAGACGGCACCAAATGTTACGTAGTATGAAACTAGTAATTAAATATCACAACTCCTAAAGACAGGTTCTAAAACTGGAGACTTGTGCAACAATGATTGGCTCGAATCCCGGTGCAACCTTCTGACCAGCAACCTGCAAAAAAGGGACCTACCCTGGAGGTTTGGGTGGTATTTCCCCCTCCGATGCTTAAGTCAGATATCAGGGATGTGAAGGAACTTTTAGAGGGAGAAAGTAGAGAGAGAGAGAGCAGAATTTATGGCAGAATAACAGTACTATGCTCTGGAAAACGTACCTTTCACCCTGAAATCAAGGACTATTTATACTGTTTGAAATGACTGATGTACCTTGATGTCACCCTAATTTAGGAGCATCTGATTGGCTAAGCAATGAAATGGGGACACGTGGCAGATGTTGATTGGTCAGTACACCTCACTTTTATGCAGAGGTGCAGACTGCCTTTGCTGGGCCTAAGTACAATCTTGGGCCATAAGAGGGATCTTTAGTACACTTTCTTCAATGAAATGCACTTTTAGCCATATAACTTTCTGGCCCTTTGTACTTTACCTCTATGAGCATGCGCCACGTGTAGGGCTCTGATGAGGCTACGTGTCATCTTGATAGCCCTTGATTTTTGGGCTACAACAGCTTCCCCACATGAAGTATGCATCATATTAACCTGTAAAATTTGCTCGCCAAAATAAGGTCATCATAGGGACAAAGCCATAAAACAAAACAAATAAAAGCGTGTTAGTAAAAATACTGAGTACATGTATATGTGAAATATTTAACACTTTATTTAATTAAACATTTGAAATATTCAGTTTCGAAAAACCTTTCTGGATACTTGATAATACTTGTATAATATAAAGTATATAACCTTGATAAAAATCCTTTTTCCTTGCCTAAGTACCTTTCCTAAAGTGTGCACATCCCCAAGTTTAGTATTCCTTACTGAGTCTATTACGAGGGGTTACTACCTTGTCCACATGACTTATACAAAAAGTACATAGGTAAATAATATAATGGCTACCATTCTTGAAAATAAGTAACAAGCCATTGCATGGGTAATTAATATTAATAGTTACCATTCTTGTTAATAAATAACAAGCAACTCTTTATAATTTCGATCATAAAAGATCATATATCTAATAAAAATCCTTCTGAAATAATCATCCTTTAAAAAGAATAATAATTTTTATAAACTTAGCCATATAAAGGCATAAATTAAATAAAATAACTCGCTCAAGGGGTAACCTTTGAAAAAAATTAATAATTCAAAGACACTCCTTTTTAAATATTTAAATATCAAACTCCTTGTAAATTAAATGAATATAGATTCAAATATCAGACTTTATAATAATATTGAACTAAAGGCATAATTCAAGTGCATAATAAAATTAATAAACATTCAAACATGTTGATACAAAACACGTGTAGTTCATAATAAAACTTATAAAAACATGGACTTGAATCCAAAATATTTTCCTAAAAACATGATACTAAGGTTGCAAAAACACTTATTAAAGATCAACATATACACGCACCTTGAAAACTAATAATTACTAGGGAGAAAGAGAAAGGTAGGCTAAAAGAGAGAGAGAGTTTAAACTTGAGAAAAGAGATTTATTTCTCAAATTTGGTGTGAAGAATATGATGGGTAGAGACCCTATTTATACTAGTTGGATAAGTAGAATAGGAATAGAACTAGGATACTAAAAGATAAATTTAGGAAAAAAGATAAACTAATCTAGCTAAGATCTAACTAATATTTACGATTATCCAACGAAGAGTAGGAAAAGATATAAATTATCCCATAATACATAATTATAAAAGGTAAAACAACTAAAAGATAAGTAAAAAAAAAAAAGAAAAAAGTAACCTTATAAGTAAAATTTTGAACTCAAATGCCGTGAAGCATGTGCCCGCCATTGGTTTTTATTTTTTTTCTTTTTATAAATCTTTTTATTTTGAAATTTGTTTAAATCTTTTTCTTTTTAAAAAAAAATCTTTTCTGATTTTCTTTTAAGAAATATCTTCAAATACTAAACTAACGACTTGGATTATAATTTGTAAACTTAGGCCCAATATTTATTTTTGATTAGAGTCTATTTAAAAAATCCGTATTATGTTATAAAAGCCTATTTGAAACCTTCATTATTTATAATAAACCTCTTTAATAATTAAAATCCTTTTAAAAATTATAATTAATAACTTACGAAGAATACGGAGTATTACATTGACCAATGTCGATCCAACACATAGTGCATCTTCTTAATTACTTATGTAACACAAAACTATAGACTATATAATGTAGGTAACTTTTAGTGAATTTTTTTAACACTAGATTGTTAAACTATACTTAAATATAAAGTTAATAAAATTTCCATTAATTAAATAAAACATGGACAATCATGATAAAATATAGTAGCATATGACAAGGTAGTATGCTAATATGAGTTATACGTAATGTAGGACGAACATATGAATTCATTTGGCTAAAAACCGAAAACACTAAATGGCAAAATAAATGCCAAAATTTATTTTTAGCACAATTACTAGTATTAGTATAGTAGTATCATTGATTATACTGTTTGCACTTAATTTCGGCAGATCCTACCCCCGATTTTTTTTTTGCCTCGGATACCATGATTAGCCTAAGACTGGACGGTTTCCAGACCGTCTCGCCAATGTGGTAGATTAATTAGGTTGCGAAAGGGGGACTTTTTTTTGGTAAGGTAATTAATCTTGATTAAAATTAATAGTTCTGGCATAAACAAGACTGTTGAAACTTATATCAAGTTCGATAATATGATTTATTAATATAAGCTTGATAGGTAGCTGAAGTTGGTTTTGAAAATATGAACATGTAATGGAAACAATAAAACTGAAACACATATATGAACAGTAACTTACTTTAATTGAACTTGAATAAACCTTATAAGGGATGGGTAATATGAGTAATATATACTTTTGAGCGTGTGACTTTTTCTCCTTCTTCAACTGAACAAAAAGACTTTCTTCCCCAAATTTCCTCTTTCTTCCCAAATGAACCCTAAATTCTGAAAGAATGCAATACGCATAACAATAATGAGTAGCTTCATCTTCAAGTTTTAAGAAGAATTCAAATACCAGTTTAGGTAATGGTAGAGTATATTGTCGACATCGATTCCATGTAGTAGTCCAAACTACTTGAAAATTCAACCACAATCAAGGAAAATACTTCTATGGCTTCCCAATATCTCGCAATCGACTTATAGCTGGTGAGAATTCCAATCACCGGCCTCATTTATGGTACTGACTGCACCTTGATCCGTACTTTGGGGTGTTCTGCTATAAGTCGTAGTTAGGGCTGTTTGGTGCACCAGAACTATAGTTCAGGGTGTTGAGGCCAAATTTACTTTATATTATGGACGTATTGTCTGTTATTTGTTTCAGAGTTATTTGATGCATATCAGATAAATTGTTTACGTCGAACACCGATAAGACTTTAGATGAGTTGTTGCATTGTGCACAAGTAGAAATTGGAGACTTGAATTTTGGTTGCTGCTTGATTGGAGCTTTTGTACAGTTTTGCATCCTTTGGAGTAGTAGTATAGTACTTTGTCTTTTTAATTCCTTTGCTTTACAATCTTCGGGTAAAATTAGGAGTAGTGACATGCACTTTTGTTTTTGTTTTGTTTTCTTTGATTGAAGCTTTTGTTTTCTTGTCTTCAGGTGATTAATATCGATTGTCTTGGTTTGTTCAGGTGATATACCTGATGTTTGGTGATGATTAGTTAGCGTTTGAATTCTTGCATAAAAATTGTTAGTAAAACGTGTTCCTTTTTGTTGCCTAATTAAGCAATAATCACTTAGCGAAATCTTTTACTTTATTGTCCTATTTTTTTCTAGGAAAATCCTACGGGCTATTACTTTTGAATATTTAAAAAGTAAAAGTTCCTTTATTGCAGATAATGATATTGAGCACAAGGTCCTCCAAATGGAATCATAAGGCGGGGAATGAACTCATGAGCCGAATGAGTTGTTGAATTTTGGATTAAAAGTTGGGTTTGTCTTTTGAGAACTTTGAACTCATTTTTAAGTAACTCAATTTTGGATTCTTCAATTTCTCACTTATTCATTTCCTTTTCTTTTCGTGGAGTTGGAGGCTTTGGAATACCTCTGATTGCATTGATAAGTTGATTATCTACAACCATTTCATCATGTACTATCTTCAGTCAACAAAATTAATTTTTTCCCACCACTTGATTTTGAATTCACATACTAAAGACATAGGGAGTAGTGGTGAATACCATTGAGTAATGTTCTAAGACCAACACTCTATCCATGACATTAAACTCTTTACAGAATAAGATTTTTGTGAAATATGGGGTATTGGTTTGTATATGTGTGGAGAAGAACTAATATGATTTGTTTGCTTTTGAAGGTTTACAATGTATTGAAGAGGGGGTGGGGGGAGGGTTTGAATTGAGTACTTTTGGGAATTGGTACTAAATTCAATTTTTTTATTGGAAAGTAAATATGCTTAAGTATACTGAATAATTTTTTATTGGGAATTGGGTACTTCTTAAGGTATACATACGCTTAAGGCAAGAAAATACTTAATAGTGATTCTAAAGTCTGACAACCTTTTTATTGGAAAGTACCTACAAATTTTTTTTTCCCGAATTTTTTTTGTAAAACAACCAGCTCAATCACCTTACAAAGTATCTGGTACCCAAAAACTGTTACCCTGCTTAGTAGTGTTTTAGATATGTAACAAATAGATTTCCATATTAAAAACCTTATTGTTTCACATTAAGAATAACACAAGCAATTCCTCTAAGAATATTCAACGCAAATATTACATGAAAACATAAGATGAATCAAATAAAAGATCCTATACTATCTTCATACACCTCAATTTTTGAAGCTTCCCTTGAACAACAATCATATACTCTTTTCCTCAAACATATTTGAGAGAGCCTCCTAGCTTCAAGTATTGGAATAACTTATTGGCTACATAAAAAACATCATAGCATAACAAATAGTCTTTGACTATTTTAATATACAATAAGGAACAATTAATTTCTCAACTTTAACCTAACAGCTCATAAACACCCGTAAAGAACAATTGTTCCCCACAACTGTTTGTCCTCATTTAAAACCCTGGGGACTTAATAAGTTCCCCTTTTTTGATAATGACAAACTCTTTGAAGTTTCTTGCAACCAACAAGATTGTATAAACATATACTTCAACCAAAGCTTGAATACTCATTAAAGGAGCCTACTTGACACAAGACCCAAAAGAATGAAATAGTTAACTATTTCAACTGTTTTCTCAAACAAAAAAAACCTAACATACCTTTTTTTAGACAGACTCAATCTACACTAGACTTAGGCGCTTGAACTTTAACCAATTTTCCCCCTTTTGGCGTCATTAAAAAGTACGTAATGAAAGAATCATTGCACATAACTTATTGCTTCATGCAAGAATAGTAGCATCCAAGAATAGTCATTATGTTGCAAGAAATCAGGTTAGGCATGCAAATCACAATCCATTAACCAAAATTCAAATTATCCAAGTATAAACTAGCATGTCAAATAAGAACCCAAATTACATAAGAAATTATTTTGTAATAAGGGGAAAATAATATTGCATAAACAAATATCAGAATGGGAGGGGGGAAACAGCTGGAAAAAGCATTCACTCCTCGTCATATCTTCATCCTCTCCTTCTAAGGCATAATCATCATCGTTGTCGTCATCATCATCATCATCATCATCATCTTCTACTTCTTCTTTGTTGGAGGTGGAGTGAGAGGAACTATAACCTTCTTCATCTTCCTCATCATCATCTTGATCCTCTTCCTTAGGATCAGCATGAACACAGGGATCAGCTGGAAGACGAGGATTAGTAGAATTAGTACACCAAGAGCACTAGGAAGTTGAGCCTTCACTAGTAGAAAAAGGACGATTTGCGTCGCCCCATTTGCGTCGCATGAAAGGCAAAACGATGCATAAACATAATTTGCATCGCATGCTATGAAGCGTGTGACGCAAAACATCAATGCATAAGCAGCAAATACGAGCTATGTGTGTCGTACCTTATTGATGTGAGACACATATAATTCATGTACGTCGGACACTGAGGCCCATCCGACGCACATCGCTGCATAACGTCTGCGTCGCACTTATCTCATGTGCGTTGCAAAAGGATAATTTGCATCGGACCTATTGGCCCATCCGACGCAAATCAACCCACAAGACCCAACTCACTTTTTTTAAACATAACACCTCTCTCTCCTTTTAAATTCCTCAAACCCTAAAAATAGGCCCTCAAACCCGTGTGGCCGTGTCTCCCTCACCCTCTCCCTCAAACCCTCAAATCCTCTCTCTCTCACTCTCAAAGCCGTGTTTCTCTCTTTCACTCTCAAACCCTCAAACCCTCTCTCTCTCACTCTCAAACTTGTGTCCCTCTCTCTCTTACCGTCAAACCCTCAAACCCTCTCTCTCTCTCACACTCTCTCTCTCTCTCTCTCTCTCTCTCTTCTCTTCCTTCTCTCTCTCCTCTCCCTCTCTTCTCTCTCTCTCTCTCTCTCTCTCCTTCTCCCACTCAAACTGCCACGCCGCTCCGCTTATCTTCGTGCGCCATTTGAAGATCTCGAGTATAATCGTAACGAATTTCCAGCGACTTTTCGAGATCTTCTTCGAGTATAATTTCCGGCGACTTTTCGAGCTTCTTCTTTGAGTCTAATTTCCGGCGACTTCTCTCTCACTTTGACAGGTTCGGTTTTTTATTTTATTTTTTCAATCTGATTTTATAATTTTGTAGTCTATAATTTTCTGTTTTCAGATCTACAATTTTGTTCTTTCATTCTTTTCATTGTTTAGATCTAATTTTCTGTTTTCTTTTTAGCATTTCTGTAGTCTATTTCGTTTTTATTTTTTTTGGATATAATTTTATGTTTTCTTTTTATAATTTCTGTAGTCTATAAAATTATACATTTCGAGCTTCTTCTTCGAGTATAATTTTCGGCGACTTCTCTCTTACTTTGACAGGTTCGGTTTTTTTATTTCATTTTTTCAATCTGATTTAATAATTTTGTAGTCTATAATTTTCTGTTTTCAGATCTTCAATTTTGTTTTTTCATTCTTTTCATTTGTTAGATCTAATTTTCTGTTGTCTTTTTAGCATTTCTGTAGTCTATTTCGTTTTTATTTTTTGGATATAATTTTATGTTTTAATTTTCAGATCTGAAAATTTATTTTTTCATTTTCAGATCTGAAAAATAAAACGTTCTAGATTCTGTTCATGCATTTGAAATTTATGGCCTTTTGTGTTTTTATTTTTTATATATGATTTTTTATTTACTTTTTTCGGCATTTTTCCTAGTTTAGGATTTTCTTTTTAATTCTCTGAAATTCTTATCTTCATTTGAAGATCTGTGGTTGTTCTTCTCGAAGTCAGCTGCTCGGAAATTTCGGCATTTATCCTAGTTTAGGATTCAGTTTTATTTTTACATTTTTTTTACATTTGCAATGTAATTTGTTTACCTTTGGTTTACATATTTTTGTCTTTTATCCTAAATTTTGTAATACATATTTGATATTATTAATATAAAATACGAGTTTCCAAATTCTTTACATTATTACTGTTCCTTTAGTTTAAGAATTAGTATATAAAAAAAACAAATATAAAGGTGAGACAAAAAACAACAAAAATATAAAGCTGAAAGTGGACAAAATTTAAAAGCATAAGATTCATCTGCGTTGCATGTTGTGTTGTGTGCGACGCAGATGAATCTTAAAGGAATTGTCATTTGGTTCAGACTGTTTTGTTGGTTTTAAGAGCTATCTGCGTCGCACCTTATGTATTGTGCGATGCAAATCGCTCATTTGCGTCGCACCGTATGCTACTTGCGACGCAAATGGTTAAAATATCTGCGTCGTTTCCTGATACGACGCAGATCACTTATTGGTAATTTGCGTCGAGACCTGTGCCGTCGGACCTATGTCCGACGCAAATAGGGGTCTCAGGTCCGACGCAAATCGACGTTTCTCTACTGGTGCTTTACTTCTAGAAGGGAGAGAACCAACAACTCAATCTCAACTAGTTTCTTCTCAAGAACTTAGTGACGTTAGACTTGTAGGATTTGGACATATATCCTCACTCAACTTATACATTTTATCCAGTGTTTTCTCTTGGTTGTCCAACCTCTCAATTACAACATTATCAGAACATGTTCCCCTATCTTTTTTTTCTTCTTCTTTAGTTTTTTCTTCTCAACTGGTACTCTTAACTCCTTGAACCTTAACAATTCAAGAATCATCCAACCTTTCTCCCTGAGATCTTCTATGTAAACACTGATTGGAAACTGTTTTCTCATTGAGAGGCATCTTTTGCTGTTGAAGCAATAGAGTGATGATTGAACCATAAGTTAGGGGGTGGTGAGAAAAGGAGAAATAATTCATTATATGATCAATGATGAGAGCAGGGAGATTGATCTTGATCTTAATCTTTTTTTTATCATTAAGTAAAATCAACACCATCTCCATGATGTGAACTGTTCAGATCCCCTTCCCTGAGCCCTAGGTATTAACACTTTATTGCAAATGGAGCGGAAGACAAGCACAATGGGTTCACGCAAATTAGAAAATTGATAGCTGGCCTTCTTGGAGTAGGGAACAACAAACAAAACTTATAGATATCTTAAATTGTTACCCCAACAATAATATGCCAACCATTCTCAACATACTTATTAAACCCATCCCTAGGTATATCAAGACCACAGAAGATACAGACAAAGATACTTCACTACCAAACACTGAAGAACCCGAAACATATCCGGAAATTGTTTCAAATTAACATAGAATTCCCTAACATCATCCACAAAGGCATTCTTAAACCCTTTAAACAAAGGCATCCAACCTTGAAATTCTAATAATTGACGCACTCTAGATAAAGCAGGTAAATGAAAATAAACATCCTAAGTAGAACATCTAAACAATACACTTATTTCAATAATAGGAGTAGAGCTAGTAGAAACAGGAGGTTCAACAAATTTACCTTTTGTCGCTCGGAGAGGTCTGGTTGATACCCCTTTTCTCTTGATTTCCCTAGTAGAAGCAACAAACTGTTCCTCAAAAACTTCTTTTGTTTCATCTTTATAGAAAGATATAGTGACTTTCCTTCGCCTTTCCCTAGTAGAGCTAGTTAGAGACCCTTGTGAGAAGTAACAACTAGATATTCTTCCACCTTTTAGTCCTTCTCAAAAGGAATCTCAGTAGAAAATTTTCTAAAACCCTTTGAACAGTGCCAATAACATGTTCCCTCTCAGGAACAGCTCCACCCATCTCTACGGAAATTAGGTTATGAGAAACAACAAATGCGATTTGATTTTCGGTTAAGGAAGTGGTTGGAGGTTTGACAGTTGAGGTAGTGGGATTAGGTTCATTAGTGGGAGGATGAGTAGGAGATGAAACGATGGAAGGGGGTGGTTGTGGTGGTGGAGGATAATTTTGTGGTATAAGAGGTTGATTTTGTTGTGCGGTGGTGGTTTGAGTTTGAGTGGTAGAGGGAGGATTTTTGGAGATAATTGTGGAGGAAGTTGGATTTTCAATTTGAGTAATAGAGGGAGTTTTATTTGTAAAAGAAGGCATTTCATATGAACTTCTTGATTTTCCTCCTTTCTTTCTTGCACTGACCGATGATTTCTTCCCCATTGATGAAGAAAAAGAGAACCTTGGAGAAATCGTTTTTAAAGAAAGAGAAGGATACATACACAGACACATACGTACACACACACACACTCTCTTTCCGTTTAAGTGCGTTTCCAAAAGATCTTCCCTCTTTTACTTTCTTCCTTATTTGGAATTATTTGTCCCTTTTTACCCTCCCATGTCTCTATCATATGGTCCCCCCATTACATTATTAATTCAATTTTATTCCCTTTCTCTCTCCTACTTTAACACCTTTTTATTTGTTTATTTATCTTAACCCCTTTCTCTCTCCTACTTTACCCATCCCACACCCCACACAACTTGATTCTCATTGGTATCTGTTAACAGTAACAAGGAAGATCTTTAGGAAACGGAGGTAGTATATATATATATCTATACATACATACATATATATATATATATATATATATATATATATATATATATATATATATATATATATATATATATATATATATATACATACACACACACATATATATATATATATATACATACACACACACACACACACACACACACACACACACACACACATATATATATATATACATATATATACATATATATATATACATATATATACATATACATACATGTATATGTATATATACATCTAGGGCGCAGGATCACATGAGAATGCTCCTTACATGAGAAATGAGAATGAATCTTAACCACACGATTGGATTAGAGTTACAAAACTTGTTCACTAGGGTTATATCCCTGAAAAAAAATTCAAGCCCAAAAAAACAAATTTTTTTTTTCGAAATATTTTTTCTAATTTTTGTTTTTTTGGAGTTACATCAGTTTTTCATTAGAGTTACATCACTTGATCATTCGATTTATGGCATGTAAAATCCATTCTCATATGAACTCACTCATATATATATATATATATATTATATATATATATATATATATATATATATATCATTGCTAGTGCAAAAAACAGAAGGGCTACGATTTTCTTTAAAACTATCACTCACACCCCTTCACTTGCCTTTTTTTGACTTATATATGTGTTGCGTTAGTCTATGCATTATTGTTTGCTAATATGAAATATAATTGGCAGTAATGGCTCGTCCATCGGCAAATCGAGAAATTCTTGTGTTATGGCATTCACTGAGAAGGCGTAGGCTAAAAATATTGTTGTTGTTGTATTTTCTTATGATGATATTGATGATGTTGATTAGGAGGCGTAGACGTAGACTATATAGAGAGCCTTGTTGGTATGATCCAATTATTTGATCAAAACATTTGATTAATATGATAGATAGAAATGATACTTTATGCATTGAACAACTGAGGATGGATAGACATTGTTTTAGAGTTTTGTGCTCGTTAGTACGAGAATATGATGGATTGAGGGACACTAAGAATATGAGTGTGGAGGAATTGGTTGCAATCTTCCTACATATCATTGCATATGACGAGAATAACCGAGAAATCAAGTTTGACTTTCAGCGATCACAAGAGACAATTAGTAGACACTTTCATAATGTTTTGAGAGCAGTTTTAAAGCTTTTTGGAGAGTCTTACTAAAGAAACCTCAACCAATCCCCGAGGATTGTACAGAAGAGAGATGGAAATGGTTCAAGGTAAAGGACTTTGCCACACTTTAATGACTAATTACAATAGGCGCACTTTAGAAGTATGACTATTATATGAGTCTTTAACATAACTATCGCTTGTATTATAGAATTGCATTGGTGCTTTAGACGGGACTTACGTTAAAGTAAATGTGCGCGCCACTGATAAATCACGATACCGATCTAGAAAGAACGACATTTCAACAAATGTTTTGGGTGTATGCGCACCAGACATGCAATTTATTTATGTATTAGCCGGTTGGGAAGGCTCAGCTGCAGATGGTAGAATACTTCGAGATGCACTATCAAGACCAAATGGGCTTAAGGTTCCTCGTGGTAAGACAAGTTAATCGCATTGGATTGTTCGTAGATTATTTAAGTTGTGTGGATATTTGTATGACCCAAAAATATTTGCTTGTATAATAGGTTGTTATTATCTTGTTGATGCTGGTTACAAAAACTGTGAGGGATTCCTAGCTCCATACAGAGGGCAACGTTATCATTTGCAAGAATGGACTAATCCACCAACAAAGAAGGAGGAATTATTTAACATGAAGCATGCATCCGCAAGGAATGTAATTGAAAGAACTTTTGGTTTATTGAAAATACGATGGAGTATATTAAAACATCCATCAAATTACTCAATTGAAACACATACAGACATTATCATTGCATGTTGTTATATTCATACCTCATTAGACAACAAATGAGTTACGAGCCTTTTGAAGCTGAATTTGAAGAGTATATGCGATCCATCGAATCGGATGTCAATGTCGATGTCATAGATCTGAAACATCAACACAATGGACTAGATGGAGAGACGAACAGACGGAGGAAATGTGGGATCTGAGAGGAGAAATCAAGATTGATGTTTTGTTTGTTTTTTTATATATGTTTGTTGTTAATATAACTTCTATATGTGGTTGAAACTCTTTTTAAGTTGTTTTTCATTTTAAGATTTGAACAACAATGTATGGCTTTTTTATTTATTAAATCTTTTTAGCATGCATGCTACTATGTATTTGAATTTATTTTCATTTTTGTTATAGAATGTGGTATATTATACTAACTATGTTTTGAATAGAAGAAGAAGAGCAAGAAACAGAAGACTTTGATATCGGCCAAGAAAAGAGAGAGGAGAGTTTGGTCTGCAGAGGAAGAAAAAATATTTATCGATCTAATATATGATATGAATGACTCTAGTTGGAAGGTGGACACCGGTCACAAAACAGGCTACCTTGCATTTATTGAGAAGGAGATGGCTAAAAAATTGCCTAATTGTGAGCTTAAAGCCGATCCTCATCTCAAATCAATAGTGAAGATCTTGAAGAAACAACTTAGCTATTTGCTAGATATACAACAAAATGGAAGTGGTTTTGGTTGGGATGATGAACAAAAAATGATTACGGGAGATAAGGATATATTCATGGAATGGGCAAAGGTAATGATTTTTGAATGTTTGGATTTTATGATTAGTTACATGCTACTACTAATTTTAGTTGCTTCTTATAAAATATCTTTTTTATGTTGTTATTATTAGAGTCGTGATGGAGCTGCCCCGTTGTATAGAAAACCAATGGTCCACTATGATAAGTTGGTTGAGATTTATGCTAATGATTTAGCAAAGGGAAGCAAAGTTAAGGGTCCTGGCGATCAATCGGAAACTAAGGAAGACATATCGACTTTGAATGTAGATCAAGGTAATGTGGATGAATCTGCTTCCCAAACTCGAGGAACTAATACTACCCCCGGTACTTCAAAGCAATCTCTGAAGAGGAAGGCAGGTGAACTTGATCCACTTGAAATTGAGTTTTTGCAAATTTCCAAGTCAATTACGAGTTTGTTGGAAGCGGAAAAAGAGAGCGCTTTGGCTATGAAGGATATTACGAAGGCATTTACACATGAAATTAATGTCCATGAAGAAACTTGTGATAAGAGAAAGAGTCTATTCGAAGTTCTTTGCACACTTCCTGGCCTAAGTTCGGACCAAGTTGTGAAAGCCACTCGTTTAGTTGGTCAAGATATCGCAAAAATGGACCTTTTTCTTGCTATGCCAGATGACTTCAAGGTTATTTTTGCTTAACAAGAAATTGATGGAGCAAATTAGATGTTAAACAATCTTCATACCTTTTGTCTTTTGTCTAAAAAACTGTAGTTTATTATTATTGGCAGTGGTATAAAACTCTACCTATGTTGTTATTTTGTTGAACATTGGTGAAATTGAGCAAATTAGAACAGTGGTATAATTGAGTGTGTTATGGTTTTTGTTGAAAAAAAAAAAATTGGGATGATGCTGGCAGATTTACATTTTTTTAGGATGATGCACTTTGATGGAATTTGCTCATGTGATAGCGTTTTGAGCTCAAACAATAGCAGGTTATATAAGAAAGTAAAATAACTAATGAGTTAATTGAGCTCATATAATGAAATGGGTAAATTTGTAATGAAGCAATATATTCCTTACTTAAGTACCTCATACCAAACATGGGAAAATAATATTCCCAACATAATCCCACTAACATACCAAACAAGGGATTGGGATATATTTAATGAATTCCCACCTTCTAACTCCCATTCCCAATCCCATCCTCTAATCCCCAAACTCCCAATCCCTCATACCAAACGCCCCGAAAGTTGTTTCTGAGGAGGATAAAGGGTTTCAGCGTTTTCTGGATTCTAGCCAGTGTAAGTGTAACAACATTATGCGATATGAGCGTGTATTCGACCTAGGTTATGTCAGTACTAGAGGATTTGGTAGGTTTTATGTTCTTCGCATAACTTTGCATATTATCATTGTATTATAATAAATCAGTAGCATTTTAGTAGTTTAGGAGTATAACTGATAAATTGTGAAATTCTATACTTGGAATGCATATAATTTAGGATTTTTTCACCAGGTACCCCTGTGGTTTTTCAAAAGTCATGGGGTATCCCTATTTTTACAAAAATGCACCAAGTACCCTTAGTAATTCCACAAAATACATGAAATACCCTTAATCACTAACGTTGTCAAGTTTTCGTTAGTCATTAACCTTAATTAACAATTTAAACCGTAATTAACCCCTCTAATCCTAATCCAAAAACCCTAAACCTAACTCTAATCCCCTAACACCTAACCCTACCCTAAACCCTTACCCTAATCACCCAAACACCCCTTCCCCCACCCACACCCCTTCACCCCCCGTAGCCCACCCTCCCCCACCCCTGTTGCCACCCCCATCCTGCACCCGCCCTGCCCCTCCCTCACACCCCCCGTAGCCCACCAACCCCCGTAGCCACTCCTTTTCCCCTTCTCTCATCTCGCTGCTTCCTTCAACAATGTAAACGAAGAAATGCTCTTCTTAATCCTCGATCACCTTCCCAACGATGCAAAATCATTCTCTCTCACCTACAAATCATTCTATTCTACAGTCGCAAAACACAAAAAATCCGTGAAATTGCTCCGACCAGATTACCTCCCTTCTCTCCTTCACCACTACCTTTTTCTCTCTCATCTCGACCTTTCTCAATGTTCTCGTACAACAGAACCACTGATTCAAACTGCATCGTATTCTTACTCATACCTTTGTTCCGTCAAGATTTCATTGTGTAAATTTGTTACTAGGGATGGAGTTTCTAATTTGGTATCAAAATGTGTTAATTTGGTTGAGATTGACTTAAGTAATGCTACTAAACTTAGTGATTCAGCTGCTTCTAATGGTGAGATGTAAGCAGGTTCCGGATACTGATATTGGTTGTATTGCAGTTGGATGTGTGAAATTGAACAGTGTGTTTGTTTTGGAAGAATAAAGGGTGGGGGAGTTCAACGGGATTCGACGAGGGTGGGGGGAATTCAACGGGATTCGGCGGGGGTGGGGGGACTTTGATGGAAATCAACGGGGGTTAGTAGTTTGACGGAAAATCAATGGGGTGGGGAAGGGAGGGCTGTGCGGGTTAAGGGAGGGGGGCTGGGGGTGGTGGGAGGGTGGGGGAGCGGTGGTGGATGGTGGTGCTGCTGGGGGTGCTTGGAAGGTGGGGGAGGGGTGGTGGATTGGTGGTTAAGGTTAGGGTTAGAGTTTAGGGTTAAGGTTAGGGTAGGTGTTGGGATTAAGGTTAGGATTAAGGTTAAGATAGAAAATTAGGGTTAATAACTAACAAAAACTTGACACCGTTAGTCATTAAGGGCAGTTCATGCATTTTGTGGAAATAATAAGGGTAATTGGTGCATTTTTTTTTAAAAAAATAAGGGTATCCCATGAATTTAGAAAAACCACAGAGGTACCAGGTGAAAAAAACGTATAATTTAGCTCTTTGCAAAGGATATGATAATAATATTTTTTGGTTATCACCTTGAGCCCTAACAGTTATCATACTATTTGATGATCAAGTAAGGAAATATAATTCGTCGACTAACAAATTTTAACATGCTTGTGTTCTTACCTTAAATGTTGGAGAAAGAGGGGGTGGATATGGGTTGGATGTTTCCAGAGAGAAATTATTTCCTATGGGCACATTTGCAGTACCACCTGATGTAACACCCCAGGATTTCAAAGCTAAAAAGAAAGAAATAATAATAGTAGTAAAAGGACGATGGCGGAAACATCGTCTTCTGGGAATATCACTACTACAAGAAATGCGTTTAAATAACTAAGTGATAAACCAACATAAGTAAATAGTATAAATAAATTGAATTAATTAGAGTAATAACAAAACGAGGAAACTAACTCTTCAACTAACTAAAAGTCTAGGCCTAAAACATCTAGCTTTTTAATGTTCACAACTCAACCCGAGCCCAAAACTAAATAAGGTTCCCATCAACATGACCTGCAAAATATAAAACAAACATCCACAATCAGTGGGGAGTAACTAGCAGTTCTCCCAGAACAAAAGAAATAATCAAAGCATGATTCAGACATAGATTAATAAGAAATGAAATAATAAAGTCAAGTCAATTATAATATGCATCCACTTCCATTTAACTCACAAATAATGCAAATGAAAAATAAATAGCAAGTGAATTAGATAAAAATGAATAAATCATCTCAAGAGTACTTTTATAAAAAATAAAAGTATAGGTAAAACAAGTTATTGAGTCAGAAACCGAACGCCAGTGAATCGCAATTCACTTCCTAAGGTTTGTCAGATCGCAATCTCCAGGTCAGTCTATGGGCTTACATTCCCCATTGCCTGTGTCTAAGAATGGCCAAACTCCCGATGCAGGGTAGAACACGCAGAACTCCCTGACCTCTCGGACGACAACAATTAACCCAGGTGTACCCCTAGTTCGCAAACCAGGTGATTGGCATGTTCTTCACCAGGGACTACATCTATCCCACCGGATATTATTATCTCAAAATAAAATCATAAATATCATCAAAGTATCATTCATCTAAAAAAATATTCGTCAAAAGGGATGCCACTCGGCCTTATACCCATAATTCATCAAAAGATATTTCTTCAAAATTTCTTCAAAGTAGTAACTTACAAACTTAGAACAAATGTTCCAACAATAAATATTTTGAACATCACTAACAGTTCAAACAGAAATGCATCATAACAAATAAGATCACCAATTAACTCTAAGGCTTTTTAAATAAATAAAACGTACACAACTAATCATTTTTACATAAATCTAACATAAACATAATGATACCCAATAATACTTATAGCAACTTACTAAACACCAGAATCCAAGAACATGAAAGATCACAAATTATTTCTGATTAACAAGCGCTTAAATAATTAAAACAATATCCTCAATTTCACAACAAAAACTCAATAATAATTATTAAACTAATAAATACGATTAGTAAAATAACACAAAAATTATGATACGACCCTAATGGCCGTACTGACATGGCACAATTTTTATTTTAATTTTCAGACTCTAAAAGTATTTTTAAACATTAATTTACAGATTACTCAATAAAGCAAATATAATAATTAAAAATAAAAGTCAACTCCCAAAAATTATTTACATAACATGCATAAACTCACAAAAATACATATTATACAAAGAAATTAATTTTTCGGCCTGCAGAAATAATTTTTGCGATTTATATACCAACAGAAACGAAAATTCAAAAATAGATAAATCAATTAAATAAACTGGTAAACAATAAGAAAAAAATTATTCTATGGCATGAAATGCATACAGAACATATACGTGACCCAAGAAAAATAATTCCAGATATTTTAACATTCGTTCAATAATTATTATGCAAATAAGCCAAAAACGCACAAAATAACAATTAAATCAAATAAATACTAAAAACCAGTCGAAAATTATTTTTCTATATGCAACATTCAACAATATGCAACAAGTATACACATATCAAATTTCATCAATAATTTCATTTAAAAAGTATTTTAAATAGTTCCTAGCATGATAATCTAATACCGAACAATACCCTAATCACTATTGTTCTAAGATAACTACTAGTTACCTGGAACGTGGGGAGGAGAGCTGAGTCTAAAGAGATAGTTAAGAGTTACGCATACAATCCAATTCCTCTTCTAACCCCAAAGCACAACGAAGATAAATTGTAGCAACAAGTCACTAGGCGTTTTCTTCTTGAACATTTAAAAATCTCATTTCATGATGTTCTGGTCCGACCATGATTTCCGGCGATTGAAAGATCGTATTTACAATCACTACGGTAAAAGTGACGATCAAGATATTATAAACCTGCTGTCCAAATTTGAGAACGATCCCAAGGTGAGATATCTGGATACGATTATTTTTGTGAAGGTATGACAAGAAAAACCGGGTTGAACCTTTCTCTTATTTTTCACTTCTCTTCCTCTTCTCTCTTTTCTTTGAAAATGACGAGGCTTAATGAAGAATGATGTTGAATTTCTCTGATTCAAAATCAGAATTTATTAGCAAGGAAAAATGAAGGGTTTAGGAGAATTTTAATGAGGGATTAAATGAGCGGTTACAAGAGATCCAAAGTTTAGCTTAATAAGCACCAAAACTCTTCATCCTCCACTCCATAATTGCTGATTTTCGGCCAGCATGAAACGCCACATGCGATGCAACATTTCATCACCCAAGTCGGTCCAACAACGTTACAAAAACACTACACGACAAAAATGCATCCTAAACGCGCAAATAAATAACGAAACTAATATAACTTTCAAAATAAATAACTAACAACTTAAAATAAATATATATAAATATATCACAGCATAGAAATATATATACACATTTTTACAACACGTTCCAAAATAATTTAAATAAATTATTTATTTTTACAAAAAAAATCATTTTAATGTAAACAAACACAAAAAAAAAAAAGGGTGAAAATTACGGGGTGTTACACCTGAAGTCCCAAAAATCAACATACAATCTAATGTGGAAGCAAGATATCTTACTAGATGATTATAAATGATGTGTTAAACTAGAAATTGAGTCATGTCACGTTCAACTTTATTCTTTCTGAGCGTGGGTATTTTCAGAACTCAACCTTTTCTTATGGTGTTTAGTCTATTCAACAGAAGAGGATGTTATCTTAGTCCACATATAATATGATTTTGTAATGCCCCATATTTTTGAGTATTTATTCAAGTAAATAAAATATTTATTTTCTAAAATAAATATTTCATGCAAAGGGTATTTTAGCAATTTCACTTGTTTTAAATTATTTTGGCGGGAATATGGAGCCAAAATTGGATTTGTTAAGCTTTTGGTATTAAATTCTAGTAAAAAAAAAAAATTCAGAAAACCAAAAAAAAAATAAAAAATTAGGGCCTTATTTTTTGACAGAATTTCATAGTAAATGAGGGAGTTTGTTTTCCTAAAACTTCCAAATTTATGATGGAGGTTACAAATCTTGATTTAATCTCCTAATTTATGGTGAAGGTTACAAACTATTTAATTTTGGAAATTAAGTACTATCTATTCTACTCCTACAAATCTCTATTATATAAGCCAAGGGTGTGGGGGGGGGGGAAGCTATGGTGTCCCCTCTTGAAAATACTTATATACCCTTAATCTCACAAAAAATAATAAAGCTAATATTTTCTTAATTCTTTCCTCATTTACACATATGGGTAATAAAGAAAATTTTACATCACCAAAAAGAATACATAAAAATGTGTAAAAGGAAAATCACAATTGAAAATATAAATTGATGACTAAATTAATTTTCAAACAATTACAAAAAAAAAAAAAAGATTCACAAAGATTTTTACTATCTAAACTTTCAGTCGCAATAACGATTGCAAATAACATGTATTAACAATCCATAAAAGAATTAAGAAACTTAATTAAAGAATATTCATTTTTTTTAATTTTTCGGGGATTACAACTAGTTGGAATAAATAAATAATCAAAGATATAAACATACATCATCAAATAATATCAATTTATAACTTAATATTTTTATTGAAGCACTACTCACCATAGTATGCTTAAAAACCTCTATTACCCAGTGAAATTAAATTATACTACTACTCATAAAATACGCCTATATATTTTTTTAATATATAAATAACATAATATAGATCATTGTTTAAAAGAATAGTTGTTAAATATTCTACCAAATACAAGATAACATATCCTACATCGACTTAGCCCTTTCTAGAAAACATTACTCTTTACACTAGAAATGCAAATAAAAAAATCATAACGCTCATTAATATTTACCATACATATTACACTATTAAGTTAGTCTTTTAACACTGTTTGATGTTATTATTAATTTGAATATACTACCCCATACCTTAAGCCATATTTTTCACACAAAAACTTTGAAGAATCCATATTATCTTACTTCAAAGTTAGTTCTTCTTACTCTACTTATCTATTCTAGTTCTAATTTTCTTTAGGTTAAGAAAAAAAAAAGATTTTCCATGTTTCTTACTCAAAAATATTATGCTCATGATAGGTTATTCATGTTTACATTCATAATTAAGTTCATGTGATAAGTTACTTATTAGATTTTTATAGTATTGGTTTGTTATTAGGAGATCGTTCAAGATTAAAACTAATTGGAGATACTAATATACTTTTTGTGCAAGATCAAGGTACGTTATGTAGCTAGATCTTTTGAAATGTGGTTTTATGTGATAAAGTTGCTTATTAATTTACTAGTTGGATTGGTTTAGAAATTTGGTTTAGAATGGTTACAATATTTTATTATTCACTCTTAGAAGTGAAAATAAGGAATGATTTTATCAATCAGTTTTATATATAGAAGTTTTGCTATTCTTTTTGGAAAATTAAATTCTTTTTACAAGGAAAGGTTGATTGGTTTATATGAAATTTGAATGTTCAAAAAGTTGTTTATGAGGAAAGGAGGTTTATTCATGACTTACAAGTCATATTATTATTATTTATGCTTGATTAACATCAAGAGCTTCAAAGTCTACTTGTTGGCAATTATAGTTACCCCTTGATATAGCTCCGTGATGGGATGACTAGTTTGGAGGGTGCACACACTTAGCAAAATAGAACGGGAGATAAGAAGAGGAATTGTTTTGAAGATTGTTTCAATCCAAGCTATTTGGAAAGAGTTTTTTTCTTAAAAGGTTATTCTTGAATTACTATTCAAGTGTTTGGAAAGAGTTTGTTCTTAAAAGGTCATTCTTGAATTATTATTAAAGTGTTTGAAAATAGTTTGTTCTTAAAGACTTATTCTTGAATTATTAGTGATGGAGTTTTCAAAATGAAAAATGTTGCACACTAATAAATGTATTACTCATCTAGTACATTTCGTATTCACTTTTATACTAACACGTATTTCCTTTTTCCTATTTGGCCTTTTCCTGTTTATCTTTTTGGTAAGCAGTTTTGCAGGTGAATTTTTGGATGTGCATGGGGGCATATTAAGAAGGGGATCTTCACCTAGATTAGAGTGTTTTATTTATATTGAGTATTGAGACAATATTTACTTTTATCAATAAAGAATTATTTTTTTTTGGTTAAAGTCTTCCAGTGTAAGTTATTTTGTTAGTTAGTAGTTGGTTACTGAAAGCATGTTAGTCACGTGGCGGTAATACTCCTAAATTACTCAAATATTATTTACTAAATTATTTATTTAAAAGTGAGTAATTTGGGGGTGTTACAAAGTGGTATTGGTTTTTCAGGTCTTGAAAAGATAAAAGTTGACCATTAAGATTGATGGATATACATAAGATGGGCATATCGAGTTTCACATTGCATTTTAAATTGTTTTTGTTAAGTTTATCGTTTTTTTTTATGATTTGTATAGATGCATCTTGCTAGTGCCACAAAAATGTATATATTTATAGTTTTTTTTTTATTTGGAAAAATGAAGGGTGTAGATATGTTAGAGAGACAATCTTTGTCTAGGATTAGGAAGGCTATCCCCGACGTTGTGGGTAATTTCCTTATCTGGGAGTTATAATAACCTTGGCTATTGTATATCTTGAAATCAAGTACACTTTAGAATTTTTGAAATAAATATTTTAAACCATAGTGGTACATCTAGTACAATCTTGAACTATATCTAGTTATCATATATTAGTATTACTCTTATGATGTTCTTGTAATATCTCAATTCTTCTTACTTATATATGATTGTTGTTGAAAGTAGAGGAAAAAGTTTATGTTATTCCCTGTGTATGGGATAAGCAAGGAGGTTGTGCTGCATTAACAAGCAAATAGTAGTATTATGTGTATTATATTTCTTTTAATGAGTAATTTTGTTAACAGATGATTAACCATATGCGAGGAATGTATTACTCTGAAGAACTTCTTTTGGAAGGAAAAACGGTCCCTGATTTTATAGATGATATTGTTAAGGCCAGTGGTATTAATGCATTTGACTGGGAGCCATGGGTCAGTGAGGAACCCTACAAAATTCTGTTAGCCTTAATTCATCTTCCCTAGACACCCAAATACCAAATCATCCATGATAAGTACGCTAATATAGTCTTACCAACTAGGGAGTGGAACAGAGATAATTATTAGTTCCAGGGAGTTTGGTTAGCCACTATTCTTCATTTTGGCACCGAATTAATGTATATAAAAATAGATGGAGCGCAAAGGGGTAGGGATGCCATTGATATTGACCTATCTAGCCCAGATCCACGATTTCTTTAGTTGATAACATGGGATATGAAGGTTCATATGAGCCTGATAGCCCATAATATACCCCTCGAGAATACCTAGGCCAATATGATTATATGGCTATTGACAAGTTAGAGAATGCTATTGAGGCAAGCTACCCTGAGTTTGAAGTCTCCAGTAACTAAAGGAATATATAGTTTTATTTTGGACATGAAACGACCTAGTTGTCTTAAGAATATTATGATGCACTCAAATATTCAAGTAGTTGTTGTAAATAAGGCCTCAAATTTGGCCGTGATATATGAAATATGTGATTGCTATGTTTTGAACTAGTTATACTAGCATGGTTATTGAATTGTTTGGTAGATACACAGTTACTCTATGAATGTTCATACTGAGAACATCACTCAAGTGATAGCTAATCAAGAAACCAAGCAGAGTGAGACTGGTAGTTTTGGTGAGGTCTTTAAGAGGGTAGCAACTGTCAAACCTCCGACTTACCATAGGAAAGAGGACCCATCTAGCTTAGAAAACTAGATCTGAGCATTTTATAAGCTTTTTGATGCTATAGTGTATCCTGAAAACCTTAGAGTTAATAATTTTGTTTATTATTTGAGAGATGAGGCAGACCTATGGTAAAAACAAAGGAAAGATGATCTTTTAGAGGATCTGGACTTTGGGTGGAACGAGTTTAAAATTCCTTGAGGACTAAGTTTTATCCTCCGTACTTAAGGAAAGAAAAGGCTATGGACTTCACCAATATAAGGATGAGGACTATGTTTGTTAATGAGTATTATAGCAAATGTTTGGAGTTAATGAGGTTCGCACCTGCGATAGTACCGTTTGAGACATTGAAGGCCCAAAGGTTTGAGCAAGGGTTAACCTTAACTCTCCAAAGTAAGCTGAGAGGTGTAACTTTTAAGACTCTTGAAGAAATTTATGGTAGAGCTGCTCACTTTTATGGAATTAAAGGAAGAGAACTTAAAGGGACCTCCTATAGGGAAAAGAGGATGCATAACAACAATGGGAAGCGACAAAGTGAAGATAATAAGGCTAAGCCTAATGGTGGATTTAACCAAACCGAGAAAAATAATAGGTACCCTAGTCGAAAGCCTTATGGAAACCAAGGGAATGGGAATAAAGTTGAGAGAAATTTTTTTTTCTGCAAAAGGTGTGATAAGAACCACCCTAGAAAGGATTGTGAGGGTAACTTGGTGACATGTCATTATTGTCAAAAATTTGGGACACTGAGAGTATGAGTGTTTTAGAAAAGCTGGTAGAGAACCTGCAGTCAAACCTGGCCTGAGTAGTAAGGCCCCTCAAAATGATCAACAGAAGTTAGCTTCTTCCAATGCTGGTGTTAAACCAGGGATGGGGAATCAATCTAAAGGTAGAGTTTTCGTCATGAACCACCGTGAGGCTCATAATGTTTCTAAGGTAGTAGTTGGAACCTTTTTCATTAATTTCTTGTCTGTCAAAGTGTTATTTGATTCAGGAGCATCTCATTCATTTATTTCTAGCACTTTAATAAAAAAGCTCTAGTTAAGAACTCCAGTGTCTATTTCATTAGAAATTGCAATTACCATAAGGGGAGATATTTAATTGTACTAGGTTACATAATCAAGTACCTTTAGTGATAGTTAGGGTAAACTTTCCGTGTGACTAAGTTAAGTTTGACTTGTTAGACCTCGATGTAGATTTGGGGATGGGTTGGTTGGGAAGATTCAAGGCTCAGATTGATTGTGAGGCCCATAAGGTGTCCATAGTCGGTCCTAAGAAAGAAAGGGTGACTTATAGGAAGCTTGGGAAGGAGAAGGGAATGAAGATAATGTCTGCGATGAGAATTCAATCTTATGTGGTGTCCGTTATTCTTATGTAGAGTTAAGAGGATTGAAAAGGAAGATGAGAATAGGGAGATCCTAATCGTATATGAGTTTCCTGATGTGTTTTCTGAAGAGCTACCGGGTGTGCCACCGGTTCGGGATCTTGAGTTTACCATAGAATTAATTAATGCCAGGAACCAGACCTATTTCAAAGGTTCCGTGTAGAACAGCTCCAGCTGAGATGAAAGAGTTAAAGGTTCAGTTAGAGGAGTTGTTGAAAAAAAGGGTATATAAGACCTAGTACGTCTTCTTAAGGTGCACTTGTATTGTTCGTGAAAAAGAATGATGGTAGTTTGAGGTTGTGCATTAATTATCGGGAGTGTGACGATCAAGATTAAGTATACGCTTCCGAGAATAGATGATTTATTTGATTAGTTGAAAGGAACAGGGATTTTCTTGAAGATAGATTTGAGGTCAGGTTATCACCAATTGAGGATTGCTGACGGTGATATTCCTAAGACTGCGTTTAGGACGCGTTATGGTCACTATGAGTTCACGGTGATGCCGTTTAGTCTGACAAGCGCACCTGTAGTGTTCATGGATTTGATGCGTAGAATTTTCAGGCCATACTTGGATAAATATGTGGTTGTTTTGATAGATAATATTTCGATAAATTCTAAGGATAGGAGTAGTCATGAGTTGCATTTTAAGTTAGTTTTCTCCACCTAGAGAGAGAAAAAGTTGTACACCAAATCTCAAAGTGTGAGTTTTTAGTTAGATGAGGTTGCATTTTTAGGATATGCTATCTCAAAGGAAGGAGTTTCGGTGGATCCTGCTAAGATTCTAGTGGTGCGCGAGTGGCCAACACCGAAGACGGTGTCTGATATAAGAAGTTTTATTGGGTTAGCTGGTTACTACTGAAGATTTGTAAAGGATTTCTTGAAGATCTTGAGACCAATGACTAGCTGATGAAGAAATAACGTAAGTTTGTATGGACTCCAGAGTGTAAGGAAGCTTTTTAGGCATTGAAGGAAAGGTTGACTACAACACCTGTTTTGGCTTTACCTAACGAGAGTCAACGATATGATGTTTAGAATGATGCTTCGAAATTTGGGATAGGGTGTGTATTGATGCAGAATAGGAAGGTCATCGCTTATGCTTCTAGGTAGGTAACACCATATGAGGTGAATTATCCAACCCATGATCTTGAATTAGCTGCAATAGTATTTGCTTTAAATATATGACGACACTACTTGTATGGGGCAACATGTAAGTTGTACATGGATCATAAGAGCTTATAGCATATTTTCACTCAGAAGGAGTTGAACATGAGGCAGAGGAGGTGGTTGGAGTTGATCAAGTATTATGATTTGACAATCTAGTATCATGAAGGGAAAGCTAATGTGTTGTTGATGCATTGAGTCGAAAGTCGATTCATTCAGTTAATGCAATGGTATTGCCGAGTTAGTTATGTGTAGATTTTGAGAAACTGTCATTGGAAGTACTGGAAGACGGAGGTGTTGAAGAATTATTAGGTTCTTTGTCAGTTCAACCCTTGAGCTATGATGAGATTAGGGAGGGTCAATCAAAGGATGAAAAGTTAGAAAATATTCAAGAGAAGATCCAGGATGTTCAGGTGTCGAATTTCCAGATAGCTGATGATGGAAGTATTCGGTTTAAGGGGAGGTGGTGTATACCAAGTAATACAAAAGAGTTGAAGCGGAAAGTAATGGAAGAAGCTCACAACTCAACTTATTCAGTACACCCAAGTGGTGATAAGTTGTATAAGGACATGAAGCAAACGTTCTGATGGCCAAACATGAAGAGAGAGGTAGCATAGTTCGTGGCTTATGCATAGAATATTCATGCACCCATAGGCAATTTATCAAAAATATTATTATAAGTCTATCAACTAATAAACTAAACAAAATTCATGGTTTTTCAATTCTCTTAGAGAGAACTTTTACATATAAAATGCTCATTTGTTTATGCGAGTAACTACTCTCAATATCTCATCATTCATCAACTCTTCCTTCATATATGTTGGCAAAAAGTGAGTCCAATGTTGCGGCAGTGAGAGCAGCAAGCAGCCCCGTAAAAGAGAATAAAGTTGGGTTTGCGAAATTTCAACAATTGCTTGAATTCGAGGTAACCCACGAGCTTCTTCGAGTAGTAGATTGATTCTTATTATCCAGTATAATGGAATTCTTCGTGGCCCATATTTCCTGTTATCACCATGAAACATATTTTTCATGTAATTAACACGATTAAACATCTTAATCAGGTTTTTAAGAAAAACTAGTGAAACAAGATCTGAATCCAGAATCTAATACAAGTTTGATTTACATCTCGTTAGCCAAGTACTCTCGAAAAAAAGAAGAAAAACATTTAAAAAAGAACTGAATTTGGCACTAAATGAAAGATTAATTGAGCATGAAGAACATGATGCTCATCAGAATATTCCATGGATTACAAGACCACAAAACTATTTTAATACCATCAGCATTCGAATGGATGGCTCCTGGAAGCAAAATGCGAAGGACAACAAATGGAAATCATTTATATAACTTGGATACAAAATGAAGACCATAATAGGTTCAAAGCTAACAAAATCTTTGCTATTTCTCCTATTTAAACAGAAGCATATGCAGTTCCTCAAGCAATAAAAGACAATATTATAGGATCAAGAGAGTTAGCAATTCACAAGATATTTAGCTATTCACACTGATAGTTAAGAGTTGATTGACAGCCTTCGGAACCAAAGTTCAACAGCAAGAGAGATAAAGTCTATTATTGAGGATACAAAATGAAGACCATAATAGTCCGTTTAAGTTGTATCAAAGTGTCAAGAAAAGAAGTGAATCTAGCTCATAATCTAGCTGTTAGAGCAAGATTAGAATGAGTAGGAGTCATAGTGTATTTTTTTAGTTGTTATCCTTTTACCTTGATTTAACCTCTGTAAAGAAAAAAGTACTTCAGATACAACACAAAACCAAAACATAAGAATGCAAGCATATCATGAAGAAGGGAATGCAAATTTCCATTATAATTGCACCAAAATGAGCAGAACAAGCATAATAGCACACTTGTAATTATACCTAAAATGCACTAAATTCATTTGTTCCAAAAGAAGTTTTTATACATTAATCATGGAATAAACATATAAGCACTCATCCCCTAAAAAAACATATAAGCACTCAAAACTCAGAAAAGAAATAGTATGATCACTTGAAGCGAATATCATCAAAGAAAACCAAAATCAAGAGAAATTCCATCAAAATATCACGCATGAAAATAATAAACATTATGCAAAAAACCATCTATAGAAACAAAAATGCGCTAATAACCTAATATTAAGTGATATTCAGCATCAAACCAAAAATCAATGAATTGCCAGGATTTATAGAAACTGGAAATCGTAAACTATGAATAAAATGAAACCCAAGAATCAAAAATGTAAATGCGCAAATACCCAAAAGTGATATCGAGCAAAAAAGCCTGAATCAAGAAATAATCAAGAATCATAAATCAAGAAACAAAGAACTTGTAAAATAATACTAATAACAGAAAAAGTAAATTGAACAGGCCAAGAAAATCGAGAGGAATTGTTCATTCGGTGACATTATCAATTTAAATTAGATACGAGTATCGAAGAGAAGAGGGGAGGAATTTTAGGGTTTACCCTTCTTTTTTCGATTTTTCTCAAAGTGAGAAGCAAAAGAATTAGAGGAATGAAGAAGCAAACCTAGAAATCTTCTGTAATCAGCACACCGATGGGGCAGGCAGTAACATCTATTGAGGCGGCGGCGGCAGCGACGAGCAGCACAAATAGAGCAGAGATGCAGAACATCAACATTGCACGACAGAAAACGAATAGAGAATGAAAAAGATAGACTAACCTATTGCACGACCGAAGCCCAGCCACCAAGCTCCATCCCCCATGTTCAGGCGCAATTTCGTCGGACATCAGCCACAGGCGACCAGCGATCGAAGTTGGTGTATCCACCCAGCCATTTTGGGGGCTAAAATTCATCTTAATTATGTAACAATTACACAATTTCAATCTAAATTTTAATATGCAAACTTAGGGTTTTTGTAATTTCCGCCAAACTAATTGAATCCCTTAACAAACAAAATCAATACGTTAGAGGAGAGGGACAAGGAACGGGAACACCGAGATGGCTCCGGCGAGGTAGTATCGTAGGAGGGGGAGAAAGAGAGTGACGAGGCAAAGAGAGAGGGGTGATTGGGTGAAAAAAGGTTTGGATTTCTTGGGTATAAATTATTATAATCTCACACGAGAAGGGAAAAAGAGAATTAAGTATGTTGTTCCATTTCATACCCTATTTAAATGCATATAGGTAGACTACCCTATTGTCCTATTGGAATGTTTATTTAGAAACCGTTGCATAGCTTGAAACGCTGTTGCACTTGACACTCTAGTGCAACGACTCATTAGGATTATTGCAAAAGACCGTTGCATTATAGTTAACCGTTGCATTATGGTCAATTGTTGCATTATCCCATTGCATTTGCTTCAAAATGTAGTAGTGGTTATGGGGTATCAGGGTTCGTGGGAGGATTTCTTGGATTTGATAGAATTTTCCTACAACAACAATCATCATGCAAGTATTAATATGACTTCGTTTGAGGTTTTATATGGTCGAAAGTGTAGAAGTCCAGTCTGTTAGAATGATATAAGTGAAACTGTGGTGCTTGGACTCTAGTTTCTCGAAGAGACGGTGAAGTAAGTGAGAGTGATTCAAGAAAAGATCAAGGCAGCTTAAGATCGGCAGGATAGTTATAATGATTTGAAGCGAAAGGATGAAGAGTTTCAGGTTGGAGAGAAGGCATTGTTGAAAATATCTATAATGAAAGGGGTGATGCGATTTGGGAAGAAAGGAAAGTTAGGCCTAAAGTATATTGGGTCGGGCCATATGATGTGTTAAAGAAGATCGGGAAAGTGGCATATAAGTTATATTTGCGAAATGATTTACGTCGAGTCCATAATGTTTTCCATATATCCGAGTTAAGGAAGTAACTTTCGGATGTGTCTCATATCCTGCAACCTGAGACCATTAAGTTAGATGATAATCCGACTTACGAGGAAAGACCTGTAAGAATCCTTGATAGTAAAGTTAGAAGTACTTGGACTAAGGATGTAAGATTAGTCGAAGTATTATGGTCAAACCATCAGAATGAGGAAGTAACATGGGAAACTGAAGTGAATATGCGCAAGAAATTTTCGGTGTTGTTTTCCAAGGTTAGTTGTCGAGTTACGAGGACGTAACTTGGTATGAGTTTGTCGTACACCCCTAACAAAATACAATTAACTTACTTACCCTCACAAATCAATGTATAGCGGAAGTAAGGATCGTATCCACAGGGATGAATAATACGAGTAAATAATTAACGCAAGCAAGGTCCTAATGTACCCTAAGGGAAAAGTGATTGGAATGTGGGGGGGGGGGGTTTGGAATAATGCACCAAGAACTACAATAGGCAAATTAGTAAATGAGAGATAAACACAATAGTAAAAAGCTTGGACTCGATTAATAGCCACTTTCAACTAAGTTCCCGATCATTAAACTCACGATCATAACAAATCCTTTCATCACCTATTGGAAAGCCTAGACTTTTATCCTCTTAGATCGTGGTTAAACAAACACGATCATCGTGGTTTAAACCTCTTACCATTAATTAACTTAAATGTTTAACACTTAAGTTTAAACCAATAGTAGCATTAAAACCGAGGAAAAATAGGGTTGTCAATGCTACTTATGCAATAACATTCAAACAACACGTTAAGGTCTCCCTAAATCCAGCATCAATGTTCAGCATCTAATGAAGAATTTATCATGCTACCAAATGAACAAGGAATAATAACAATCCGATTAAGTTCCTAATTCTAGCATTAGATTGCTCACACAACAAAACTAGAATCATTCCTAGCAATATTATGCAATTATAATGAAATCAAACATAAGAGACTTAACAATGACCAAAGGAGATATTAAGATAAAGAAGTTCTCAAATAGAAATAGTTGAAAGCTTCAATGAATCGATTCCAAGAAGATGTTTACACTAGAATCCACATACTAAACATTGCAAATCACTAAAGGAAAGAGTGTTTGAAAACCCTAGAAAGATAATTAGTCCACAACATTCTCCCTCTCTCCCTCGTACCATATGTTGCATACAAAAAAAGAAAGAATACCAAACCCTTCTCATAAGGAAAAGGAAACGCAAGTGGGCGGTTACAACAGGGGTCGAGACTGGCGACAACTATAAGTCGCGACTCTCGATACTAATTGCGACCCGCGAGAATGGCCCTGACCACAAACCTATGCTGCAGCCCAACTGAGGAGGAGAAAGGGAGGAAATGCCAACATAAGGGCTTGGGGACGCTTCTAAGCTGCTTGTATGCCATAAGGAAACCCACATGCTTCGAACTCGAAACTCGGGAGACTTTGACGCTAGGATGCTCGGAAGCTTCAAATGATTTTCGGCTAGGAAGATCGGATGCTAGAATGCTTTGGAGTTACGTAAGTCTTCGGAATGCAAAACTGCCTCAGAAGATGCCATAACATAAAGCTGCAATAAAAACACCAAAACTCACGACAATACTCGATAAACTCACTAACATCAAACTAAACCAAAAACCCGACTCTAAGCCCAAAGCGACGCACAAAACAACCTAGAATTTGCCTAAGATCGGCGAATAACTTAGACGCATCAAATTCCCCCACGCTTAAACTTTACTCAACTTCGAGTAATCGAAAAGAAAGGAACTCGACACCCCCAAGTACAAATGCGCCAAGCTAAATGACCCCTTATCACTGAAACCTAAAAAAAATGCCGACTACAACTACTCAACAACTAATCAAACTGGGATTACGAAAAAAGAAGTAAATCCTACACCAA
This sequence comes from Beta vulgaris subsp. vulgaris, assembly GCF_026745355.1. NCBI lineage: Eukaryota > Viridiplantae > Streptophyta > Magnoliopsida > Caryophyllales > Amaranthaceae > Beta > Beta vulgaris. The sequence goes on along the minus strand of NC_079210.1, from coordinate 17,060,236 downwards.
AACTCCAAAAGAATGCTAAACAAATCACGTTCGAATCTTGAAAGGCCTTGGGAAACGAGCTTTAACAATCACCACCATAACCGGCCAACCCAAAATGCTTAGAAATCATGACAGACTCAATGACTCCCCCACGCTTAGCCTCAAGCTCAAACCAAACCACACCAAAAGACACACAAGAGAAAAGAGCCAAAAAAGAGATGTACCCTCGCCCTAAAAAAGACGAAAAACACGAGCCTAGTCTAACCCGAAAAAAATATATTCAATATCGCCTCCACTTATGATGCCAACACTGTCAAATGAAAAGTAAGACATGATGATTTTTTATTTTTATTTTTTTTTCTCACTTTTCTTTTTCTTCTCTCATTTTGCCTAGGAATCCTTTCGAAATTTCATCCTAGCTTCTCGTTTTTGTCTTTTTTCTTTTTAACTCCAAAACTCACCCGCTCATTTTAGTCCCTTTTTTTTCATAGGTCGCCCTTTCGGGTTTTCGGCCGATCCGGACCCCAATTTTGCCATGATGATTTTTTAATTTTTTTTTTTATGTTTTTTTTTTTTTTTGAATTTTCAACGAAATTACATAGCAAGAAACGAGAACAAACATAATATACAACCACATTACATACACCCCCTCCCCCCACGTTTATAACTCACATTGTCCTCAATGTGGAAAGGACAAAGAAATAAAAAGAGGGAGGGAAGGAAAAAAGAAGGAAACCTCTAGGAACCGGAGGGGCCACCTCGCTCGGCACGACGGGCTGCCCTCCTAGCCTCTCTCTCCTGTTGGCGCGCTAGACGCGCCATCTCAATTCCTGGAGTGGGGTCGACATACCAAGCATCTTGGTTTTCTGGCCCGTGAGGTGGATAGCTGGAGACAAAGAAAGTGTCCATGACCGAGACCATGGAACCAACTGAGTACATAGTGTCATGCACCCCATAATACTGCTCTTGCATTTCTCTCAACTCACTCAAAAGTGTTAAGATTACGTGACCTGAGCTAGAAACTGGGGTGGTACAAGCACCTGTTGCTGTAATTGATGATGAGGCGGTGCCTCGGGCACTTAGGGACCCAATTCCTCCTCTATTCTCGATTTATACTCCTCATCTGGGAGTAGGTAAAGCTGCTCATGAGTGGTATGCTCATCAATGGATGTCCGCTCTTGCGGCAAGGCCATGTATTTCACATGGTGAGCCCCGAACAACCACAAATAGCGGGTCATTTCCCACAGTCTTGTACCAAAGCATGAACCCACTGCTCATCAGTTAGTGAACATCATAAACATTGGTGCTGCGAGTCCTAGAATTATCGGGGCTTCCTAATAGGGTAAGGGTAGGGTTTTTGTTTGCATCTTGTGGGACTGTCACTCCTAATTATGAGGTAAGGAGTGAAACCATACCCCCCATACATAGCTTACCCGAGATCTTCCCCTCTGTTGTGAGTGCTAAACAATGCTCAACCCAAATTTTTTCCCAATCGGGATATCATTCCCCTTGTGGCGTCAGGGCCCGTAGATACTTAAGATTGAATTAAGGAAGGTTGTTGGGTTCCCTATGATAAAATACCGTCATGGATAGGCGACGGTGAACAAAGCGAAGGGGCGGAATGAGGAATAACACTATTCTTACAACGACTATGCCACTTGCGGCCTCCCGTTATAGTTCCTGGTCTTTAGGAATTCATCACCAACCTCATACTCCCACCCAAAAGCCGACTCAACATCAAAGTAAGACATTTTGTATACTTGGTCATTAAGGTGGAAAAGGTGATAAAGGACCCCTCATCTTCATCTCCCTCAAGGTTTTCTAAAGTAGATAACAACTCTAGAGTGTAATGCTCATCGGTACGGTCTCGTTTGCAAGAAAATTGACAAGGCCAACTTTATTAAGAAGGGTATGGACAGGACAACCAATCCCCAATTGCTCTAAAGTGAGCCTACAAGCAAACTTAGTTTCTTGAATCTGCCTCACCGGTCTAGTTAAACGGTCCCAACGCCGTTTGGCACTGTCATTAAGGCGTTTTAATCCCATAGTGTCAATTCTAGGGACGGGGGGTGTGTGTGCTCTAGCTCTCTTGTTTTGGCTCATTTTATGGAAAAACTAACACAATGCGCACACTTCACACTCCCTCCACTCAACAACAACCACCAATTCCCAATTGATATAATCAAGGCACCAACTTCACAAGCACAATCAACCATGACAAATCAACAACCAACAAACACCAAAATAAATAATCCACAATGGCACAATATAGTTTAATTAACTAATTTAAACTCGTAGGAACAAGCAATAGAAAAATTTCAAATAAAATCAAAGAGTGGTAAGTAAAGGAATATTATACCAAAATATGGATGTTGTGTAGCAATGGAATGAGCAATGATGATGTAGAATGCTTCTCCATACTTCAAAGGTGAACTTCCAACTTCCAATTATGGTGAGAAAGGCTCAACCGAAAAACCCCCAGTGTGATTGGGGAGAATTTCAGATTTTTCAAGATGAGTGAGGGAGTAAGGAGGATTGTTTGTGTAGAGAAGTAGAGGAGAGAAGGAAGGGAAGCTTTAGATTTGAAAGGATGGACGTTTGACACTGAATGAGAGGGTTTAGAGAGTTTGAGAGGAAATTGAGAGTGAGGATGAGTGAAATGTGACAGAGAGAAGAGGTGAGAGTTTGTAAATGTGGACGCTCAAACCAGCAGCTTCGCGATACAGATCGCGAGCCGCGACCTGGAACGTCGCGAGCCGCGATCTGTATCGCAGGTTGCTACGGTCTTCCTGGTGCGCTTAAAGGTATTGTGTTTATTTTTCTGCACAACCTTGTCATTTGTTGTTGCAACAACTCATCAATGAGTTCTCATTACTAATATCTCATTTTCAGAACCAACATTGCATCCAATCAGCCCCCTCACTCATCACTAGTAGAAAAAGGACGATTTGCGTCCCCTCAAATGCGTCGCACAGAAACGAAAACGACGCACAATTAGGATATGTGTCGCATGTAGGAAGTTGTGTGACGCAAATCACAAAAATCTCCCAACCGGTGCCCAGAATGTGCGTCGCACCCTCCTCACATGCGACGCAAATTAACAATGTGCGTCGCTTGTTGCGAAGGTGCGACGCATATTCCGGGCACCAGTTGGAGAGATTATTAAACCAATGTGCGTCGCACGTTATGAAGGTGTGTTGCAAAAGGCTAATGTGCGTCAGACCCCTTGGCCCATCCGACGCACATCAGCCCAATCACTTATAACACGCACCTCTCAAACCCTAAAAATACCCTCTCAGCTCTAACCCGTTTCTCTCTCTCTCAAACCGCCCCCCTTCTCTCTCTCTCTCTTACCTTCAAACACTCAAACCCCCCCGTCTCTCTCTCACCCTCAAAACCGTCTCTCTCTCTCAAACCCCCCCCCTCTCTCGCTCTCTCTCACCCTCAAACACTCAAACCCCCCCTTTCTCTCTCCGGCGAAAAATAGGTATTATCGCAACAAAAACGTTCGTTTTCAGATCTACAATTGCACAATCTAACTCGAAAAATTTGGTATAATCGCAACGAAAAATCTGATTTTTCATTTTCGAGTTAGATTTCCGGCGAAAATTTGGTATAATCGCAACGAAAATTGAAGATCTTCGAGTATTATCTCCGGCGACCTCTTCGTTCGTTCAGCAAACGTTCGTTCAAATTGAAGATCTTCGTGAATTGCAATCGTTTTTCTTTCTTCGCACTCCAAGAATAGGGTAATTTGTTTATTTTTCTTTTTTCTTCTTTTTCGCATGTCTTAATTTTAACTATTTGTCATTTTTTCAGATCTGTTTGAAGACCTCCTCGTTTTTTCAATTCGAACATTTCACAAAGAATAACGGAGGAAGAGCCTGAATTCCAGAAATTTCGTCACTTCCAGTTCGAACACATCTTCAGCTTGTTTAGATCTGATTTTGTTGATTTTTAGGTTCAATTTTTTTATCTTAGTCTTGTATTTTTTAGATCTGACAAAGAACAAAATCAAAGAAGAATAATATCTTATTTTCATTTTATTTTCGTTCATTTTTTAGATTCAATTTAGTTTTATTTTTGTTCAATTTCGAACTGGAAGTCTGTTTCATCCATGTTGTATAATATGATTTTGACATTTTTATATCTGGTTGGTGTTTTATTTTCATTCATGTGAGTTTATGTTTTTAAGTTTGTAATTTAGATCTGGTTAATGGTGAAATGAGTTTTTGTTTTTTTTTTTTAAAAAAAATGAGCCATTTGCGTCGGATGTGGCCTTCCATCCGACGCATATCCTACTTTTTTTTAAAAAAAAAAAGTGAAGCATGTGCGTCGCACATGGCCAATGGTGCGACGCAGATGCGTGATTTGCGTCGCACCGTATACAAGGTGCGACGCAAGTAGCTGAACCATCTGCGTCGTTTCCGCAAACGACGCATATCGTTTCTGAGTCATTTGCGTCGAGGGCTTTGGCGTCGCACCGTAGTCCGACGCAAATAGGCGCCTCACATCCGACGCAAATTGCCTTTTCTGTACTAGTGCATGTCTCACTTCTCTCTTTTTTCTTGACATCATTCAATTTGCTTCACACTTTTTTTCGACTCCCAAATCTCTCACTCACACACTTCTTACATATGCAAAACACTTCTCATTCTTCAAATTCTTCGGCTTTCCGGCAAAAGCTCAACCAAAAGCGTAATATCCTACAAAAACGCAAAGGAAAAAAAAACTTGAAACTAATATATACATTGAGGTTCGTTTATTTAATGTTGTCGACACATTCCATAGAGCCTCAACTATACTCCGGGTCACCGAGAGGAACATCTTTGGCCCCTACTTGCTTGAAACCGTCAAAGTACGATTTAAGTCTTTGTCCATTTACCTTTAAAATCTTCGAAGTAGCCTCGCTCATAATTTCCACGGCACCATGGGGGAATACTCGCACAAAAATGAATGACCCAATCCACCGAAAACGGAGTTTACCTGAAAATAGGCGAAGGCCAGACTAGAATAGGAAAACTTTTTGGCCAACCATATGTTCTTTTCGAATGATCAGCTTATCGTGCCACGCCTTTGTTTTTTTGCCTGATACATTGTTGCGTTTTCGTAGGACTCATTCCGGATCTCCTCCAATTCCTAGAGTTGTAACTTATGGTGCAAACCAGCTTCATCATTAACCATGTTGAAGCTTTTCACCGCCCAATAGGCTTTATGCTCGAGGTCAACTGGAAGATGACACGACTTCCCAAACACCAACCAATATGGAGACATACCGATAGGTGTTTTATACGCCGTTTTATATGCCCACAAGGCATCCTCCAACCGTAAACTCCAATCCTTTCTTCTCGCATTCACCGTTTTCTCCATGATAGATTTGATTTCATGATTGGACACCTCCACTTGACCGTTTGTTTTTGGATGATATGTAGTGGAGGTCTTGTGGGTAACATGATACTTTTTCAGCAATACTCCTATGGTACGGTTGCAAAAGTGTGTTCCCTTATCACTAATCAATGCTCGTGGCATCTCAAACCTGCAAAAGATGTTAGACTTCACAAAAGCTGCAACCACTTTAGCATCATCAGTCCTAGTGGGTTTAGCTTCCACCCACTTTGAAACATAATCCACAACCAATAAGATGTATATGAAACCAAAAGAGCTGGGGGAAAGGCCCCATAAAATCAATGTCCCATACATCGAAGATTTCACAATACAAAACTGCATTTTGGGGCACCTCATTCATTTGGGTAATATTCCCGATCCTTGACAGTTATCACAAGATTTACAGATATTGAAAGCATATCTATGGAGGCTAGGCCAATAGAAGCCGAATCCCATTACTTTTCGTGCTGTTCTTCTTTTTGCTCCAAAGCCCCCCCCCCCCCCAAGCATGGGAGTGGCAAAAGGTGAGGTTAGAGGTTACCTCTTTATCTGGAATGGATCTCCTAATAATCTGATCAAACCAATGCTTCCATAAGCACGTCATCCCATACATAGTGCTTAGCATCACTTTTGAGCTTATCCTTCTGAGCTTTAGAGAAATGAGGAGGAAAACGGTTAGAAACAAGATGGTTTACTATATCAGCATACCATGGATGTGATCAACCAAGAGCCATCAACTGTGCGTCTGGAAACTCTTCCCGAATAGGATCTTCCCATGGCTTTTCCGAACATGGCTCCAAATCATAGGATGATACCAATCGGGTCAAATGATCTACTACCAGGTTCTTTGTTCCTTTCTTGTCCTTGAGCTCCAAATCAAACTCACTTAAGAGTAACATCCACCTGATCAATCTCGGCTTGGCTTCCTTCTTCATCATTAAATGGCGAAGAGCTGCATGGTTAGTATAAACAATAACTTTTGTGCCAAGCAGATAAGATCGAAATTTCTCTAAAGAAAATACAACATCTAACAACTCCTTTTTTGTGGTGGAGTAGTTACGCTGAGCCTCATTGAGGGTCATGGAGGCATAGTAAATAGCATGAGGCACGCTCCCCCACTCTTTTCCCTAACACCGCTCCTACAGCTTAGTCACTCGTGTCACACATGATTTCAAAGGGGAGGGACCAATCTCTAGGCTGAATAATGGGAGCTGACACTAGCTCCTATCAGCTCATCAAAAGCCATCCTGGAGGCTTCATCCATCATAAAATCAACTTCCTTCTGCAATAACCTACACAATGGGGAAGAAATGTTCGAGAATTAATGAACCTATGGTAAAAACCTGCATGACCAAGTAAAGATCGGGTTTCTCGAACATTAGTCGGATAGGGAAAAGACAGAATGGTATCAAATTTGCCTTATCAACTTTAATACCCCTCATAGAGATCACATGGCCTAAAATAATGCCTTGCTCAACCATAAAATGACATTGCTCGGAGTTTAAACCAAGGTTAGTTTCGATACAACGTTTAAGCACCAATGTCAAATGGTCTAAGCAATTATCAAAGGAGTTTCCATGCACGGTAAAGTCATCCATGAAAACTTCAACGAACTGCTCAATGTACTCCAAGAAATGCTTACCATACACCTTTAAAAGGTGGCAGGGGCATTATACATCCCAAAAGACATGCATTGGTATGCAAACGTGCCAAAGGGACACATGAATGTGGTCTTCTCTTGATATTCTAGCACAATGGCCACCTGAAAGTATCCTAAATATCCATCTAAAAAGCAATAGAAAGCATGACCAACTAGCCTTTCGAGCATCTGGTCAATAAATGGAAAAGGAAAATGGTCTTTCCTAGTTACTGCATTCAGCCTACGATAGTCAATACATACATGCCACCCGTTTTGAACACGAGTGGGCACTAATTCACCTTCCTGATTCTCAACAACAGTGACTCCAGACTTTTTATGTACAACTTGAGTGGGACTAACCCACTTGCTATCAGAAATAGGGAAGATCATACTTGCTTTGAGTAGTTTTAGAGTCTTAGCTTTTACCACCTCCATCATAGGTGGATTTAGCCGCTTTTGAGGCTGTCTCACCGGCTTTGCATCGTCTTCTAGTAGAAAATGGTGCATGCAGGTGCTAGGGCTTATTCCCTTGATATCCGAAATCATCCAACCAATAGCTTATCTAAGCTCCTTCAGCACATCAATAAGTTTTTCTTCTAGTTCCTTGGTTAAATTGCTCGAAATGATCACGACCAAGGTATTTCCATCACTAAGGAATACATATTTCAAGTTCTCTTGAAGTGACTTCATATCCACAAATGGTGCCTGCAAAACAGATGGCAAAAGCTTTTCCCGAGGGACATTCATTGGTATCGGTCCCAAATGGGCGGGGGCAATTGAAAGCGTATTAAGCTCTTCCAATGCCTGCAATATCTCCTGCAAATTAGCGCTTAACACATACTCAATTTCATCATCTTTCAAACTATGCTCGAGAGCTACCTTCAATTTCATGAATGATCGTCAATTTCAAACACGTCATGCGAAAAAGAGGCAATCACATCTATAGAATAACATGAATGATCGTCACTCCGGAATTTCGTGGAATCATAAATGTTAAACTCTACCATGTTTTCATCAAACTCCATAGTCAAACATCTACTATGCACATCAATTTTAGTCCTAGCAGTTTTAAAAAATGGTCGTCCTTAGGGGTGTTCAAAAATATTCGATCCGAATTATCCGATCCGAAAATCCTCCGATCCGAAATTTCGGATATCTGATCCGATTTTAAGATTTCGGATATCTCGGATCGGGTGTCCAGAAAAAATTTCAGGTTTTCGGATCGGATACAGATTGAAATTTTTCAAAAATGTCAATGACCCGATTCGAAAATCCGGCGATCCGATCCAAAAAGCCGGTGATCCGATCCAAAAATTTCGGATCGGATTTGGATTGCAATCCCTCCGATCCGAAATTTTCGGATATTTGAATTTTCGGATTGGATCAGATCCGAAATCCGACATTGAACACCCCTAGTCGTCCTAACAAAATAGGGGTCGCGTGTTTATCTTGCTCCATATCTAGGACGTAAAAATCGGCAGCAAAAATTAGCTTATCAGCCTTAACTAACACGTCTTGCCTTATTCCCTTAGGATAAGCATTAGAACGGTCAGCTAATTGAATCACAATACATGTTTCGTGTAGGACACCTAGCTTTATGGACTCGTACAAAGAATAAGGAATTAAATTTATAAAAGCCCCTAAGGCTAGCATCACCTTTGGAAACGTTGTGTTCCCAATTACACAAGGTATATCGAACATGCCTAGATCACAACATTTTGGAGGAAGTTTCTTTTGAAACATCGCAGACACATGTTCACTAACCTTAATCTTTTGTGCTCCCCTTAGCCTTTGTTTTCTGTTAGTAGTGCATATTTCCTTAAGAAACTTTCCATACCCAGGAATTTGTTTTAAAGCGTCTAAAAGGTAAATGTTTACTATCGCACTCTTTTCTTCGGGTGTCTTTCACTTCCTCAAGAAATGGTGGAACAAGATCATAATGTGGTGGAGGTGGTGGTTGCTTGGATTGCTCATCTGATTTAGATGACAGTGGCTCGGCATCAGGCACCGGTTCATGAACAACGACCTCTTCCTCTACCTCTTTGTTTTTAGCGGTCTCTTTATCATTGTCCTTTAGTTCTTTTCCACTTCTTAGTGTTACGACACTTGCATGTTGTCTCGGATTAAGCTCCATTTGAGATAGTAGCTTACCCTAATCACGAGCCTCTAATCGACCCAAAGAACCTGAGACCTGACTTATCTGCTTTTCTAGATTCTTTATGCTCGAACGGGTCTCCTCCTGAAACTGAACCATATTTCCCTGCATGTTAGTAACATTTTTAGTTAAAGCTTAAAACATATTCTCTGTAGACATGCTGGTACTCGGTCCCTGTGATTGGCTTTGCGGCTGGAAATGTGTAGCTCCTTGCTCCAATGGCCTCGAATGAGGAGGTGGTGGGCGGGTATACTGTCGTGGTGGCAGCTGGTTCCCTGATGTATTCCCGTACCTAAAATTAGGTTGATCCTGCCATCTCGGATTGTTGGTATTAGAATATGGATCATATCTTTTTTGGAAACCATGGCCTTGAAAACCATTCGGCTTGACCTCTTCACTCGGTTCTTCCTGTAGATGTAGACAAAAATCAATGGGATGATTTGAAGAGTAAACTTCACACGCTTTCACTTGGTGAGTTTTCTCTTTCACTATGAATTCTTGCATCATGGGTGTGAGAGCCTGCACTTGATCTTCCAACTTAGAAGAACTAGAACCCTCGGTGACTACACGTCGAGTTCCCAGACCTTCTATTAAACTACATTGAGCCTTCAGCAAGCTCGCTTAATAGTTCCTTAGCACCAAGTGTGGTTTTATTCACAATGCAACCACCACTTGATGCGTTTAGCATCCTAGCATCCTCATCAAACAAACCATTATAAAAGTACAACACCAAATCTTCCTCTGAATAACCATGGTATGGACAGCTAGCGCATAACTTCTTAAACCTCTCCTATTACTAATAAAAAGACTCATCACCCCGTTGCTCAATGTTACTTATCTCCTTCTTAAATGTAGATGATTTAAAAGTGGGGAAGTATTCTCGAGAAAGCTCTTTTTCAATTGTGCCCTAGTGGTGATGCTGCCGGCCAGAAGGTAGTACATCCAGTCCTTTGCTGCCTCTTTTAGTGAAAAGGGGAAAGCTTTAAGCTTGATTCTATCTTCCGAAACTCCACTTGGTTTCATACTGCTGCATACCACATGAAACTCTAACAAATGTTTATTTGGACCTTCATCATTTAACCCATGAAATGAGGGAAGCAAATGTATCAACCCCGACTTTAGCTCGAATGTGTCCCCCACTTCCGGTTCCATAAATGTGATACACAAAGGTTGCTGGTCAAGGTTAGGAGCAGTGAGCTCCATTAAAGTGCGATGCTCGACTCTAGGAGGCATCTCTTATTTGAATTCAAGTGAAAAAGGGAGCTCTCTAAAGCCTTCATGCAATTCTCTTCTCAACCTGAAAAGAGTTAGTTCTAGATCTCGATCGTACTGTAAAGGCTCTTGGTTACTAGCACGAGTAACAACCATAAACCACAATTCAAGCAATATAATAAAAATAAATAGTTATACTAATTACAAACAAGTATTGCCTTGCTCTCCGGCAATGGCGCCAAAATTTGGTATGAGTTTGTAGTACACCCCTAACCAAATAAAATTAACTTACTTACCCTGACAAATCAATGTATAGTGAAAGAAAGAATAGTATCCATAGGGAGCAATAATACGAGTCAATAATTAACACTAGCAAGGTCCGAATGTACCATAAGGGAAAAGTGATTGGAATAGGGGGGATTTGAAATAATGCACCAAGAACAACAATAGGCAAATTAGTAAAAGAGATAAACATAATGGTAAAAAGCTTGGACTCGATTAATATCCACTTTCAACTAAGTTCCCGGCATTGAACTCACAATTCATAACAAATCCTTTGATCACCTATTGGAAAGCCTATACTTTTATCCTCTTAGATCGTGGTTAACCAAACACGATCAGCGTGGTTTGAAACCTCTTACTATTACTTAACTTAAACGTTTAGCACTTAAGTTCAAACCAATAGTAGCATTAAAACAGAGGAACAATAGGGTTGTCAATGCTATTTATGCAATAACATTCAAATAACACGTTAAGGTCTCCCTAAATCCAGCATCAATGCTCAACATATAATGAAGAATTTATCATGCTATCAATGAACAAGGAACAATAACCATCCGATTAAGTTCCCGATTATAGCATTAGATTGCTCACACAACAAAATAGTAGCATTCCTAGCAATATTATGCAATTATAATGAAATCAAACATAAGACACCTAACAATGACCAGAGGAGATATTAAGATAAAGAAGTTCTCACATAGATTTAGTTGAAAGCTTCAATCAATCGATTCCAAGAATATGTTTACTATATAATCCACATACTAAACATTACAAATCACTAAAGGAAAGAGTGTTTGGAAACCCTAGAAAGATAATTAGTCAGCAGTATTCTCCCTCTCTCCAAAAAACCATATGTCACATAACAAAAAACGAAATACCAAACTCTTCTTATAAGGAAAACAAAACGCAAGTGGGCGGTTACAAAAGGGGTCGCGACCTGCGACAAAGGACACGACTGGCGACTGCTATAAGTCACGACCCGCGATACTGATCGTGACCCCCGAGAATGGACCTGACCACGAACGTACGCTGCATCCCAGCTGAGGAGGAGAAAGGGGGAAATGCCAACATAAGGGCTTGGGCGATGGTTTTAAGGTGCTTCGAGGCCATACGAAAACCCACATGCTTCGAACTCGGAACTCTTAAGACTTTGACGCTAGGATGCTCGGAAGCTTCGAATGATTTGCCGCTAGGAAGATCGGATGCTAGAATGCTTTGGAGTTACGTAAGTCTTCAGAACGCAAAAATGCCTCGGAAGATGCCATAGCATAAAGCTGCAATAAAAACACCAAAACTCACGACAAGACTCGATAAACTCACTAACGTCAAACCGAACCAAAAACCCGACTCTATGCCCATACCGACGCACAAAACAACCTAAAATTCGCCTAACATCGACGAATAACTTAGATGCATCATAACTCCTTTTAAGGGGGGTAGAATGCGATAGAGTTTCGCATTTTTACTATAGTTATTGCATTTCAACATATTTTTGAGTCATTATATGCATTTTAGACATGAGAATTTGAGTCAAAAATTGCAAGTTTGGATTTTAAATCTGTTTTTGAAAAGTGAATAAGACTTTTTGTCTTAAGTTTCGAGGTTGAAACTTCTTTTAAGAGGGGTAGAATGTAATAGCCCATATTTAAGAGTATTTATTCAAGTAAATGAAATATTTATTTTCTAAAATAAATATTTTAAACAAAGGATATTTTAGCAATTTCACTCGTTTTGAATTATTTTGGCAGGAATATGGTGCAAAAATTGGATTTGTTAAGCTTTTGGTATTAAATCCTAGTAAAAAAATAATTAAGAAAACCAAAAAAAACTTTGTATGGCTTATTTTTTGACGGATTTCATAGTAAACGGGGGAGTTTTGTTTTCCTAAAACTTTCAAATTTATGATGGAGGTTACACATCTTGGTTTAATCTCCTAATTTATGGTGAAGGTTACAAGCTATTTAATTTTGGAAATTAAGTACTACCTATTCTGCTCCTATAAATACCCCATACCTTAAGCCATTATTTCGACACAAAAACTTTGAAGAATCCATACTCTCTTAATTCAAAGTTCTTCTTTCTCTTCTTATCTATTCTAGTTTTATATTTATTATTCAAGTTCTAACTTTCTTTAGGTTAAGAATTTTTTTTCCATGTTTCTTACTCAAAAATATTGTGCGCATGATAGGTTATTCATGTTTACATTCATGATTAAGTTCATGTGATAAGTTACTTATTAGATTTTTATATTATTGGTTTGTTAAGAGATCGCTCAAGATTAAGACTAACTGGAGATACTAGTATACTTTTTGTGCGAGATCAAGGTATGTTATGCAGCTAAATCTTTTGAAAAATGGTTTTGTGTGATAAAATTGTTTATTGAACTGGTTGGCCTTGGTTGAGAAATTTGGTTTAGAATTATTACAATATTTTATTATTCACTCTTGGAAGTGAAAAGAAGGAATGATTTTATCAATCATTTTATATGTAGAAGTTTTTTATTCTTTTTGGAAAATTAAATTATTTTTACAAGGAAAGGTTGATTGATTTTTTTGAACTTTGAATGTTCAAAAAGTTGTTTATGACGAAAGGAGGTTTATTCATGACTTACAAGTCATGTTGTTATTATTTCCGCTTGATTAACTTCAAGAGATTCAAAGTCCACTTGTTGGCAATTATAGTTACCCCTTGATATAGCTCTGTGATGAGATGACTAGCTTGGGGGGTGTGCATACTAAGTAAAATAGAAGGGGAGATAAGAAGAGAAAATGTTTTCAAGATTATTTTAATCCAAGTTATTTGGAAAGATTTTGTTCTTGAAAAGTTATTCTTGGATTATTATTCAAGTGTTTGGAAGGAGTTTATTATTAAAAGGTTATTCTTGAATTATTATTAAAGTGTTTGAAAATAGTTTCTTCTTAAAGAGCTATTCTTGAATTATTAGTGATGGAGTTTTCGTAATGAAAAATTTTGCGAACTAACAAATGTATTACTTATCTAGCACATTTCGTACTCAGTTTTATACCAACACGTATTTTCTTTTTCCTATTTGGCTTTACCCTGTTTACCTTTTTGGTAAGCAGTTTTTGCAAGTGAATTTTTGGATGTGCATGGAGCATACTAAGAAGGGAATCTTCACCTAGAGTTAGGAAAAGGCAATTATTCCCTATATACAAAAGATTTAATAAAACATGATAATGAAAATAAAACTTTGGTTTTACTATACCTTAGTGGTCGTTTTTATCACGAATTCGATGGACTCAAGTGGTGAGTTTTCCATCTTTATTAGTAAAGTCTAGGATTCAATTCCTACCCCAACTTTTGTTGTTTTATCAATACATCATGCAGCCAGATTTTTTTTTGGTTTAAAATACTTTGGATTTATAAGTTAGTATTATAAGGCTCATAATTTCATTTGAGCTTTCTCCTTACCTTAAAAAAAAAGTTCCATTGGGGCTAGAATTAATTATATGTACCCAAAATATTTTATAAAAGCCTCCTTAAAACCTTTTTAATCTATACTAATATATTAAAAGGCGTTCCTAAACAAGGAGCGGTGTCACGTGGCGCTCTCCCTTAAGGTGTTCTTATTCATGTAATCCACGACAATAAAAAAATTAGAAAATGCATTGTAGAAGATTTGATCCCATGACTTTAAGTTTATATACTAAAGTTTTGACCACTAAACCAACTCATATTTAGTGTTATCATTACAGCATAAAATATTTGTAAATGAAAAATATAATTACCCAGGACCTTGCCCGGATCTAAAAACTAGTTGATAACTAAAAGCCTAACTAAAACCTTTTTATAAGTATAAATATTAATTAATGAAAAATGTGAAGTATTACAATATCATTAAATTTATGGTCAATTATATAATGTAAGGATTCCATGTAGTCTATTGAGAACCAAACTTCATCTTTTAATTATCTAAAACTCTAATTATCTAATATTTAATTCTACTTTTACAAGTATACACCTATCGATTCGGAAAAGTTCTTTGTGCTCTTTATAAACTCAAACAAGCACTGTAGTTTTATTTGTGTTTTTCTCCTTTTTTTCGTAACATAGTCTCTTCATTCGGAAACATTATAGCTTCCCCCTTCCCTTATATAATAGAGATGTGTTGTACTTTAACTCTTGAATGATATTTTACATAAACCTTTTTACCTTGATAATTAATCGCTATTATATAATAGAAAAAGATAGGTCCAAATATATATGAAAGTTTCATTATATATAGGAAACACTATAAAAAAGTAAATAGTTTTTTTCCTTGTCTAACTTCTAAATTTAGATTTCACTACAAATACACCTCTATTTTATATCATGACCCGCCATTAATTGTGAATGGTTCTTGAGAATAATGATTTGTAAGTAAATTTTTGTAAATGTTTTTGTATGTATTGACGTTCTAGGTTATTAGTTTTAGTTTTTATGTTAATTTTAAGTTTTATTAAAGTTTCCTGATTATTTGAGTGATTTGCGTGATTTTTATAACGTGATTCTTCTCAATTGTGTGAGTGATTTGTAAAGTTTCTTCTTTTTAAGTGATTTGTGAGTGAGTGTTGTAAATTAATTTTCGATAGTTTTCTTTAAGTGCTGATGTTGATTTTTACATTCCTTTTGTAATTTAAGAAAGGGAAGGGGGCAAAATAGGCATTTCAAAAGAGGACACCATTGCTTCCCCCTTCCCTTATACAATACTAGCATTTTTTGCACTCGATGCGTGCTTGAATTTATTTCAAGACAGAAACTCTATTTTTTTCGACGTATGTAAAAGTCAGAATTTGAACATTAGACATAAAAGTATAATTGTTTTTAGTTACAAAATTTAATTGGTTTAGTCTTTGTCACTTAAGTCTCTCACCAGTCTTTGTTTTTAGTTTTCAAAGTTAAATTCTATGAACAAAATATAAATTTTATTGAATTTATCTATGATTTCTAATATTATAATTTTTTAGTTGATTTTTGAATTAAGTACATACTTCATATATTGTGAAGAAAGTGGACACTTGGATTTCAAGTCAATTTTTCTGAGTATATATGACGTTGTAGTTTATTGGTTGTAGTTTGTAAGTAATTTTTTGATTTTTGTAAAGTTTACTCATTTGAGTGATTTGTACAATGTAAATTATGCAATTCTATGATTTTAGTTGACTTGTGAGTGATTGTTATAATTTTATTTCCAGTATTTTTATTTGAATCTCCCTTTGGTTTGTAAGTGAATTTGTAATTTATAAACGAAAAGGGGTAAAATAGTGGCTTCATTCGAGGACACCATATCTCCCCATTCCGTTATATAATAGAGATAATAGATATGAGGATTTTTTAGAACAATGATTTGTAAGTGAATTTTGTGAATGTTTTTGTATGTATTAACGTCGTAGTATATTAGTTTTAGTTTGTAAGTTAATTTTTAGTTTTTGTAAAGTTTCCCGATCATTTGAGTGATTTTCGTGATTTTTTGTGATTTTCTCAATTCTATGAGTGATTTGTAAAGTTTCCTGATATAAGTGATTTCTAAGTGATGTTAAAATTTAATTTTCGGTGCTTTTGTTAGAACCCCCATTTTAATATTGACATTCCTTTTGTAATTTAGAAAAGGAAGGAGGTAAAATAGGCATTAATAAGAGGACACCCACTAGTAGAATAAATGTTATTTGCTGCGGTAATATTGATGCGGCTTTACCTATACGCAGCAATATAACACGCAAAAAGAAAAGAAAAAATAGAAATTGACAATATTGCTGCGGTTCCCGCCCAAAACCGCAGCAATATTGTCTAACGAACACTTTTTAAAAATAATGTGGGGCCCTTAACAGCAAATATTGCTGCGGTTTCCACGTAGGACCGCAGCAATATATTAAAAAAATAATTTTTTAATATATTGTTGCGGTCCTACGTGGAAACCGCAACAATATATCTAAAAAAAAATGAAACCGTAAAAATCTTTAAGTGGGGCGCCTTTCCCCTCTCACATCTCCCTCTCTCTCATGTAAACCCTAAATATAAATTAACTGGGCGCCTCTCTCCTCTCAAATCTCCCCCTCTCAAAGCTCCCAACCCCTTTCTCTCTTCCCTCCCTCACATCTCACTCCCGGAATTTCCCCCTCTCTCTCTCTCTCTCTCTCTTGTAGAATTCCGATCGTCATCCTCACATCCTCTTCCTTTTCGTTTGTTTGTCATCGGCCGTTGAAACTTAAAGCCCTAAATCCTTCTGTTGCTTGTTTGTCGAAATCAGACCGGTCGCATCTCGTTCGTGAGTCGTTCTGTTGCTCATTTGCGTTTTGTCATCTCTCCTCTCTACTCTTCGTCGGCGGTTCTGTCATCGTCACGCGATTTCGTCTGGTTTTTTTCAGATCGAAGATTTTTTCTTCGTAATCATCACGCGATTTCGTCTGGTTTTCTTCGTCGGCGGTCTCGTTCGTGAGTCGTTCGAAGATATCTTTATAATTTCAGATCGAAGATTATTTTTAGATCGAAGAGTCAGTTCAATTCTCGAAGATCGAAGATTTTCATTCTGATTTTTTCAGATTTAATTTGTGTATTTTGTCGTTTTCCTTATTATTTCAGATCTAGTTTTTTTTATTATTATTATTTTAGATAGATTATTTTCGTTTGTTGATTATTTTCGTTTGGTGATTATTTCAGATTAGATTTTCATTTCGATTTGTGTATCACAAGCTTTAGTGGGGGAGTCGCAATTTTTGTAATTGTTTTTATAATATTTTAGTAATTATTTGTGTATCAGAATACTACTTTTGAGTTGTATGGTTTTGGTTTTTTATAATTGCCTTAAATATTTTGTTGTTTTTTTTAGTTACTATAATTTTGGTTTTTTATATTCTGCCTTAAATATATTGTAATAATATATTTCAATTTGAATGTTTTATGTCTTTGAATTTTGTATAATAATTTTTTGTTATTAGTTTCAATAAGTGTTGTTTTATTTGCTTTTAACCTTTTTGTCATTCAAATTTGATGGCAAAATGCAAAAAATAAAAAAAAATAAAAAAAAAATTTACCTGTACAGACCCTATTGCTGCGGTTTTACTAAAAAAACCGCTGCAATATGCTTTCTAAATCTGATATAAAATAAGTATATTGCTGCGGTTTGGCCTAAAAAATCGCACCAATATTGGTATATATTGCTGCGGTTTAAAACCGCAGCAATATTATTAATACCTATTGTTGCGCCCTTAATTGTTGCGCGTCCCAAACCGCAGCAATAGGGCACTTTTTAACCACAGCAAGTTGCATTTATTCTACTAGTGACCATTGCTCCCCTCTTCCCTTATGTGATAGAGATAGATTTAATCATCCATGCTCCAAAATTGTTATAACCTACTAATGAAAAGATTTCGAACAAATGCTTTCTGAATTTTCAGTCTGCTGGTTTATGTCGAACATACCCTTAAGGGTGCGTTCTCCTCAACTTAAAAAAATTAAGTTTTAGTTCCAATAAGTTCAGATAAGTTGCAATAAGGTCCAATAAGGGAAATAAGTTCCAATCAGGTCTAATAAGGTCCAATAAGTTTCAATTAGGTGCAATAAGTTCCAATCAGGTGCAATAAGTTCCAATAAGGTCTAATAAGGTCTAATAAGTTCCAATAAGGTATGATAAGGTTCAAATAGTCAATGTTTAATAAACATTTGCATTATTGTCCATTATGTTGTTATTAGAATTTTAATTAAAGTACCACAATGATTATATAGTATTATACTTGTATTAGTGTCTATTATTTTATTAAATATTTGTATTATTGTCTATTATTTTATTATTCATATTACTATTAGCTGATTATGATATTATTAGAATTTTTTTATTAAAGTACCACAATGTATAGTATTATACTTGTATTATTGTCTATTATTTGATTATTCATATTACTATTAGGTGATTATATTATTATTAAATAATATTATAATCATGTCAAATAATTAAGGTTAACAATAAAATCATTATAATTACAATAATTTTGCAATCCGTATTTAAATAACTAGAGATAACATATTTTCGTTACTAATCACAATGAAAGATATAAATGTAGAGTGAGAGATAAGCAGTTAATGCATTCTACTACCTTCACATAAATGAAAATGGGGTGAGAATTTTTCATATGATCCAATTTTAACTTGTTAGCAATAAATGTTAATCAACTTTTGATTTTGCACTAGTGCTTTATAAAATCAAAACAAGAGTATTAAATATATTAGTGGTCAAAGTTATGTATAGGCAAATATATAAATAGTAATTTTTTTTGTTAAATTAATTATCATAAGAGATAATTAATAATTATTATTTTCTTAAAGGACGAATTTTAATAATTATTACTTCATAAGAAATTTTGAGGGGTAGTATTTACGTTAGGGGTAATATTTATGTTATTAATGGTCAATTATTTTTGTCTAATAAGTTCAAATAAGTTTCAATCAGGTGCAATAAGGTCTAATAAGTTTCAATCAGGTCCAATAAGGTCTAATAAGTTTTAATCAGGGCCAATAAGGTCTAATAAGTTTCAATAAGATTAATAAGTTCCAATAAGGTCCAATAAGTTCCAATCAGGTTTAATCAGGTCCAATAAGTTGAATCAGGTCCAATTAGGTTAAATAAGTTCCAATTAGTTCAGTTCAGGTTCAATAAGTTCAGTTCAGATAAAGTCCAATAAGTTCAGGACCAATTAGTTGAAGAGAACGCACTCTAAATATGTCAATTCATTATCCTTAGGGGGTAAGTTCGAGAAATTTGATATGTTTGGATTGTTTCCATGCTTTTTTTATTTGCATTCTCTTGCTATGGGAATTGAAATATTTGCTTTTGAGCAGAAACAACCAAAGAGTTTGTGTCAAAGCTTGACTCAAAGCTTGGCGAGAAGGTCCTAGATGTGGGTTGTGGCATATGAGGAGGTGACTTTTACAATTCAGAGAATTTTGATGTTAAGGTTGTTGGGATTGATCTCTCCATCGATATGATTTCTTTTTCTCTTGAGTGTTTGTAGACACTAAAAATTTATTAGTGTTTTACATTAAAATAAATTGATTATTATTGAGATAAAATAAATATGATTAGCCCAATTTAATTAATTTAGCCCACTCAAATATAATATATAAATTAAACAAATATAATTTGGGTTCTAAAATATTTGGGCTAGCCCATATTACTAGTCCGAATAAGGTGGTCAAATCCCATAAATTACCAAGTCCATGAAGGGATCTCCATTCCCTATAAATAGACCTCACATCTCTCAGTTGAGAGGACGGAAAAATCATTATTCTCAAGAGCTCATAAAATTCTCTTAGAATTCTCTCTGCAATTAGTCAACAAGCACATCAAAATTGTGCCGACTATTAAGATACCCTCAAACATATTCGACTGAGATTCAAGTTTTGTCAGCCCTGATTCGAATATACCCAAACAAAACTCAAACTCAGGTTGACGTCGACAAAACGTCATCCCACACTCAAACTCAGTTGACGTTGACAACAGGTCAGTCTACATTCAACTCCACGTCGACACCAACACGTGTCACTCTCAAGCTACGAAACAGAATCAGAGGACTTAGTTTATTTTTCATTATAAACTGTTTACAGAGATTGTACTCAATACATTTATTGAAATATAATTTCTTTGTTACTTTGTTTCTTCTTTATTTATTTCGACTCGAAATTTTGTGTATACAGATTTTGGCATGCCCGGTGGGACTATCTCTGCCTCTCATCTCTGTTTCGTCATCAACAACAAATCTGGGAAATGGCCTCAAGCAAGAACATCTCTCAATCTTCTGAAAACTCTGCTGACACCCACGAAATTTGTAACGTTGGGTGATTATATGGATGATATGACTCTTGGTTTTCGCACCAGAGGAATGAAGAAGGCTGTTATTGCTGCCGCCGCTGCAAAGCTCCGAACTGCAAACGTTCCTACTAGGCCAAGAAAGCTCTCTAAGCCTACTGCTACTGAATCATCTGTCGTGCATGGCTCATACAAGGAGCGTGAAACCCCTGTGTTTGGCTCAATCGCTTTGGCTGAACGTGAGCCATCATTGATTGCTTCTCAAATATGGAAGCAACTCTCATCTGATAAGTCAGACAGCTGACTGTCCACACTAGCCCTCTCTTTGACCCACTCAATGTGGGGAGTGACGATGAGACAAGTGATGACATTGTTGACTCATCACCTCTAAAGATTATCACTTAGAGGAACCCTTCTCTTCTCTCAGTCAACACTGCTGCTGTTATGGTGACTTCGGCTAAGACAGTTGAGGAACAACTTGCTGAAATGAATAGCCTACTCCAAAAATTAATGAAAGATGGAGAAGAAAAAGATGCTCAAATCCGACTCCAAAATGAGCAAATCGCTGCCCTCAACAAGAAACTTGAGGGAGACGACGCAGCATCAAGACTGGATGGGGGTGAAAGCGAAGGCGATAGTGGTGAAGACGATCGCCGCCCACCCACAGCTCGACAACTTGAGTTATTAGTAGCTCACGCTATCAAAAATCAACTCGGGGAAAGTTCTCAAGGCAGTCATCGGTATGTAAAGCCTTATACCAAAAGAATTGACAAGCTGCAATGCCACTTGGCTATCAGCCCCCAAGTTCCAGCATTTCGATGGGAAAGGAAATCCTAAGCAACACATTGCTCACTTTGTGGAAACATGCAATAATGCTGGTACCACAGATGATTTCCTGGTCAAACAATTCGTTCGTTCTCTTAAAGGCATGGCCTTTGACTGGTACACTGATTTACCCTCACAATCCATCGACAGTTGGGATCAAATGGAGGAGGAATTCCTGAACAGGTTCTATAGCACTCGACGTATTGTCAGTATGACTGAACTAACTAAGACTCACCAGTGGAAGGATGAGCCAGTCATCGATTACATCAATCGTTGGCGCGCATTGAGTCTAGAGTGTAAAGATCGCCTGACTGAAGTCTCTGCTGTTGAGATGTGCATTCAAGGGATGGATTGGGACTTGCTTTATATTTTGCAAGGTATAAAGCCTAGGACTTTTCAGGAGTTGGCTACGCGAGCTCATGACATGGAGCTTACCATTGCCAACAATAGAGGCAAAAGCAACACTTCTTCAGAGTACAAGAAAGAGAAGAAGGATTTTAAGAAAACTGACAAGACTGCCAAAAGTTCGACTAAGGAGTCAATGTCGATCACGACTCCTCCTCGCCTGTCAAGATCTCTAGCAAGGCTGGTACTGAAAACAATAAGGGTTCACCTTCCAAAGAACCTAGGAAAAATAGGCCAACCTTGAAAGAACTCCAAGCAAAGAAATATCCATTTCCAGACTCTGATTTATCAGGGATGTTAGATGATTTGCTTGAAAACAAAGTCATTGAATTGCCCGAAGCTAAGCGTCCTGCGAGGTCGGTAGGACTTCTGATCCTAACTATGTCGTACACAGGCTGATTAGTCATCCTATAGAAAAGTGTATAACACTCAAGGAGAGAATCATGCAACTTGCAAAGGATGGGAAGATTGTATGGATTTTGATGAAGTTGTCGAAGCTAATCAGCCTCTGCAATGTTAGATTCTTATTGGGAGGCTCAAACTTGCAGTTTGGGAGTATGGAGCCAGTAATTGTACATGTGTTGCGACCAGTTCTTCAAGTTTGAGAGGTGCCATTTATTGAGCACAGTAGCCCAACTAGCAACCAACAAGAAGAGGATGACGAAGGGTGGACGTTAGTCACTAGAAGGAGGCCTAGACGACAGTCGAAGCCTCAACCAAAGGTTGCTTGTCGTAAGAAGAAGCACCAAAAAAGGAAAAGCTCAAGACGCTCGAAAGAAAAGAAAAAGTCAAAAAAGCATACTAAACAACAAGTATTGCCAATTGACTTACTTGAACAAGACCCACTTACTCCTGTAATCTTGGAAGAATTCTTTCCTGAAGATTACTTTACCACGGTTACTGTTAATGCTACCTCATTCGTTGAGATAATAAAGAAAAAGAAGAAGTGGGGGATCAAGAGAATGTTAAAGAAAATGAAGTCTCTGTTAAAGTGACTGTTCAACATTCAGGGTCAGAGATAGATCCAAAGATATTATCTATCTTAGAAGCTCTTCCTACACGCATGGGATGGAGGCAGATCTTTCATTTGCTTCGAGAAATGTGTCGACAGGTGGCTCTTGCACTTCAGCATCCAGAACTATACCTTGACAAAGTGAAAGATGCCGGAGAGCCAATAGAAAGTTCGACTAAATTCACGTCATGTAATTTTGCCTTGGCCTTCACTGATGAAGACTTATTGTTCGGTTCAAAACCTCACAACCGACCCTTGTTCGTTGCTGGTTATATTTTTGGCCAGAGAGTGAATCGTATCTTAGTGGATGGAGGTTCAGCTGTCAACATCATGCCAAAGTCCACCATGATTGATTTGGGGATCACTATGGAAGATCTTTCTGATAGTCGTCTAATGATCCAGGGGTTCAATTTGAACAGTCAGCGTGCCATAGGCATAATACGTCTTAACCTTGTGATGGGAGAAATAACATCATCTACTCTCTTCCATGTCATAGATACAAAAACGTCATATAAAATGTTGCTTGGATGAACATGGTTACACGAAAATGGGGTAGTCGCATCAACCCTTCATCAATGTCTCAAATTTTATTGAGGAGGAGAGAAGAAAATAAATGGAGATGTAAAACCCTTTAGCATGACAGATTCGTACTTCGCCGATGCTAAGTTTTTTGAAGATGAAGAACCCTCGAGTGAAATGTTGCCATCTAAAATTCCTTAAAACAATGAAGAATTCAGTAACTACTCCAGTTTTGCAATATATTGCTAAATCATGTCGTAAGGAAGGGGAATCACCTTTTGCAGGGCATCAGGTCATGAAAGTAGAGCCAAAGGAAGAAAAAGGAGTAGATGAGACTACTCTTCAATGTGTAAAGCAAGAAGTGGTTGTTCCTTTGCCTAGAGCCAACCACAATCAAATTGCTAAGCCTCCAACATTGGAATCTGTTGATCAATCTAGGAGAAAATGGCTTAACAAGGGTAAATTTGACCCAAACGCTTATAACTCTTGGCGAACTCTGGTTATGACTTCGAAAATCCAGCGTCCATGGGAAATGTTATTGAGGTTGAGCCTCATGGAATCAATGACACACAAAAGAAATTACAAGAATATGGCGTTGAGGTACGTCCGACTAAAGTTGGTTTGGATTTGAAGCTCCAACACCCATCAAAATTTCCGCACGGCGTAGAGGGACAACCTCTTCTTCACAATATATTATTGTGGAGGAAGTCGAAGAAAATGAGGGTGAAGAAGGTGCGACCCAGCAAAAAATATCGGTCTTTGATCGAATACAGTCGCCTGTCATAAAGAACCATACATCGGTTTTTGACAGACTTGGTGGAAATGAGCTAAATGAAGGTGTGAAACCAAAAACACGAACACCCTTGCAAAATTCTCGATTCTCTAAGAAGAAAGCATTTGTCTTTAAACGTCTTGGCGCATCGACCTCAATTGATAAACAACCAAGACGGTCGATACTAAGTCGCATCACAAGAAGCAAAGATGAAGTCAAAGGCGAGGACGCACCTCAAAGTGTTATTCCATCTCGCATGAGGCGTACACAGGTGGGGGGCAAGCCACCGTTGATGAGTTAAAAGAGTTAAACCTTGGAACTCAAGAAGAGCCACGCCCTGTCTACGTCAGCGCTTCTCTTACCCAACAGTAAGAACAAAAATATTCCATGTTACTCTCTGACTATAAAGACGTATTTGCATGGAGCTATAAGGAGATGCCGGGACTCGACCCGAAAGTCGTTGTCCATCGTTTAGCCATCAAAAAGGGTGTCAGTCCAAAGAAGCAATCTCAAAGACGTTTCAGGCCAGAACTAATTCCTGAAATTGAGGCAGAAGTAAACAAGCTCATTGATGCAGGATTTATTCGTGAAGTCACACCCTACTTGGATAGCAAATATTGTGCCAGTACGAAAGAAAAATGGACTGTTACGAGTTTGTGTGGACTTCCGCGATTTAAATGAGGCGTGTCCAAAGGATGATTTCCCACTCCCCATAACGGAAATCATGATTGATGCTACTACTGGTCATGAGGCTTTGTCATTTATGGATTGTACAGCTGGATACAATCAATTCCACATGGCTCCTGAAGATCAAGAAGCAACTGCATTTCGCACCCCTAAAGGGATATTCTGTTACAAAGTTATGCCTTTCGGCTTGAAAAATGCTGGAGCTACGTATCAGCATGCAATGCAGAAAATTTTCGAAGATATGATGCATCAAATTGTGGAATGCTACGTAGACTTGGTGGTAAAGTCTAAGAAGAAGGAGAATCATTTACATGACCTTCGTCAAGTCTTCGAAAGATTGCGAAAATGAAAATTAAAGATGAACCCTCTCAAGTGCGCTTTCGGCGTCACCTCAGGAAAGTTTCTAGGCTTCATTGTTAGGCACGGGGGAATTGAAATTGACCAAGCAAAGATTAAGGCCATCCAAGAGATGCCTGAACCTAAGAACCTTAAGGAGTTGCGTGGCCTCCAAGGGCGTCTCGCTTACATTCGAAGGTTTATTTCCAATTTGGCAGGCAGATGTCATCCTTTTAGTCATCTCATGAAAAAGGATGCCCCATTCAAATGGGATGACTCATGTAAAAAGGCCTTCGAAAGTATCAAGAAGTATTTGTCTTCTCCCCCCGTCTTGGGGGAACCAATAAAAGGGAAACCACTCATCCTTTATATCGCAGCGCAGGAGCGATCCCTGGGCGCAATGTGTGCTCAAGAGCAAGAAGATCGTAAAGAGACAGCTCTTTATTATTTAAGCCAAACTTTGGTGGGTGCTGAATTGAAATACTCCCCCATTGAAAAAATTTGCCTTGCTTTGATTTTTGCAATCTAAAAATTAAGACATTACATGCAAGCACATACAGTTCATGTCATCTCAAGGTCTGACCCAATAAAATACATTCTCTCAAGGTCCGTGTTGTCTGGCAGACTTGCAAAGTGGGCTATGCTTTTGAAACAATATGACATTGTGTATGTTCCGCAAAAGGCTGTCAAGGGGCAAGCGATAGCAGATTTTTTCGCGGACCACCCAGTCCCTGCAGAATGGGAGATATCAGATGATTTGCCAAGTGAAGACGTGTTTTTTATTGAAATATTCCCACCTTGGAAAATGTACTTTGACGGCGCCGCTCGTCATGACGGTGCGGGAGCTGGAGTTGTCTTCATTTCTCCAGAAAAGTGTATACTGCCATACTCTTTTATGCTAACTCAATTATGCTCCAATAATATGGCTGAGTACCAAGCACTCATAATAGGCCTCCAAATGGCAATCGAAATGGGACTTCGAGATTTAGACATTCACGGGGACTCCCAATTGGTCCTAAAACAACTGTCAGGTGAATATGAAGTCAAAAAGAATGATCTAATCCCTTATCAAAGTCAAGCATCACAATTGCTTGACAAACTCGATACCGTCAAGTTAGAACATGTTCCAAGGAGTGCCAACAAGATGGCTGACGTGCTAGCTGGGCTTGCAGCCACTTTGGCACTGGGGGCAAAAGAAAGAATGTATGTACCCGTTTGCAAACAATGGGTTGTTACTCCTGATGACGATGGTGTTGACGAATATGCTGAAGAAGTCGACATAATCTCTGTCTATCAAATCGACAAAGAAGATTAGCGTCAACCAACACTAGGGGAAAAAACAGAAAGGGCTGCGCAGGAAGGGCTGCGCTTTTCGTAAAAGCGCAGCCCTACTAAGTGAAGGGCTGCGCTTTTTTAAAAAGTGCAGCCCTTCTGCTATGTAGGGCTGCGCTTTTTGAAAAAGCGCAGCCCTTCTGCTTAGTAGGGCTGCGCTTTTTTAAAATAGCGCAGCCCTTCCTGAAAAAATTTGAAATTTCGGAATCGCGGGCATTGAAATATTGAGCGGGGATTCGTCAAATATATTATCCCTCATTCTCTCTCCTCTCTCACGTCCCTCATTATTTCTTTCCTCCTTCCTCTCATCCTCTCTTCTCTCTCATCCATCCTTCTCTCTCAAAAACTCCCATAAACATTTGCGACAAAAACCTTGAAATGATTTGCACTAAACATGGCGACGGAGTCCAATTGCCTATTGTGATACCTTTTCGGAAGCGGAACGGGCCAACATTAAATTATGTATTAGGGTTTTGTTTTATGTATTTAAACATTATTAGGTTAATGTTTGGAGGTAGTTCTTGTATTTTCAGATCTATAATGTTCTTGTATACTTCTCTTTGTTTATATATTTTGATTAATGTTCTTGTATACTTCTCTTTGTTTTGATTAATGTTCTTGTATACTTCTCTTTGTTTTTTTGATTAATGTTCTTGTATACTTCTCTTTGTTTATTTTGATAAATGTTCTTGTATACTTCTCTTTGTATATAATTTCTTGTTTTTTCATCTTTGTTTTGATTAATGTTCTTGTATACTTCTTGTATACTTCTCTTTGTATATTAGTTTTTGTTCCTCTTTTTCATTTTCGTTTCATTCTTTATTGTTTGGGTTTAGTATTTTCGTTTCGTTTCTCTTCTCTTCTGTTTAATTTCAGAAAATGTGAGATTATGAGTAAAAAAATGTCAAAAAAAAAAATTTTTTTTTATTTTTTTTTTTGGTAGGAAGGGTTGTCTGCGCTTTTTCCTAACTAGCGCAGCCCTTCTAGCTCAGAAGGGCTGCGCTTTTTCCTAACTAGCGCAGCTCTTCTAGCTTAAGGGCTGCGCTTTTCTAGCGCAGCCCTACTTAAAAAGTAAAGGGCTGCTACTGAAAGGGCTGCTGTCAAAAAGTGCAACCCTACATGCCTTTTTTAGCGCAGCCCTTCTTCATTTTTCCACTAGTGCAATTATTGACTATTTGGAACATGAAAAATTGCCAAGTGATCCAAAACATAAGACAGAGATTCGTCGTCGAGCCTCACAGTTTATATATTATAAGGGGACTCTCTATCGACGATCCTTTCATGGTCTTTGGTTAAGATGTCTTGGAGATGAAGAAGCAAAACAAACCATGGAGGAAGCTCACTCTGGAGTCTGTGGCGCTCATCAGTCAGGTCCAAGACTACATGACCGTATTAAAAGAATGGGTTACTATTGGCCAACCATGGTACAAGATAGCATGGACTATGCAAAGAAATGTGAAGCTTACCAATTTCACGCTAACTTCATTCATCAACCTCCAGAGCCATTGCACCCCACAGTCGCATCCTTGCCATTTGAAGCATGGGGACTCGATGTAGTCGGCCCAATTACACCAAAGTCATCTGCTGGACAAGCATATATTTTGGCAGCGACTGATTATTTTTCTAAGTGGGCAGAAGCCATCCCCCTACGTGAAGTGAAAAAAGAAAATGTTGTTGACTTCATTCGTACTCACATCATCTACAGATATGGTGTACCCCAACGAATTGTCACGGACAATGGAACACCATTTTACAATATGTTGATGAAAAACTTATATGAGAAGTTTAAATTCACACAACATAGATCATCAATGTACAATGCACCTGCGAATGGTTTAGCTGAAGCGTTCAACAAGACACTTTGTAGATTATTGAGCAAAGTGGTCGCCAAGTCCAAACGTGATTGGCATGAAAGAATAGGGGAAGCTTTATGGGCATACAGAACGACATATAAATCAGCAACACAATCAACCCCATACTCGTTGGTGTATGGCGTTGAGGCAGTTCTCCCCTTGGAACTTTAAATTCCATCATTGCGAATTGCCATACAAGAAGGCTTGACCTCTGATGAAAATGATAAACTACGACTTGCTGAGTTGGAGGCGCTTGACGAAAAAAGACTCCAAGCACAACAAAAATCTGAGTGCTACCAAGCTCGCCTGTCACGCGCTTTCAATAAGAAAGTTCGACCCCGCTCCTTTCAAGTTGGAGACATGGTCCTAGCAATTAAGAGACGCATCATTATTTCTCGCAAGACGGGAAGTAAATTCAGTTCTAAATGGGATGGTCCATACGTTGTCAAAGAGGTGTACACTAATGGGGTCTATAAAATTGTTCACAACAAGAATGTCAGCCTTTAGCGTCCGCAAAAATCGGACGCTAAAAACACGGAATCGGACGCTAAAAACACGGAATCGGACGCTAAATATATTAGCGTCCGTCGGTAGACGCTAAACGGCGGATGCAAAACACTTGGTCGCTAATTCTCCAAATAGCGTCCGCAAAGCGGACGCTAAATATTTAGCGTCCGATATTTCGGATTTAGCGACCGCATCCCTGGGAGTCGCTAATTAGCGACTGCCCGAGACAGACGCTAATTAGCGACCGCCTAGGCAGTTGCTAATTAGAGACCGTCATAATCAGTCGCTAACTAGCGACCACGTAGGCGGTCGCTAATGGCTTTGGCAGTCGCTAATTAGCGACCGTTTCCACAGGAAGCTTTTTCTTTTACTTTTTTTTTTTAGGAGAGCTTTTTCTTTTACTTAATTGATATTAAATGTAATAAGATATGAAATAATGCAAATACCATCTTTTATTAAGGCAAACAAATTAATCAATTCAATTATTATTGATAATAAATGTAGATACAAGTGAAATAATAATTATAGAACTAAAATCTAGTATACTTATAACCAAATCTAATACAAATCTCATATAATTACATGTACACTAATTTGAACTCCACAACAAAAATCTGGAACAAAACTAAATATTTTGAGTCACCAAGGACTTTAGAAATGCAGGGCATCAGCCTCTTCTCTTACAAACTTTTTGTCATCTTCTGTCAAGGCATCAACTTGTAGTATACACAGTACAACCTCAGATGAATGAGCCATATGACACCAGCACGCCTGAACATAAAATTTGTACATCAATGAGAACAGATGCGCTCTCCGTACAAAATAGAGAGCAACAAGACAAAAACTACAAAACTAAGAGAAACTCAAATGTGACACATCATAGACTAAAACAAACATTAGTGTCCCTCGTATAGCAATAATGTACTTTGCTATCTGCTGGAGAGTAGAGTAGCTATGAAATTAATCAATATGCAGCTATTCACTGGGTCTTCCTAGATGAGAAATGTTAAGACATTTCATCACCACATACATCTAGATCAAAGAAAACTTCAGCTCTTACTTATCATGTGCTTCAAAAGAGATCGTTTCCATAAGCTCAAAGAACATTGCTTACTTTTATGACAAAGCAAAAGTTTTAGCTTTAAACCAAAAACAAAATTACAAGAACAAAATTAAAGAAGTACCATAGTTACTGCAGAACGTAAGGTGAATCTCTTGTACACGCGTGAAAGGTGTGAGCCTTAACCCAGCAGCAACTGCATTGTGAAACTCAGGCCAAGATCGAAGCTCATGCAAATTTCGTATGTTTGGGTCTAAATTGACCTACCGAAGAACACACAGTTATAAAATTTAAAAACACATTTTCATTTTCGAAAAACAGCATGTGCACAAACTCTAGGGTAAATTGAAGCAAGACCCTGGCAGGAAAGCATATACAGACTACTATATAAGTATAATAGTTCAGCAAAGTTAGGCCAAACAAAATAAGTTAATAACGTATTAAGGTAACATAGAAAAGAGTATAATAAGTAAGATGTTCAATCATCATTAGATCAGATTCATAACTTCTCAAGTACACAACTAAGCAGAATTTTGATATTGACACGAAAAACCGGGGCCCTCACTAAGAAAGCACATATAGCTACTTCATATGAAGTTCCTAAGTTTTTGAAACAGTGACTTGGTAGTTAGAAAATTACCTTGTAACTAATAAGCAACAGCCCAAAAGAGACATGAAAAGTAACTTCAAGATAGCATAAATGAGATAATGACACATCTGTTGACACTCAACAAGCAAAGATAACAGCTAATCAACATTTTCTTAGGAAAATTCATACAACATAAACATCTAAAAGGTGATGTACTATTTAGCATACTATCCCCATGTTCTTCAAAAATATTAATAGAAACAAAGCTTGAGTTTGGCGATAAAAAAATATCAAATTAAATACATGTCACAGCGTACAGTGGCATTCTGCTGAGCAGGCAACCTTCCAGCCAAAACAAGCTTTGGTACGGATGACTGCCTGCGAAAGAATTCAGTGTCATAAACAAGAACTATCTACTTAAAAGGGGAGGCACCACACCACCACCCCCCTCCCCACCAAAAAAGAAGAAAGAACAAACAGAAACCATTTTCAAAAGCACATGATGGAATTACAAGCTTAGTGTATCTTCACCATAGATAAATAGATATGAATATCACAAATAACAGCAAGACAACAAAATTTGAGGAATCGAAAGTACCTCTGTTAAAAGGGTGCACGAGGTTGCCAAAGTAAATGCTCCACGCCCAAGCGGAAGAGCAGTTGTCCTATGAGCAAGCTACCATAGCTGAGCCTTTTACAGAGATATAAAATAAAATCAATCTTGTTTGACCAGACAGTAACCATATTTTCAATTTAGGTAACAAGGTAATGAGCAGAACAGAAGCCATAAAATTAAACATCAGCAGATATGTATCAGACATTCAGCTTGCCAAGCCAATATTTTCAAAGTTGTAAAGAACTGTTACATGTCAGCCAATACAAAGCGGATACAACAGGTATGGTTGAAAATTAAATCATCACCCTTTACATGACACTGGGAGGAAGTATAGCTTCATAATGCCTATTATTATGGCACTAACGATCATAAGCACAACATATGGTCCACGTAGAGGCAAGGAGCTGATAAGCTTTTCATCTATATTCCCAAAAAAGGACCTGAGGATGGAGCATAGCTCTTCAATTTCAAGGATCTCAAGATGACTAGTGTTGACCTGCCTGATCCTAGCTTTTTTTCTTTTTGGATAAGAAAACAAATTACATTCGACAGCAACATCAACGATACAATGTGAGGGGACTGAAAGTCCACCATTAATCACGACAAAAGAAGGAAGAATTTCAATCTCATAATACATCACAAACAGACATGTTAAGTTTAGTGTAGGTTATTTGAACTTGCAATGCAATAAGTATCAATCTCTTCATAAAATCCATGAAAAGTGCAAGTTTCAACAAGAAACCATCGACTGAATTATACGAACTAAAGTAGCATAATATAGATTTCAACAATACAAAATTCAACACCACAAAGCGGCAAGTGCAATTCTCTGAGCAGCAATATAGATTTCAACAACCAAAATATGTAATTAAAAGTTCAAATCTAAAGAGCTTAATTTCACACAAAAAGAAGTTATTTCCACTAGAATTTAGCAGTGACGATGATTATACTAGGGAGTAATATTAAAATCATCAGATCCAAAGGCATGACAGAGTTACCTGTGTCCATCTACGACAAAGCTCTTCAGTCGTAATTCCGAAGATCCCAAAGTTCAAGATAGATGGAATTGAGTAAACAAGGTCATCCCAAGTTGCTGCATTATCTCCAGTCCAATGTGCAGGACATGTCAAAAAAAACGAAAAACTGATTTCCAAAAAAGACGAAAATTCATGCCCACAAAAAACGAAAAATGATACCCAAAAACCAGATCTGGAAAAACATTCATAAAACAAGAAACAACTCAAAATCTCAGAAAAATCAATAGATGAAAACCGAAAAACCAAAGATAAAAAACCCAAATCGCGAAATTGAAAAATTGAATAACCAAATCGAAAATATAAACACACAAAATCAGAATCTCATAAAACCGAAAACTCAAAAAAATACAGAAAAATCGAAAAACAACAAAAATTAAAAAATCTTAGGGAATTCAGATCTAGGAAAAACCGAAAAACCGAAAAACCAAGAACAAGAAAACGCAAAATGAAATTAAAAAAAAAGAAAATCGAGAAAATAAACTACATAATCAACAATCAAAACTAAAAAAACAAATTTATTAGTTAAATCTGAGTATAAATACCTGATTTCGTGAGATCTACAAGAAAGAGAGAGCACCAAAATGTGAGATGAGAGTGAGGAAGAGAGAGAAACGTGAGATGAGAGTGAGGAATAGAGAAGCGTGGGTTAGGGTTGATAATTTGGTCGACTGGAGGTTTTTATTTATTTATTTATACTTCTTATTTAGCGTCCGTCCGACGGACGGTATTTTATCTAAACGGATGCTAATTAGCGTCAGTTTAAAAGAACGGACGCTCAATATCAGAAAGCGGACGCTAATTTGCATCTGTCTTTAGTCGGACGCTAATTTTGAATTTACCGTCCGCTTGTATCGTCGGACGCTAAATTCAGACGCTAAAGAGGCGGATTCTTGTTGTGGTTGACGCTGACGGATTACGGGTGGGGCCTATCAACGGCAAGTTTCTGAAGCGCTACTACTCATGAAAAGTAAGAGCATCGTTAACTCCTAAGCAAGAGGATAAACTGCATATGTTGAAAGAAACATACGTGCATTTGAACTACGTTGGCTTGATCTTGTAAAAGCAATTTCTTGATATTTTACAAGTACGTAGGCAGCTAGGGTAATATAAAAGTTACTCGAGTGCAGCCACACCGTGCAAAAAAAAAAAAATTGTAATACTCCTGGCCCGCAAGAGTATAAACTGTGAACGGCGAAACAAAAAAAAAATTGTAATACTCCTGGCCCGCAAGAGTATGAACTGTGAACAGCGAAACAAAAAAAAATTGTAATACTCCTGGCCCGCAAGAGTATAAACTGTGAACGGCGAAACAAAAAAAATTGTAATACTCCTGGCCCGCAAGAGTATGAACTGTGAACGGCGAAACAAAAAAAATTGTAATACTCCTGGCCCGCAAGAGTATAAACTGTGAACAACGAAACAAAAACAAAAACAAAAAAATTCTAACTCCCAAGCAAGAGTCTAAACTGCACACCAAAAAATTCTAACTCCCAAGCAAGAGTCTAAACTGCACATCAAAAAAATTCTAACTCCCAAGCAAGAATCTAAACTGCACACCAAAAAATTCTAACTCCCAAAGCAAGAGTCTAAACTGCACACCAAAAAATTCTAACTCCCAAGCAAGAGTCTAAATTGCACACCAAAAAAAAAAAAAAAAGTTTTAACTCCTAGCCCACAAGAATGCAAACAGTGAAGGACGAAATGAAAAACAATTCTTGGGTTAATGAACAATCATCAAACAAAGAATAAATCATGGGCTAGACAACATACCTCGAGGGTGAGACTGATCGTCTTCAAGGGACTGTCTGGAGGTGTTAGTGTCGCAGTGCTAAAGACATATGAATAACACCCTTGACAGGCTCACAGTGCTAAAGATATGTGGCATATCACGACGGAATCCCCGCCTTCGTCTTCCTCTTCAAGGGACTGTCTGGAGGTGTCAGTGTCGCAATCCTAAAGACATATGAATAACACCCCTGACAGACTCACAGTGCTAAAGACATGTGGGCCATCACGATAGAATCCCTGCCTTCGTCTTCGTCTTCAAGGGACTCTCTGGAGGTGTCAGTGTCGCAGTGCTAAAGACATATGAATAACACCCCTGATAGGCTCACAGTGCTAAAGACATGTGGCCCATCACGACGGAATCCCTGCCTTCGTCTTCGTCTTCAAGGGACTGTCTGGAGGTGTCAGTGTCGCAGTGCTAAAGACATATGAATAACACCCCTGACCGGCTCACAGTGCTAAAGACATGTGGCCCATCACGACGGAATCCTGTCTCTTCGTCTTCAAGGGACTGTCTGGAGGTGTCAGTGTCGCAGTGCTAAAGACATATGAATAACACCCCTGACAGGCTCATAGTGCTAAAGACATGTGGCCCATCACGACGGAATCCCTGCCTTCGTCTTTGTCTTCAAGTGAACCTGCCATACACACACAAAAACATACACGGGTACACATGCACAAAAAAAAATATACAGATGAAATATTATAGACAAAAAGGGTGTAACAAAATCATCACCTCACTAGTCTTGAGCTTCTGCAACGCTTCAAGAAGTTCAGTATCTCGCAAAATCTGATGTACTGCAAGTCAAACATAGTATGTCAAAAATCCAAACTGTTGAAAAAGAAAAACAAAATCACAAAAGCAATTCCTAATACACTAGTTTCACGAACACGTATGAGGATGTTCATGATCATGATGTCATAGGAACAAAATTATCCATCAAAACTGATGTGGATTAGAATAGTCATTATATAGAATTCTAGTTCTATTAGGATTCTATGTAAATTAGGAGTTTTATTTTAATTAAGTGTTTAAGTGATAAAGGAATCCTATTATACTTAGGAGTCTAATTCCTTATCAGAGTCTAATTAGGAGTCTTATGTTGCTAATTATCTATGATAGGGGTGTTGATATAGATAATATATAGGTTATTATTTATCTTGATCCTTAAGATAAAGATAGATAAGTTTATTAGTTGTTATCTTTAAGCTTTACTAGTTCTAGTAGGTTTAGGAAACTTGTACTATATATATGAGTTTTTCGGCCATAATAAAAATTAGACAGTTGTTTGAGAGAATCCACCTTGTTTCAGGAGAGAATCCACCTTGTTTCAGGAGTGAATCCAAAAATCCTAGTTGAACTGTGAGCCGAAAATACGTCTGAGTTCTTCATATCCAATTACTAATTAAATAAAAATACATAAAAATACAAACTTTCATAATCAAAAGCCACTAAACTACATCAAAGAGCCCTAATCTAGTAAATTCCGACTTGTAACGTGTGCATACGAACAGTTTTACCGAACTGGGAGCAGAATCGGATCAATACGTCGGGGTTTTGATCAGCAGCCACACCACTTGATGTGATTCTTAATGAAGAATTCACTTAGATTAGGGCTCTTTGATGTAGTTTAGTGGCTTTTGATTATGAAAGTTTGTATTTTTATGTATTTTTATTTAATTAGTAATTGGATATGAAGAACTCAGGCGTATTTTCGGCTCACATTTCAACTAGGGTTTTTGGATTCACTCCTGAAGCAAGGTGGATTCTCTCCTGAAACTTGAATTAACTCAAACAACTCTCTAATTTTTATTATGGCCAAAAAACTCATATATAGTACAAGTTTCCTAAACCTACTAGAACTAGTAAAGTTTAAAGATAACAACTAATAAACTTATCTATCTTTATCTTAAGGATCAAGATAAATAATAACCTATAATTATCTATATCACACGCCTATCATAGATAATTAGCAAAATAAGACTCCTAATTAGACTCTGATAAGGAATTAGACTCCTAAGTATAATAGGATTCCTTTATCACTTAAACACTTAATTAAAATAAAACTCCTAATTTACATAGAATCCTAATAGAACTAGAGTTCTATATAATGACTATTCTAATCCACATCAAAAACAAACGAATAACCATTCGTCATCTTCTAATAATTTCCGAAAGCCAAATAAACAAAAGGTTAACGCAAGAGAATACACATCAAGATTTTGATCTCCCGCCACATCATCATCTTATTTTTTGGTTTGATGCGTCAACTGAAATCCATCACTTCATCACACTACAGTACTACACCTACACCCATGATTAATCATCAACCAAATTCCTCGTTGACCCATCAGCCTAACTAATTCATCCCTGATGCTAAAATTCATCAAAACCAATATAAAACAAAAAAAAAATCAATTCTCTATAATTTTCTTATCTTCGCGAAAGAAGATGGCGGTAATGATTGACGGGCCGATGATAACAAAATTCATCAAAAATTCAGAAACATTCGAGAAATTCGCGAGTGCAAAATTTGAATTAATCGACGAAAAAAATAATAATAATAAAAAAATAATAATAACTCTGCAGAATCAATGGCGCTTGATCGAGAAGAATCACATGATGACGAATTTGAGGCCGTTGATTTGGAGAGTTATAAAGCAGAATTCATTAAGAAAAAAAAATAGAAAGAGAAAACAGGAGGTGCAACATGAGGATTACAAGCATATGAGTGCCGATACTTCGGTACAGCAAGAAGCAAGAAACAAATATGGGTGCAAAGCATAGTCTTATACGAACATTCAAAGTCTAAGATCTATTAGACAAGAAGGAAGATCAACCATCATCGTTAGTCTATCGTCATCAAGAAAGATAAAGCAAAGAAGCGTTAAACACTTACCTGTTGAGGTATGATGCCCACGTTAATGACTATGATGAAGAATCCAGCACTACAGAGTGTAGATCAAATTAATTTCTTGTTTGTCTACAATAATCATGCAACAAAAAAAAAGGGGCTAAACTGCCAACATGAATCATACGTTCAAAAGGAGTTGTGCAGTGTCAAGTCAAAGAGAGGGTGTATAGTTTATTGTATGACTTACATGTTGGTTGGAGGTTGAAAAGACCTTCTTTTCTCTCTTGATATTGAGCGACAATGAGATGGAGGAAAAGAAAAGCTTCTGATGCAGCATGAAGAAAAAAAAATAAAAATAAAAAACGTAATCTCTATTGGGTTTTATAGATTACGGTGGTGTACTAAAAGATAAGATTTGTTTCGGTCGGCTAATAAAAAAAATCCTAATCAGAATATGATTACAGTTCTTGGATTCACGACTTGATAGAGTTGTAAACAATACATGATCTTATCAAAAATTTTCAAGTAACATGGTGATTGTCACCTAATTGCTAAACCAAGCACAAATTCAAGACCTTGTCACGATTAAACACTTCAAATCGTATATGTGATGCTGTCTCGAGGGTCAAATTTGTAGACACTAAAAATTTATTAGTGTTTTACATTAAAATAAATTGATTATTATTGAGCTAAAAATAAATATGATTAGCCCAATTTAATTAATTTAGCCCACTCAAATATAATATATCCAAATTAAATTAAACAAATATAATATGGGTTCTAAAATATTTGGGCTAGCCCATGTACTAGTCCGAATAAGGTGGTCAAATGGCAAAGGTAAAAAAGACTTCC
This sequence comes from Beta vulgaris subsp. vulgaris, assembly GCF_026745355.1. NCBI lineage: Eukaryota > Viridiplantae > Streptophyta > Magnoliopsida > Caryophyllales > Amaranthaceae > Beta > Beta vulgaris. The sequence continues at coordinate 17,022,743 of NC_079210.1, read as the reverse complement.
AAGTCAGAAACGGGCCCAAACCCATAAATTACCAAGTCCATGAAGGGATCTCCATTCCATATAAATAGACCTCACATCTCTCAGTTGAGAGGACGGAAAAATCATTATTCTCAAGAGCTCTAAAATTCTCTTAGAATTCTCTCTGCAATTAGTCAACAAGCACATCAAAATTGTGCCGACTATTCAGATACACTCAAACATATTCGACTGAGATTCAAGCTTTGTCAGCCCTCATTCGAATATACCCAAACAAAACTCAAACTCAGGTTGACGTCGACAAAACGTCATCCCACACTCAAACTCAAGTTGACGTTGACAACAGGTCAGTCTACATTCAACTCCACGTCGACACCAACACGTGTCACTCTCAAGCTACGAAACAGAATCAGAGGACTTAGTTTATTTTTCATTATAAGCTGTTTACAGAGATTGTACTCAATACATTTATTGAAATATAATTTCTTTGTTACTTTGTTTCTTGTCTTATATATTTCGACTCGAAATTTTGTGTATACAGCGTTCTATTGGGCTCAAATGTGCTGTGGAGTTTGATGTCATCTACAGCCGTGATACCAGTGTGCTTATTCAAGTAATATGCTAGCTTTAATGAGTTCTCCTTCGAGGTTTTTTTTTTGGTTGAAAATTGCTGCTTATCATGGCAAAGTACTGGTATGAGATCAAAATGTTCGAGTCACTGTGAACTGATTATAACATGTTCCTTGAATCTATTCGTTTTTCCCGTGCTCCAATAGTTGGCTAGGATCTTAAGGAATTGCCAAAAGGTTCCTTAGAATTCTCTAGTTATCCTTGATTAACTGCTCTGCCTTACCCAATTAATCTGCTCCATAACTAAGGACTAATTGTTGAGATAAATATATAAAAATGATGGAATGTGAATATTACATTAATGTCATCCTCAAAAGTTGGTTTTATAGTATGGAACTAAATGGTTACGACGGTGAGTACGTGGTAGGCTATTTGTTTTGTCATAATTGAATATTATATGTCTAGAGACTGTAATGACTAATGATCAAAGTCCATTGTAAGAGACTGAATAGTTGAATAGGAACATTATTATAGGATGAAGAGAGAGTGAATTAAAGAAGCATCAAAGAGTTCATATGCATAAGAATTGTGGGGGGGAACACTTTTTTTAAAAGCTAAATTTCTTTGTTTATTTGATGTCAAATGACATCAAACTGAAACAAATAAAACTATCCAACAGACTGATCTTTGAACATTTTTGTCATATCTCACGACAAACCCGCATTATTTATAAATTTCTACAAATGGTTGAAAACTGGAGGTAAAGTTCTAATTAGTGAATACTAGATGAGTGCTGGCCCACCTTCACCCGAATTTGCAATGTACGTCAAGCAAAGGGGATATGATTTCCACGATGTAGAGGTGTATGGGCAGGCATGCTTAATTAGTTTGCTTTACATTTTGTTGGATAATTTAGAGTATTTGGTTGATTAAATTCATGTGTCGTATAACTTGAACGACTTGGTTATGGTGTCGCTGTTCAAGTTGCGATAAGAATGCACGCATGATTATGGTGTTGTCTCGTTACAATTGCCATGGCTCGCAACAACCAAGCTCGCATCAACCGAGAATCACTCGAGGCTGGGCAGAAGATTGGGGCGACTCGCGACCACTGTCGCGACTCGCGACAGGCTCGCTTGCGACTCGCGAGCTCTGTCGCGGCTCGCGACAGGCTTCTGTCTTTCGCGTGAGTTTTGTTCAGCGAAGCGGTTTTTGACGGTTTCCTACATTGCGTGTATAAGTGTGGTTTTGTTCCACAGATAAAGGACACATTATTCTGATTTTATTATTCTCTTAAAAGCACTCTCTCTCTCTCTCTAAGAATACTTGAGATTGATCATCAAACAAAAATCACAAAAACTTATTCTCATTTTGACAAGATTCATACGAGCGTGACTCTTGTTGTTCTTCTTTGTATCTCGAAATTGAATTTCGTGCAACTCGTGCTTCGTATAGGGTCGGAATATCACTTTTGGGAAAGTGTCTACACACGCCTAGAAGATTCATCATTCATAGTAATCATCTTTGTTACCCTTTACAGTTCTAACAATCCAAAAGTGAATTTCTTGAAGATGGCTGCGGTACGTGAAATGACTTCGAATTTTCAGAAACTTGATAAGTTTGAGGGTGTGGGATTCCGTAGATGGCAAAAGAAGATGCATTTTCTTCTCACTTCTCTTTCGGTGGCATATGTTTTGAGTACTCCAAAACCCGAGTTTGTGGAAGATGAAACTTTGGAGGCCTCAAGGAGAAGGAACAAGTGGGAGAACGATGATTATATATGTCGTGGTCATATTTTAAACGGTATGTCTGACAATTTATTTGATGTTTATCAATTTTATGAATCCGCTAAAATGCTTTGGGATGACCTTGAGTCAAAATACATGGTCGAAGATGCATCTAGTAAGAAGTTTTAGTTAGTAATTTAATAACTTTAAGATGAATGAAACAAGGCCTGTGATGGAACAATTCCATGAAATTCAAAGGATTTTAGGAAGTTTTAAACAACACAATATTAGTATGGATGAAACATTTATTGTATCTTCAATAATGACAAATTACCACCAAGTTGGAAGGATGTTAGAAATACTCTTAAACATAGGAAAGATGATATAAATGTGGAACAATTGGTGCTCATCTTCGGATTGAAGAGGGCATTCGGGTTCAAGATGGACAAAAGGAGGTAAATCCTAATTCTTCTACCATTAACATGGTGGAGGATGGAAAGTTCAATGACTCAAATCCTAAGAAGAGGGCTAATAATTTCACCAAAGGCAACAACTTTAAGAAGCCTAAGAATGGTGGATGTTCAACAACGTGGTTGTTGGGAGTGTGGCAAGCCCGGACACTTCAAAAGGATTGCTTCCTATGGAAGAAAAATGAACAAAAAGAATGAGCAAGGTGGAGGGAAAGGCGAGTCTAGCCAATCCCAAGCCAAACAAGGTACTTGTACACAACTTTCATGTAATTGAGTTTGAATTATATGTTATGATTTCTGAAATCTTTTGTGTACAGGATGATTGTTCATGGTACATCGATTCAGGAGCTTCAAGGCATGTGTGCAAGGAGCGGTCTTCATTCAAAACCTTCAAGGAGGTGGACAATGGAGAAGTTCTATACATGGGAAAGACTCTACAGCTCAAGTTCTTGTGTAGGACAAGTAGAGTTGGTCTTTAGTTCCGGCAAATCTCTAGTGTTAAGAGATGTTGTATTTGCTCCGGAACTTAGGCGTAATCTAGTGTCGGAGCTATCTTGAATCGAATAGGTTTTAAAATGGTCTTGAGTCGGACAAATTTATATTATCTAAGGGTGGTTTTGTTTGGACTTGGTTATTTATGTAATGGTATGTTTAAACTCAGCATTTCAAATGCTTTATTAACAATGTGTGTGTTATTAATGATAATTCTTCTCTTTGGCATTTAAGACTTGGTCATGTTAATTATAGAAAATTATATTTTATGGCTAAGGATGATTTAATTCTTGCTTTTGATCCAAGTATTGAGAAGTGTAGAACATGCATGCTTACCAAAATAACTAGGTGTTCTTTCCCTAATAATGTGATAAGAGATACTAAATTGCTTGATTTAGTACATAGTGATCTTTGTGATTTTCATAGTACACCGTCTTTAGGAAACAAGAAATATATAATAACTTTTTTGATGATCATTCACGATTTTGTTATGTATATTATTGTCTACTAAAGATGAAGCCCTAGAAAAATTTGAGATCTAAAAAATGAAGTAGAATTGCAACTAAGTGACAAGGTTAAACGGTTTAGAACCGATAGAGGTGGTGAATTTCATAATCCTAGTTATTTCCAAGCTTTAGGAATAATACATGAAACAACGCGGCTTATACACCACAACAAAATGTGTAGACGGAAAGAAAAATAGAACTTTACAAGAAATGGTAAATTCTATGTTATCCTACTCGGGTTTGAGTGATGGTTTTTGGGGTGAAGCGGTTTTAACGCTTGTTACATCTTGAATCGTGTTCCTATGAAAAAGAACAAAGTTACCCCTTATGAATTATGGTACAAAAGAAAACCAAATCTAAGTTACATTAGAGTTTGGGGATGTAGGGCAATAGTGAAAGTGCCGGAACCTAAACGTAAAAAGTTAGGTGAAAGAGGAGTTGAATGCATCTTTATAGGATATGCTTCTCATAGCAAATCCTATAGGTTCTATGTTATAGAACAAAACGACTTTTGGTCGGTTCACACTATTGTGGAGTCAAGAGATGCAATTTTTGATGAAAATAGATATTCATCGGTTCCTAGACCAAAGGACATAACTCCAAGTACCGAAATTCAAGAAATTGATCAAATTAATGATCAAGAGTTAGATGAACAAATTCTAGATGAAAATGTTGCATCTACATCAACTCAACCAAGGAGAAGTAAACGGGTTAGGAAAGAGAAATCTTTTGGCCCGATTTTCATGTATATTTGGTTGAAGGATCAAGAGATAGTGTTTTGACTAAATTTCCATATGTCTATAATGTGGAAGGGGATCCTTTAACATATGATGAGGCCATGCAATCTCAAGATGCTTCATTTTGGAAGAAGCTATTGATGATGAAATGGACTCAATCATGGGGAATAACACATGGGTTTTAGCGGACCTACCTCCTAAATGTAAACCAATAGGGTGCAAATGGATTTTCAAGAAGAAAATGAAAATCGATGGAACTATTGACAAGTTCAAAGCCCGGTTAGTGGCACAAGGCTTTTCTCAAAAGCCGGGTATCGATTATTTCGATACATATGCACCTGTAGCTCGAATCTCCACTATAAGATTATTGATTGCCCTTGCAGCAATTCATAATCTTGTGATTCATCAAATGGATGTCAAGACTGCATTCTTGTATGGAGAATTAGATGAGGAGGTTTACATGAGACAACCGGTTGGATTTGTTGTCAAAGGTCAAGAACAAAAGTTTGCAACTAATTAGATCTTTGTATGGGCTAAAACAAGCACCTAAGCAATGGCATCAAAAATTTGATGAGGTAGTGTTGTCTAACGGATTCAAATTGAACAATTCAGACAAGTGTGTATATAGCAAATTTGATGACAATGGTCATGGTGTGATGATTTGCTTATATGTAGATGACATGCTAATTTTTGGAACTGATTTATCCCAAGTTGAATGGACTAAATCTTTTCTATCGTCTAAGTTCTCAATGAAAGATTTGGGGGAGGCGGATGTCATTCTAGGAATTAGAATTAAAAGAAGCAAAGGTAAATTGAGTTTGTCTCAATCTCACTACATTGAAAAGGTTCTTAAGAAATTCGATGTTAGTGGTTGCTCTTTTGTGTCAACTCCAATGGACCCTAGTGAAAATTATCCTAATGAGGTAGTGCAATATCTCAACTTGAGTATTCAAGGGTGATTGGATGTTTGATGTATGCAATGACGAGTACTAGGCCGGATATCGCATTTGCGGTAGGCAAACTTAGTAGGTATACTAGTAATCCTAGTGTACAACATTGGCAAGCTATTCGTCGTGTATTAAGGTATTTAGGAAAAACCAAGGACTATGGTTTATCCTACAGTGGATATCCTTCGGTTTTAGAAGGGTATTCGGATGCAAGTTGGATCTCTAACAAAGAAGATCACTCTTCTACAAGTGGATGGGTATTTCTACTTGGGGGAGGTGCTATATCTTGGGCTTCCAAGAAACAAACTTGCATAGCGGATTCCTCCATGACTTCGGAATTCATTGCTTTGTCTTCCGCAAGCAAAGAGGCGGAGTGGTTGAAGAATCTCATGATTGAGATTCCTTTGTTGCCAAAACCGATATCGCCCATAGCGATTCATTGTGATAACGATGCTGCTTTGGCAAGAGCATATAGTCAAGTCTATAATGGTAAGTCAAGACACATTGGTGTGCGGCATAGCTACATCCAAGGACTTATCAAGGATAGTGTAATCACTGTTGACTATGTACGTACAACGTATAATCTAGCGGATTGTTTTACAAAGGCCTTGGCTAGAGATAATGTAAAGAGGATGGCAATCGGTTTAGGATTGGAGCCCCTCGAGAATCACGAATGAGGGAATCTTAACTTAACGCCCAATATGACGTTGGGTCTTAAGTTCAATAAGATTAATTTCTTCATTTAGATGATTGTAGAACTTTTATTCATCCTAAGTTTATAGTTCTATAACTGTGTTGTATAAGGAGGTTGTATAACTTAATAGGTCTCTTGTTTATGCTTTTCACAGTAGCATGTATTTTAGAGATCTACCTATGTAAGTGTGAAGTTTAGCCGCTTCAAGGAGCTAAAGGGGCATAGCTTTGATACACTTATGAATAGATATGGACACAAGGCTTTATGTGTCGGTTTATAATGAGTTTAAGTAAATTTATCTTGTGTGTATGTATCTTCGGGTTTCCATTATGTATTGAAATTGGTTCAATCGTTATCACCAATTGGATACGGATACTTGGAATGTGTACTTTACTATATGAAAGTTCAAGTTTTATACACTTTCATTTACGCATGAGATGTTTTTTTGATGTGTTTAGTGCTTATTATCTTTTAGAATACTCTAAATGGGGGAGGATTGTTGGATAATTTAGAGTATTTGGTTGATTAAATTCATGTGTCGTATAACTTGAATGACTTGGTTATGGTGTCGTTGTTCAAGTTGCGATAAGAATGCACGCATGATTATGTTGTTGTCTCGTTAGAACTGCCATGGCTCGCAACAACCAAGCTCGCATCAACCGAGAATCACTCAAGGCTGGGCAGAAGATTGGGGTGACTCGCGACCACTGTCGTGACTCGCGACAGGCTCGCTCGCGACTCGCGACAGGCTCGCTCGCGACTCGCGAGCTCTGTCGCGGCTCGCGACAGGCTTCTGTCTTTCGCGTGAGTTTTGTTCAGCGAAGCGGTTTTTGACGGTTTCCTACATTGCGTGTATAAGTGTGGTTTTGTTCCACAGATGAAGGACACATTATTCTGATTTTATTATTCTCTTAAAAGCGCTCTCTCTCTCTCTCTAATACTTGAGATTGATCATCAAACAAAAATCACAAAAACATATTCTCATTTTGACAAGATTCATACGAGCGTGACTCTTGTTGTTCTTCTTTGTATCTCGAAATTGAATTCCGTGCAACTCGTGCTTCGTATAGGGTCGGAATATCACTTTTGGGAAAGTGTCTACACACGCCTAGAAGATTCATCATTCATAGTGATCATCTTTGTTACCCTTTAACGATTTCTAACACATTTTGCTTTGTAGTTGTTATGATTTCATAATATTAGCAATCATGTAATTTATCTTTATCAGAAGGTTAAAGATGCTGGATTTGTTAACGTTATTGCCAAGGATAAGACTGATCAACTACTCAATCTCATACCATTTTAAAGCCGAATCTCATCCTCCAACATTGAGGATTAAGGTGAATATTCGTGATTCAAGTGTATAAACCTGCTTTCTGTCAAATGTGAGGTTTTCTGGAACAGATTGTTTTGTGTTGTTTCCATATGCCTTGCTTTGGCTAAATGATGTGCAAAGATAACTCTTGTTGTGCCTAAATTTATATACATAGTTGAAATCATTGTATCAGTTTTGACCTCTCGGACCTGTCAATTGCAAGGTGTATTCTTTTGGGACCTCAATTTATTGATCTTATCTTTCATTTTTTGTTTCTTGTTCCCATTTTTGTAGATGAGTATTTCTACTTAAGTTCATTTAAGTTTTTTTTTTTTAGAAATATGTAATTTTATTAGTAGTCTCCAAATTTAGGAAACGGACTAGTATAGATTCAGAGAGAAGGTAAGTGTAGATTGAGGAGAAAGCATAAGAAAGTCTACTTATGTAGGCAAGTTCAGTTTAAAGTGAAAATTAATTTGTGCAAAGTGGGATAGAAACACTATTATTTTATTTTTATTTATACTTTTTTTTTGGAAAAATCAAATTGCTACTACACATCTAACTCTGAAGTACAATAATGCCTATAATAAAACCTAATGCCTTACAAGAAAGCAACAAAATGTATTAGTGTAAAGTAAAAGACTTCACATATACGTGAGCAATAGACTGATGACCTAACCTCTATTGTTCTAAGGACGTAAGATCATGTAAAACTGTTCTAGTATCAGGTCTTTCAGATGCTGGGAGGATGCATCTCAAAGCAACTTGTAGCATTCTATCAAGTGATCTGTACTCAGTTTCTGCAATATTAGCACTGAAGACTGCCTTATCAAAGCACTCGTTAGCACGGTTTTCTACCACCAACATTTTCACCCAATCTGTCAAGTCAACAGCACCTTGATTTGCAGAAACAATTTCAGCTGAGCTTCTTCCAGTTAAAAGCTCCAACAAAATCACTCCAAAAGCATAGACGTCGCTCTTTAAAGATGGGCATGGTTTGCTCGAGTTAATGAATTCAGGCGGGAGATAACCAAGAGCACCAGCATTAAGAACTTGATCAGCAGTGCCAGCTGGTGTCAATAGCCGGTGGAGACCATAGTCGGTGATGAAAACACTCGCTTCTGAAGGATGTATCAGAATGTTTGAAGACTTGAGATTGCCATGAGGTATGGCTCTCTCATTGTGAAGGTAATCTAAACATTGGGCAACAACTCTTGCTGCTTTGAAGCGTTTCTGTAAGGACAAGGATGGGATTTGACTTCGCTCTTGCCCTGCAACATAAGCCCTTCTATTACAAACTGGCTTTAGAGAAACAACTTAATATCTAACCATGACCAAACCAGCATTTGGAAATTTGCAAAGCGTCATATATTCAGAACTGTTGCATCAGATTTCAATGTGCAAGTCATCTCTATTTCTGCTTTTAAATAGGTAGCAGCAAAAGCAAGCAAGCTTACCAACACAACCAAGCTCAAGAAAGTTGGAAGTTTGAACACAGCTGGGATGACAATACGAGAGTTTTCACTTAATAAGAAGAAAACTAGTGTATGTGGTGATAAAAGATGGCATGACACAAATTTAAACCTGAACCCTAGAGAACTGTATATGGACACTGAAGTGGTCAGAAGTAAGACACTGATGAAAGAATCTACAATGAGGTAATGAAGCTTACCTTGTAAATAGATGCCCAAGCATGGTGCATTGATATAGTTTGAGATAACCAGCTTCTCGTGCTGCCTTGGACCCCAGTAATAACCCTGCAGAGATACGAGATTTGGATGTCTAACATTTCCAAGCTTTTTAGCTTCCCTTGCAAATTCTTTTCTTCCTATTGCTATCCCCTCTTTCAACCTTTTAACGACCAACATATGACCATTCTCAAGTGCAGCTCTGTATAGCATTCCGTGGCAACTCCTTCCAATGACTTCAGCTGGAGCAAGTGAGAGCTGTTCAGCAGTGAATACCAAAGACCCATCAAAGAGATGTAAATCCCCAGCAAGTTTATCTGGCGAACCAATCTTCACCGCTCCAAGATTCTGGAATAAATTCTGGCCTTTAGCAAGCGATGGATTTGAAGACGAAATTATAGTGACTGGAGAAGATATTTCACCAATTATCCTAGTTGATTCAGGTGGACTAAGATCTTTGCACTTGGTCACGTTAGACGTAGAACTTCCTAGTGCAGCTGTTGGTCCCATCTTTGATGTCAAAGCTCCCTGACCTGATCTTGGTGAATTTAGAGATGGATCAATACTTTTCAGGGAAGGAGATGTACTTGGGAGTGAAGAAGTCCAGCTCTTATTATCCTTAGTTTCACTTTGCCCTATTTGATCCTTTATAGAATGCTTCTTCACATGAATTCTGTAATATATTATCAGCAACAAAAGAACCAGAATAACAACACCACCAATCAGACCAGCAAGAATGGATGCGATAAGAGCTTGATTCCGGCTATGATGATGGCTTTTTGAATTCATGCTTGCGTTACTTCCACGTGATGATGGTGAATCAGGGAATATAAGCAGTGAATTACCAGGATAAAATGAGGCATCTGTAAACCTCCTCAGACTCCTGGGCACAATACCTGAAAAGTTATTGTAAGAAACATTGAGACCAGTCAGCTGCTCTGAGAGATTACTTGGAATGGTGCCCATGAAATTGTTGCTGGACATGTCAAGATATTGTAAGTTGTGGAAATTGCTTAGTTCTATAGGAAAATCACTGCTGATAATATTATGTGATAAATCCAATGACACTAAGCTGAAATTGTACGAAGCCAAATCACCAACTCCTGCCTGAAGCGGGATAATCCCACTGATATTGTTGTGTGACAAATTAACACTAGTCACCTTAGTCCAATTGGATAAACTCGGGAGGGATCCACTCAGCATATTAAAGCTAAGATCAATGACTTTTAGCTCAGGGTATATGCCAAAAATGGATGAGAGACTCCCTTCAAGTGAGTTGTTGGATGCCCTGAGAGAAGTAAGTCTCAGAAACTGAGAAGTCTTATTCGGCAAAACACCTGTTAAAGAGTTGGAACTTAACTGAACAACCTCTATATAATTTCCCCAATATCGGGTTCTTGAGAGATTTCCTGAAAAGTTATTGTTGCTGAGGTCTATGATGACACAATTCCCAGTCCTCAGGGGTAAGGAGCCTGAAAATTGATTTGATGATAAATTTAGACTCCTCAAGCTTGTAGATGTAATACTTCCGACAGGCCCTGCAACAATTAATCACAATATTAACATGTGCAGAAGTAAGTAGCCTGAGAAAGGAATAGTGGGAACTAGAAATGAATGCAAGAATAAAATACTATTCACACCCTGTTAGTAGCACAAAAAAAACTTGGGCATCAATATCCCCTGACTGCTCTGCAGCAATCCCTCACCTGTGTGAGAGAAGTTCCTGAAATTTGTATTTAAGAGCTAGTAGGCTATGGCCATAGGCAAGCACAAAGACGCAACATGCTAAAAGAAATTGCATCTTTGAGCAATATGCATGAAAGACTATGGATATAGAAGCATAGGCACATGCTAAGAAAACAAAAGAAACCGTTTGATTGATATTTCTTGCATCTATTATATATTCATCATAAGAGTATACTCTTCTCACAACTTAAGCACATGTCTTTCGATGGTGTAGCTTGGTCTCATGTGCGTAGGGATGGAAATTGTGTAGCTTACACATAGCTAGACTTGTTCCTTCTGGAATTGAGCAACGTTGGGAATGTCATATCCCTCCTGAGATTGCTCCTTATGTACTTATGGACACTCTGTCCCTCCTTTGATCTATGCTATAGCTCGTTTCCTTTTAAAAAAACAAGCACAAGTCTTGGATAAAACGTTAAGTTGTGATAGTAGATGGGATACTGATAAGCATTTTACAGAAGCATCATCATAAACCAGTGCAGAAAAATTAGTCAAAAGTCAAAACATTAAGGGGCGGACTTTGAATTCATTAGAAAAATTTGTTTCCACCATAGTTAGTAGGTGTAAATAGAAGTTGCATATGTATCTTTCAGCTAAAAGAACTAAGTCTACAGAATAAATCCAACAAGGAAAAAATAGGTATTATATAGTACAAGGCCGTCAGTTCTCCACATCTGAGCTTTTTTCAAGTTTGCCTACCTATATGAATACACACACTTCTGCAGTTCCATGCATCTGAATTCTTTTTCTTAATCAGCCACCGACTCGTGAACACACTTCTTTCTAGAGCATACTTGTGGGGCAGGAGTATGTGCATTTTCTTTCAAAGAGCAGCTAACTTTAAGGTGTTCCCTTCCACCTAATTTTGTTTTCTCAAACTCAGGGACAGTATACATTACAACCTAGTGTGTATCCTGCCAACATCTGAGTCTCCAGAGATAATGCCTTCAACATTGAAAGGAAAAAGCAAGGTTCAATGGGTACACTGAAAAGACATAACTCTTTTCTTAAAGTAATGCAACCCAGTTGGTGCTAATATACAAACATACTTCAGTATAAATGGATGATGGGAACAGTAAATTAATAAAAATTAATAAAAAGCAAACGTCCTTTGACCTCACATCCTTCTCACCATTAAAATTAAGCCTCTTCTAGACACGCGGGGGGGGGGGGGGGGATCAAACCATTAAAACTTAAAGCTGTATCAGCATCCAATTACCTTCAAGCTGGTTCAGGCTGAGATCCAGTTCGGATAAGACCATTGAGCTATCTTGCAAAAGCGCCTCTGGAAGGGCCCCTGATAACAGATTGCTTCCTAGTCGAAGAACACGCAGAGAGACGACAAAATTGAAGGCTGGAATGGTACCATTCAACTGATTATAGCTAGCATCAAACACCTCAAGATTGTCAAAATATGGTACCCCATCATGAGAGAAGAGCTCCCCAGCCAAAGCATTTTGGCTGACATTAAAAACTTGAATATTGGAAACAAAGCTAGGCCTACCAAGTCCAATATCCAACTGCCCACTAAACTGATTACAGCTAAGATCAAGGACAGACAGGCCACCTAGTTCTGAGACAAGCTTCATAGCATCCCCAGAAAATCGATTTGAGTGCAAGTCAAGGTACTTCAATTCCTTCAAGTTAAGGAATACAGAGGGAACTAGACCTTCAAAGTTATTCGTCGAAAGATTCGCATACACCAAATTCTTCAATTTAGTGAAGTTAGAAGGCATTACTCCCTGGAAAGAATTGCGCGAGAGGTCCAAATTCTCTAGAGACTCAAGGTAAGAAATCTCCAAAAGATCTCCAGATAATTGGTTATTCGAAATTGACAAATTTCGGAGCATTTTAAGACTAGAAATCGTTTTGAAATCGAAAACTCCTATCAAACCAGCATCATTAAGCATGATTGACTCTACATTACCATTTCTACAACTAACCCCATCCCACTTCTGAGGGCATCCATCAGAAGCTACTGATTTAGCATTCCAGGAGTCAAGAACTACTCGCATAGAATCTTTAGTAATCCCTTTCTTAAGCTCCAATAGTGCATTGAAGTCTGAACTCCCAAATGTTATTTGCACCCAGAAAAACATTACCAAACAGAAAGACTGCATTCCTTCTTTAAAACCCCGAAAGTTAAAAATTGCTTGAGAAAATCAAAACACATACACAGCTAACAGAGAAAACTCAAAGACTCAACTTTTAAGATACCCTTTAAGTTGTTCAATCAGTTAGGAAATTCGGGTATGTTCTAAAAGCCAACATAATATAAAAGCTTCACAAAAAGTAGCAATTAAAAAGCTAGGACATAGCAATCAAATGTGGGTTAAATGAAATGAGCATAAAAAGGCTTTCATAATGAACTTGAAGCCATTTTTGTAAAAAAAAACCAACAAAAAGGAAGTTAAAGTCAAATGAAACAAAAAGCAACATGCAAAAGATGAAAAGAAAATGAAAAACCCACTACATTTTACTGAATATTCTTCAAGAATTTGCAGCAAATAGATTAGAATCTGAATGTTAGTACAGTATTTTAGCAGTAGAAAGAGAAGAGAAGCAAACCCCAAGATTTATGAGTAGAAAGTGATAAATTTTGTGGTGGTGGCATGATGTGTGGTTTGTGAATGCCAATGATGAGCGAGTGAGTGGGCGAGAGTGAGTCAGTGAGTGTGACCCAGAAACAAGAAGTTTTAGACATTAATACAGATTTAAGCAGCTGCCATTAAAATAGAATTTTGTAATGTTGGGATTTGGACGGCATTTGGAGTTTGGGACATTGGAAGCCTAGGAGGCTAGGAGTAAGGGAAAGGACGGAAGTGGTTAGCTTGTAGTGTGTGTGTGTGTTTTTTTTAATCCTGTTGTCTGGCACTGTTAGCTGTAAAAAGGTAAATAACATGACTTCAAAAGGAATCCTTGAACATTGTAAAATAATTATTTCCTCTATTTTAAATTTGTTTTAAAAACACTTTTAACATAAGTTTTAAAATGGAGTTTTTATTTTTAGGAAATTTTGTTATTAAGGATCACATTTGAACACTTTTTGGAATTAAATTAGTGCGTAGTTTGGACTTTGCCTTGTGTGGTATTGTTTTTAACTTTTTTTATCTAGTTTAAGGGTCTGTTCTCCCCGGCTTATTTTCAGTTCAGTTTAATTCAGTTCAGCTCAGTTCAATTCAGTTCAGCTTAGTTCCATTCTTCTATAACCATTTTGTTAAATATTATTATTATGTTGGTCTAATTTATTTTACTAATTATTCTTCTTATTATTATTATTAGTATTATTTTTTTTTATATCATTATTATTAAGTATTATTATTATTATTATTATTTCTATATATTATTTTATTTATTATAGCTTTACTCATTAGTATTACTATTATTATTAGGAGGAATATGGTTTAGGTCAAAAGCAGAAATAAACTCATGTTTTTTAGCCCATAAACCAATCAAATCGCGTCAAAACGGGTTATGATGCAATTTCGCACGGTCCGACCCAATCATTATTTTTATTACTAAATATTACTCCCTCTGTTTTTTTTATCATTCTCACTTTCCTGTGCGCGTCTTCCAATGCACGTTTTTAAACATAAATATCTTTCATTATATATGAGTAAAAATTATAACGATTGAATATTAATAAAGTACTAATTGAGACGAATCAAACAAGACCCCACATGACTATGTTTTTTCTTATAACTTGAGAACATTTGCAAAGATTCCTTTTAAACATGAATAGTGTCAAGATTCCAAGTGAGAAAGATAAAAAAAACAGAGGGAGTATTATATTATTAAATCTAATTATTAAAATAGTAATATTAATTTACTTCTTAGATATTATTCATCATCAAGTATTAATATATTAATACAAATAATATAAAATAATAATTATTAATTATCATTATTATCATTAATTATCATTATTATTATTAATAATTTATGATTATTAATATTATTTATTTATAACTATTATTTAAAAATATCCAAAAATGCTATTATTATTATTCATTATTAATTATTCATTATTATTACTTGTCATTATAATAATGATTTAATATTCATATTATTATTGGGAAAATGTTTGAGTAACCCTTAGGGTTGCCAACCCTCTTAGACACATTAGAATAAAATATTGATATGTATGTAATAAAAGAGGAGAGAAGAGATATAAAAATAATATTTTGATATATTCCTAACCAATGAAAATTCAATAATAAGAGGGTTAGCAACCCTTAGGGTCACTCAATCAATGTCCTTATTATTGTTTAAATATTCATTATATATTTATTACATTCAATCTAATTTAATTTAGTTTAATTCAATTCAATTCATTTCAGTTCGGTTCAGCTCAGTTCAGTTCAGTTGTTTTATGCCGAAGAGAACAGACCCTAACTATTGTTTGTATCGTTTATGAAAATCGTATTATTTTCTATATATCGTTTGTAATACCATGTAGTTTGTAAGTTGTTTTATGCAATGGATAATGTTGACAGATGTTTTAGCATCATTCTTACTTTTTGACAGCTGAAATATGTCAAGTGTGTGTCAAAACAATAAGAAAAACATCGTAAGGTGCATAAACAAATCGTTTTGTCAAATAATGGTTTTATTCAAGTTGCTTAGGATCATAATTTGGGGTTGCTGCTCCAATAGGATCTTCGTATGTATTTGTGCATTGTTTGATTAAATTGAAATAACTATCTTGATTCCTAACAAAGTTTGATAAATGACACCTCTAAATTCACTATCCATCTTTTGAAAAAATGACTAATCACATTGCATAGCCAAATATCTACCTAAAATTAACAATATTTTGTACATTTATTAGAATCATACCTTCAATTTTAGAGAATTTCCCTAAATTTACACAATCAATAGGCAATGGCTACTCTAAATATATAAATCAAAAGGCAAGTAGGACAAGAAAGCAAAGAGTTGCATATACTTCTAAGGGCATTTGTGGATTGAAATAGCATGGTCCAGCTACATTACTGAAGGTGAAGAAGGACAAGAAAGCAAAGATGGTTAATTTGTTTTTTTGGCTTTGTAATTTGCATAAAATAATTTGCATCTAAAATGGTGAAGATATTTATACCCAAGAAACAAAGAAAAAAGATGAACATATTAATTATGCAAATTACAAAGTAAAAAAAAACTAAGAAAAATAAACTTTATTAGGCATTGATTACCACATTACTAATTACAACACATATCTATAATTCTATGGAAAGCTGAGTCACTAAAAGATGTTAGATCAGATGGCGAATCTTTGAAAATCCTTACCTAAGGTGAGGGGTTCGAGTCTAGGCTTCAGCTTATATATTTTTTACAATAATGAGCACATGACTTATTATTGGTTAATAGACACGCGGCAAAATTTTTGTGGCAAAATGAACGTGCCACGTGGCGCATAGACGTTGTTAAGCATACCTTTTAATATATTTGTATATATATATATATATATACTAGGTTGTCTGAAATTTTATATAAATATCAACTTTTTAAAATTGTTTTTTTTAATCACTATCACCTTACCACCACTACCACCAAAACTCTACGAAACTCACTACCCTTACGATCCCGTTTTCTCTTCTAACCACCATTACGAGGTGTGGTGGTTTTGTGATAGGTTAGTATCGTGGGGTGGATCAATTTTTTGATGGGTGGAGGTGGTGGTGGTTTCGTAGTTGGTTAGGGTGTTGCGGTAGGGTGATTTTTGAGTGGGTGGAGGTAGGTGACAATGGTTAGAAAGCATGGTTGTTGCATGTGGCGGCGGTGGTGGTGGTGGAGAAGGGACAAATTTGTGATCTAACGGAGCAAAACTAACGTTTTCTGCAAGATTCCGTTATTTGGTAGTGATTCCAAAAACTTAGTCAACTTTTGTATTTATATCAAATTTCAAACAACCTAGGTATTTATTTCAAAAAACTGTCCAAAATATTGTATTCGTTGACAAATTTTCCTGGTTTTTAAATGAAGGTGAAGACCTCTATCTAGACCTCAACCCATACAGTTCAAACACTTGAGATTAGGGGGAAAGTCGGGGGGATCATAAATTTGTAACCCACGTACCGCAATTAGGTAGATTCGACTTTACGATATTAAGGTTACAATATCAATATTCAACCAATGTACACCAAGTAGGTGTGCCTATTGGTCCAAGTGTTGTCCCTTTGTATTCAGACATATTGTGATACTTTAAGATTGTGCTCTTAGCTAATTTCAGTTGTTTTAGAATTGTTCTTTTTTTATTAGATAGAAAAAAAAAATAAAATCAAATGCCCTCCTCTTGAATGGTACACCTAATATATCACTTTTAAGAATCGAGAAGTTTTTCATATTATCACAAGTATTTATGTACATAGAAGAGCTAACTAGATGTCATAAATTTGCTCTCCAATCTGTTACTCCAGTGCCTTCACAATAGATTTGTTTAATATCCTAGTTCTCGAAGAGTTAGAGAAGTAATTTGATGTCACTAATGATGTCTCCAAATTTCACATGTAGTGTTCCTATGGCCTTTGGTAGAGTTGAAGGCCAGAGTGTAATCCCCCACAATTTTATGAAATCTATAGATACATTTAAACTATATTTATATATATTTTAGTATTTAAGTAATTAATTTCTTAAAGTGTTGACTATTTCCAAAGTCAAAAAATTACTTAATGTTCTTAAATAATCAAATATTTTTTTGGGTTATACTTTGAAAGTTTATTTAATAATTTAAGAGTTTGAGTTGTAGTAAAAAGGATTTGAAAAGATGGGTTAGAGGAGCCGAATTCAACTCAATCACCCAATCAACCAAATTTAAAAGTCCAAACACACATCCCAGTTCCCTAAGCCCATAAGGTATAGTTTTGCAAACTATATGAGCCCCATGAGAGCTCGAAAATCCCACACAAAATTACAATCTAATTTTCTATTCTCCCCCCCCCCCCAACTTGATTCTCTCTTTTCTCTCTCCCTCACCCGATTTTTCTTCCTTTCTCCATCGCCTCTGTCACTCAACTGCCGGACCACCGCCGACCAGCAGTAGCACCGCCGACTAACATCAACCAGCCGACGTCCTCCCCCTCGTCTGGCGCGATATTTTTTCCCTCTCCTCTTGGTTTATTATCTCTTCCTCCTCTATATTATTTTGATGATTAATTTTAGTGTTTTGAGTATTGTTTTGGTGGTTTAATAATTAAATTTTGTATCTTTAACTATTTTAGTATTAATTTTAGATTATGTAATTATTTAAATGGAGTAAATAAATTTAGATTTAATATATATGTTTAAATTAGGTTTTTAAGCATGAAAGCATGAATTTTTAATGTTTTTAGGAGTTAAGACTATAGTATTATGTTATAATTTATGAAAATTGAGTACTTTAATCTTCGTAACTATGTTAAAGTAAGTTTAAAAGATTTTTAAAGATGTTATATGTTACTGAAATTTTTATTTGTATAGTTATGGTGGATTTTAAATATTAAAGTATTGATTTTAAGGGTTTTAATGACTAGTATGGTAGTACTATATGAAGGGGTACTAAAAGTTTAAGTTTTAATGCGTAAGATAGTTTTAAAATACTTTACAGAGGGTTTAAAGTATTTAAAGTTGTTGTAATTTTATTATTAGAGTATTAATACTTAGATGTTTTAGTATTTGATAGGCGGAGACTTTAGTTTGAATGATATCTAAGTTGAGAAAGTGACATCTCATATTGTCTATACAAGGTATGTACATACCTATGTGTTATTAGATTAGTATCATGTCCTAAGATTAGGATTTGTTGTCGTATCATGTATAAGGAACTTTTTAAATATAGTTCATATGTGGCTTATATTTAAGTGAATTTGCATGTTTTATGCTATTGTGTGAAGCATGTTGCCTATGATGAATAATATATGTGTGTATGGATGATTGATGCAAGCATGTGGTATTTGGAACGTTTACTTTATTAATTCACATGAGGGATTAATGAATATATTGTTTTTTTTTTGGAAATTCAAAATTATTATTGATGACCAAAAAAAAGATTACAAACACCAATACAACTAACATTAGGGAAATAAGCATCAGTGTCTATTTTAACCCACCTTCTAGGAAGGGTTGAAAAAATATACTCTTCATGTGCTTTCCTAAAGCATTAATGAATATATTGTTTGTTGGTTCATGAATTGTATCCTGTTCTTCGCTTGGATTATTATTATAATATTTACTTTATAAGGGTTGTTGCCTTGTTTGGTAAAGTTGGATATTCACTTATTGACATGTTGATTGGTTGTTGATTTAACTCAACAAATAAATATTGCTTGATTTTTAATTATTGAATGGGATTATTCTTGAATTAATTCAGTTGTTGATCACCATATTTAATCCTAAGATAAAAATGATAATTTTGTGTATCCATGTTATTTATGTTAATTGTCTTATTTTGTGAGTCACAGTAAATAAATAGTTTACTAATAGTTAAAGTGGAAAGTGAATAGCCATAAAATTTTAGACTTGTGCATGTCTAAAGTGTTGGATTAGTATTAATCGAAGTACATGATGGAAGCCCATGATTTTTCTTGGGGCCAGATTAATCATCGTGTCCTATTTATTAATTATTACCTTCGATATCGTTGGTCGTGGGAATATGGAGTCTTACCCTTAATTCGTCTTCTATATTGAAGACATGGTTTGGTTTAGACAACTCTATCCATTGACTATCTAATTTAATTATAATTAACCTATTAGTTGTGGAGTCAAGTTTTGTATGAGTCTGTTATTTTGTTATATTATTGTTTATATCTAATTTAATGTTTATTACTATTATTTATATCTAATTTTGTTATAGGTTTTATCTTTTATTTATTATGTAGTTCTCAACTTTGCTGATTATGTGTTTTTCTGTGTGTCGATCATGGTTGTACCTAATTCATCCTGTAATGACCCATCTAGTAAGCAGTTATTTAAGATCAATAAAGCATCAACCATTCTAGGTTTAAAGATGATGCATCATTGGGTGTTTGAGAACATTGGAGAGCGTGTGTTTACACCACCTTTATACTTTAATACTTTTGGTTTAATATTTATGGTTTGACTTTGAAGTTGGTTTGACTATGGTTTGGTTTTGGAGTTGACTTTGTGGCTGACTAAGTTTATTTATGTTTTCCAAATTATTTATTTATTTATACTGCAAAATTTTGAATAAGCTGATACGTTATCACATGAGCGATAATACTTTGGTAATTTTCTACGTTTTGTCTAGAAATAGGTATTTATAAAATCGAGAATTTTGGGGTGTTAAAAGTAGTATCAGAGCTTAGGTTTTTATTGACCTTTATCAGTCTTTTTCAAACGCCTAGTTATTTAAAAACAATTTTCAAAGAAAACTAGCTCTTACTTACTCATTTAACTTAAATCACGTTTGATAAATTCAAAGCACATTTCAAGAGGGTTCAAAAGCCGATTTTTTTTATTTTCTTCGATTTCTCCTATTTTCTGAAAGTTATTAATTTAATTTTAGTTGTTTTTTTAATAGTACTCTTAGTTTTATTTTCATTATTGATTTTGTGAGATATGGGTAGAATAGGAAGGGCATATAGGATTAAAATATTATATGTCTTCATTTAAAGGCTTTGTTCAGCATGTTTAGTGTTTTTCTTCCCTGCTTAACTGATTGATCTGATTCCTGATTTAAAATTATCTATTTATTCTTTCTTATTTTTTATTGTTGGGGATATACGGTAAGTGAGAGTATTATTTATTATAGATTTCATGTTCAACTGTAAAGGAACCTTTAGACATGACTGATAGTGAAGATCCCCGAGTAGGAAGCTACTCTAACTCTATTGTGCTTATTGATGATGAGTAAGACATGGAGTCTAATAGTGAGACTACATTGGTCTAGACCTTGTTATGCGTCGTGTCTTGAAAGTAAGCATCCCTGATAGCGAGGATGAGGTAATTCAAGAGTTCGATCGTGCTAGAGGGCAAACCCGAAAGAACATTTAAGTGCTACTTATCTGGACAGTGATAGTGATACAGAGTTCGAAGAGGATGAACCTTCACCCAAAAGGATTCAAAGGTCGAGTAGAGCTGAAGAGCCAAAATGTTATTATGATAGTGAGGATCTTAAAGATTTTTAAGATGAAAAATATTTACTCCAGAGAATTATAAAAAAAATAAGGAATAAGTTTGGTTATTTTGGAGTGGAAAATATTACTAACATTGTATTGAGGAATAAAAGTAACTGTTTAGTTTTCCGAGTTGAGTAAGAATTTCTTTTAGTACGTGAATGGAAAATATTTTATGATTGTGATTAATTTCATTTGATCCTTATATGATTACTGATGTAAATATTTATACATGAGTGAATATATGATTGTTATGGCTTACAGTGATTCAATTTAGCGCTATTACAATTCCATAGAATTTATTTTGATGCAATCTTGTATGATCAAATTTAATTGACGCCTTCATAGTAAATGACAAGTAGCTGTGAATCGAAACCTAAAGTATACCTATGTTAAATTTCAGGTCATGAATTAAAATGGTGAACAACGATACTGCTTTAGCATCTGTTATTCACCTTTTTGCTGAGAAACTGATTCACGAAACGACTGAGCGTCCTGATCCTGCAATGTTTAAAGGTTAGTTAAGAGTCGTCGTTATTTAAAGGGTACACTAACCCTACGTTTTAGAGAGTTGGATCAGGGAGTTCGATAAGATTTTGTGGGGTTGTGAACTTTCCTGAGGCAATGAAAGTGGGTCAGGTTGTGCTGTATTTGAAGGATGAGGCTGATTTTAAGGTGGAAGGAAAATGGAAATGTATTGTGGAAGCTTTTAATTAGGATTTCTTTATTGCTGCTATAAGAGGAGAATTTTACCCAGCCTTTTTTAGGAAGCAAAAGGCTTAGGAGTTCTTAAACCTTAGGATGGGGAGTATGATCATTTATGAGTACTATAGCAACTTCATAACATTATATATATTTGCACCTGAGGTTGTAGGGACGAAGAGCTAAAAGCTCTGAGGTTTGAGCAAGAGCTGATTGATCAAGAGATTCAATTGGGATTAGGAGGTGAGACCTTTACATCCCTAGATGTTGTTTATGGGAGAGTTGTCCATATCTATGGTCTTCAATCAAGGCGTGACAAGAAAAATGATGTGGTAGGTGAGAAAATGAAGATTTTAATGTTGGTGGAAATCAAGAAAATTTTAAGAAGAACAGGAATGGAAATGGAAATTTCCAAGGAAGGAATGGCCAAGGCTTTAATGATAAGGGTCAGTCTGAGAGAAGTTACAACTGCATGAGGTGTAACAAGAATCACCCTGGTAACCGAGAATGTAAAGGGGAGCTAGTAACCTGTCATTACTGCTAGAAGAAGGGACATAGGGAATTTGAGTGCTTCATAAAGCAGAAGAAAGAGAATAATGGTAATGGGAATGGGAATGGTAGTCATGGAAGGTTTGTGTTCAATCAAACAAACAACCAAGGATCGAAGCCTATAGGATCGCAGAACGGTCAAGGAAGCTACGGTAAGCTTGCTAATGAGAACAACAACAACAACAACAACAACAACAACAACAACAACAACAACAACAACAACAACAACAACAACAACAACAATAACAACAACAACAACAACAACAACAACAAAAACGACCACTACCACCACAAGCAGAGCATCGCTCAGGGGAAATTGTTCGTGTTGAGTCGCAATGAAGCTGAAAAGGCTGCCGACGTAGTTTGTGGTACTTTTTCTATAAAATCCGTTTTGGTTAAAGAGTTATTTGATTATGGAGTGACCTATTCGTTTATTTATTCGACCATCATAGAAGTTTGGGGTTAGTAGACTTTGAAGTAATTGACCTGCCCATGGGTATACCTACTGGACAAGTTATAAGGTGTACTAATATGTATAGAGACTTACTTTTGAAGATAAGAGAATGTGCATTTTCCTTCTAATCTGATAGAGTTCAGTATAGGAGACCTAGACGTCATTCTCGGGATGAACTAGTTAGGTTTTTATATGGCCAAGATAGATTGTGAAGCTTAGAAGATAGTGATGAGAAGGCCTTTAGGGATGTTAACTTCATATCAACGATTTGGGAAGCCTAAGAGTTTTTGGATCGTTCCCGCAATGTAAGCGAAGAAGTTGATAAAGAAGGGGTTTGAGTTGTTCTTCTATAGTGTGTGAGATGTGAGCAAAGAGGTTGAGCTAAGGATTGAGTATATACCGATCGTGAATGAGTTTATGGATGTGTTTTCAAACGAGATTTCTTGTACGCCACCTAAGAGAGTCGTTGAGTTCACCATAGACTTAGTTTCTGGAACTGCTCCTATTTCTAAGGCATCCTATCGAATGATACCTCCTGAGATGAGCGAGTTGAAAACGCAATTGCAAGAACTGTTGGAGAAGGGTTATATTAGGCCTAGTGCTTCACCTTGCGGATCTCCTATGTTGTTTGTGAAGAAGAAATATGGAAGTATGAGATTGTGCATTGATTATAGGGAGTTGAACAACGTGACCATTAAGAATAAGATCCTTTGCCTATGATAGATGACCTATTCGATCAGTTGAATGGAGCGAGTGTGTTGTCAAAGATAGATATGTGTTTGGGGTATCACCAATTGGACGTAGATGATAAGGATATACCTAAGACTGCGTTTAGGACGCGTTATGGTCATGATGAGTTTACAGTAATGTCGTTTGGATTGTATAATGCTCCGGCTATATTTGTGGATTTGATGAATAGAATATACCATGAGTTTCTGGATAAGTTTGTTATAGTGTTCATTAATAATATTTTGTTCTATTCAAAGAGCGGAGAATAGCATGATGAACATTGGAGGATAGTTTTGGAGACGCTTAGGAAGAACCAATTGTATGCAAAGTTTTCTAAGTGTGAGTTTTGATTAAAGAAAGTAGCATTTTTGGTTCATTATGTGTCAAAAGAAGGAGTTTCAATGGATCATGCGAAGATTTAAGCTGTTAATGAGTAGCCTACACCGAAGAATGTGTCGGATATAAGGAGTTTTCTGGGATTAGCTGGATATTATAGGAGATTTGTCATAGATTTCTCGAATATAGCAAGACCGATGACTAATTTGATGAAGAAAGAGTTAAAATTTGAGTGGAGTGAGAAGTGCCAGGAAGCCTTTCAAACTTTGAAGGAGCGTCTGAGCTCTGCACCAACTTTAACCCTACCTGACGAAAATGAAGGATTCAAGGTGTATAATAATGCTTCGAAGAATGGATTGTGGTGTATTCTGCAACAAAATGGAAAGGTGATCACGTATGCATCGCATTAGTTAAAATTATATGAGTCTAATTATCCTACTCATGACCTAAAGCTCGCTACTACTTGAAAATTTGGAGACATTATCTGGATGAACCGAGTTGCAAGATCTTTATTGATCATAAGAGTCTAAAGTATATTTTGACCCAGAAAAATCTTAATATGAGGCAAAGAAGATGATTGGAATTACTTAAGAGGTTATGATCAAGATATCCAGTACCATGAGGGGAAGGCGAACATAGTTGCTGATACTTTGAGTAGGAAATCAGGTCATAGCGTGAATGCGTTGGTAGTTCATGAGGAATTGTACCGAGATAAGCAAAGGCTTAGTGTTGAAATTCTAAATCTTGGGGAGGTTGATGCAAGATTGAGTGCTTTGTCATTAGGATTGTCAATTCTCAATGACATCAAAGAGAGTAAAGTTGGAGATGAGCACCTATATAAGATTAAGGAGAAGATAAAGCAAGTCAAGGAAGTGGACTTTAAGGTTCATAATGATGAAGCTTGAGGTTGAAAAGAAGGTGGTGTATATCACAAAAGTATGAAGATCTTAAGAGGATGCTTATGGACGAGGGGCATAATACTTCATATTATGTGCACCCTGGGGGGGTGATAAGTTGTATAAAGATCTAAAGGAGATTTATTGATGACCAAATATGAAGCGTGAAGTCGCCGAGTCGGTCTCAAATTGACTGACCTATCAGAAAGTAAAGATCGACCAATGGAGACCAATGGGGAAGGTTCAATTCTTAGAGGTTCCTGGATGGAAGTGGGATTCTATATCAATAGACTGTGTGACTGCTTTGCCAAAGATGAGAAATGGCAATGATACTATTTGGGTTATCGTGGACCGTTTGACAAAGTCTACAGTGTTAGTTCCGACATAGAAGGGTATTGCAAGCATTAGTTGCATTATCAAAAGATATCATCCGACCATTCAAAATTTTAAATGAAGTTCCAACAAAAATCGCCAACAATTATAAGTATTGGCCTTTGTTTAGGGTAATTATCACTTCCCTTAGCTTCCTCACTATCGTTATTAAGATGATTGCCATTTCTTTATAATTAATGTTTTTACGTAGGATTGTATTGGTGCTCTAGATCGCACCCACATAGAGGCCATAGTAGGAGACAAAGTTGCACAAGCATTTAGAGGTCATAAAGGGAACGAAATGTGGAATATGTTAGCTTCTTGCTCTTTTAATATGCTTTTCATGTACGTTTGAGTTGGGTTCGAAGAAAGTGCACAAGACATGGTAGTTTTGAGGAATTGTTTAAGTGATCCTAATATGCAAGTCCACCACCCAACTCCATGTATTATATATATACTTGTTATCAACTATTTGAAGCTTTGTTTAACTATGAGTATAATTTAAGTTTTTTTCTTGCATTAACAGGAAAATATTATTTAATTTGCTCCAAATATCAAAATTCTACTAGGTATTTGAGTCCATATCAAGGGAAAGGTTTGAGAGTTCATGTGACAACCCGCTCCAAATAGCAGCTTAATTACTACCTAATACTGCTACTTGCGAAGTTGAGCTGCTAATTAGATAGACTGTTACAAGTGCTATTAGAGCAAAGGTTTTCTAAATCAAAACTTAAGTATTTCTAATTTGTAAGTTTTGAAAAAATATTTAAAGAGTGTTTCTACAAGTATTTTCTTAAGAAAGGAAAATTGAAACTAATTTCATATCTACGTAAAAGTTTTTAAAATATTTGTTAATATGTGTGTGTGATTATGTGTATGGTATGTGAATTTATGTCTATGTGAATGTTATGATAGTTTAGTATAGATGATTCGGAGTAGACTCAGCGAAAGCCTAAGCAAAAATATGCCTATATGAGAGAACCCAACACCTATTTTGCTGCCGATATATGGCAAGATGATGCAGAGGACCATACTAATCAGGCACTAGGTCACATTCTAGAAATGGAAAGAGGCTATGGATGCTTGTAGGAACCATTAAAGGTGACCCAGGACTCAAACCAATGTGATTCTTAAGACGCTATTAACTATTGAGCCACATGCTAACTATCGTCAAGTTTATTAAAGTCCGTTAGGAATTGCATGTGGCTATTTAAGCTATTCAGAGTTATGAGTAATTCTGGAAATAAAAGATACGAGTATGTTCAAGTGGAAAGGCACTATGGAAGAGGTTAGACTCAAGAAAGACGACACTTTAAAGCGCTATAGACGGAGATAGATATATACTCAAAATAATTTTCATCATAAAGCAAAGTATGAAGGGAAAATTTGTAGAAATAGAAAGAAAGTACGATGGGATATGATTGCGTTCTAAAGCTTTGTGTTAGTATTTCATTTATGTATGTAATTATGAGTGAGTATGTTGAGAATGAATTCAATTACAAATAAAAAAAGATTATGTATAAGAGTGTGTTAACTCGAAGTAACTACGTTGGTATTATTAAGTAAGCGTAGTTTGTGCATTGAGCGGATAAATAAGGAATAAAATCTTATGAAATAATCTCCAGTATTTAAGTTGAATATTGTCATGCAATGTGGGTGAAAATTTTGTATATCTTCAAGGAGCTGAATCTTAAAAGAATTCAGTCGTATTCGAATATTTGGGGAGTTATATGATCAAGCTCGGGAAAAGGAGCAATGAAAATAAAACGAAGAGTAAAAAAAGGGGGAATAGTGGAAAAATTAAAGAAGGAGGAATCAAGGAGCAAAAAGAACGGGAATGTCAGTACCACACAGCCTTAAGGACAGGCAAGAAGTATTAAAAGAAAGAAGTCGGCGGAATAAAAGTAAAAAAAAAATGCTATCATAGGAATTGCACATGTCAAATGATTTGCTTTAAGGTCCAAAGTATTGGCGTCAGATTATCAAGTACCTTATGTTGATTAATGATAGAAGATTTGGAGGTAATAATGAACCTGGAGTTGCATTGTTGCTGATGATGAGAAAATGTAGTTCAAAACATAGCGGTAAAGGTGGTTGACCTACCAAACACGGAAGAGATCCGGAAAGTTGTTTTTCTGCTAAATCAGAAGCAGAAGATGCACCAAAGTTGTAGAAGATTTCAAGTGATTTAATTCCATGTAATTTCTTATATCTAAGTCGTAGCTAAAATATTGTGGGATCTAGGAGCTTCGCAATTGTTTATCTCCAATGAGTTTTGTTAGAATTTATATGAAAATTTGTATGACTAATAGGAATTTGAGTTGTTGTAAATGGTTGTTCAAAGATTTGGTCATTGGACTAGGGTAGCATAGTCCGAGCTACATGTGGATTTAATGCCTTTCGATCGGGAGCACTATAATGTAATATTGAGGATATATTTCTTGGGTAAGAGGTGAGGGATCACCAAATATTATTAGGATGAAATCACCATGCAAAGATAATATTATATATATCAAGGTGTGTCGTCGAGCTCAAAAGAAAAGAACAAAGTAATACATGCGGAAGGTATTGGTTATGTAACTCAGATGGTAAGGAGTTAGAAGGAAGTAATTTAAGATGGAAGAATTTCAATGGTTAATGAGTCTTCAAATGTATTCTAGAGCACTGGTCAGCATTGTCATTATATAAAGTGGTCGACTTTTATATAGATTCAGTGTTAGGGACTACGTCTAAATTCAGAGTTATGATGGTTGAGTTAAGGAAGCAGTTAGAAGAATTATTGCAAAAAGGTTACATTTGTTCCAATGTTTCACCATGCAGAGAGCACCAATAATATTTAAGAAAAGAATGGATTAATAAGACTATGTATAGGTCCTCATGATATTAATAAGATTTTTGTTAGGAATAGGAATTCGTTATTTCGAATAGACGATTTACTCGATTAGTTAAAAGAAGCTGGTATGTTTTGAAGATAGATCTCATATTAGGACATTGAGTAGATTAGTGTTGTAGATGAAAATATTTCGAAGATGACATTTAGGATGATATAGGGTCATTATAAGTTGTGAAAATACCATTTAAGTTTTATAATGCACCAGTAGCATCTGTAAACCTGATGTGGTGATTTTTTAAATCTTGTAAGATCGAATTATGATATCTTTCATAGATGATATTGTGGTATGTTTGAAGAATTAGGAACAGCATAAAGAGCATCTTAAATAAGTATTAGGAATTTTGAGGAAGGAACGAAGTTCGAGTGGATGGAAAATTGCGAGGAAGCTTTCCAGGAGTTGAAGGAATGGTTAATTAATGCGCCAACTATAGCTTTGCCTTCGGGGTAAAAGGATTTGAAGTATATGGCGATGTTTCTCTAGAAGCTTCCATTCAGGTTGTGTATGGATGTAGCATTAGCGAGTTATAGTCTATCCATCTAGCTAGCTAAAGCCCATAAGAGGAATTATTTTGTGCATGATTTGAAGTTCGCAACTATGACATTTGGTTTGAAATTATGAAAGCATTATTTTGTATGAGGTAATTTATAAGGCTATATTGAACATAAGAGCTTAAAAGTGTATTTTCACGAAAAAGAAATGAAGATGGGACAACGAGGATGACTTATGATGGAGTTGAGGTCAAATATAGGAGAAGCATAATACCATTAATCTCTAGGTATATACTGAATGAGGCATACGAATAAATGATAATGGTGTGTTTCCATCGATTCGGAGCTGAAGAATAAAATTCTCGAGAGCGGTACATAATAATGCATATTCGATTCATATTAGATTGAATAAAATAGCACAGAACATGAATAAGTTACTGTGATGCAAAGGTTTGATGTGAGATATATTGCAACATGTGCAAATTGCTTAATCTTCTAGGAACTAAAATTTGATTGGGAGAAGGTTCTAGGGTTGTTGCAACCATTTTCGGTGCCAGAATGAAAATAGGATTCACTCTCAATGGATTTAGTTTCTGGAAGGCCCAGGCCTAGAATGGACAATGATGTTTGGGGTAGTTGAGAATAGGCTGACAAAAGCATCTCAAATTTTTTCCATGGATAGTATGAAGTAAAAAGAAATTGACTAATGCGTGTATAACTAGTGCATTTGCAGAGAGTTTCAAAGATTATTCTCTTTGATCAAGATATTCATATTATGGGGCAAGTTATGTGGAAAAAATTGCAAGAAGCATTGTGGTTTATTCAAAAATTTATTTCAACATTTTATCCATTGACGAATGAGAAAACAAAGCATGTTATTTGTATATTGGAAGGTATGATGTAGGTTGGTGTATTAGAATTTAGAGTTAAGGGTTCGTGGGAAGATAAGATAATACACTAGAGGAAAAAAGTTCAAGGGTTGCGCTAAAAGGGTTGCAGTTTTGACATAAACGTAGCCCTTAATATAAAGGGTTGTGGTTAACCTAAAAATCGTATCCCTTTATCAATAAAGCGGAGCGGTTTTTGGGTTAACAAAAAAACTTAATTAAAGGGCTGCGATTAATTAGAAAACCGCCGCATCCCTTTTGTTCTTTTAACTCCTCCTACCCTAATTAAACTTCGCTTAATTTCATTCGAGACCTGCGCTCATGAAACACCTCTCTCTCTCTCTCTCTCTCTCTCTCTCTCTCTCTCTCTCTCTCTCTCTCTCTCTCTCTCTCCTCTCACTCCTCTCACTCACATCTCTTCTCTTTCGTCAGTGTCATCCCTGCGCTGCTTTCTGTTAGCGTCATTCCGTTTTTCCTATCACCGCCTCTCCCCTCCTAGTGTTGGTGTTTGTTGTTGCAGAGCTGCTACTCACCGCCTTTCCTCAGGTTTTTTCCTTTTCTTTTTGGGTTTTTGTTGTTGAGTTTATCTACTTTATAGCTTAAAAAAGTGTTTGATTTCATGTGATTATGATTGATTTTGCCTGATTTGATGTTTGTGGGTCATTTTTGTTTAATTTCACGTGGGTATGATTGATTTTATTTGCAACATAGTTGATCATGTGGGTATCTCGCAGCTTTCTCACCCTTCCGCTGTCGTCCGCTCGCCGGAGATTCTCACTCCACTGCTCGCATATCACTTATGTGCTCGCATCTCTCTCTGCTCTTGCTCACATCTCACACTCCTATTGTGAGGTGTTGTTTGTTGGTTGTTTGTTATTGTTTTTAAGTTATGATTTAGCTCAAATTTGAATTTGAGTTTGAATATGATTTCAATTATTCTTACTTCCTCTATCCCAGAATACTCTTTACACTTATCAAGGCATGTAGTTTTAGATGATAAGTTGTTGTTTGGTTATTAATTGTTATTTTATTGAAAAATAGATGTGATAGGAGTTAGTAGTAAGTAAAAGTAGCATTATTTTATTTTAAGGAGAAAGAATGTGGGTCATGGTTAGTGTTGGTAGGTTATAAGCGTGGTGTTATTTTATTTGGAGGAGAGAGTCTATGGGCCAACAGTTAACAGGTAGAATGATCAAAATTATACTGGGTAATATCTCAAAATAGAAGTGTAAAAAGTATTTTGGGACAGATAACAAAGGGAAGTGTAAAGAGTATTATGGGACGGAGGTAGTATCATTTTTCATGAATATTGCGTTGTGTTGTTGTTCGTTGTTATTGAAGGATTTATGTCCTCAACTTAAATGCAATTACTAATTACATTATGGATCGTATTATGGAGATAATAAATTCGTTTGATTGGGTCGTCAATATGTCTTGCTAGAGAATGCTATAGAACTTCGGGTTAGAAAATAATTAACCCGAAGCTCAATATAATAATGGATCCTATTAGGTCACACAAAATACCTTGGATCAACAAAAGAAACCTATAGCACATAAGGGGCCTAGGGTGGTCGGCCAAGAGGAGGGGAGAAAGGAAAAGATTCTAACCTAAATATGCTTATATATTTAGTCAAGAAATAAAAGAATATACAAGATATCTCTTATTATTCTTCTCTCTCAGATTCTTTCCTAAAGTAAAAAAAAGTCCACTAAAGTAGAAGAAGAATTTCTTTCTTCCAACTAGCATTGGTGGAGAGTTGATCCAGGTTGGTGGACCAAGTAGAGGAATCACAATTGCAGTTCTTTCTCCGGGTTATATCAAGCTTTGTGGAATTCACACTATAATGGTTAATTCTAAACTTTTATGTGATCCTTGATTGTATATGCATGTGATCCTATTTTAAGTGCTTATGAATTAGATTCATGAAATTCCGCTTATAGTACTTAGAATCCTACATTGGTATCAGTTTTAGCCTCTTGCATATAGAATTTCGGTCATAAAGTTTACTTTATGTATGACTATTTTAATTTGATTAAGGGGAGAAATTGAATTATGAATTGAATAATTAATTGAAATTGATTAAATGGAGATTTAATTACTTAGTTTTTCGATTCCAAATGGCTGAAAATTTCATCCTTTAAACTCTAATTTTCGAAATTTAAAATCTGATTTTAGATCTCTAAATTTTGAATATAAAATTCATATTATTAATTTGATTTTCTTGTTTAAAATTGTTTGTTTATGAAAATCAATTCATGTCAAAAGTGTTTTATATAAATTAGAGATTAATGTATATGAATAACCCAAAAAATTAATTAAAATAGAGATTTTCATTTAATTTTCTAAATTAGGCATAAAAGAGTTTATGTTTAATTTAATCAAGATCGCCAAATTAATTTTACACAAGGTTGTAATTTTAATTTCCTTCAAATAAAATCAAAAAAAAAAATTGAAGGAGGGAGGAAGAGGAGCAGCCACGGCTAGTAGCTGCTCCGGTGGTCTGTCGGCAAGAAGCCAGGGAAGGCGACGCAGACTGCCGGCAAGAAGTCGAGTCGGCGCGGGAAGGGTTGACGACAGCCATGCGTGCGACGTGGGGTTGCCGCGGTTCGGTGTTTTGTGGGCTGGCGCTAGCTATTCAGTTTCTGACGTCGGCTCACGGATAATTTTGTTGGCAAGTTGCCGGTGAGGTCGCCTGAAAAGGATGGCCGGTTTTTCTAGGCTGGCGTGGATAGGCAGCATGTGCTGCTGTTTTGGTTTTCACGCGGTTTTAAGCAAATTAAAATAAAAAATTGATTAAAGAAAATGACTGAGAATCTACCGTGAAGTCAAGGGCAGATGTAGATTTTTTTTTAGAAATTTTAAAAAACAGTTTTTTTTAGAAAGTTAAGTGAATTTCAATTATGTTAATTTTGAATGGGTCATAAATTGAAATCCATTATTTGATTCTTTAATCTAATTAAAATTAGTAAGCTAGTTTTTATAGGATAAAATCTTTAGGTGATTAGAAATTACTTAAATTCTTTATCCTCTTGCTTTAATTAAGAATATTTGATATTTTAATTGTTGGAAAGTATAATATGTGATATTATTATGTGGCTTTTATATTTTGATATAATTCATATGTATGACTAGTATGGCCCAAACTAAGTTAGAAAATATGATCTGCGTATCGTGATGTATTCTTGTAATTTTAAATACGATCTGTGTATCGTTAAGTATTTTTGTAATTTATCTTATTTAGTTATTATTTAAATTATTTTGAAACTTGTGTAATCCAAAGACGAGCCCAACAAGAGAAGGCCCGTGGCTAAGTTGGATGGAGATCCATGAAGAGTCCAAGAAGGAGCCATTGATGCTTAGCTATCTTAGGATTAGGGGCCATACTAGATCATTTTATTTTCGCATTTTGTTATTCTTTAAAATGCTTATAAGTTTATTGTATGTTGTTTATTGATGCGCTAGAGTTCACTAATTCATAACAACATAATAAACTTAGGTCCCGTAAATATTAAAGGTTTGCTTTTCCAAACATAAAGTACTTATCAAACCGTTAATTAATAGTAATAGGTCATGCCTCCCAGGGTGTTATCATTAATTTTGGGATATAAGGTAAAATTGCGAATTTTACAACTTAGTTTGGTTGTCCTTAACAAAATTATCAAAAGCGTTTTGAATTTTGAAGCAAGAGATAGTTAAACATGCGATGTTTATCCATCTAAACAAGAGTTATAAATTGTTATAATTAGTAAAAGAGTTTACTTACCTTGATAATGTAACGTTAAGATAAGGCCTCTGTCTGCTTAGTGTTGCATGTTGATAGGATCTTGTAAATCACTTATTCATAGGGGACTTTAATTTTCAATAAGTGGTCAACCTAGAAACCTTTTACATGTTTTAGGTTGCTTTATAAACATAAAATTGAATTTTGCTTTATTTTTCTGTCTGTAGATACCATGTCTAATAACAACAACCACTCCGGTTTCAACATTCGTCCTTTACTGGAAAAGGACAGACTGAATGGTGAAAATTTGCTT
The DNA here is from genome assembly GCF_026745355.1 of Beta vulgaris subsp. vulgaris. Lineage (NCBI taxonomy): Eukaryota > Viridiplantae > Streptophyta > Magnoliopsida > Caryophyllales > Amaranthaceae > Beta > Beta vulgaris. The sequence goes on along the minus strand of NC_079210.1, from coordinate 16,989,424 downwards.
GATTGGGAGAGAACTTTAAGACTCGTTATGAGGTTTGAGGGTCGAGAGGACGTCTTAGATACCCCACTTCCTGTTGTGACTGATGAATCATCTGATGCAGACAAACGTCGTGCTAACAGGCTATGATAAGTCTATACCAATCACTTGTTTGATGTAGCAGCATGGAGCCGAACCTCCAAAAGAGGTTGAAACCAAGGATGCTAACGATCATGCAAGAGCTGCGGCATGTTTAAAACTCAGGCCGAGTTGAGCGGTATGAGACTAATAGGAGATACTTGAATGTCACATTGAAGCCGGGTCAAGCTGTTGGCCCCCATGTTTCGAATGGTGAGTCTTTTCGAAAACATGGAAAGACTTGGTTCCTTATAGGTGAGTTGGCTACGACATTATTCTCACTCATGCCTGAAGTTTCAATCAGTTCAGAATGACCTACAATATGAATGAGTCTGAAAAGACACTACAAGAGCTGCATGGATTGTTGGTCAATGCTGAAAGGAACATCCCTAAGGTTGAACCAAAGAAAGAGGTTCTGTTGGTTCAAAAGGGAAAGGGTTTCAAAAAGAAATGGGTAGGAAAGAAGGACAAAGGTAAGCAAGTTGCCATTGTCGCTGAAAAACCTAAGCCAACCGCCAAGCCCAAGGTTGCTGCGGAAAGCAAGTGCTTCCTTCACAAGATTGGACACTGGAAGAGGAACTGCCCGATATACTTGGAGGAAATAAAGAAGTCTGGGGCTTCCATTTCAGGTATATATGTTATAGAAATCAATTTGACTTCTACTTCTTTATGGGTATTTGATACCGGTTGTGGTTCTCACATAGTTAATGATGTGCAGGGACTAAAAAGAAGTAGGAAGCTGGCAAAAGGCGAGGTAGAGCTACGCGTTGGAAATGGAGCACGAGTTGCTGCACTTGCCGTTGGAGCTATAGTCATACATTGCCATCTGGGTTTATTTTAGAATTAAATAATTGTTATTTCGTTCCTACAATAACTAAGAACATAATTTCAGTTTCAGTTTTGGATTCTGAAGGGTTTTGTTTTGAAATAAAGAACAAGTGTTGTTTCATTTCTTATAATAATATGTTTTATGCCAATGATAAATTAATAAATGGCTTATATGTGCTTGATAGGTTATTACAAGTCTATAACATAGATAGCAAGAAACAAAAATCAAGTGATTCCAACCTAACCTATATTTAGCATTATCGAATAGGTCATATAAACCAAAAGTGTATTCACAAGTTACAAAAGGATTCCATCATTTGATGTATGTGTATCATGCTTAATGGGGAAGATGACAAAATCATCATTTACTAGAAAAGGTGAAAGGGCCAGTGATCTTTTAGGACTCATATATACATATGTGTGTGTGGTCCTATGAGCACAAAGGCAAGGGGAGGGTTTAACTACTTCATTACCTTCACTGATGATTTGAGTAGATGTGGATATATCTACTTAATGAAACATAAGTCGGAATCTTTTGGTAGATTCAAAGAGTTCCAAAGTGAAGTACAGAATCAACTTGGTAAGACAATAAAAGCACTGCGATCAAATCGTGGTGGTGAGTATTTGAGCCAAGAATTTGATGATCATCTATAGGGTTGTGGAATTCTTTCTCAATTAACTCCACCAGGAACATCACAATTGAATGGTGTGTCTGAAAGGAGGAATCGAACCTTGCTGGATATGCTCTCGAAACTGATGCACACACACTAAATAGAAGCCCGTCAAAGGTTGTAGAAAAGACTCCATATGAGTTATGGAATGGAAAACCTCCAAACTTGTCTTTTCTTAAAATCTGGGGATGTGAGGTCTATGTAAAGCGGTTACTGTACTATCAGACAAACTTGCACCCAAGTCAGATAAATGTCTCTTTGTGGGATACCCAAAAGAGACAAGGGGTTATTACTTCTAGAACCGTCAAGAGAACAAAGTGTTTGTTGCTTGTGATGGTGTCTTTTTTGAAAAAGAATTTGTTTCTAGAAAGACAAGTGGGAGTAAAATAACACTCGAAAAAATTGGAGATGAGCAACAAATGGACATGGTTCACATCATGTCATAGACGGCCCAACAAGACGAAAGTCATGTTCAGGAGATGACGTATTCAACGCGTGAACCTCCTACCGTCCCACTTGTACTTGATTCAAGCGAAAATCTTCAAAATGTTGAAGAAAATATTTCTCTTGATGCTCAGGCCCCGCGTAGGTCTAGTAAACCAAGGATTACAAACAAGAAGTTGGTTGATTTTTTATTAACTGAAAATTCTGAAATTATGATTTTGGAGAATTCAGAACCTACTACCTACAAACAAGCTTTGACAAGTGCAAACTCTGAGAAATGGTTTGAGGCCATGAAATCCGAGTTAGACTTCATGTCTGAGAATAAAGTTTGGACCCTGGTTGACTTGCCTGATGGGGTTAGCCCTATTAGATGCAAGTGGATGTTCAAATTGAAAATGAACAAAGATGGAAATGTCTATGTCTACAAAGCAAGACTTGTTGCAAAAGGATTCAGGCAAATTCATGATATAGACTATAATGAGACCTTTTCTCCAATAGCAATGCCTAAATCAATTTGGATACTTTTAGCGACTGCTGCATTTTACGATTACGAAATTTGGCACATGGATGTCAAAACCGCATTCTTGAATGGGTTCTTGAATGAGGATGTGTACATGACACAACCTGAAAGTTTTGAGGATCCAGGAAAATCCTAAAAGGGTTTGCAAGCTTCAGAGATCCATTTATGGATTGAAGCAAGCATCTCGGAGCTAGAGTCTTCGGTTTGATGAGGCAATTAAACAATTTGGTTTCATCAAGAGCGACGAAGAATCTTGTGTAGTTGTGTTTACATGAAGTTTAGTAGGAGTAGCTTACTCTTCTTGGTTCTGTATGTAGATGACATACTACTCATGGGAAATGACATACCACTGCTTGAATCACTCAAGCAATGGTAAAAAAGTTGTTTCTCTATGAAGGACCTTGGAGAAGTTGAGTACATACCAGGAATCAAAATTCATAGAGATAGGTCTCGAAGGATGATTGGGCTAAGTCAAGAACTTATATTGATAAGGTTCTTGCAAGGTTCAACATGGAAAACTCGAAGAGAGGTTTTGGTTCCCATGTCACATGGCATATCGCTTAGCAAGAGTCAGTGCCCGACAAGACCTGATGAGTTAAAGCGAATGAGTAGCATTCCTTATGCTTCGGCCATAGGATCCATCATGTATGCCATGATAAGTACTCGACCAGATGTTGCATATGCCTTGAGCATGTGTAGCAGGTTCCAAGAAAATCTAGGAGAAGCACACTGGACTGCAGCTAAGATCATCCTTAAGTACTTGAGGAGGACTAAAGGCATGTTCTTAGACTATGGGGGACAAAGTGAGTTGGTTGTTGAAGGTTACACAGATGGAAGTATCTAAACCGACAGAGATGATTACCGCTCTTAGTCAGGGTATGTCTTTCGTCTAAATGGAGGAGGAGTGAGCTGGAAGAGCTCAAAGCAAAGCACTGTAGCAGACTCTACGACAGAATCAGAATATTTAGCAGCAGTTGAAGCAGCTAAGGAAGCAGTTTGGATAAAGAAGTTCTTGATAGAGCTGGATATTGTACCTAGTATTCTAGAAGGAATTGAGTTGTTCTGTGACAACAATGGTGCTATTGCGCAAGCAAAAGAACCAAGGTCAGATAACAAGTCCAAACATGCGATGAGGAAATTTCACCTCATTTAAGAGGTAGTTGACAGGAATGATGTCAGAATCTGCAAAGTTTATACGGATGAGAACGTGGCTGGTCCACTAACTAAACCACTTCCTCAACCCAAGCATGAGTGTCACGCTAGGGCTATAGGCTTGAAACAAATGTTAGAGTGGCTTTAGATTGTACTAGGTTTAGAGAAACTTGTTACAATGTGAAGAACATGTATTGATTGAAGAGGAGGATGTGGAAGATGAAGAAAGATACTCCGATGAAGAAAGATACTTTCATAATGAAACGAGTACATGTTATTTCTAGTTATTTAAAGACAAATTGCAAAATATTATAAGTATGATGATTATTATTGCGAACCTTATTTGCCCATGAACATGATTATAATATATTTTAGTAATAAAATAATCAGCTAATAGTAACGTAAATAATAAAATAATAGACAATATTATGATTATAATACTACATAATTATAGTGGTACTTTGATTAAAATTTAATTTTAAGTTATAGATTGAGTATTTGGACCTTTATATTGTAACTTACTGGATCCGATTGAAACTTATTGCACCTGATTGGAACTTATTGGACCTAATTGGAACTTATTGGACCTGATTGCAACTTATTGACCTGATGTGACCTGATTGAAACTGATTTGAACTGAATTGCTTGTATCTGAAGCTTAATTTTTTAAGGTGAAGAGAACACACCCTAAAAATAACTCAAAACCTATAACTATTAACCCTTCTTCTTCTCGGGGAAGTACTAAATTTTCTATGACCCTTGTTTTTCTTTATATTTTTAGCCAGAAATTTATGCCAGGGTTGCTCACAATTAGCGAAGACAAGCTCTTGTCATGGTTTCCAGTGGATTGTAACTGACAAGCCCTCAAATTACCACTTACGGAGGCCACTACCCCATCGGGACCACCAGGCCCGTAGCTGAGGGTGTGCAAAGTGCGTGCCCCTTTGCACAGGGCCCACAACCTAAAAAATTTGTTTGATTTAAAAGGCTCAATTTAAAGATGGCACACTATTGGTAATCGCAAAGGGCCCTTATCTACTAATGCCTTCAGCCAGCAATTGCCAAGCTATTGTTTGATTTAAATATGATTTCTATTTTTAAATTGCAAAGGGTATACCTTCTTCCTATAGTCCTTCACTCTCTAGTAATCTACATCGTAATTCACGCAATTAGACTCGGTTTACTGCTTTTATCTTCCTCAATCTCTCCACCAAATTTCACGCAAGCTATTGATTTTAATTTTTGAACTCTATCTATTGCTAGTGCTAGCTGCTACATCTTTTTCTTAAAGCATTGACTAATCAAGCAATCCTTCCATTTATTGCTACATTACTCAGATAAGCTTTCTTAGTCGCGTATGTTTTACTTTGAGAAGTATGTTTTAAATTTTTGTGTTGAATTTACTTATTTTAATCGACTGTTTTAAATTTTTGTGTTGAATTTACTTATTTTAATCGATGAATTATGTCTTAATTTTCCGTGTTAAATTTACTTAGTTTAATGGACTGAATTTTGTCTTTAATTATGTTTTGAAGGTTAATTTTGTTTGAATGGACATGACGTGACTTCGATATTGGAGAAAAGTAATCAGATGATTGATATGAACTTCATCTCTCGAGATTATATCAATGCATTTGGAACTCTAATTTAATTGTTTAATGATTGTAATCTTCTATGAGTTTATAGATAATGGCCAATAATACTATTTGTTTATAGATATGAAGAAAAAAAAATTGAATCTTTTGGTGTTTAAAAAAGATATTTGTTATGTAGAATATATATATATATATATATATATATATATATGGCCAAATGCATTTTAGAATAGGGTCTCATAAGTCTCCAAGACGATCCTGGAAAACACCAAGTTGATAGCAGCTTTTGAATATTCATTGGCAATCTACTAAATCTCGCCCAGGGCATGGTGACATTCCCGTTTGGTACATTGAAACCCCCCCCCCCCCCCCCAAAAAAAAATCCAATTGGCAATTTTCTTTATTCACTTCTTACTTGTAATTTTTTTTTGAACATCGACCTAACTTGTAATTTTCGAGAATAAGGAAGCTCTTCCTTTTTTGTCAGAAAGAGAAGAGAATATAAGAAAAATAGATTACTCGACATTTAGGTCAATCTTAACTGAAATTAGAGATAATCTAGTTAAAAATATAACAAAAATAAATAATATTGCTGCCTTAGTTTGAATGTTTGATGGTATGTCGTACGCGGAAAAAGGGAGTGGGAAAAGGAGAGAAGTGGAAGTGAACATCACTAATGGGCTCCTTAGAATATATATGATAAGGGTCATTAATCATGTAGTTGGCGCCAACAGAATATTCAAATTCTGTTAGTCTGTTATGCCTGTTGTAGATTTCTGTTATGAATAAGTTGAGAGTTGTAGCTATAAAAGGTTGTAATGATGACTTGTAATGATTTGTCAATCATTAAATGAAAATCCCAATCTCTCTCTCTATCTCTCTCTATATTTCTCTGATATTCTTTTCTCTCTCTTCTCCTCTATTCTATCAATCTATTCTTCTATTCTGTTACGTATGCCATTTTTAAAGGTGAGCTTGAGCTCCCTTAACATTGGTATCAGAGCATAACCTGATCAAATCTTGATCAATTTTTGTAAAAATCTGATCTAAAGAATCTCTGTGAGATTCCGAATTCATACACATAAAAATTGTTTCCATCTGAGCTATATATCAGACGCAAATTAACACCCTATTTTTGCGAAAATTGAACAATAATTCAAAAGAATTCTATTCATTCTGGCTCCTCACACTCGAAAAACTGTAGCCATGGAAGATCAACTGAGGATGTTAGAGCAGAAAATTCAAGATCAGTCACAAAAATATGATGATCAATCGGTACAGATTCAGGATCAAACAAAGAAGATAGATGATCTGATGAATGTCATAATGGAGATGAAGGATAAATTGAATGAATCTTCTACAGAAGGTTCAAGATCAGGAGTCAATAAGGAGGTTAACTCACCTAAACCCCTCGGGTATAATCCTAAACTTTCCTTCCCTAAGTTTGATGGTACTAGCTGTAGAACATGGGTGAAGAAATGTAGTAAGTACTTCAAACTATGCAAAATCAGTGATGAATAAAAGGTTGATTTAGCAGCATTAAACATGACTGGTAAAGCAGAAAAGTGGATTATTAGTTACTTGTCTTCTAGGAGGAATGTTGACTGGCCTGAGTTTGTTATGGACTTGTCAGCCAGATTCAAGGATGAAAGAGGAGTTAATTCTGTCGAAAAATTTAACAAACTTGAACAAACTGACACTATTGAATCATATTTGGATGAATTTAAAGAGTTAAAATATTAAATCACTATTGATATGGTATTGGGGGTACAATGGTTGGCTACTTTGGGACCCATTTGCTGGGATTTTAAAGAGTTACTAATGCAGTTTGACTTGCAAGGACAACAGTTTGTGTTGCAAGGTGTACATCCCCAAAAAGTTAAAATGTTAAATGGAGCTCCTTCTGTTAAAATGCTCACTAATGCTGTGGAGTTATGTCTTCTTCAAGTTAGAGATGTGGCATTTATGGAGATCCAAGCTGCTGTTCAATCTGAAACTCCACCATGCCCTCCTGAAATTGAGACTTTGAAACTTCAGTATCAAGATCTCTTTGCAGATCCTGACACACTGCCTCCCCACAGGGGTGTGTTTGACCATACTATTCCCCTTGAACCTGGAGCTAGGCCTGTGAATATAAGACCCTATAGATATCCCCTTAAACAAAGGGATATCATTGAACAACTTGTTCAAGAAATGTTGGAAAGAGGAATTATACAGAATAGTTCTTCTCCCTTTGCTTCTCCTGTGGTATTAGTTGGGAAAAAGGATGGCACCTGGAGGCTTTGTGTGGATTATAGGGAGCTTAATAGCAAGACTATTAAGAACAAGTTCCCAATTCCTGTGGTAGATGAGCTAGCTGGTGCCACTATCTTTAGTAAGCTGGATCTCAGGGCAGGTTACCACCAACTGAGGGTCCATGACCAAGATGTCTACAAAACTGCATTCAAGACTCATTCAGGCCATTTTGAATTCTTGGTCATGCCCTTTGGGTTGACCAATACCCCAGCTTCATTTCAAGGGTGGATGTATAGTGTCTTCAAGCCACTATTAAGGAAATGTGTTTTGGTTTTTTTTGATGATATCTTAGTCTATAGCAAGACTAGGGATGCTCATTGGTCTCATCTGGCTCAGGTTTTTGATTTGATGAGGGAAAATTTGATGTTTGCCAAAGCCACTAAGTGTAGCTTTGCTATGGATAAGGTAGAATACCTTGGACATTACATTCCAGCCAAAGGAGTGGAGACAGATCCTCACAAAGTCTCAGCAGTGGACAGTTGGCCAACTCCCACTACAGTCAAGGAATTGAGAAGTTTCCTAGGCCTTGCAGGCTATTACAGGAAATTTGTTAAACATTATTCCTTGATTAGTAAACCTTTGACTGATTTACTCAAGAAAGGTGCATTTGAATGGTCTGAAGCAGCTCACAAATCTTTTGTCACCCTTAAACAAGCCCTTGTGACTGCTCCTGTATTGGGTGTCCCTGATTTTGACAAGGAGTTTGTGGTAGAAACTGATGCTTCTAAGAATGGAATAGGAGCAGTGCTAATGCAAGCAAATCATCCATTGGCCTTCATTAGCAGGGCTTTAGGGCCTAGGTGGCAGAAGTTATCAGTTTATGAAAAAGAGCTTCTAGCTATTGTATTTGCAGTGCAAAAATGGGAACAATACCTTATGGGTACCTATTTTGTGATCAAAACTGATCAGAAAAGTTTAAAGTGGCTTTTACGGCAAAAAGTATCTACCCCATTTCAGCAATTCTGGTTATCTAAGTTGATGGGGTTTGATTATGAGATTCAGTATAAAAGTGGGAAAGAGAACATAGCTGCTGATGCTCTTTCAAGGGTTCAGGGAGCTGAACTTTTGACTATGGTTGTGTCTGCTCTCTCCTCTGATTTGACTGAGCTACTTAAGGCTAGTTATGCCTTGGATGATCATCTTATGGAGCTCATCACTCAACTGCAGCAAGTGCCTTCAGTAGGGCACTATACTTTCAGTGTGGGTCTCTTGAAGAGAAAGGGAAAGTTAGTAGTTGGCCCTGATGTCAATTTAAAGCATAAAGTGATTCACTGGTTGCATGCTGCACCTGAGAGTGGGCATTCAGGCAGGGACATGACTATTAAAAGAGTTAAAAGCCTTTTTTATTGGAAGGGCCTCACTAAGGCAGTTAGAGAATTTGTAAGGCAATGTCCAGTTTGTCAGGCCTCCAAGTATGACACTGCTGCTTCACCTGGCTTGCTTCAACCTCTGCCTATACCTGAAGCTGTGTGGATTGATATTTCTATGGATTTCATAACAGGACTGCCCAAATCTGGTGGGTTTGAGGTTATTTTTGTGGTAGTAGATAGACTGAGCAAATACAGCCACTTTATGGCTTTAGCCCATCCTTTCACTGCTCTACAGGTGGCACAATCTTACCTTGACAATGTTTTTAAGCTTCATGGGTGGCCTAGAAGCATTGTGAGTGATAGGGATCCAATCTTTCTTAGCAATTTTTGGACAGGGCTCTTTAGTTTGCATGGCACTGAATTCTTGTTGTCCTCAGCCTACCATCCTCAGACAGATGGACAAACTGAGGTTATCAATAGGTGTCTTGAGACTTACCTAAGATGTATGTGTGGTGAGCAGCCCAAGTCTTGGCATGCCTGGCTACCACTAGCTGAGTGGTGGTACAATACCCATTTTCACTCAGCCACCCAACTTACACCATATGAAGTTGTTTATGGGCAACCACCCCCACTTCATTTGCCTTATTTGCCTGGAGATTCTGATGTGGAAGCTGTGGATAGAAGTCTTCAAAAAAGGGAGGAGATGATTGCTGTACTTAGATTCCATTTAATGCGTGCCCAAACAAGAATGAAACAGCAAGCTGACAAAGGCAGATCTGATAGGGTCTTTCAAGACGGTGATTGGGTTTGGCTTAAGCTGCAGCCTTATAGGCAACACTCAGTGGCTAGTAGAGCCAATCAGAAGCTAGCTCCAAGGTTCTATGGTCCCTTTCAAATTATTGTTGCTATTGGAGCTGTTGCTTATAAGCTTCAGCTTCCTGCTGAGGCCAAGATACATGATGTTTTTCATGTATCTCAGCTCAAGTCATTTCATGGCACACTCCCAGTAGCCACCCACATTCCTTTGTGGCTCCAAGGGCATGATGTTTCTCAGGATCCTCAACCATTGGCTATTCTTGACACAAAGGTGGTTAAATTCCAGAATCATGCTCAGGTACAGTATTTGGTCCAGTGGGAGAATTCTGCACCTACAGATGCGACTTGGGTAGCTGCTACAACTCTGGAGGCTAAGTTTCCTACCTTCATGGCTTCTCATAACTTGGGGTCAAGTTCTTCTTAAGGGAAGAGGAATGATAAGGGTCATTAATCATGTAGTTGGCGCCAACAGAATATTCAAATTCTGTTAGTCTGTTATGCCTGTTGTAGATTTCTGTTATGAATAAGTTGAGAGTTGTAGCTATAAAAGGTTGTAATGATGACTTGTAATGATTTGTCAATCATTAAATGAAAATCCCAATCTCTCTCTCTATCTCTCTCTATATTTCTCTGATATTCTTTTCTCTCTCTTCTCCTCTATTCTATCAATCTATTCTTCTATTCTGTTACGTCTGCCATTTTTAAAGGTGAGCTTGAGCTCCCTTAACAATATATGCACACGAAGCTTCTTGGTTGTTTGTATACCTCTCGAAATAGGCTGTTGATGTGGGCATATGTCAGACGATCTATTACAATAATTTGTGCGGTCAAAAATGAGCTTTACAAATGTGAAAATTCATAAATGTGAAAAAAAAAATATATAGATGCAGTATGTCTTAGTACGTAGCCATGGGAATATCTTAGTCCTTAGACAAACCAGTATCAATACTGCTTAAATAAATAGCTTCACGCTGCAATTGACGGACGCTAACCTAGTGATTTACATTCAACACCGTTACACCAACCAAAATACAATCCAACCATCCTCCCTATGCGGGCCTCAAAAAAATACATGCTATAGTACCTTCGTTTTCCCCCCAGGTAGATGCAAATGGCAGTGTCAAAGATTTTGCTCACTTCGCTGACATGAGTCCTTCAATTAAACTCAATATTTCACTACGCATCTTTGACACATTCCACGGCGTTACCTGCTCCTTCACATCAGAAAACCAAATATGTTCCTCATCATCACCAGGATCGCTATTTGCATACCAACTGCATATAACACTTGCAATGGCAGTAACAAACAGTCCACAATCGTAGCCATTTTGTTGTTGTGGTGATGACTGATCCTCCAGATATCGGACATCTGAGTCTAAGTTGCCCATGAAGCTTTTGATAGCTTTATAAAGCTTTTTGGAAAACGGACAGTTCAATCCCCGAAAGCTATCATGATGAACAAACACTTTAGCAGTTCTATAAAATAGAAGTAAACTCCAATGACTTCCTGCCTCAGCTATCATTGGATCGTCGTTGTTGTTGACCGGAAATATAACCAGGTCTTTAGCAGGTAGATTTAGGGGTTCGACGAAAGATTTCAAAGTTTCTTCATCTGAACAATTCTGCAACCAGAAAGCAATTGAAGGTGGAACTAGAAAGATGTTATCAGAGGGATAGCGTGAAGATAGATAACTTAAGTAGAACTCAATTATACGGTCATTGAGAAAATGAGGTCCACTAAGGATGTCTAAGTCAGAGCGTCGAAGCACAACGTCATTGTAGCTAAGGATCATATCATCTCCGGTAGATCTCCCCATTGTATGAATTGGTACAAAATTCCTGCAGTACAAAAAGCATTTAGACAGATTAGCTCTTGTAATTTCCATGTTAAAAACAAGTTTCACATATAATAGTAGCTAGCAACAAAGAAATGGAAATGCACCAATTGAACAAATCAGATTACACAGTGATATACTCTAGCAAATACCACTAACAATGAAGGTAATGTGTATCACATGTAGACCTGACCCAAATGCGAGTCTCTCTAAGCTTTGTTTAGGTCAAGAAGATGTGGCTCTTCTTGGATTTTCAATTGCATCACTTGATTATATGAATGAAGGTCCAAGTGTGATTAGGTAGCAAATTAGGGTTAATTGTGCTGATTATAACCTCTTGTAATAGCTCATTAAATGAGCATGAGAAGAGGCATGTTTTAAGGGAGTTTGTAACTCCTTTGTGCCTGTTCACATATGGACAGTTTCAAGGAGATTTTTGGTTGTCCTTTTGCTGTTCTCATTCCTTATATAAGGAGAGCTAATGATATGAGAAAATCAGTTTTTTGATTTGATAAAAACCTTGTGTTTTAGCCCTTAAACTTCAAGTATGTCTCAAGTTCAAGAGTTCCTTATTACTTTGAGTGTGTCTTGAGTAATAAGCTTAGGAGAGGTTGATTGGGTCTTGCCTCTAGCCTAAAACCCCAAAACATTGAGTTTGTCCTTCTGTTTTGGCATTATCCCTTGGTTCGAGTGACTTTGAGTTGAATTATGAGTGTTCTTGGTTCATTGAGTTTAGATTCATCATCCAATACTTTGGAAGGTGTTTTTAGAATCACATCATCTGGAATCAGATCTTTGGTGAAGAAATACATAAAGAAAGCCGCGTTTTGCAGAAGAAACAGATTTGCCAGAATTCATTCAGTTTTTCAGTCGACTTTGAAGGATTATTTCTCAGTCTTCAGGAGTCCAAATTGGTTGATTCTTTTTTTGACTCTGCATAACTTTTTTTCTAGAAAACTCACAGAATTGGTCAAATTTTTGTGAATTTTTTCAATATTAAACTGGGCTCGCTTTTCGCAACTGCGCTAGAACGGAGCAAAACCAGCATGAAGAACTTGAAACAAAGATTACTCCTTCATCCGGAAAGCTTTTCAAGAGTTTCTTTTTTTTATTCTGCTTGAAATTTCCTAAATTTTATAATTAGTAAGCCTTTGAGAGTCTCAAGGCCATTTGTATTTTCATTTTATTGTTCAACGTTACGGCAGTTTTACCCATTGTAATTGTAATAGCCTAGTATCATAGTGAAAGAAAATGGCTGGGGTGCGGAAGTTGCTGTAATGATACAATTAATCATCCAAAAACTTGAAAATTTAGAGAAGAAAACGGAAGAAAATGAGGCCACTAGATAACAAGAAAGCACTTGAATGGATACTAAGTGGGAAGAAATTTTCTTTGAAACTTGAATGGTTGATGGTGCAAGATGTTCAGAATGTCATGGTTATGGGCATACATACCATATATGTCCATATAAATTTAGGATTTCCTTGAAAAAATATGAACTCAGGAAAATGAAGTTAGAAAAGAAAAAACAATTTCGATGTTGCTCTTGAAAAGAAAGAAATAATTCAAGACTTTAAAGTAGAACAAGGGAAAGAAAAATGTTTTCATGAGCTTGCTTTTAAAGGAACATATTTTCCAAAAGAGATCTCTTATCAGCTCTTATGATGTCACAGATTTTGACCCTTTGAAGAAGATTTTCCCGAGGAAGGTTCTAGTATTGGTGGTGAAAGTCTCACAAGTTCAAACATGGTTGCTTCAATGTATACAAGTGATGGTAGAAAAGTTAAATTCTTGCCTTTACCTCCCAAAGTTGCTCAAAAAGAAAAGGAGAAAAGCAGCTATTTTGTAATTTATGATGAAAATGAGAAGATAGTGGAAAAGACTGGAGGAAATTCTTTGGTTATGAAAGCCAAAGATGAGTATGGTATTACTTGTAATAAATCATCTCCTTTGAATGAGTTGTTAGGAGATACAAAGAAGTAATTCACAATGGACATGCCCAAATGCATCTCTACTATAAAAGACATTGAGCACGACATTGACTTGTTTGCTTTGATTCAACAAGAACCAATGACCAACAAAGCTTTATGTAGGTATGACAGAGGAAAGTAACAACTGAGAGAAGCTGAAATTAGTGATGACTTAGTCTTTTCCAAAACAGATTCAAAGAGTATCTACCATCCAATGAGAATTAGGGAGAGAGATAAGTATAAAACGCTTGTCAAAATAAAACAAAGGTTGTATGAGTGTATCGTGATGCTACTAGCCTCCTTCTATAAGAGGTTCAACAAGCACTCCTCTAATTTCAAGAGTCAATTCACCGAACTGTTAAAGAAAGGTAAGGGAGGTTGTAACTCATTTGTGGCTTTTCACATATGGACAGTTTCATGGAGATTTTTGGTTGTCTTTTTGCTGCTCTTATTCCTTATATAAGGAGAGGAAATGATATGAGAAAATCAGCTTTGTGATTTGATAAAAAAAAACTGTGTTTTTAGCCCTTAAAGTTTGAGTGTGTCTCAAGTTCAAGAGTTCCTTATTATTTTGAGTGTGTTCTTGAGTAATAAGCTCAGAAGAGGTTGAGTGGGTCTTGCCTGTGACCTAAAACCCCAAAACATTAAGTTTGTCCTTGTGCTTTGGCACTATCCCTTGGTTCGAGTGACTTTGAGTTGAAATCTGAGTGTTCTTGGTTCATTGAGTTTAGATTAACCACCCAATACTTTAGAGGATATTTTTAGACTCTCATCAAGACCTCTACACATATATTACAGCAATATAATAAAGCAAGAAAAAATGATCTGGCTTTGGGCTCTGTTTAATTGGATTTAAAACAATTTCAATAGAAAATGATATTTTAAAAATAATACTAATTTCCAGGAGAAACACAATTGTGAATTACTTTTGCTTTATATGGTTCCTCACAATGAACATTAGAAAAAATCTTTATTTTGTCTAATTCTCGATTCTAAGACTAGTCATTGCGTTTATCTTTGCCTTTATAGGTTCGATATTCCATATTACTATTATTAATTTATAAATATAAAGCTGCATCCTTGCAACGGTCAATAAAACCCTTCGATCTAATCCACCAATGGATGCATTACAAAAATAGATTAATTGATGTCAATTAATCTATTCTTTTCGATGATTAACCAATTCCTTAAAATATAAAGTAAGGGATTCCCCCAAACCTCTTCTATATTTAGAACCCCAGAAAAGCACTTTTAAGATTTCTCGTCTACTATTCGAGTTGAATTCGAAGAGTATTCTCCTATTCTTCCAGAATTTTTCATGAATTACTAGATATAAACAAACTTGTCTGATAATCATCAATTTCGAGACTGAAGCCAATACAGTTAGAGAGAGAATCTGTATATTATTTGTATTTGAATTTTTTTCTAAATAAATAACAAAAAGAAAGAAATTCTCTAGTACTTTACTTCAATATCAACTGGAATTGCCTTGCTGTGTCACAAGGAGTAAGAAGAACGAAAATGGAGGGGAGAGGATGCGTGGGAGAAGAGAATTAGGAAGGTAAGGAAATGAAGGAAAATGTGCAGTCCTTCCTTAAGAAAGGAAAATGCTTTCTACACTTGGGAGAACTATATTCCACCATGAACAAACCAAAAAGAGCAAATGGAAAAACCACTTCCCCTTCCACCAAGCTTGACAGTCTATCAACTCTTGTAGTAGATAGTCCATGGATGAAAGGTGATTTATATAATCTGGTCGCATAAATCTCAAAAGTTGTCATGTTACGCTTATGCCTTTCAAGTCCAGCAAAGCGATGCATCAAACATCCCAAACAACAAAGTAATCTATTGCCAATATCCAACTTATTAACTTTTTCAGGTTTTTGAATAAATCCAGTAATCATTAATAGTTCTAGAGTATGTTCAAGGGTTCCTTTTCTTATTACCTTTTTCAGCCACACTACAGATCTACAGCTAACACTGCCATAAAGAAAAAAAGGAGGCCAGCTTATTACTTCTGTCCTTTCCTTGCTCCTATAATTTCCATCATCCAAACTCCAAATGCCCACAGATCTCAACAAAACACTTTGTATTTTGATGGCAGCTGCCTAAGCTCTTTCAATGTCTAAGTCCTAGTTTCAAGATCTCATCTACTTACTCACTATCCTCACTCGCTCATCATTGGCAGCTGATCTGTGACTTGCAGGAACTTACTCAAAGGACCACACATTATGCCACCAGAAAGTTTTACCTCTTCTTACATCTTCGGTCTGCTCTTCATCTCTTTGTACTGATAATGCTCTAACAGATTCAGACACTGGTCTAACCACTGCAATTTCATGAGTATTCAGAAACTCTAGTGGATTTTAATTTCCTTTATTTTTTCTTTTTCTCTATTGCATGTTTCTTTTTCTTTCATTTGACATTAGCTTCCCTTTTAGTTGGGTTTCCTATAGAAAAATGGGTTCAAGCTCATATCAATGCCTTGTGATGTTCATTTGATTAATTACACCTTTTGATTGCTCCTTGAACTTTCAAGATTCTAGCTTTTTCCGTTGCTACTCTATTTGCAATTTTATAGATGTATATGTTAGCTTTCAGGAAATGCCCAATTTCTCACTTCGTCCCGCTACATAGATAATGAACGATATCAAAGCAATACAGTGATATTTAATACACTCTTCCAACATTTGTATCAGTGTCTCCTACCATATACTTCCAGAAGGCAAGATATTTTACTTTATCTGGTCGCAAAAATCTATAAGTTGTCATCCCCAACCTTATGCGTTAGAGTCAAGCAAAGCAATGCACCCAAACATCCCAGCAAAAGTAACTGAATGGCAGTATCCTACTCATTAATTCCTTCAGCAATTCAAATAAATCTATTCACCATTAAATCCTTCCAAGGTAACTAAACCATTAAAACCACGTATTATACAGTCACTACTACAACAGCAATGCCTTCTGTTTTCAGAAGTACTTCATTCCATAAGAACGATCGAACATATTGTGCACTCTAAGCATATCACCGACTGTTTGAAGATTCCATTTGATCTGGCATTTAGAAGGTAACTTAAGGGTTAAGGCAATACTAACATTGAGGCCTCGTTCACTTCATCGTATTTTTACATAACTGAAACTATTTTCACATATCAAAACTGATGTTTGCTGATCTCTAGTGTATTTTTCGTATGCAGTTCACTGTTTTTCATTTATTACAACTGATTTACTTATTAAAATTAACATTATTCTTTTAAGGTGAAGCGAACAGGGCCTAATGAAGCATAATTTCACTTGGTTGACATTAAGTCTTGTGAACTCGTGACAGATTTAAGCCTAACCAGTAAATCGAATTCGGCAAATTATGACACTAATTCTCATACTCATATCAGAAATAAGCTAAAAACCCACCCCTTAAAACCGAAAGGATCTACTTGTGGGGTTAAGAACACTACAGTGACCTAAACTACGCGTAAAGTTAGTGTTGAAGACCTAAACTATTGAATTTTATCGTTAACAACCTGCAAAGCAATAACACAGTTAAAAAGCTTCTAGGAATTGAAATCTTTTACCACATTGCACTGTAAATTAATTAAAAATGCCCCAAAACCTTGTTTTTTTTATCTGAGCTCGCATAGTAATGAATAGAAACGAAAATTTCTTAATCAAATACTCAATGCTAAACTACAAACTTTGAATCTTATAAAATTACTCTTAAACAAACCTTCAATTTTTTTGGAATAGTCGAAAAAGTCCTTCAATTGCTTTCAAGTAACTTGAATCGATGCTGGAAATCGAACTTATTTGATAAAAAAAAAAAAAAAACTGGTATGAAATCTGAAATAGGTGTAGAGAGAGATGGAATTTCCCTTGTAATGATTGGAACTTGGAGAGTTAGGTTACAAACCGGGATTGATGTTCTTTTCTTTTTTATTTCTTCTTTTTTCTTTTCCCTTTTTTCTTTTTTCGAATTTTTTCCTTGAAAAATGCAAAAAAGGGGATTAATTCCCAAAATGTGCCCCAAAAAAATTTATTTCCCTGCGTACCGTCCACGTAGGACGGCACGCGAAAAAAAGTTTTTTTTTTGTTTTAGCGCAGGTAAACCGCTACTCCAAGTAGCGGTTTCCTTCAAACAAAACCGCTACTCAGAGTAGCGGTTCATTTACATAAATCGCTACTCCAAGTAGCGGTTTTGGTGACTGAACCGCTACTCAGAGTAGCGGTTTTGTTTCCCGGTTCCAACACACAAGTAAACCGCTACTCTGAGTAGCGGTTTTGTTGCCATAACCGCTACTCTGAGTAGCGGTTTTGTTGCCATAACACAACTCACTGCACTGTTTCCACATAACTGGCCAAGTGCCAGAAACGCAAAAAAATCCAGCAATCCCAAACAAGTATCCAACCTGCAATTCCAGCAATTCCAAACAATTATCCAACCTCCAATTTCAACATTATCCAACCTGCAATTCCAGCACCAAATTCCATTCAACAACACCAACTTCATCCACACATTAATCACCAATCACCAAGTTCATCCACATTCAAATTTATGCAAAAAAATTTAGTTACGAGTTAGATTGAGAAAATATGTCAATCACAAACAAAGTTTAAAATGTAACATAATGTTAACTAACTACATAAACAATAAATGAAACTGCTAAAACCCTCTCTTCTTCTTTTGTGAAGGTGTAGATGACTAGGTGTGGTCTCATGAGACTCTGCAATGGCATCAAGAGAAGGGGAGTAGTGTCAGAACGTCGTCGATAGGCCCTCTGACTGACTGGAGGTGAAAGCAAAGCTGTGTGTAGATATATGGGCAGCAGACGTAGAAGATGTAGAAGTCGATGTATATCCAGCAGAAGTAGGCACGCCCTGTACGATGTGGCCATGTCCAGCTCGGCCAACAGCATCAACACACAGTCCCCTCATAGTCTGCAATGTCTGGCATACAACTACGCACCATATCTGGAGGCAATGACTCAGAAGCCTCTAGTACAGTACCGCACCTATGAGCAATATCAGATAAAGTATGTGCCTGAATAGAAAGAAAAAATACATATTATATAGTGTATAAATAAATAAAAGTGCAACTAAAAATCATGAACTTACCAGTACTATATCTGCAGACGCAGGCTGATAATGTGTGAAGGTGGTCGCCTCGATGGATTCGTCAGGCGTAACCTCGTGATGCGACGAAACCATATCATATACTCTCAAAGGCATGAGTACGACCACTAAAAGGAGTGCCCTGAACTATGTGTCCCTCGCGCTCATCCCAATGTGCAATGTAAGGTCGATGTCTGAGCGGATAGTTCTTGTTCTTCGACCTCCGATCTATGGCATGAAGGGTTGTGCTCGTATCAAAGGTGCGGAATCGTCGCTCGAATCCAAACTGGCGCATAACTCGACCAGGGAAATGGAACTCTACAATGTCGAAACAGATAAGTGGGGCCATGTGCGCCATACATGTCGATCAGCTCGACATATAGCAGGTAACAACGCCAGTCTCGCATCAGTATATGGCTGCCAAGTCATCTACAAAAAAAGAATCTTACAAATATTAGGCAAAGAAGAAGTCTACCAATGTATATAAGTTAGGCAAGTACGACCTATGTACCTGCTCGTCCGTCTGATGGTCAAGTGCATCCCTGTAGTAAGGAAGCCCACCTGCTGTGGGACCTAGTGATGTGTACTCGAAGCCAACTGAAAAGAAATAACGTTATTATCCATGAGAAAATAAAACTAAATAATGCCAACAAATGTGAGACATTGAATATTACCTGACAGCTAAGGGGTCAACCCCGGAACATGCTGGGAGCCTAAAATAGGAACGGCCTCGTCAAACTGTGGAGGTGGGTCCCGCACCCTCGAAATCCGAGGTCTGCCAATGTGTATGTGCTCCCATGCCCAAATTTGTAACAACAACACAGGGCCACCTAACTCCCTCGCACCCCTTTGTGATGCCCGACATAGCTGCCGACACAGGTATGCAAGGGTCGCACTACCCCAACTATATGTCCCTGCTACGTCGAGATCAGCTAAAAGTGGGAGATAAAGAACCTGGACTGCATCTCCACTCTTGTCGCAAAAAGAATGGACCCCATCAAGCAAGAATGTAAGCCCGGCAAATCGCTGTACGTCACCTCATCAGCATCATTCGGCAACAAGAAAAAATGTTGCCGAAGCCATGTCAATCTCAAAGACGAACCCTGGAGAACTTTGGGCTCGTTCTCCGGTGTGTTGGGCCAAATCCCTAACAACTCGAAAACTAATGCAGCCCAGTTACCCTCGCCTCGACCAGTAACAGGTGCCCCGTGCACTCTAAGTCCAAGGATAACAGCGACATCCTCCAAAGTAATCGTCGCCTCCCCAACAGTCAAATGAAATGTATGGGTCTCCTGCCTCCATCGCTCCACTAATGCCGTCAGAAGTGGTCTATCAATCTCCAAACCTCCCCCTACCAAACGATGTATGCCGAGAAAACCAGCACGCTCGACATACCGAAGAACCCTCTCGTGAATCTCCCAGTCAAGATAGAGACTTGATGATGCAACCGACACGATAATACCGTGTCCGCTACTCCCCTCCAGACATCCTCACTCCGATGCTGGTCCTGGAGGGTGAGAACGCTGCGATCAGTGGGGCCGGGAAAGATGGATTGCGCCATCAGACCTAATAAGAAAAAAAACATATACCGGTTAGTAACACAATGAGACTATGAAAATAATATAAATTTATGAAATTTAAAAAATATGAAAACATTTACCCAGATGTTCCTTCACCGTTCTTATTAGGACATCTTTGCTTATTGTGTCCTGAAACCTTACAAATGCTACATTTTATTTGCCAGACCTATCAGCTGCATCCATTTCATTTTGTATTCGAGTGGACCGTGGACGTCCAGCTCCACGTTTTAGCCTCTCATCAGCTATAATTCTCGGACCATCATATGGAGAACAATTATGCATATCAGCACAGGCTTGAAAAAGGACATATAAGTAGATCGATACGAGCTAGTCAGAAAGAAGCGTCCACAAAACCACTATATGACAAGCTCCGGTGACGACATACCGCAAGGACATGAGAACACGGCAACTTATATATTATGACTTTCTCACATGTACATGTCTTCTGCATTAAGTTAACCGTGTGTTTCTTTCCACCTTTCCCTGCAATACGGTCTCCACGACCAGTAGTGACCTCAAATAGCCCTCGTTCATAATCAAACACAATCACCTCATGAGCACCTGCCTTCTCCATGTTCTTTTCAATGATGGTAGTCGCCTTCGGGCTATAATCATGGCCTTCCTCAAGTCTTTTTCTACCAATTCTCTCCTTGTAGCAAAATAAGAATTGACACGATAAAATGTCATTCTTACCAAAGCAGTGATCGGAAGACATCTTGCCCTTTTAGGACACCATTAAACACTTCAGACATGTTGGTGGTTTGCACACCATATCTACACCCACCATCATGATGTAGAGACCATAGATGAAGGGGAATGTCCAACAGATATCTAGCTGCCTCGACATTAATGGAGCCAATTCGATCCATATAGTACAAAAACTTCCTTTTCTGCCTAGCATATGCAGCTTTTCCGAATAGTTCTTGATGGCAGCATTCTTATACTTCGAATTCAAGTTCGAAGCAAGATGACGCACACAAAAGCGGTGATGTGCATATGGTTCTTCCCATCCACTAGGCTCTTCATAGCTGCAAGGATACCCCTATGACGATCAGAGATGACACACAAATCCTTTCTATCTGTGACGGAACGTCTAATGCAAGCTAAAAACCAAGACCAGTCCTCCGTGCTTTCTTCCTCCACAACAGCAAAGGCAAGTGGGAATAGCTGGAAATTAGCATCTGTTCCCATAGCAATCAATAATTTGCCTTTGTATTTCCCGTACAAGTGAGTACCATCTATAGTGATAAGAGGCCGACAATGACGGAATCCGGAAATGGAGGGTTTAAAGGCCCAGAAGACCCTCCTAAAGATGTGCGTAGTAGGATCTTGTGTTGGGATCGTACTCCAGTAAACGACAGTGCCTCGATTGGACTCTTTCAAGGCTTGCAAGTACCTCGGTAACTCTTGATACGACTTATCCCAATCACCAAAAAATATTGCCTTTTGTTTTGCTAACCAAGCTCTCTTATATGTTATTGAAAATTGATATTGGTTCTTCACAAAAGTAAGGATGGACTGAACTTTGAATGAAGGATCAGTCCTAATGAAATCCTCGATAAGATCAGCAACGAAATCTGATGAAATGAGAGGATGGTCTCCACATGTTATGTCTCCTAAACAATTGCTTGCATGTGGACCAACATATCGTACAATTTTGAATGAGAACGACTTAGTCATGATTGCACGCAACCTCCATGGACAGTGACACACTTCCTTTCTGCACATTCAATGACATACTTTGTGGGCTCTGACTCTAACACCCGAAACATCTGGTTTCTAGAGATCGACCATGCTTTCACAAAATTCTTTAATTGCTGCAATGAGGCAACTCTTGTCCTATCTCAAATTCAGAAGCCACAGTCAATGAACCAGTGCAATTCCAAGTCATCCATGAATCTATTAACCTTTGATCAACTTCGTCAACTCTAAGCCAATCTTGTGAAGGAACACCAGCCTTTATTGCCTTGTCAGCTAATTCTCTTGCATCATCATCCTCATCCCTATCAGAATCCACATGCTCCTCCTCGTTTCCCAAAAAATCAACATCATTTTGATGTAGAGTGTCAAGATGGAATGTGGATGGTATGTGGGGAGACGAACAGGAGAAATAAACTCATTCATGTGCTGATTACATAATGTGGGTCTGACAACATGCTAGTAAATGATTCAAATTGCATATTAGGAGCTGATGTCGGTACCTCCATGCTATCCCTAAAGTCCATTGAAGGTACATAACCCACATTACTTTGCACATTTATTCCTTGGGAACTTGTTCAATGTACACCTCCATTGCCATGGCTGACGTTTGTGTCACTGAAAGCCACATAGCACTCAGTGACTCGTCATCCTCTAGTGCAATTGGCACATATTTTCCCGGCATCGGATATCTCATAAACAATTTCAGTTCCACATACATACGATCACATCCAACAACGTCATATACCCTATTCAGAATCTCTTGAAACATCATACCGGAATTGATGAACAAAAACTTTTTCCTTCCACCTTTATACACAATATCAACATCATTTTGAGATAATTCACCATTCCAATAAAGGTATAGAGGATATTTAGGTTGTTCCATATTCTACATACAAAAAACATAATGGTTAAGTTATTCTTATTCTACACATTCAAACAATATGAGCACCATTCTTCACCTATACTAGTAGCATTTGCAACCTAAACACAACAATTCATGCAAAATTAACCATCACAAAATGCTCAACACCATTTTTAACCAACCAACATAAACAATATATCACCTTCCAATTCATGCAAAATCAACCATCACAATATGCTAAATTTTTAACCAACCAATATCAACAACTAGATTATACTAATCAAACTAAACAATTTCCATCTAACAACAGTTACAAACCTAAAATACATCAACAAATATAGCATGCTAAGCAAATTAAATTAAAAAAAAAAACAAAAATTGAAAACTCACAAAAAATCAGTTGGTGGTGGTGCTCCTGGCGTCAGTTGCGCGCCGGTGGTGGTGAGAGGGTGTCAGTTGCATTGTCGGTCGGCGCGGTGAACTCCGGTGAGGTGCGGTGTGCGCCGGTGTGAGGTGTCGACCGTCGGGTTAAGAGAGAGAGGGAGAAGAGAGTTTGAGAGAAAGATTTTCGATTGTGCGAAATTGGAGGGGTTAGGGTTTGATTTGGGGATTTCAGTAAACCGCTACTCTGAGTAGCGGTTTTCTTTAATGAACCGCTACTCGGAGTAGCGGTTTACAGGAGCGGGTTCAAATCCTAGTAAACTGTTACTCGGAATAGCGATCAATATATATGAACTGCTACTCCAACTAGCGGTTAATTTCAAACTTAACCGCTACTTGGAGTAGCGGTTTCTATGCATTAACTGCTACTTCGAGTAGCGGTTTAGCTGAAAAGAAAAAAAAAATTCTCGCGTGCCGTCCTACGTGGACGGTACGCAGGGAATTTATTTTTTTTGGGGCACATTTTGGGAATTAATACCCGTTTTTGCATTATTGAAGGAAAAAATTCTTCTTTTTTCCGTATCCCTTTCTTAAAAGAATAAAAGATTTTTTAATAGAAATAATCCCACCCTTGATTGATCTTCTCGAAACAGTCTCTCCTTTTCAAAATTTGGAAATAATTTAACCTTTAAGTTGTATTTTCCAAAATGTGTTGTTACATGTTGGTAACCTGTAATTGCAAGTTTTATTTCCTAACTAGTTAATAGGCCCGGACTATGCCCCGATTAAGAAAAAAAAATCATTTATTAATATAATACTTTATGATAATAACACTAAATGCAACTTAGCCAGTTAGCCTAGTGGTAAAAACTTTAGAATATGTACATGAATTACATGAACTAAAACTCTCTAGAGAGAGCGCCACGTGGCACAGTTTCTTGTTTTCGCACACCTTTTAATATATTTGTATAGATTACATGATTCATAACAAATTTCGCCATTTAAAATTAAATTTTTAATTAAACATAAAGATGTAATTATAATTATATAACTAAAAAATATTTACATCTCCTCCCCTCCCTTCTCCCCCTTCCCCACCACCCCACCCCATCACCACGGCACCACCCCGTTTTTTGACCGGTCAAATATGGTAATAGGTTAAAGTGACCTGTTTTGTGTAGACACACCTTAAAGGTTGGATTATTTTCAATTTCATGAAAGGTGGGATTGTTTTGAGAAGATCGGCCAAAGGTAGTCCCATCAAAAAATCCAAGAATAATAAATTGATAGTTTTCAAAGAAATTTTAATCTTTAATTTTTAGTTAACCTAATACTTTCTCAATTTTGTTGCAATACTTAACATCTAAAGAATATCAAAAATGAAATTCTTCTTATAGAAAATCTGTCACAATAGCCTCGAGGTTACAGATACAAATTTCAAACAGGAAATCCTTCCTTGACCTTATGTGGGTTATATGTATGATGAAACTATATACCACCTTTTCTGTTATTGCAATACCCCAGTCGACTTGTGGACCTTACCCCAGGTCAAACATACACTAGATTACCACTTTTCCAAAGCCTCGTTGCTTGCAACATCTCAAAAATAGAAAATACTAGATTTTGAAACTCGTGCAATGCATAGTCTTTTTTTTAATGTAATAGCATTATATTTATCTCATAGTTGTCTGATAATAAATAAGATAAATTATGTATTTATGGATATATACATAATATATATATATATATATATTATAGTGATATAATTATATTCTTAATTAATGATCAAATGCAAATTTCAAGCCTTATTCAATTATAATGAGATTGTGTATTTGTTTGTAGTATATAGCAAAAGTCAAAATACTCAATTATATTATTGATTTTTCGATAGTTTATTGAAAAACAAACAATAATTTCTCTTAATAAGTCTATAACTCCTATATTCTTATCATAATTCGTAGAGTTCTTCTTATTATATGAAAAGTAAAACATTCATCTAATTTTTTTTTAGTTGTAAGCATGCTAAAATGGTGTAAAGATTATATTTATCCAAACAATATAGTAAAAAAAATATACTTAATTTATATTGTATAATCTTTTTAGGATGTCCATTAAAAATTAAACTTTAACTTTTTCACCAACAAATTTGTACTCCTTCTTTTACTTGTTATATTTACCATTAATGGATGTGTTTTTTTACTTACTATATTTTTAATTTAGTAACCATGACCCACAAATAAGCACCAGTATTCTCTTTTATTTTTGTAATCTTCCTATCCACTAACGGATGTATGTAGGTGCATGGTAGGTCACATGACCCACTATTATTTTTTTAAAAAAAAACAAGTTCAAAGTAGTGAGAATGATATACGAAGAAAATAATGAAAATACAATGTAGTAAAGAAAAGGTTATCCTAGTGTAATCCTTGTCTCAACATAGGTACAAGCTAAGTCTTCCTTTTAAAGGTCATGGGTTCAAGCCCCATGTCTCCGGCTTTCTTGATAATTTCCTTTTTGATTTTCTTTGATTTGCTTTTATTTTCTTCTCTTTTGGATCAATTTTCTCTTTGACTTGTTTATCATATCTTCTCTTTTGTATCAAAAATCATGCCATTTCCTCGTTGACTTGTTTATCATTTTTCCTCTTTTTCATCAAACAATATGTTCATTTTTTTTTTACCATATTTCTCACTCTTCCTTTTTTCCTATTGTTTATTGTTGCTTCTAATTCCTATAAGATTTAATAGTATGGAATAAGATCAAGATGTATATTCTTCACTTTCTCATTCAATTTTATTATCATTTACTCAAGTAAAAAAATACATACTCCTCACTTTTTCTTCAATTTTATTTCCATTTCCCAATCATCTATTGTTTTCCTAATTCCAATCATTTTATATAGCTTGAGTAAAAAAAAAATATTTCTCGCTTTCGCATTCAATTTCATTTTCATTTTCTAATTCATTATTAGTTTTCCTAATTCCTATCAGATTTTTAATTATGGAGTAAAAACTTAGTTTAACACTTCAATCTAATTTTGAAGTATTGAACCCACATGATGAAAATTTATTATATAGTAAGTTTGAGAAAAAGGTTGGCGGTGACCTACCATATCGAAAAGTTGGATTTGCCGCTGTTCATACCTGTAAATTCCATATATTTGAACTTTTTCCATAATGTTATGGTCTCTGTTGCCCTTTTTCTCATGTCCTACTATAGGTGTGGTTTTATTTCGCCTACGCGGAATAAGCGCGTATTTGTATTTGAATATCCCATTGTAAAGGTTTTTGTACCGAAAACGTTTTGAAGTCGCCAACAAGTCTAAAGGAAGACTGATAAACCTAATTTGATATTGGGAAATCGTAAAGACAAATTAGGGACTTATCCAATGTAGATTTCTCAGTCTAGACTTCATAGATTGTCAAAATGAACCAAAGATTGAGTTCGGGGTGAGGTTACAAACATAGTCAGGAACTATGTTGCCCATTGCTGGCCTCTACTAAATATCGATTCATATTAATGTTTATGCAATAGAATAACCCAAATAATGTTTTAAACACCTTAAAAATAATTAGTCTATGTTGGTTCAGGAAGCACATAAAAAGACTATTTTTAGTGATATATTACTATACAATCAATCTACAGGGAACCTAATAGGTTGTCCAAATTAATCTGATTAATATTAGAACAACTAATTAGGTCTTTGATTAACAAAAATAACACGTGGGTGATAAAAGGAATAATGTAGGACAATCATATGTTATGCATGAAATGATGAGGTAACATATAATAATATATAAAATTAAATAAAAAGAAAGAAAAAGGTTTAGAATATATGTAAGGACGATTTTATATCAAAGATCTACATCATGAATAAAAATAGAGAATTTATTTAAGGACCCTCAAGATTATGCCGTGGCTTAATTTTGCGAGATTGACAACCTTTGGGACGAGCAATCGTGAAGCCTGAAAATCTGATTGTTTGAAAGTATGTAGATTGAATGTATTTGTGTTTGAAAGTATGAGTTTTTTAGGGAGGTTTTGTAGTTTGTAGAGAGGTCAATAAGGTATTCGTAATACCAAAGTTCAAAGTTGTGTGTAAAATCCATTTTTAAATCTGTGCGAAAATCAGGTCTATTTGTAGGGAATACGACATTGTGCCTCACGCGCCAGGTGCGTCGCTCGTAGGCTGACGTGTCACCCACATGACGCGGCATGCCAATTACAAAGTGTACACGTGGTACGCGCTTTGAAAAAGATAAGAAATAAAATGTGCGTCTAATGAAGATAGGTGTGCTTGGCGCATGACTCTATACGACATAAGACTATGTGGCATTATGTGCGCTTGGCGGAGGCTGTGCGCTAGGCAAAAACGTGATTATTCTACTAATCAACTGCATTTAAAATTGAAGTCTGCACTCCGATTACTTGGCGTGGGGCTAATTATTTAGGCTCATTTCATGGACTGGCCCATCTACGACAAAAATTTCTAAATTACCCTACCTCTAGGGAGCATAATCCTCCACCAACTGGAGCTGACTAATATACCTCATTTATTGGAGGTTCCATCCTCCATAAACAGCGATTGTCTTATCAGTTAGAAGGTAAGCAATTCTCACCTAAAGAACCTAGAGCATATCTCTCTACATTGATCACTTTCTCTCTCTACCTCAATCAAATACTAACTTAAGCGTCGGATAGGCAATTCCGGGACCACCCCCGGTGTAGGCTAACCTTGTTTTGAAGGATTCTAGTGTACAGATAACGGAGCGCGGACGTACCTTCTTAGGGCCCAGATCTAGTCCCTCAACCTACTATAATCTCTTAATTTCTTGACATAAATAATATGTAATTGATAATCGTTATTATTATATATTCTAATCCCTTTTACTATTATTCTTGTATATAATATTCATTTTGTTTTATTTGTCCTATATATGACTTTTATCACCCACATGTTTTTGTTAACCAAAGACGTAAAGAACTGTTCTAACATAATTAGATTAATTTGGACAACCTACTATTCCCTATAAATTGATTGCATAATAACGTACCATCAAAAAAAAGTCTTTTTATGTGTTTCTTGAATAAACCTATACTAATTAATATTAGAGTGCATGAAAATATTATTTGGTTATTCTATTGCATAAACATTGACATGAAATCATATATAGTAGAGGCCAACAATGGACAACATGGTTTCTGATTGTGTTTACCCTTACCCCCAAACACAATCTTTGTTTCATATTAACCACTTATGGAGTCTAGATGGGGATATATACATTGGCTAAGTCCCTAATTTATCCCTACGATTTCCCAATATCCAATTAGGTTTATGACTCTTCTTATAAAGACTTGTTAGGAACTTCAAAATAATTTTCAATACAAAAACCTTTACAGTGGGGTATTCAAATACAAATACGCGCTCATCCTGCATAGGCGAAATAAAAATATGCCTACATATACGAATTGGAAGATTAAAATTTAAATTTTGTTCGGATCAGATTGGACTAGGCCTAATTCCAAACCGTACACGGAACCACCTTATTCCAAGATCAACTACCGCAACAACTTTTCATCATATCTTTCTCTGTGGTTGTCAATGAGGGAAGCTTTAAATGGTCGAATTTAATCATGAAATTTCTAGATCTGGAGCTTTCTTGGTTAAATTCTAACATAAAAGCTTAGCTGATGGAAAGCTTGTGTATCGTGTAAATGAAAAACGTCGGAGTAAGTTGCTGGAAAAAAGAGTGCGAAAGTTGCCGGAAAAGTGATGCGGGTGTAGAAGGCTGCAATAATGGTGATCGTTAGTGTAGGGGTTGGCAGGGGTAAGGGGAGAGAGTGAGAAATAATTGGAGAGGGTGGGTTATGAGTCTTATGACTTATTAATTGTTTAGATTAGTTAGTTAAGTAAGGGTACTTGTGGTTTTTGGCTATAAAAAGTTGTCATTTTGAGATTGTTGCAAGTATTGAGACATATTGGCATTTTCCTAAATGAAATATGTTGCAAGTAAAAGAAACAGAGGATCCATATTTCCTTCCTCTTTGATATATAAACATCATCCATCCAAAAT
Organism: Beta vulgaris subsp. vulgaris; assembly: GCF_026745355.1. Taxonomy (NCBI): domain Eukaryota; kingdom Viridiplantae; phylum Streptophyta; class Magnoliopsida; order Caryophyllales; family Amaranthaceae; genus Beta; species Beta vulgaris. The sequence continues at coordinate 16,960,167 of NC_079210.1, read as the reverse complement.
TGAATAGATTTGGAGGGAAAATTAAGCTCTAGCTTTCACCTCCCTTCCACCTCTTCCATCCTTATATCTCTTCCATGTTATTATCTAAACAAAGTATGAGTGTCTTGGATCTTGTTCTTCGTAAGTAATAAACGCATTCTTTAGGATCAACTCTTACTCCCAGTAGTTATAAATTAGTATTTGTAGGATACTAAATTGTGTGCCCTTTAACAACACATCATATTACAATTTCATTGTCTTTATTTTCCTTTATTAGGGGAGACGTTGAAGTGTTGCGTTTAACTTAAGTTACTCTTAGATAACATATACTCCCTCCATCTCTGGGTATTTTAAGGTGATACGTTTTAGTGTGATAATCAAATATTTTATTGAAAAGTAGATGTAATCTTTATTTTTCATTGAAAAGTAGATGCGATAGTTTTAAATGGGCTAAAAAGGGTGTTAGAAAAGTAATATAATAATGGTGAGATCATGTCAAAAATCAAAGTGTTCAAACTAATATGGCACAAATAAAAAAGAAAAGTGTTTAGACTGCTGATAGAGTAATGCTTCTAATAATTGCTCAACAAAAATCGGAAAATTTGTGACCATCTTTTGTAATTGGGCCATTTTGTGGTTCCAACTTTGGGAGATCTAGAAAGGCTTCTATAGAAGATTAGCGGTCATTTTTATCTTGTAAGGAAACAACCTAAAATAAAAAGAGCTAAGGGCTCCTTGGGATCACTGGTGGTTTTCAACTTTTGATTTTATTAATGTAAAAATCATATAATACAAGAGATATAATGAACTTAAAATTAGTCAGACTTATACTAAACATGTTAATTTTTAAAATTGACGGTAGAAAATTGAAGACCATGCCTTTTGGTTTTCATATTTTTGGCTTTAGCTTAAGAAGTCATCATGTTATGAGATGATCACAATTCATAATCTTGAAAACGGTCCTCGGTCCATAATTTATCTTAAAGGTCATCATCGATTGGGCCAAACTTTTACATTAATAAGTTGGTTGTTCCAGGCTACACAAACTCCTAGGCTGAAAACTTCTTCCAAACCGCGTACAAATCAGATCGACCAGCCTAGTTTGAGCCTATGATTTACTTAGACTTATAATCACATCTTATGTCTTAAAACCATGCCCAATCCCGAAAAAATCACTTGAACATTCGAGCCATCTAGTCCACAGGCCTAGTCCGAGCAAGTCCAAAATGGGACTCAGAACTGGGCCTCCCTTTTAGAGGGGCCTCAAAATAAAAAAAAAAATTCAGTAAGCCCAATGTCCAACAAAAGTACTAGGCATTAGTATCGCATAGGCGTATGATACCAACAAAATATCTTCTCTCTCCTACCTCTCTCTTCCCCTCTCCTCAATTTTATCCTTTAACCTCTGGATCTTTATTGTTCAAATCTTCTCTCTCTCCTTACAACCCAAAAAACTCACTTATTATTACTTCTGTTGTTATACGCTGCCTATTACTGTTACTTAAAATTCGCATCACCGAGATCATCTCCAAATTTCAGAAATGACACACACTCTCTCTCTCTCTTTGACGCTTTTGGTGTTTGAATAGTCTGTTGTTCAACAATGAGAATTGAGGAAAGTTGCTGAAGATGGAACTTTAGGAAGTAAGTACTTTTATGATCCTCATTCTAATTCATTTTTTTGGGTTATGAGCTCGTAACTTTAACTGTATGTAGCTTTCATTTTCTAGGTTACCTTCAATTGTTTTTGTAATTTAATGGGTCTAACTGAATTTTCCACAATAATCAATGAATTTTCTTGTAATATAAGCAAATGGGTACTGCTCAATTGTAAAAAGGACCATTCTTTTTGTGAATTGTTTGTTGCTGCTCCTTTTTGTGTACTTTTATGATGTCATTTTCGAGGTAAATTTTCAACTTTAATTTCCTATCAATTTCTAAATAAGTACTACTCAATGATTGTATTAGTTGTAAAACTAGGATTGGATATGAATTTGATCATAACTGTTGTTTCTGCCTCAAAACTAGTCAAAAGAGTAATGTGTTTAGGGTGAGAGTCAAATCCCGAGTTGGATTAGAATCCCGAGTCTTGTAATCGCCAATCCTGCAAAACAAGGAAACACTGGCTCGGGGGTGTTCCCGAGAAAGCCCCTCCGACGCTCAAGTCGGTTGAGATTGAGGTAGAGAGAGAAAGTAATCCAGTCTAGAGAGAGATGCTCTGGTTTTGTTAGGTGAGAATTGAATACCTGTTCATTGATGGGACTGTTAGTATTTATAGTGTTGGGGGTTTCCCAGACAAGAAACCCTTTTTGGAAGCATCCCAATACCTAGGGGAGCCACCATCTTTTTAACGTACTTAGCTTTTGTTCCCTAAAAGCTGGTGAATCTTCCTTGGTATGTGAAACCTAGGCCTTATGTGAAGTGCCTTTTGATATTTTATTGGGCCAGACCAGGGCCCCAAACAATTAGCCCCGCGCCAAATAATCGAGGACGGATTCACGATCCAAGATGCGGTTGGTTGGCGAGATTTTCAGGGATTGATCTCGATCCGGGGGCCCCGACTCGAGTGTGTCGTTCTCTGGAGGATTTTAAAGGGGCTCCTCTTGGATCCCGAGAGGGGTCAACGCTGTTACGTAGGACAGGGGCATGTCGACCCCGACCCGGAGGTGTCGGGATATCCCGAGGAGCCTCTATAGGCGGTATGCTGAAATTCCGAATCATGATGGGCGTTTAGCCCCATGCGCATTATCCCAAGATGGACCCCCTGGCTGGGCTATCCCGACTCGGGTTTATCGTGGTGCCCTGAGGCATAACTTTGGGCGATCGGTTGAATCCCCGAGCGGTGGCGGGCGTTCATGTGCGCTATAGAGTTGCTCGGTTGATTCTGCTTGAGAGGCGCGACTCGGGATAGAAGGACAACCTTCCAGGGATCCCGAGTCAGGTGCTACTAGCTTTTTGTTGAGATAGTTCCGGAATACTTAGTCTATCCCGAGTTGATCACGAAATTCCTCGGCCATTATATGGCTAAGTATGAGTAAGCCCCTTGGATTGTCCAAGTAGGGATGCCCAGCTCGGGGGCTAAAGAGCCTTCCCATATGATCCCGAGTTGGTTATGAATGGCCCTAGCCATTATTTGGCTAAGTATGAGAGTCCCTTAGATTGACCAAGTAGGGATACCCAACTCGGAGGCTAATGAGCCTCTACATGTGATCTCGAGTTGGTCACGAATGTACTTAGCCCCTTGTTTGCCTAAGTATGAGAGCCCCTTAAATTGACCAAGTAGGGGTACCCAACTCGGGGGCTAATGAGCCTTCCCATGTAATCCCGAGTTGGTCACGAATGTACTTAGCCCCTTGTTTGGCTAAGTATGAGAGCCCCTTGGATTGACCAAGTAGGGGTACCCAACTCGGGGGCTAATGAGCCTTCCCATGTAATCCCGAGTTGGTCATGAATGACCTTAGCCATTATTTGGCTAAGTATGGAGGAGCCCCTTGGATTGACCAAGCAGGGGTGTCCAACTCGGGGGCTAATGAGCCTTCCCATATGATCCCGAGTTGGTCATAGAGAACATTAGCCATTATTTGGCTAAGTACGAGAGCCCCTTGGATTGACCAAGTAGGGGTACCCAACTCGGGGGTTCATGAGCCTTCCCATTTAATATCGAGTTGGTCCTGAATGAACTTAGCCATTATTTGGCTAAGTATGGATGAGCCCCTTGGATTGACCAAGTAGGGATACCCAACTCGGGGGCTAATGAGCCTTCCCATGTAATCCCGAGTTGGTCGTGAATGAACTAAGCAATTAAGTATGGAAGCCCCTTGGATTGACCAAGTAGGGGTACCCAACTCGGGGGCTAATGAGCCTCCCCATGTAATCCCGAGTTGGTCATGAATGAACTTAGCCATTATTTAGCTAAGTATGGATGAGCCCCTTGGATTGACCAAGTAGGGGTACCCAACTCGGGGGCTAATGAGCCTTCCCATGTAATCCCGAGTTGGTCATAAATGTACTTAGCACCTCGTTTGGCAAAGTATGAGTGCCCCTTGGATTGACCAAGTAGGGGTACCCAACTCGGGGGCTAATGAGCCTTCCCATGTAATCCCGAGTTGATCATGAATGACCTTAGCCATTATTTGGCTAAGTATGGATGAGCCCCTTGGATTAACCAAGTAGGGGTACCCAACTCGGGGGCTAATGAGCCTTCCCATGTAATCCCGAGTTGGTCATGAATGAACTTAGCCATTATTTGGCTAAGTATGGGTGAGCCCCATTGGATTGACCAAGTAGGGGTACCTAACTCGGGGGTTGTTGGAGATAGTAAGGATTCCTTATTGACCACCAAAGAGTTTGACCTTTGACCTTTGACCTCCATTTCGAATCTTGGGCCTTGAACCGGATTGGGCCTTAGTACTTGGATCGTATTTGGGGCTTTTCTTCTTTTAACCCAAACTTTGAAGGGCCCATTACAAGGTCCATAGTTGTCGCGACGCGGAGGGAGAGACAGGTGCTATATATAGGGTTGGAGAGAGAATTTGTCCGTACTCAAATCATTTGCAATCTTTGGAATCTCTTTCTCTCTCTACACTTTCTCTCCTTCTCTCTCTATAATCTTTCTTAGTTCCATCTACTCCCGAGTCCTCAGAGTGCACGTCCCGGTCTCTTTCCCGACTGTGATTTCCCGAGAAGGTACGCTTCTTAGAGACCCTCTTCTTTTCCTTATTTGTTTCTAGGTTCTTAGGATGGATCCCGAGATAGATCCTGCCCCTTCTGCTTCCCCACCTATTAAATTATCTAAAGAGATTAGGGGGGTAGATGGTTATTTAATTAGTACCCGAGTGCCTTGTGAGGATCCATCCAAAGTTCCCGAGGCTGTTCCTCTTCTTAGCCCCTCTAATTCGTTAAGTGAGGAGGATGAGGGGATCGTTCCTGGACCCTTTGAGGTTTCCTTAGCCCATAAACCGTGTAGCTCCAGCTACTTGGACCGACTGCTAAAGGAGCAGGTCGTGACGGTATCCGAGAAAGTGGAAGAAGAAGCCCCTACCACCTCTTGTCAGGATTTTCCACCTCTTGATCCCGAGGGCGGCCCCCATTCTTATTTCCCGGATGCCACGTTTATGAAGTCCATGGAAAGAAATTCTAAGTACATGAGCACCAAATTCTGGATCCAAGATTCGTACTTTATCGTCCGGGACAAAAGTGTAGAATCGGTATTAACTCCTCCTGTCGGGTGTGTTTCTGTGTACCATCAGAGCATGCAGATGGGGCTTAGGTTTCCCTTGCATCCATTCATCAAGGACATTCTGAATGGCTATCAGCTTACCCTTACAAACTTACTCCCGAACAGCTGGTTGACCATAAACGGATTCATTGCCATATGTGAGCTTCTCGGGGTGGTCCCGAGTCTGCGCCTGTGGCGCAATACATTTACCCTTATGCTGGGCCCGGCTGACCCCGGCTGACCTTCACGGCCCGGGATGGTTTCGTTTTCAATGCCAAGCTGGTTATAAGGTGGTTCGCGATCCTCCGTCCAATCAGAAGGGATTCCGCCGGGTGTTTTACCATGTTTATACTAGTGGCGAGTGGGGTATACCAATCCTTCCTCCCGCGGAGGGCCCTAGGTTCCGGTTGAATCAAATTGTCCCCAAGATGTCTCGGGAAGAGGCGGTAGTGGGGACCTATCTTTCTACTACCCCGAGGATAGCGACGGGGGATCTTGCTTACGTGCCTTCAAATTGGTTGCCCACTCGGCATGACATCCGGGACGAGATGTTCCCGGCGGCTGTAGGCCTGAGTTGTAGCTGTGACAAGGGTAATTTCCTTAGTCGAATGTGAATTATTTACTAATGCTAAAGATTTGACACTTCTCTATTTCAGGTGTTGCCCGATCTCGTCTTGATCCCGTGATGGCTGAGCGATTCGTCAACTGTTCTGATTTGGCAGCCAAGCTGATGGCTGAGTTGGATACGAAGATTATGTCTGTGCCCCCGCCTCCAAAGGTAGTTTCGCCCACGATCTGTTAGGTTCGTTTTACCTTGGATGTTTGTTGACTTTTTTCTTTTCAGGACACTGATTCGAAGAAGGCTAAGAATCCTCATGTGCGTTCCCGGAAGCTGAAGGGAGACGTGGAGAAGGCCCAAGCTGCCGAGAAGGCAGCCTCTGAGAAGGCTACTAAGACGCTCTCAAAAGCCATCTCCAAGGCTTCTGATAACGCTTCTTCGGGGATCTCTTCGGGTAGTAAGAGGAGAGCTGAGGCCCCTCCCGAGGATGCCTTGGTGGAGTATGAGGAACCTACCCAAAAGCGATCCTGAGTGGACAAGTTTGGGACCAATGCTCCTTTCACTTCCATCTCCTCTTCTCAGAAAATGGCTCGGGTGAGGGCCGCCGTCTAGACTATGTATACGGACGCTGATGTTGAGGCTCTCTTGGATTTAGGTCTCGGGGAGATCAATGCTTTGTACGAGTCTTGGCTCGAGGTAAATGTCTATTCCCAGTCCTTTCTCTTTTCCCGACTTTGAGATTTCTAACGTTATGTTTGTCTCGTAGACCTCCATTCGCATGACATCTGTGATCAATCGCCGTTCTCAGTTTGAGAAGGGCGTTAATGAGCTGAAGGAGGAGGTCGACGTCCTGAAGAAGCAGGTCGCTGACAAGGAGGCTGAGATCAATAGGCTCAATACCGAGCTGGAATCTCAAAAGGAGACCTTTGAGCAAGCTTCAAAGGCTGTTAAGGAGTATGATGCGCTGAAGAAGAATCATAAGATGATGATTGGGGATCTCAAAACGGCGACCATCAAGAGGAACGCCAAGAAAAAAGAGCTTGATGAGCTGCGCATCAAGCTCTCGGGAGCAGAGAAGAAAGCTAAGCGCTCGGCGCATAAGCTCAAAAAGGCCTCCCGAGAGGCGAAGGCCGGGCATGCGGAATTTTTGGAGGGGTGGAAGAGGTCTCCCGAGGGTCTGGCCTTCCTGGGTCAGATGGCCTCCCGCTCTTATCGCATGGCGGTTAGGGAGACAAAAGATCGGCTGAAGGGCATTCTCGTGGGTCCCGACTCCTCTCTAGACTGGGCGGGGGTCGAGGCCGAGTTTGATGCTCGCATTGCTGAGGAGAAAAGGATGGAGGCCGCGGCTGCTGTTGCCAAGGATGTCCCCCAGTCCTCTGCTTCGATAGCACCCGAGACCCAGGCTACGGGTGTTACTCCTACATCCAATGAAGCTGATCCTGAGCCTGAAGATAATTCGTCGGGGAGTTCTGATGGTGCTGGGAGTACAGATAGCTCCCCCGACAAAACTCATGCTGCTTAGACTTTTCTTTCTTTGCTTTTTATCTTTTGTACTTAGCATTTTTGGACTTTTGCTTCTTCCTAAGAGTTTGTTCTTGGGGTGGTACCTATCTATTTCCCGAGAGTTTGTTCTTGGGGTTCTTTAGGTCGTATTTTTGTTATGAATTAATGCAAGTATTTTCTTTCTCTGTTGAGTTTTCACCGTGATTCTTCCACTGCCTTTTCTGCGTGTTGTTTATATCATTCGTTGCAAATGTATAGTGATAAGAGCCAACTTTTCATTGCTTTTGTAATAATACCGAACTCTAATAAGGTGTTGCTAATGGCCCCGAGTTGTAACGGATGATAAAAACCTGTGGCTCAACTGTGGCCAGAGGGGCTTAATCACGTTAACTCAAAAGGGATTGGCGAATACCTCGAGTTGGCTTACATGCTGATTACACAAGCGGCTCAAGTGTGGCCGGGGTACAAGTCTTAACTATATGAAATACTTCTTTAAATTGTCTACATTCCATGATCGGGCGAGTGGGGTGCCTTCTGGTGATTCGAGTCGGTATGTCCCGGGTTTGACCTCGGCGACAACCTTATAAGGTCCATCCCATTTAGGCCCGAGCTTGCCCTTGAGGGGAGTGAGGCCAATGGCTTCTACTTTCCTCACTACCCAATCCCCGACTAGGATGGGACGAGTTTTGACTCGCTGGTTGAATTGCCTTGCTACTCGTAGCTTGTTGCGAATTGATCTCAGCAAAGCATTGCCTCTTGTCTCGGGAAGGAGGTCAAGATTGACTGGCTTTTTCCTCCTCAATTTGTTCGTGTCATAGAATGTCATTCTCGGGGATGGTATCCCGACTTCCACAGGGAGGACAACTTCGCTTCCGTAAACCAAGTTGATGGGGGACTGGCCTGTTGCCTCTTTCACTGTAGTTAGTGCTGACCATAGCACTCCCGGGAGGTCATCAATCCAGCTCCCCTTAGCCCCCTCCAATGATTTCTTTATCCCATTCAGCACTATCTTGTTTGCAGCCTCTGCCTGACCATTCGTCTGAGGTCGGGATATTGCCGAGAATCTTGTTTGAATGCCAAACCTTGAGTAGTATTCCTGGGTGGGTCTGCTGTTAAATTATCTTCCATTATCTGAGATGAGGGTCTTAGGAACCCCGAAACGAGTGATGATGTTTCTCCATATGAAGTTCTGCACTTGTTTATCCGTTATGGACGCCAACGGCTCCGCCTCGACCCACTTTGTGAATAGTCGATGGCTACCAACAGAAACCTCCTTTGCCCCGAGGCTGCTGGGAAGGGGCCTATCAGGTCCATTCCCCACTTATCAAATGACAGGACGGCTTGGATGGTGGTTAGCTGATTGGTTGGAGCCCGAGGTATATCTCCATGGAGTTGGCAATTAGGGCACTTCCTGACCAAGACCTCCGCATCATGTTTTAAGGTGGGCCAATTGTACCCCGCCCTTAGAGCCTTCCCAACTATTGTCCTAGCTCCCTGATGACTGATGCAGGCCCCTTCATGTATTTCCCTCAGAATGTAATTTCCCTCGAACGAAGTCACACATTTCAGCAGCGGGTGTGTCTAGGATTTCTTGTACAAGTGGCCCTCGTGCCAGAGAAACCACCCCGCCTTCTTTTTGAGGGCTTCAACCTCCTTTTCGTCCATGGGTAAGTTTCTATCCCGAAGATATCCTATGATTTCTGTCATCCAGGTGTCGGTGCGGTTCAAAGTATGCACTTCCAAAGAGTTGATGCTTGGTTGGTCGAGGACTTCCCAAATTATGCTGCGAGGGGCTAACCCCTCTACTGAACTGGCCATGCGAGCTAGGGCATCAGCCTGTTGGTTCTCGGATTGGGGAAAATGCTGGATTTTGAATGAGGTTAGCTTTTGAATCAACTGTCGGGTCTTGTTGAGATACATCCTCATGTTATCCTCCTTAGCTTCATACTCCCCCGAGACCTGTCGTACTATCATTTGGGAGTCCGACTTCGCAAGTATGCTCTGAGCCCCCGCTGTAACGCAAATCTATAAGCCCAGAATCAGCGCTTCGTACTCGGCTTCGTTATTGGAGGCGAGGAAGTCGAACTTCACATCATACTCCATTTTATCCCCGACAGAGGGTATGATGACCAGTTCGGCCCCGCTACCAGACTTGGTGGCAAAACCATCCACTTGTAACTCCCACGACTCCCTTGCTTTGATATCTGTCGGGCGAGAGCGGCACTCTCTAATGAAATCCGCCAAGGCCTGTGCCTTGATGGCTCGGCGAGGCTCATATTCCAACCCGTAATGTGTTTAGGATGAGAGTCAAATCCCGAGTTGGATTAGAATCCTGAGTCTTGTAATCGTCAATCCTGCAAAACAAGGAAAAACTGGCCCGGGGGTGTTCCCGGGAAAGCCCCTCCGACGCTCAAGTCAGTTGAGATTGAGGTAGTGAGAGAAAGTAATCCAGTCTAGAGATAGATGCTCTGATTTTGTTAGGTGAGAATTGAATAACTGTTCATTGATGGGACTATTAGTATTTATAGTGTTGGGGGTTTCCCAGACAAGAAATCCATTTTGGGAGCATCCCAATACCTAGGGGAGCCACCACCTTTTTAAGGTAATTAGCTTTTGTTTCCTAAAAGTTGGTGAATCTTCCTTGATATGTGAAACCTAGGCCTTAGGTGAAGTGCCTTTTGATATTTTATTGGGCCAGACCAGGGGCCCAAACAACTGTAATAGTTATTATCTCAAGTAGACGAGAGGGTTGGAACATAGAAAATTTTATGTAACATCTTACAAGGGATGTAAATTTGGTGTATCTCCAACTCTCCAAGTAGTTGATTGACGCGGTTATGGTGCGGCGGCCAAACAATAAAAATGTCCTTTTACTCGGAACCACTCGCCGGCTCCAAAACCGCGTGTACAAAAACAGCAATAAACCAATATAAAGAAATTTCTTTTTAAGATAATTAGCTGTCTGTCACTCACTCGTTTCTTTTTACTCGTTCCACAACATTTCTTTTCTTTCTTTGTATTTAAACTCAACGGCTTACTCATTCTCTCTCTTCCCCCCTGCTTTAACGTTTAACTCTTCCCCACGTTTTATACACTCATTCTCTTTCTTCAGAATTCAAGCCCGATCAAAATTCAAAGAACTAAATATTTGTAAAGAGAGGAAAATTTATTGATTAAACTGGAATATATTTTTGTAGGATTTTTCTCCAATATTCGAGGCACAATTCGACGTTTGACGTTTGATTTTTAATTGTATAATCATCAATCGTACTTCCAGGTTTGTAATCAATTCTTTGAATATTGATTTTCTTGTTTCATTTTATAATTGATCTTCTTGTAGTTTTCAATTCATGTTGTATCTGATTTCTAATTGTAATTGGCGCTAGTTCATTTTATTAAAGCAGAATTTGAATTGTGCTAATCTGAACATTAGTACTGAAACTATCTGAAAATTTTATGAATCATTTCATAGGATTTATTGTGAAAAACTTAACGTATTTAGTGATTTTTCTTATACGTTAAGAGGATGATGAATTATTTCGTTTATACTTCAAGACTTTATAGATCATTTTAAAAACAAAGAGAGTATTCAAGCTTGTTTTGGTGAGTATTTCGAGTCTTTTTCTTTATGATAATTATCATTGATTAAGTCAGTACCGAATTAAAACAAAGAAAAGAACATAATGTTTTTAATTTTTTGATTGTTTTATTGAACGGTAATGTTTTACTTTAGTGAAAGTAGCATTAATTGACAAGACGATGATGTAAAATAAACTTGTTGATCAGCATAAAGAAGATAATATTTGTCATAGAATTTTTAAGCTTGACCGCTTCCTTAGTCTTGTAGGTCTTACAAATATATTTTTGTAACAAAAAGAAATTAATGTGATTTATTGCTAACTAAACTTATGATTAGCTACCATTGCAAGTAGTAATTACTCCTTTCGTTTCATTTTAATCTAAACACTTACACTTTTCACACATGCCAATATAAAACTTTGAGGACGTATATCTTTAGTTTTGTATTTGTAAAAATTATAAAAATTACATATTAATAAAATACATACTAATACGAATCTAACAAGATCCCACATGGCTATGTTTTTATTCACGTATAAATCACAAACGAGGGTCAAAGTGCAATTTGTGAATAGTGTCAAATGTCAAAGTGTGTAGATTAATATGAAATGGAGGGAGTATAAATTTTGGATGCGTTCTTTTCCCTCAAACTTTATCGGTAGTGAACGTAGTAGACCTGATTAGCGCTCTCATAATTCCACTTATTGTTACACTTAATTGGACCTAATTATACATAATCAACCTTGAAACTTATTTTTTGAGGTTCAAAAACACAAGCTCCATATGCTTAATTTTATACGATTACCTACTTTGTTTGGTATTTTGTTAATGCATTGCCACACACAAACGCAGTCTCAAATTCAATTATCCATGACAAACTACCTTCACCTACCCTAAAAAACAATGTCATTGTCAAGAAGGACCTGGTCTTTAAGTAGACATCATCCCACTGTAATTCTTACGCCAAACTTGTCAAACACTTGGGTAACTCTCCATATGTTTTCTTCAATTTTGTGTTTTGAAATCTGTTTCCAGGACTTTCATCTTATCACCCCTAACAACCCAATAAAATGTTTACTGAACTCTTGGGACCATTTCACTACGTTGACATCACAACACCATCATTTGTGTCTACACTAGAAATAGTCAATTGCATATCACAAAAAGAAAATACTGATTTGGGAAGTCTATTGAGGGACGAAGGGAATACATTACTAGGAGTATCGTGTTGGAACCTCAACACTTGAATATGTGTATGGACATTTCGAGTAAATAGTTGAGTCAGATACTCATTCACGTACTCTCCAATCCGAGTCTGATTAACATGGCCTATACGTTTGAATGAGCTTTTTGTTTTAGTATCCATGAGTTTCTAATTCTAGGGCTGATACATAAAATGAAATTTCTAGGTCTTAACTTATAATTTACACCAATTACACTAGCTGATCAAATTTTGTTAATCTTTCAGGTATTAGATCCTCTGTGGCGAGTGGTAAAGATATGACTGATCAACGAGTGTACCCAAGAGAATCACCACCTGTATCCGGCGAGCACTCAAATTCAAAGTTAATGGCAGACTCACCTTCACCACCAGTGTCAGGTCAACATCATCATGGGAGAAACATGAGTCAAGACTCGTTTGCCTCCTCAAAGATGAGCTATGCAGGCTATGGTTACGCACCAAACCCTGGAACTTATGTGGTGCAAGTGCCTAAGGACCAAATATACCGCGTCCCACCACCAGAAAATGCCCACAAATACAAGCTCTACACCAACAAGAAGGCTAGGCAAGGCGGGTGCAGAAGTTGCATATGCTACTTCTTGGCAGCAATACTCATCCTTGCAATTCTACTTGCTGTTACTGGCGCTGTTTTGTACCTTGTCTACAAACCCAAGGCTCCTACTTACTCTATTGAGAATTTGCACGTTAGAGGGATTAATCTTACATCAACTGCTACCTCCACTACCATTTCTCCTGTTTTTAACGTAACTATAAAAACAGAGAATAACAACGGTAAAATTGGGATTTACTATGAGCAAGGAAGCTTGATTAAAATTTACCATGATGGGTTAAATCTTTGTGACGGTAAATTGCCAGCGTTTTACCAGCCACCTAAGAGTTTAACGGTGTTTTCAACGGAGTTAAGTGGGGCCGGGATTGTCTTGTCCAAGTCAGCACGTCAGAAGCTACTAACGGAGCAGAAAAAAGGAACGGTGCCGTTAGATATTAACGTTGAGGTTCCTGTTAAGATCAGGATTGGGTCCGTTAAGACTTGGACCATTTCAATTGATGTTTCTTGTGATGTAACGGTCAACGCATTAACGGCAAATGCCAAGGTTGTTTCTAAGAATTGCAAAGTCAACGCCAAGCCTTGGTAATTCGTGGGACCCAAATGACATGGATTTTTTGCAGGCGTAATTGGTGGTTGGTGGGACTCGATTTAATCGAACAGAAGTGGATAAATTATGGGATGATTTTTTTCTGTTTATCCTACCTTGTGTTATTTTTATATTCTTATATTTTATTTTTTTGGGGAATTTTGTTGTTTAATATTTCATGTTGATATTTGACAACTAATGAAGTGCATAACCGAGGGGGATGTTTCCGAAGTAAAGGGGGAAACAAGGAAACGCCTCAAAAAGATGGAGTATAGTTAATCCAAACTTGAGGGTCGTGAATACATTATATATGTATAATTTATGCAATAAATGATGAATGATTATTTATCATGAAATAAGACTCAACGGTCCATGTCTATATTTTGAATTGATGCTCTTTTAATGTGTAAAACTAGTTTTAGGACCCGTGTATGATGCACGGGAGTATTAATTGCTTGATAGCATAACTAATGATCAATAAAAATAATCAAAATAACGAAACATATTTAACTAATCATATATGGCATCAAATCGTTATTTATAGAAATGATTTTTTAACGCAATCTATATGTTTGAAAACACTTCCTTGTAAACTACGTTTGTGGTACTTGTACGCACTCCGCGTTCTTTATCAAAAGGAAGTATCTTCAGACCTTTTTTGCTCGTAACTCTGGAAACAGCAACATAAAATTGGCCGTGCTAAAAACAGGTCTCGGGAGATACAGGCCTACATGAGACAAAGATTGTCCTTGACTTTTATTTATAATAGCAAACAAACCATTAAAGGAAATTGACGTCTCTGAAATCTGATAGGAAACTTGGTGGAGTCCGACGGCATCAATGTCATTCTTGGGATATAAACTTTTGCACCCACATTACTTCCGGAAATAACAGTAGCTTCAATAACACGATTACCTAAATGATTGACGACTAACCTCGTGCCATTACATAATCAAGATGTTTGATCAATATTACGTAGAAGCATAACGGGCGCACCAACCTTTAATCGTATGCTATGATTTGGGAGACCAGAGCATTTTATTGTATTGAGGAATTCAGTGGAGTATATTTCGTGGACTCCAAAGTTTCCTTCCTCTTTGCTTATAGCATCCGAACTCAAATAGACTTTCTCTTCTCCTGGAATATAGATAGAACATTATCATTTACGATCTCCACTATCTCATTTGTTGGGGCCAAAATAGCTCTTTCTTGGAAATATTTAGCTTCCCAAATATGTTTCCTGTAGGTCTGGATACGTGCTTTCAACAATTGCTAAAATCGGATCGGCCCGGGATCTATAAGGATATCTTTTGCAATCTCGATGACGGCTTCACCATCATTAGGACCGCCAGCATTTCCATCTCTAACGCTTAGTATCCACTCTGAGAATTCTCGCAATTCATCAACAGAAGATTTTGAGGAACCTGATTGTAATTTCATATTGCGAGTAAGTCTAAGGACCTTACACGAATCCCATAAGTAAAGGAAGTATTATGACACGTGCATAACGCACGGGAGTATTTGTTGTTTTATTACATATTTAAAGGAAGTCACATAATAAAATTGACTTAACTTCCCATATTACACAAAATCATAAAACATAAAGTATGAATGGTGATGAACAAAAATTACAAATGAAATTTCCAAATCAATTTATATGTATGCGAACACTTCCTTGTAAACTACATTTAGCGTATTTGCACGCAAACAATGTTCTTCATCCAACAAAAGGATCTTGAGACCTTTTTTGCTCGTAACTCTGGAAACGACAACATAAAATTGTTCATGGCTGAAAACAGGTATCGAAAGATACATGCCTACATGAGACAGAGTTTGTCCTTGACTTTTATTTTTGGTCATAGTAAAAAAATCATTAATTAACAGAAATAGTCGTCTCTGAAATCCGATAGAAAATTTAGTGAAGTCAGACGGGATTAGTGTCATTCTTGGGATAAATATTTTTTCTCCGACATTGCTTCCGAAAATAATAGTAACTTCTCTTCCCGTGCATCGTGCATACTGCACGGGAAATGTTTTGTCTTATAAATTGAAAATTTTAAGAAGTTTGTCTTAAAGTCATGGTGGTGAATATTAACTTGTGATTTAAGATTTCATAATCATGTATTGAGATTATTTTAGAAACTGACTTATAACCAGTGTCCTTAGGCTGATGTAGTTAATGCCAAGGTGGATCACATGACCCACCTATATTTTTTTAAAAAAGTTGATAGAATTAGTATTTGCTCTGTCTATTGCTTCCCATATAGTCTAAGATAAAATCACAATTCGCACCGGCCACCAATAACACTCAGCCATACGTCGGTTTCAACATCCACTTATAGAAGTCTTATTCTACCTTCTTGCACCACCGATGCATCATATTTGGCCACCAACTGGTAGCTGCCCACTTAGTCATGATTTTAAATTTATACCCGTGCAACTGCATGGGGATTTTTTATTTTTATAAATTTAAAATTTTATGTTATTTCCCCTAAAATCATGGTGAAAATATTTAACTCGTTCATCTATCAAATAGATGATACAAAAGTTAGTTAGAAATATAAAAATAAGTATATACATAAATGTAAATTTTAATTTGCTATTAGACATGTGCAAATTATACATTTGTTCCATAAATTTAAGTTTTTATGTTGTTTTTCCTAAATCATTGTAGAAATGTCTTCTGATTTAAAATTTTATAATCATGTATTTATTTACTTTTAAAATGGCTTATGACCCGTGTGTTTAGTAGTTAATGTAGTTATATCATTGTGGATCACGTGACACATTATTAATCTTATAAAAAAATTGATTGAATTTTTTCGTTTATGGCCTACTACTTCATTTAAAGAATAGATTAGATCATACAATTTGACCATATCTGGTACTCAGCCATTGAGCCACTTTTGTTCCCGCTACCTACAAACTCTCTCACCTCCATATCTTGCTACCTTGCACCACCATTACATCAGGCCACCCATTGGACACCATTGTTTGCAATAATCTGCATTTGCTTTTTTTCCATTCACTTTGCATACATATTTTAGTTGATTTTGTAATTTGTTGATGGATTTTTGTTAATTTGCGAGGAGGTAATGTATTCTACTGAGTTTTAATTGATAAAATTAGAAATGTTTATATGGGTGTGGTGAAGAACTTCAAGTTGTGGTACCAATGTATCCATTGCCTTAAAATAAGCTAATCTGTAGTTTTATATTTGAAAACTCGTATTTTGAGTATCTTGTATTAGTTCGACTTGTGGTTTTTTAAATGAAAACACATTTTTTTATGAATATGGTTTAAATCTCGAAAAATTGGATCGGAGTATTAATTCTAGAGTGAAACTTTTTATGGAGTTTTAAAGTCACGCATTAATTATTGATTGACATTTTGTGGTGGACGGTGGTGACTCACCAGCTGTAAAATCCTGGATCCGCCATTAAATATGTTATACGATTTTGACTTATGACTTATTTCGAATAATAAGTATAATACTCTCACATATAATACTCGAAAAAAATAGCTCGTGATCACGTATCAACATATGATAGATCCTTATAAGTTTTAATTCCTATAAAATGAATTATTCAGAAAATATAAGTTATATTTTCAAAAATAAATATTGATATGTAAACCTCAACTCCCTAAAACACATACATAAATTGTATTATCGTACTGATTGTTTCCTTTTTAGTCAATAAGCAATATGTCAATTATATCATGTATGCAAATTATTTCCTTGATTGACAGAAGCTGCATAAGCAAGTTATGATTTTTTTTTTTTACATAATTTGGAACTTAGCTTTGCTCAATAAACAAAGTTCAATCTATATGATGATACATCCTTCCCTGGCTTTGCTCATTATATCATATAGATTGAACTTCATATATACATCTTTCTAGAGTTGAATTCTCCTGTTAAGTAGTACATTTTGATTTTCGAACATTATAGAAAAATTTATTATTAACTAATATGTTACGTCCCAATCATCATATAAATTATAACATAATTTTGGATAATATAAAATCCTTGGTACTAAAAAAGCAAGATCGCGTGTAGAATAATATAATAAAGATTATTATTTTTGTTATATTTAGTTTATAATCACATAAGTAGGAAGTTATATGCTTTCTTAATGCCTCATATGGATAAAGGCCAATTTTAAAATATTATTATTATACTTTTTTTATGAAAAAATGATAAATATTATAGAATATCGTATAGAATGTACCGATTAAATTATACTCAATTGTTTTTATATTATTCTATCATGACTTCAAAATAATTATTTTGATGTAATACAAATAATTTACTCAAAGGATCTCCTTACGTTTCTCTTACTTTATCTACAGTTTCTGCCAATCTCTATAACTATACGAAACACATAGAATATCTGTGAGAAAACTGACATATATGTGGTAAATTGTTCCTTCCTTGCTAGCAATCAAAGGAATTTGAAAACCTTTCACGTTATTTTGTCAATATAATCTTCCTCTTTTCCTAGTATGACGTTGAGATATTTATTTTGACAACACCTCATTTAGTTTTACACATAATGCCGCAAGAAGAGAAAGTTTATGGTTAATACGTCGAACCATTTATTAGATTCTCTAACACTATAGTTCAACCTATCTAATGATTTAACCCATTGCTTCATTAAGAGCTGAGGACTGAGGTTCAGATAAAATGACACTTTGCACTATTACATGCATTCAATCTTTATCGAATTTATTTGAACAAAGTTATCCGAATTGATTAGACCTTATTTTATGAGTCTTTTTCTGAACTGATTTTTTCTGAACTTACCCAGACTTATTAATTTTCATTATATTTTATGTGAACTTATATGAATTTGACTGAATTTATTAATTTTTTTTTTATTTTTAATAAGGAATATAAAAAATAAATAGAATGGTACTCTATCGTATTGTGTACCACTTTGGCTGTTTTTTATTTTAGTTTGTCGAACAATTTATTAGATTCTCTAACACTCTAGTTCAACCTATCTAATGAAAAAATATTCACTATTACTTCATTAAGAGGTTCAAATAAAATGACAATTTGCATTATTACTGGCACTCGTTATTGCAGCCATTATCACTCCCGAATTTCGTAGTCTTGCTCAACCCCTCTCTTTTGTGATACGGTATCATTTAACCCATCTTATGTTTGCGTACACATTATTAACTGAACCTTGCGCATGTTATCTAAAATAAAAGATATTCTTGACAATTAATTGTTGTTGAACTAACACTTATAGCTTTTGCAATCCTTGAGACATTTATTTGTTACATATTTCAAAAATGTTAGTCTCTTTTTACTTGATGCATTCTTTATTAAGTAATCATGACTCACCAAAAATTACCAATACTACCTCTTTTTTTTCATATATCTTCTTACCTATGACTTTCAAATATCTATTATTATTCCAAATATCTATTTTTTTCTACTCTCATAAAAACTTGTACTCGCAACAAAGTAGTATGTAATTAAATATGAATCAAATAGTTTTTAGACATATGCATAATGCAAAATCATTTTTAAAAATATAAAATATGAAATTATATTTTTATAATATACTACTTTGGAAAATATCTCAAAAAGTCCCTTTATAGATTGACATTTTGGTCCATAATAATATGATATAGATATTTCATGTCATGTATCCTAATACCATTTTTTTGAATTTTGAATCATCTATTATATTAATCATATACTTCCTCCGTTCCGAAATAAATCAAATACCCCTATAGAAAAAACTCTCATATGAAAGAGATTAGTATTTCACTTATTTCAGAACGAAGAAGTATATGTTGATATGGTATAATATCGTCATGTTAAGACTCTGTTTTTTCAGCTTTATTTTGTTTAACTTAACTTATTTTTACTGAATTTAACTTATATATTTTTGTTGAACTTAAATTGTTTTTGTTGAAATTATTTTTATTGAATTTATTTTTGCTCAATTTGACTTTTTTTGCTAATTAATTTTTTACTAAACTTAACTTATTTTTGTTGAACTTATTATTGTTGCCGAACTTAACTTATTTTTGCTAAACTTAACTTAAAAAAATATATTTTAATAAGTCGATGAGAACATAGCTTAATTAGCTAAATATTTGCAATTTAATTTATTTACCTTTTATTTAAAAAGGTTAGCATTTTTTTTTTGTTTGATAGGTGGAATTTGACAATAAAAAGGAAGTATGTTACTGAGATACACATCAAGAAAAAGTCCTTACCCATAAAATTAATCAAAAGAAACAGAGTAAAATTTCCAAAGACATAATCGTCAGTTATTTTATCCAATACTTCCTTTTGTTTCTTTAAAAAACCTTACTTCCTAATTTATAAACCATGAAAAAAAAATTGAAATTCCATTACAGAAGCAAACCTAATCTACTTTCATTTCATGTTTTGAAAAAATTTCTGCGTACTACAACAGTCAACACCATTTCTCAGGCTTTCATTCCAATTGCCTTGACAATATAGATAGCATTAGATGAGTCTGTTTGTTCATAATTTTTCCTAAGTTATTATTTCTTCGGCAGAACTTGATATGATCTAATCTAATCCCCCTTCGATTATTCCTTATTTTCTCCTCAAGCATTATATTGTTCCTATTTTTTATTATAAAAATATATATAATGAGTTTCATCTATTCTGTATTATTACATAGCTTTCCTAAAAAATTCTACTGAAGTGTTAGTAATGATTTTAGCATTTTTATTTATAATTTGGTCGATCACATATCTTTTCATGTAAAATATAATATGAAGGTTTTTTTGTTTACTTCATAAAACCAATGTATATTGAGGGCGCATATTTCATGTATGATATTTCTTTTTTCTATTGTGAATTGAGATATTCTGGAAAAAAATACTTGACTTATGACTGCACCCATTATACAACTGGCTCTGATCACATCAGAATCCACAACCATAGAACTATAAAAATGATGATTTTACACATATGAATTATTAAAGATAAAATTATATCAAATTTTGACATTGAACATTAATGAATTAAAATCTTAGAGAATAAATAAATATTTTTCACATATTACTATCAATGGTGCGTTGCCTATTGCCAATGTTTTAAAATTTTGAGAATTACATGAGAATAATTTTAGATAGTTTTAACTAAAACTATTAGCTCGCTATTTCAATGTTTATAATCTATTAGTGTTGAGAATATGATTTAAAAATGGTTTACAACCCTTGGGTTGTTACGATTATGACTTAGGACTTATTTATAATAATTGGTATTATACCTTATTTGTTTGAAAAGCTATACACTTTTCTAAAATTAAAGATGGTCATTAGGGTGTCCCATCACAGCCCATGCATGTTGAGCCGTCCACTCGCCTTGAAAAATTAACCGGGACAATTCGTATAAGCCAACTTCACAGTCCACCCAACCCAAGTATTACAATGGTGAGTCACTCGCTGGTTTTTTTGATTCAAAAAAGAGGTGGCCTAATCTGGTCCTCGCTTTCTCTCTCTACCTTTCTTAAAGCACCACATTTTCTATATGTAGTATTTAAATTGAAACGGATGAAATATTTATTATCCTAGAACTCACGCTAAAATGAACAAAGCTAAAGTAAGTTAATTAACTTTGAATTGATAACATCTTAATGCTCAAACTTATCCCATACTCACTTCTCAAAATCATGTAAACGAAAACTCATGTAATGCTATCCATCAAATTAATTTTAGATCTTCTAGAAATGTGATTGTTTCTAGTAATTGTATCTTTTGTTTCATTTTAATAATTAAAATTAGAATGATAATTGTATACTTTAACGTTAGTTATTTTTAATCATATGGTGTATAACCATTTCTTTTTATATTTTCTAAACATCATCATAATTATATTTATGAATCAATATAATTATTTTTATCATTAGTTCATCATCATTATTTAAATTGAAATATCAATATCCACTAACATAGTTTACATATATATGAGCTTTTATCACTAATCATAGATGTAATTATAAATTCTATAATTAAATTATATGCGCATATATTTATAAGTATAAGATGCTCCTTATTCCCTTTGTTTTTAACATTTACACTTTGAGTTTTTGATACCATTCACAAATTTATGTTTGATTATTATTTTTGATTAATGGGTAAGAAAAAAATATAGTCATATGGGATATTGTTTGATTCATCTCGATATATAATAAGTACTTTTAGAATGTCAACTTTTTAAAATTTTTGCAAATGCGTGCAAAATTATATATACTATTAATGTTCAAATATTTACCTTGGTAAGCGTGAAAATATAAGAGTCTAACTATTAAAAAGAACTGGAGAGAGTATATAACTCAATAAACAAAAGCCTATTACATTATAAATAATCCCTAAATCATGATAATATACTATAAAAATTCTAAATAACACAATAGAATCATTTTCATAAACAATGATAATGATAGCTTGAATTTCAATAAATTTAAAAAATTCAATAAGATAAAAAATATCATATCTAAATCCACGGCACAAATGATTATAAGCAACGATAATCATACAAAAAAAATCATAAATTAATCTTTGTCCCTTATCCATTTAGGATAGATTATTATTCTATTGTATATAAAAAGAAAGATGATGAGCAACACTTAATTTAAACTTAGGAAAAATATAAGTTGAATGAGAAATTAGCCTATTTGACTTGTAATATAATTCGAAAAATAAGCAAGATGGGGATGATTGATTTCGGCCACGCTTATATGGATCATGATATTAATTTCCTAATTAATTTCAACTATAATCAACATTATTAATGTTTTTTTCTTTAAACATTATAATTTAGAAAATCACATATAATATTGATTGATTGACATTTACCATTAACGGAGGTAATAATTAAGATTGATTGATAATTTAAATTAATTGTCATGTTTAGTTGATTAGTAAAATTTTCGAATATAACGAATATGGCAATTATAAATTTTGGCCAAAAGTATATCAATTTGAGATTTTAATTACGTAATTGTAACCATAGTTAACGTCAATTACATTAATATATAACTGGATATGCTTGATTTCCGGAAATCTTATATGATATCATAATATTAATTGCCTAACTTAAAAAATCAATCAACATAAATCACAATTTCTTTTGCATTTTTCATATAATATTTGGCCCTAATATTGTGAATTGCCAAGTGGACACCCGATTTAATAGTTTTAGTTTGTGAAGCTTTAGAATTGCTCGGTGATTGTAAACTTTATGTTTTTTTTGCTTACTTTAATTTGTTTAATAATTCTATAATTAATTATCAACATAACACCTAATTTTTTAAAAAATAAAGTAAAATCAATGTATTTATAAAATTATAAATGAAAATACACTATAAATTGATAGTGACATGTCAGAATAAAAATAAGTACATAGATAAAGGCATAAGACGTCCTAAACAATGATAAACAATGATAACCTTGTGAAAAAGATATTGCAAAACGACCTAAAATAATCAAGAAATTTTTTTACCTAATTTATTGATAAAACAATCTAATTAATGAATAATCGTTTTTATATAAAAAAAATTAAGGCAATCATATGAGAACATAATGCTTACCTAATTTCTCACATAATAATAAGCTAAGAAATAACTATAGAGAAAGTGGGCAAAAAATTTAAATCAGTTATTTTATATGAAAGTAATTTATCTTATTAATAGTGAGATCTTTAATTTATTGTACTGCCATATTGTACAAATCAAATTTAAAATTTATTAAAATTACAATGATAATTGTATAATTGAACGTTAGTTATTTTTAATCATATGGTGTATAACCATTTCTTTTTATGTTTTCTAAACATCGTCATAATTATATGTATGAATCAATATAATTATTTTTATCATTAGCTTGTCATCATTATTTAAATTGATATATCAATATCACTAACATAGTTTACATATATATATATATATATATGAGTTTTTATCACTAATCATAGATATAATTATAAATTCTATAATTATATACGTATATATTTATAAGTATCAGATGCTCCCTCCCTTTCTTTTTAACGTTTACACTTTGAGTTTTTGATACCATTCACAAATTTATGTTTGATTATTATTTGTGATTAATAGTCACGTGGGATATTGTTCGATTCATCTCGATATATAATAAGTACTTTTAGAATGTCAACTTTTTTAAAATTTTGCAAATGCAAAATTATAGATACTATTAATGTTCAAATATTTACCTTGGTAAGCGTGAAAAGGTAAGATTCTAACTATTAAAAAAAACGGAGAGAGTATATAACTCAATAAACAAAAGCCTATTACATTTAGAAATAATCCATAATCATGATAATATACTATAAAAATTCTAAATTACACAATAGAATCATTTTGATAAACAGTGATAATGATAGCTTGAATTGATTTCGAGCGTGATTTTAGGCGTTGATTAGTATTGCCTTCCTAATTTAATGGAGGAAAAATCCGGCCATCATTCGAAAAAATATAAGCTGATTGAGAAATTAAATTACCATAGTTGACTTGTAATATAATTCAAAAAATAAGCAAGATGGGGGTGATTGATTTCGGCCATGCTTATATGGATCATGATATTAATCGCCTAATTTAAACTATAATTAACTAATTAATGAAATTAATGACAAATTGTGTTACTATATTAATTTTTAAATTTTTTTTGTAGCTATAAATTGTTAATCTTAAATTAATATGCTAATGTTTGAAATAATTCAGTTCAATTCAGTTGCGATAAGTTTAGTTCAGTTTAATTCGGTTCAGTTTAATCAATTCAGTTCCAATCAATTCAGTTCAATTGAATTCAGTTCCTAATTTATTTATTATCACTACTATTAGTTATAACTTAATTCAGTTCGGTTCCTAATTTTTTATTATCAGTTATGTTCAGATTTGTTTAATTTAGCCCTTGGGCCCCTTTTAATTGCAGCCCTTGAACTTTTTTCCTCTAGTGATAATTTAATTCAGTTCAATTCAATTCAGTTATTACATGTTCTAAGTGTAAAAAACATTAATATTTTTAACACATCTTTATTATTAATCTATCTTATTAGGACTTCTAAATAAACATGCTAGAGTTTCTTTCGAATTTGTTTGGCACTAATTACCTAATATAACATCTAATAGGTAGGCTTATATGCACAAATATGTTTTCATCGATCATACAATTAGTGCTACCTAATATATAAATAAGTGTTACTTTACAAAACCATAATTGTATAATGTACTCATTGCCACGTGTTCTTCATAGTTGAGGTGAATGATATTTGTTTACATCAAGAATCAGCATCAATAATCATTAATAAAAGAAGACCATATAACTATGGAGAGGAAGAGAGATAACATGTAATTGGACCACAATAAATTTGAAGAGAGAGATATATTATCTCTATCTTTTCCCATCTTACAAACAAACATAAAAACTACGATCTACTAAAAAAATACCTTCTTTCTTTCTAGGAAAAGAAGTAGTTTCTGCAAAATTACATGTATCAAAACTAACTATTACTTTATGATGGAAGAAAGCCATCAATCCACTGGGATACTTCTTCAAATGCCAAAGATAGAATGAAGTGGAAACACAAAAACCAACTTTTGTTATATGTAGTAGACGGCTCATGATCAAAGGTAGCAAACTCAGAAGATCATCAAGTGAATTTATCCCCAAGTACTAATGCATATACTAATAATTCATGTGCATAGAATGAGCAACATCTCATATTTCAGCTATGTTTTCCTCTGAGCCAACATCCCCAAGCACATGCATGAAGGTTTTATCAAGCAAAATTAGTGTGGATAGCAATTCAAAAATGATTTGAAGGAAAATTAGAGGAAAAAGCAACTGATGAAGGAGATTTGTGAAATTGAGTGCAAATAAACAAAAAAAGCCACACAGAAGGAGTTAATTTGTTGGGCATTTGAGTACAGTGGTAAGTTCTTTTTTTAGTGAAAAAAAATAAATTGGAAGCTAGTATAATTTTGTTAAAACATGTTCATGTCTACATGTTTAGTATGGTTTGTGTTCTTAACAAATACTATTAAATTATTGTTAATATAAATTTTATTCAAAATCACATATACCTATATAGTTAAAACATGGAACACTATAGGTGGTATTTCAATTCTCGATTTTTTTTAAAAAAATATATACTAAATCACCACTGGTAGGACAATTGAATTATATGTTTGCATGTGAGTGACACTATACATTCATACGAATAATTCGTAATAAAAAAGAGGTAGAATTTTGCAATTTTTATATATGTTATGATAATCAATGTTCTGTCATATATACTATATATTTGCATTTTGGGGGTGAGATGAGTCTATCTTAATGTGTATACAAAAGAATACCACAAATTATATATACATTAAAACATTAATTCATTGATATAAAATTATGGTTGACAAAATGAATCATTGTTGCCATAAAAAAAGAGTTTATTATCTACGTTAGCCATTATATATGTATGGAATCAGGAATTATAGTTGGAGTTTATTATGTATAAATTGTATAACATATTGATTTTTACTTTACTCATATAACATATATACTGATATGCACAAAATATTTTAGTATTTTAGACTTTACAAATTTGTATCCTTCCCTACAAAACGTAATGATTACACACCTTAGATAGATAATATATAAATTTTGGTGGGTGAATTTTGAATTTTAATTAAAAATATTTAATTGTATTTGATCGGTAGCCATAACTTAGGCAGTGGTTTAAAACATTTTTTTGGCACTAATGTTATTAATAATTGATTTGAAGACAAATATTTTTGGAAGGCATTTATCAGTTTTGTTGCATGCATTAAGCAAGATGGCATATCACACACACTTGATTTGTGGAGGGAACACATCAGAAATTTCGAAGGGGAACACGACACGTGCCATTTAACATGTTAGGATATTTCGATAGATGAGATTTGACATAATGCACGATAGCTTAACATGTAGGATAGATGTAGTATCTTGTTTTTTTATATATAGATAGATAGGATAATATTAAAAATATAAACATCATTCTCAAAATTGTAACAAATTATAGTAATGGGAATAAAACGTTTATTGAGAAGAAAAAAAAACACATAACATAGAGTAATTGTTACAACCTATTTAAATTAAACTACAATACATAGAGATTTGATTATAATAATTGTCCAATTAAAAGCAAATCACGAGAAGCTAAAAAATTCCTTTCTAACAAATGATTGTTAATTTTGCACTTTTTATCTTAGAATGAAATTTTCTTTCTTGCACAAAAACCTAATTATATTTGACGTTAAATCTATCTCAATATTACTTTTTTTAGTAATTTTTTATTCTAGTTCACCTACTACTTGCTTCGACAGAGGATAATAAACAAACAATATACCACTCTTCTTTTTTATAACAATTTTGGGCATGTAATAATAATAAAAATTGTGAATTCCTTAGCTTCCTAGTATGTCGTTTACACTATTTCATACAAATTAACTATGACCATCATATTTTTCCAAAAAAATAAAACTATGACTATAATATATTATATATAAAAAAAGAATGATATAAAGAAACTAATGAAACTAATGACAAATTATGTTACAACCACGACAAATATAAAGATGACAAATAATGTTAATAAACATTGTTACAAAAACTCTAATGCAATCCCATGCAAAAATGTTAAGCAATGTCATGACATATGATACAATATTTCATTCACGCAAGCCATGAATAACAAATTGATCTTCCCATTTATTTGATGTTGCGACGAATTCATCTTCTACAAAAAATTGGATGTTGTTGCAAACCGTGAATGATGCTTGACATATTTTTTTTTTCCTCAAATGATGTATGAAAACGTGTTTAGGGATTATGAATTTTGATGTTGTAGTGAAATGCAAATATGATTAGGGTATTTATAGTGCAAATTAAAGGTTGTTTTTTACTCGATTTTTTAAAGAAAATTAATAAAATATCATTAAATTACGAATTTCCATATTAAAGCTTGATTGAATCAATCCCTAAAATCACGTCATCCAAATTAGGAATGATTTTGATTTAGGTGATCAACTTGCACATGATTGAAGATTGTAATTGCTTGTTTCCATGTGGAGTGAATCAGTCCATAAAATCACGTAATCCAAAATTATGGTTGATTGACAATTAAGAATAATATTATTGATTGATTGATTGATAACTTAATTTTATTACCATGTTAATAATTTTTTAAGAATTTCGGATAGTATCAATTTAAATTAACTGATTGATTGACAATTACCATTAAGCGAGACAATAATTAAGATTGATTGATAATTTAAATTACTTCCCGTATTTAGTTGGTTAGTAAAATATTCGAAAAAACCAATATGGCAATAAAAAAATTCGGCCAACACCAATATTAATTTGAATTTTGAATTACGTAATTGTACCCATAATTAACTCTCAATCACATTAATATATGAATGGAATATCCTTGATTTCCGGAAATATCTTATGAGATCATGATATTAATTGCCTAATTTAATAAATGAATCAATTAATTTCCGAATTCCTTTGCATTTTTCATTTAATTTTCGGCCAAAATATTATGCATTGCCACGTGGACACTCTCATTGAGAGTTTAATTGTGAGGAGCTCTAGAATTGCTCGGTTAATGTGAGCTTGACACATCAGCTTTTGTCTTCTGCTTTAGATAATAGTATAGATAAAGCATGTCAAGAATTTTAGTGGTTGAGGACTGGAAAGTACATGTTGCATTTTATAAATGATTATTCTATTAATTTCATGTTAAATCATTCAACACAAATTATTTAAATAGATGGTCTAGTTTTAACATGAAACTACTCCATCCGTTTCAATTTAATCTACACACTTTGACATTTTACACTATTCACAAATTTCACTTTGACCATAATTTGTGATTTATACGCGGATGAATATATAATCATGTGGGATCTTGTTAGATTCATTGTAACATGTTTTTTTATTAATATGTATTTTTTATAATTTTTACAAATACAAACTTAAAGATATATGTCCTCAAAGTTTTGCATTGGCATGCGTGAAAAGTGTAAGTGTGTAGATTAAATTGGAACGGAGGGAGTAGTTATTAGGCTCGGGCTATGCTCGGGGTAAGAAAAAATTTCATTTAATTTTTTTTGGGTAAAATGTAAGTAAATATTACCAAATGCAAGCCAAAACCACCATTACAGCCTAAGCCAAAGTAACACAACCCTCCATCTACCAAATACAGACACCAGACATCACTCCACTAATTATTACATGAACTTACTAATTGCTAAAACCACAACTTATCCTCTACATTCCATTTAATATCAACTAAGCTTTTGAATCTACCACAAACATCTAATTGAATATTCCTGGCAATAACATCAGGCAGCATCACAACATTATTCCATAGTGCATGATTGCGAGCTTTCCATAGGTGATATACCACTGCAGCTATGACAGAATAGCACAACTTCTGCCTATTCTTGTTCCGAAATTTCCTCCCCCATTTCTTCCACACAAGATACAAATTTTCTTGACCAACATTAGATATTCCAATCTACCCCATAACCTTCTGACTCACTATCACACTACAAGGGCATTTGAAAAACAAGTGCTGGCAAGAATCCTCACCAGCAGTACACATCAAACAAGAAGTATCTTGACAGATGCCAGCCTTAGCCAAAACAACTTGTCTTCTGAGCTTCCCCAGAGCCACTAGCCAAGCAATAAAGGAGTGTTTAGGAATATTAGTGGAATTCCAAACCCAATAATGCCATGGAACATCCTCCTGAGGTCCCTGAAGCCACTAATACCCTTCCTTGATAGTATACTGATGATTACCATTCAACCAGGTATTGTTAGTATATGCAGGTCTAAGAAGCTCCTTCACCTTACAAATACATCTCCAGATCCAGCTAGTAGTGGAAGGAGTTTGATACTCCCACCAATCTAACTCTCTTAAACACACACTATGGATCCATTTGATCAAATGAGATCATGTTTTTGTGCAATCTGCCATACAAACTTCCCAACTGCTGCTATGTTCCATTTTATACAATCTTGTACTCCTAAGCCACCCTTCTTCTTAGCTTTGCACACCCAATCCCAGGCCATAGGGGGAGCTTTACTCAGTACAACCTTTCCTTCCCAAAGAAAAGCTCTGCAAACTTGAATAATCCTATGTAGAACACACTTAGGCAATAGGAAAATTTGAGCCTAGTAAGTGTGTAGACTCATGAGCACTGCATTCACAAGAGTGGTTCTTGCTGCATAAGATAGGTGTCTTGAACTCCAACTCATGATTCTTTTTAACATCCTATCAACCAGTATATCACATTCTGCTTTATTCAGACGCTTAGAAGTGATAGGAACACCTAAGTATCTGAAAGGAAAAGATCCTTTTTTATAGCCGGTCACCTACTGAATTCTACTTTGTTCCTCCTCTTTCACATTCCCAAAGTAGATGGCAGTTTTTTCAGGGCTAGCTTCTAAACCATAAGCCTCTGCAAAAGCTTTTAAAGCTCTCACAAGGAGCACCACTGACTGAATTTCTCCTTTACTAAACAACATCAAATCATCAGCAAAGATCAGATGGTGAATTTTCAGTTTATCACGTCTATGATGAAACTTGAATTCCTCTCTATGGCTCATTTTCATCATCAGCCTTGTGAAGTATTCCTTAGCAAGCACAAAAATCAAGGGGGAGATAGGATCTCCCTGCCTAATCCCTCTTTTGCCTTGAAAAAAGCCATATAAACCCCCATTTATACTCAAGGAGTAGGAAGGAGTAGTGATGCATTCCATAATCCAGCCAATATATCTTTCAGAAAAATTTAAACCAATTAACAATTCCTTAATAAATTCCCAATTCAAGGAATCATAAGCCTTCTTCAAGTCTACTTTCAAAGTACATCTAGCAGGGGCACTCTTTCTTTTATAACTCTTGAGCATATCTTGACATATGAAAATGTTATGCAGTATGACTCTATTAGCAACAAAAGCACTTTGAACTTGGTCAACAAGGCTAGGGAGAACAACTTTCAGTCTACTCCATAGCATTTTAAATATAGCTTTGTAGATAACATTATAACAAGCTATAGGTCTGAATTGAGACACATCTGCAGGCTGCTCAACTTTAGGTATAAGACAGAGAGTTGTAGCATTCAGTTGTTTGAGAAGTTTACCTGATTGAAAGAAGTTGAGAACATTTATTATATCATTTCCAATACAAGGCCAATCCTCCTTAAAAAAGCAGTTGGTGTACCCATCAGGCCCAGGAGCCTTATTATCATCTATATCAAAGAAGGCAGCTTTGACATCTTCACCTGTAAAAGGAGCACACAACCCCTCTTGCCGAGTCTCTGTTAACACATTGCCTTCCTGCAACACACTACTACTTACATGCTGATTTGAAAGCTTTTCAGTGCCAAGAAGTTTCTTATAAAACTCCAAAAAAGCTTCTTCAATCTCCTCTCCATTCTCTTTCCACTCACCAGCAATATTTTTTATTCTGCAAACCTTGTTCTGGCATCTTCTTTGTTTAACACAGGCATGAAAGTACCCTGTATTAGAATCTCCTTTCTTCAGCCAATCTTGCTTAACCTTTTGTTGTAGGAAACATAGCCTAGCTTTATTCAATGTCAGGTATTCAGTTCTTGCTGTCTCCTCTAGCACATATAATTGCTGATTGAGGGGATCTTTATGAACCTCCTGCTGCATTTGCACTAACTTCTTATAAGCCTCATCCGCCTAATTCTCAATGTCTGCAAATTTATCTCTATTAAGCTCTTTTAGAGATGTCTTCAACTTCTTTAATTTCCTCACTATCCTAAACATAGGAACTCCAAGAACCTCCTCTTGCCAAACCTCCTGTACTTTATTTATAAACCTTTTTGAGTGCGTCCGCATATTAAAAAACCTAAAGGGTTTAGGTTTATTATAATTGTTACTTAGCAATTTAACCAAACAAGGGCAATGATCTGGCAGATTTTCAGGAAAGAACATGCTTACTGAGTCTGGAAATAGCTCAATCCATCTATCATTAACAACAACTCTATCAATCCTAGAGAAGACCCTAGCTCCACCCTCTTGCTTATTGGACCATGTGAAAAATGGACCTGTGTTAGTTTGCTCCTGTAAAGAGCAAACTCTGAGGCACTGCTGAAACTCCACCACCTCCTCCAAGGTAATTGCTGAACCAATTCTCTCATTGAGCTGAAGTACATTATTGTAGTCTCCTCCCACCACCTAGGCATCAGTCAAACTCCTACCCAATCTTTTTAAGCCCTCCCACAACTGCTTCCAATCTTTACCATCACTAAAGCCATAGACCATGGTAACAAACCATCTTTTCCCTGAACTAATGAATGTATTGTGCAGAGCATTCAAGGATGTTTACTACAAATTTAGATGGAAACCACAACAACAAGATTCTACCACCCTTGTGATAGTGGTAATTAGTTGCAACACTCCACATGCCACCAAATCTTGCAAACACTTTAGCAAAATTTTTACTCCTAACCCTTGTCTCCAATAAACCAAATAATCCTACCGAATGGTGATCCAAAAACCATTTAACATCACCATATTTCTGAGGGCTATTGAAACCCCTAATTTCCAAAACCCTATATTATCCATTTGGAGGTTCAAGTGGCACCCCCCATGAATTATACATTGTATGTCCCCTATTTTCGTACCATTTGCCTTACCCAGTTCAACCTTCTCATTAGAAACTTCTCCTCCTGACTTCTGCCCAGTCAGTCTATGTTGTCTAGACTCCACATCCAATTCTTTAGGCTCTCCTTCAGCCACATCTTCAGCAATAGGAGCTAGAGGACTAGTCCTCTGAGTCTCAGGGACTTTCACCTCAGGCTTCCTAGGAACACCAGCATTCTTTGGCACCCACTTCTGCATAGGCTTAATCTTATTATTCGCAATCTCAGCCCTCTTTTGCCTACAGGCCTCTGCTGTATGGCCTATTCCTTTACAATCTTCACAAAAAATAGGCAAGCACTCATACTGGACAACCTGAGTCATGAGTACACCTTTTTTATTTTCAAATACGATTTCCTTGGGAAACTCCTGCCCAATATTCACTTCAACTAGAATCCTAGCATACTCCAGGATATCCTTTTGTGTTGTAGCCCTGTCAGTTCTAATGGCCTTCCCTACCTTACTAGCCAACTTATTAAGAGTAGACTGACCCCAGTATTTCAGAGGTAGTCCAGGCAACATTATATATATCCAAGTTGGCACCACCTTAATATCCGCATTAAGAAGGTCCAAATCAGGTGTCCATTCCCTCATAATCACCGGTTTACGATCATACAATATAGGACTCCCCTTCATCGCTTTCATCTTATCCTCCACAATTTTAAAGCGTACCACAAACACTCTATTATTCATCATAGCCACCTTCACAACTCCATACTTACCCCACACCCTCCTTATGAAACCTTCAATAATCCGAATTGGTGGTTTAACACCTAATATATAACAGACAATCGCAGACTGCCAGTATGTAATTTCAGGGTCCACATCTTCACTAGTAAGCACATCATCATTATCATCAAGTTTTTCGGAGTTATTAGCTAAGTCCAAACCCTCATCATGGAGGTGTCCAAATAATGAGTTACTCCACACATTACCCACATTACTATTCAGCATTTGCATAGGATGAGGAGAAGGATTAACTTTAGAAGGTCCAGATTGGCTCACCGAAGTTTGAATCGAAGCAATCGAATCCGAAAGACGGGTTCTAGCAGCCTCAAAGTTCGCCTTATCCTGATTCGATAAATCCTGTGCTAAGGAACATCTAGAGGCCTTATCGTCCTCATCAGATGAGCAACTTAGAGCAGGAATACCCTGAATATCGTTCACATTCTTCATCTTCCTCGCATCCTCAGATTGAGGTTTTCGCACCATTTTCACTTTCAATTTCGCAATTGATTCGAGTTTCTCTTTTTCTTCTTTCCACCATTACCTTTCCTTGATACAATTGCCATTGCTCCAGCGAATGCTGAGTAACAAAGAAATGAAAACAGTGAAATTCACAATCTTAGAGAGAAGTGGAATTTCTCTCTCTAGACTCTCATGGGACCAATTTTATTTATTAATATAATACTTTATGATAATAACACTAAATACAACTTAGTCTAGTGGTTAAGACTTTTGTATATGTACTTAAGGTCTCGGGATCAAACCCTATACTACACAATTTTAAATTTTTTTTATTATTGTACACATGGATTATATGAACTAAAATTCCCTAGGGAGAGTGCCACGTGGCACAGTTTCTTGTTTATGCACGTCTTTTAATATATTTGCACTAACCTAGTCGTTTTTGTTCTCTTCTCCTTCATTTATTTCCATTTTTCACTCTTAGGGCCTGTTCTCCCGAGCTTATTTTCAGTTCAGTTCAATTCAGTTCAGCTCTGGACAATACTTTTACTCTCACATATCACTATTCATTTCAGTTCAATTCATTTCAGTTCACTTAAATTTAATTCAGTTCTATGTACTTGAGATCTCGGGATCAAACCCTATACTACAAACTTTCTAAATTTTGTTATTGTACACATGGATTACATGAACTAAAACTCCCTAGGAAGAGCGCCACGTGGCATAATTTCTTGATGTAATATTCTAAAATCCTAAACGTGTTTAAGTTAAATAATTAATTTTAAGAGTAGTTAAAATATGTTTTATTTTATCGTTTCACTAATTAAGCAACGTATAATAAAACAAATATAAAAAATTTCTAACTTAAAAATGTTAATATACTAGTGATGATAATCTATATTTTACGATTTCATGAATTAAGCAAGAATGTTAGTTTGGTTGTTAAATCAATAAAGCACAAATATTCACATTTCACAAAACATCTACAAAGCCACGTGAGATTGATGGACAATGGAGCAATTTTCTGAATTTTTGGATTTGCAAAAAAATAAAATGAGTAAAAGCTTCAACCACCGCCATAACTTTGCCTCCTTCCTCACTCTTCCATGGGCACATGGCAAACATGCCCAAATTTGCTCAGCTTTTTTTTTCTCTACCCAAGCCAACCTACACCCATATCCTTTCTAAGTCAACAATGGCAGAAATTTCCCCTCCAATCACCATTTAAACCACCTCTAGTTCGTCCCCTGAATTTGGCTATAAATAGCCATGGCAATTCACTCACATACTCACAACAAAAATCATATTAAATAAAAAAATAAAGTCCTCCTCCCTCTTCCTCGGCACCATCGTGCCACCACCACCCCACCGAATCTCTGGCTTGTCTCACCAGTCCTCCACCATGCGACAGCCTTCCTCCACCTCCTCTGTTCGATTCCCCCCTCCCCTGCTTCGTGTGCTTTGCCGCTACTCCAGTTTGCTGCTGCACCGAAGCTTGAAGACCACCAGATTGCTGGACGTCGCACCGTTGGCCCAAGCCGTCTCCTTCTCCCCGGTGCTTCACCGCTTCTCGCCGGAGTTCTGTTTTCCTGCTCTCCTTTGCTTCGCTGCTGACCGCGCTGCCAGACGCGTGCTGCATTGCCGGGCTCCTGATGCCGTCACCGCCATGTTGTTGTCCCGTCTCTCCGGGTCCCACTGTCGAGCCTCGCCGGAGCTCCGAGCTCCATGATGCCCTACTCTTCACCGCTCTTATGGGCAGAGGTATAAACATACCTCTTTTCTAATTCTAACTTCTTGTTTTGAAAGTTGGAGCCTAATTGTTAACTAGAGTTAGTTGGGCCTAGATCTCATTTAAATCCTTAATCAAGCCATCATATTTAAATTGGTTAAATCATTTTGTTTAATTATTTACTTCAACTTGTTGGGCTAGAATCTGATTTAATTAATCTTAGATAAAGCCACTTAGTTTAATTTGAATCTTTAACTTAATGGACTTAAAGATCTCATTTAGCTAGTTTAATTAAACAACTAAATTAATCTGATTTCTTAAAATCTAGTATTGGGCTATATTTCATGATTACTAAATAAAGTTGAGTTGTTTGAAACTAATTAAAATCCAATAAACTTGTTATTTATAATATGAGTTTAAGTTATTATTACTTCACTAATACTTAAGTTCACTTATCATAACAAGATAGCTTTACCTACTAGTTTTACAAGATTAAATAATATTAAAATAATGTTAATGGTTCTAGTATAGTAAGAAACTTAATTAGTTTAATAATAGATGATTAATTGGTGATTAACTATGAACTCGAATAATAATATACTTTCGAATGGTTGTATAATATGTAATAATATAACTTAAATGTTTCGATAATTTCTAAAAGTATAACTAAAGGAGCTATTTCACCTATTTGTGGTTTAAAGAGTCACCATAAGAAGTTATTAACAACTAAGTTAATGATGACCCTTAATGAGACATTTACGACGTAACAATGAACTTTATGACCTTAATAAGCGGTAACTAATATTTTGGCTTAAAAGCTAAATAACGAAATGTTCATTAATAAAATTATTCTTGAATAGATTAAAGAAGATAAAGGATATTACAAGCCTCCCCCGGCTATCATGGTTGTTAAGCAGGAATTCAGGTAACGTCTACGGCTAACACCCGCATTCCTTTTCGAAGTATGTTTTATGATCATGATTAATATTATGTTTTATATATGGATAGCGGGAAATGAAATGTTTTATGATGGTTATGATGCTATGAAATGATGATGTTATGATGAAATGAAAGAATATAATTATTCACGATGATGATGATATGCTTAAAAGAAATGAAACATGATAAATTCAAGTGAAAGACGGTTCTTGGCAAGTATCCCGTTATCATGGGTCGTGCACATACCTTCCGGCCGGTTAACCACCTTCCGTTTAGTGAACGCTATTGTCCTCGGGTGGCACCGCACAGTATGGGAAAATAATGCCACCTTTCGTTTAGTGAGGGCTTTTGTCCTCGGGTGGCTGCCTTCCGGTTACGATGTTATTATGTTATGGGGAGACGTCCCTTCCGTTAGCCAAGTTACCAAAGTAAAAGATATATATATGATGATGAACATGATAAAGAAGATATTGTAACATGATATGATATGTTTGTGAAATAGTTTTACTTATTCTCTCCTCCCTGTTTATGAATAAAATGATGTGAAATGGATTTATGTTGTTAGAGTAGTATGTTACTGAGCCTCAGCTCGTGACATTTTGTTTTATGTTTTAGGTATGGAAGAACAATTGTGGATCACTAATAGACTGCGTTATGGAGATTAAGTATGATTCTATGAGGTTTTAGGATATTTTATATGATGGATAAACAAGTATTAATTTACGATGAGTAATGGTATAGTGAATTTTCAATTTTAGGCTATTATTTTATTTGTGGGCCATAACCCACAGACTTAAGTTATGCTTCAGCTGACGATTAAGGTTATGTAAATTACTCGGGGTGTTACAGAGTGGTATCAGAGCTGAAACCTAGCCGAAAGTGCGGAGTGATAGACTTTGCACCGCCTATGAGTGGTCCTTTTGGGAAATTAGATATTGAGGAAAACTCGAGGTTAGTAAATGACCATTTGGGTTAATATAGGCTGGGATATAAGGCAATGAATGAAAAGTATGAGGTTTACTTCTATGAATGAATTAGTAGAAGTTGAGGATTATTTGGGTTTTACAGAAATGAGAATTCGAACTTATGCTCTTTTGAGGTTTTAGTTGAAAATTAGTACAACCTAAAGCTTGGGGTTACTAGAGAGTAAGATGTTAAATGGAAAATTTTGCGATTTAGACTTGGCATGAATTATCTGAAAAGATTGATGTTGAATAACTTGAGGATAAAATGATGGTCATATGAGTAATAAGGACTAAGGTGAATGATCTTTTGAGGTATGAGTGGTAATATTTGATGCTCGAGGTAATACATGAAATAATATTTAGATGAGTAGGGTTATAATTTTTTTTTTTGGGGGATGATAAAAAGGCCAAGCTGCATGAAATCCTGATGGTAATAAGTTGAGATTGAATTTTTCTTTATGGGAGTTCATATGAAGATTTTGGAGATTCAAAATTTTTGAAGGGATTCTACTCGATGAATTAGAAAGTAATTACCATTACTTCAGTTATTAAGGATTTGAGTTTTAATAGTTGAAGCACTTCATAATGTGATGCGAACCACTTATTAGGATGTTATGGGATTGTAGTAAAAAAAAAAAAGAAATTATGACTAACAAGTAAAGCAATAATTGAAGAGTTAGACAACTTGATATCTTGAAGGAATAGGAAGATGCTACTTGGAGACGTAATAGCTATTAGAATATAACTAAGAAATAAGCATTTATGTCGAAACGAAACTTAATGTGCATAAGTGCTTGATTTTTTTTTCTATTTTTACCAAGATTTGGGGCAAAGAATTTCTAAGTTTGAAATGTTGTTAAATAAATGGCTTCTTCGTATAGGTATTGAGATGATCTAAAAATGAATTCAAGTGATCATCAAGATGGTAAGAGAAGAATGTTGAGGAAACTAAAATTGGTATGAAAATGAAACCACTAATAGATCGGTAAAGCCTTGAACAATTAAGATCTTGAACAATGATGTTAGGAGCACATGTTATGATATTGTCGGAAAAGTAAGCACTTAACTTTGAGGCTATGACAATAATATGGATTTGATGTGATAATGTGATGATTGAGAATTTGGAAATGTATAAATATTAAATTTAGTCATTTTGGGGAAATACCTTAATGGATGATATTGTTATTATGAGGACAAGGGTAAACTGCGATGCTTATTTGTCCCACGAAGTTCGAGAATGTATACAAAGCACGATTAGACTCTTCAAAGGGTTATGAGTTTGAGAAGAAGGGATTGATATATTAAAGGGCATATTAGCGTATTGAATTTGAGTTTAGACTTTCTTGTAAAACTGGCGGACCAAGTATGGAATTGAGTCATGGATATTTGAAGTCATGAGGATTCAACATATATGATAGAAAGTAAAGTTGTATCGAGAATATGTGAATGATTAGATTTGGAGCGAAAGAAACTAATGATAGAAATAGTACGAGAATCTAAGCTCCTATTTGATGGATGTATAAACTAATTATGAAATGGTTATTGATGATGATATATGTTAGAGGTTCAAGGAATTTTGAGAAATCATTTATGGGAAGTAGTTACCTTGCCATCCTCTAAATAGATCAATAAAAGGAGAGGCATGAATAAAAGTATGAGATAGCTCTATTCTGGTGCAGAACATGATTCGAGAACTTAGGCTTGTACTTGGTCAATGGACGAATGTACATCGTTGTTAAAAGAAATCCTTAAGATATGAGTGGGTGTCGGAAGAAAGTATAACTGATCAATTTATGGAAAGTATTTTGCCAACAAAGTGGGGCTTTTCATTGACTTTTAAGACATTTCGATATGAATAATCATTTGTTTATAGGTGTGCTCTAGACATTAACGTATAAGTTCATCCAAATATGTGTTGTTTTGACTCAACAAAGGTTTAATTGACCAAGAATATATGCTATGTATATGTGAATATGTGATTCCGAAAATATTTATGGAACAAAATGCATGACGTTTTGCACCTGACTATGTATTGAAGTTTCGAGGACGAAACTTTTTCTAAGAGGTAAGGATGTAATATCCTCAAATCTTAAACGTGTTTAAGTTAAATAATTAATTTTAAGAGTAGTTAAAATATGTTTTATTTTATCGTTTCACTAATGAAGCAACGTATAATAAAACGAATATAAAAAATTTCCAACTTAAAAATGTTGATATACTAGTGACGATAATCTATATTTTACGATTTCATGAATTAAGCAAGAATGTTAGTTTGGTTGTTAAATCAATAAAGCACAAATATTCACATTTCACAAAACATCTACAAAGCCACGTGAGATTGATGGACAATGGAGCAATTTTCTGAATTTTTGGATTTGCAAAAAAAATAAAATGAGTAAAAGCTTCAACCACCTCCATAACTTTGCCTCCTTCCTCACTCTTCCATGGGCACATGGCAAACATGCCCAAATTTGCTCAGCTTTTTTTTCTCTGCCCAAGCCAACCTACACCCATATCCTTTCTAAGTCAACAATGGCAGAAATTTCCCCTCCAATCACCATTTAAACACCTCTAATTCGTCCCCTAAATTTGGCTATAAATAGCCATGGCAATTCAATCACATACTCACAACAAAAATCAGATTAAATAAAAAAATAAAGTCCTCTTCCCTCTTCCTCGGCACCATCGTGCCACCACCACCCCACCGAATCTCTGGCTTGTCTCACCAGTCCTCCACCATGCGATAGCCTTCCTCAACCTCCTCTGTTCGATTCCCCCCTCCCCTGCTTCGTGTTCTTTGCCGCTACTCCAGTTTGCTGCTGCACCGAAGCTTGAAGACCACCAGATTGCTGGACGTCGCACCGCTTGCCCAAGCCGTCTCCTTCTCCCCGGTGCTTCACCGCTTCTCGCCGGAGTTTTGTTTTCCTGCTCTCCTTTGCTTCGCTACTGACCGCGCTGCCAGACGCGCGCTGCGTTGCCGGGCTCCTGATGCCGTCACCGCCATGTTGTTGTCCCGTCTCTCCGGGTCCCACTGTCGAGCCTCGCCGGAGCTCCGAGCTCCTTGATGCCCTACTCTTCGTCGCTCTTATGGGCAGAGGTATAGACATACCTCTTTTCTAATTCTAACTTCTTGTTTTGAAAGTTGGAGCCCAATTGTTAACTAGAGTTAGTTGGGCCTAGATCTCATTTAAATCCTTAATCAAGCCATCCTAGTTAAATTGGTTACATCATTTTGTTTAATTATTTACTTCAACTTGTTGGGCTAGAATTTAATTTAATTAATCTTAGATAAAGCAACTTAGTTTAATTTGAATCTTTAACTTAATGGACTTAAAGGCCTGATTTAGCTAGTTTAATTAAACCACTTAATTAATATGATTTCTTAAAATCTAGTATTGGGCTATATTTCATGATTACTAAATAAAGTTGAGTTGTTTGAAACTAATTAAAATCCAATAAGATTGTATTTATAATATGAGTTTAAGTTATTATTACTTCACTAATACTTAAGTTCACTTATAATAACAAGATAGCTTGACCTTCTAGTTTTACAAGATTAAATAATATTAAAATAATGTTAATGGTTCTAGTATAGTAAGAAACTTAATTAGTTTAATAATAGACGATTAATTGGTGATTAACTATGAACTCGAATAATAATATACTTTCGAATAGTTGTATAATATGTAATAATATAACTTTAATGTTTCGATAATTTCTAAAAGTATAACTAAAGGAGCTATTTTACCTATTTAGTGGTTTAAAGAGTCACCATAAGAAGTTATTAACAACTAAGTTAATGATGACCTTTAATGAGACATTTACGACGTAACAATGAACTTTATGACCTTAATAAGCGCTAAATAATATTAGGGCTTAAAAGCTAAATAACGAAACGTTCATTAATAAAATTATTCTTTGAATAGATTAAAGAAGTTAAAGGATATTACAAGCCTCCCCCAGGCTATCATGGTTGGTAAGCAGGAATTCAGGTAACGTCTATTGCTAACACCCGCATTCCTTTTCGAAGTATGTTTTATGGTCATGATTAATATTATGTTTTATATATGGATAGCGGGAAATGAAATGTTTTATGATGGTTATGATGCTATGAAATGATGATGATGATGATGTTATGATGAAATGAAAGAATATAAATATTCACGATGATGATGATATGCTTAAAAGAAATGAAACATGATAAATTCAAGTGAAAGACGGTTCTTGGCAAGTATCCCATTATCATGGGTCGTGCACGTACCTTCCGGTCGGTTGATCACCTTCCGTTTAGTAAGGGCTATTATCCTCGGGTGGCACCGCGCATTCTGGGAAAATAACGCCACCTTCCGTTTAGTGAAGGCTTTTGTCCTCGGGTGGCTGCCTTCCGTTTACGATGTTATTATGTTCTGGGGAGACGTCCCTTCCGTTGTACGAGCCAAGTTACCAAAGTAAAAGATATATATATGATGATGAACATAATAAAGAAGATAATATAACATGATATGATATGTTTGTGAAATAGTTTTACTTATTCTCTCCTCCTTGTTTATGAATAAGATGTGAAATGAATTTACGTTGTTAGAGTAGTATGTTACCGAGCCTTGGTTCATGACGTTTTATTCTATGTTTTAGGTATGGAAGAACAATTGTGGATCACTAATATACTGCGTAATGGAGATTAAGTATGATTCTATGAGGTTTTAGGATATTTTGTATGATGGATAAACAAATATTAATTTACGATGAGTAATGGTATAGTGAATTTTCAATTTTAGGCTATCATTTTATTTATGGGCCAGAACCCACAGACTTAAGTTATGCTTCCGCTGACGATTAAGGTTATTTAAATTTCTCGGGGTGTTACACTTGTTTATGCACGCCTTTTAATATTTTTGCACTAACCTAGTCGTTTTTTTTCTCTTCTCCTTCTTTAATTTCCCTTTTAACTCTTAGGCCCTGTTCTCCCAAGCTTATTTTCAGTTCAGTTCATCAATTCAGTTCAGTTTAATTCAATTCAATACAATTCAGTTCAGTTCCGTTCAGTTCAGCTCTGGACAATACTTTTACTCTCACATATCACTATTCATTTCAGTTCAGTTCAATTCAGTTCAGTTCAGTTAAATTCAATTCAATCCAATTCAGTTTAGTTCAGTTGTTTTATGCCGAAGAGAACAGCACCTTAGTAAAAGTTATTTTAAATAATTTAAGTTTTGCACGGTCTTCCGATTTTAAGTCAAATTTTGGATTTTTCCACACTAAGTTAAGCTTGTATAGTTTTTTTCTTCTATTAAGTTTAAGATGTTTGTGACCTATTTAGTAAATTACATATGATGCATGTTACAATGTGATTGGTTCGTTTTTTTTTTATTTTTATGTTTTGTTTCATATTCTTAATTTTAATTTTGGTTTTTCACCAAATACCTTCGACAAATCACGAAATTCACCATATACCCTCAATATTTCATATATTCACCATATACCCCTGAGTTTTCAAAACTGTGCACCATCTACCCTTTTTCTAACGGACGTTAACCTGCCGTTAGTTTTATTTACCATTTTGCCATTATTAACCCCTAACCCTAAAATCTAAAATCCTAATCCCTAACCCTAATCTAAATCCTAATCCTTAACTCTAATCTAACCCCTAACCCACCCTCCCTTGTCCTACCCAGGCCCGTCCATAAGCTTGGATAGGGGGCGTCCGCCCAGTTCTCAAAGGGGAGGAGCCCAAAGTACACTAATGGCAAAGAGTGAAAGAAAAAGAAAAGATATTGTTGAAGTCTGAACGTACTCCTGGTTGGAAATCCACTTTCTTCTCTCACCGTTCCAGTATTCAAAATTGAAGAATGAATTTCCAAAAAAAAAACATCCAATCTCGATATAACTTCTTGCATTCCCCAATCAACAGTCTTCTTACCTATAAATAATTAACTTAAGAGGATATCTTCAATCAATCATCCCCATCTCCAATTAACACTCGCCTATAAATAATTCTCCTTTTATGTTCCCAACATCTTACTATTTCTCCTTCGTTCTTCTAATTAATTTTCTCAAATTTTAGTTTCAATTTGAATTGAATCCAAAATTTGGTTGGTAAATTGTTAGAAAGTTTGAAGAATTAAAAGTTTGTTTAATACTCCTAAAAGACGTGAACTAGGTGCTTCTTGCTTTCTTTCTTTTTTGTTATCAATTTTTGTTTGCTTCCTTCATAATTTATCTCGCTATTCTTTTGAATCCTTGATTACTTCGTTCTTTTGTGTTTTATTATTGCCTTTGTGTGTGGTTTGTTAGTTGAATGCGCTGTAAAAGTTTGGCAAGTAGGATATAATTGACTTTAGACTTCTATTATCACCACTACAAGTCTTAGTTGGATCATTCTTTATGATGTGATGCTTTGATTATTTCCTTTAGATTTTTTAACAAAAATAATACAAACTTTTGGCCGTTCTCTCGTAATAATATAAACTTTTGATTATTTTTTAATAATACAAACTTTAAATCAAAATTTCTCCAGTAGCGCAATACCGGTTAGTAACTTGTTGTAGGAGGTAACAAGCTAACGTGGCACTCTCTAGGACACGTGTCTCTTTTTTATTGGTTGATTTTTTAAATTTTTATTTAAATTTGAAAAACAAAAAAAACTTTTTTTTTCTTTCTCCCTCACCCACCCCACCCCTGGCCACTGACCCTGCCCATCCTTCCCTCAACCACTCTCTCTCTTCGCCCTCCCCCACACCCCCCCCCCATCCAGAAACCACAACCGGCATTATAGTGATGCTTGTAAATGCAGCAAAGAAAGTGATAACGCTCTAACAACGGCTTGATGTCACTTCCTTGATTCGTAGCGAAATCAATCGCAGTAGCTCGGCTTTAATAGCCTTACGGAAGAACAAAAATATCAAAATTGGAGAATTCTGAGCTGAAGTCTTCAAAGAAACTTTCGATGGTGACGAACTCGGATGTGAAGGATCTACCGCAATTATAGCAACTCCACCTCCATCTCTGTATCCAAGCCCTGTAAATGGCGTCATCATTTATAAATCTCTAAATTCTCTCTCTCCTCAAAATTCCTCAATCAGCAACTCCAATTTGAAGCGCAAAACCCTAGAAAT
Organism: Beta vulgaris subsp. vulgaris; assembly: GCF_026745355.1. Taxonomy (NCBI): domain Eukaryota; kingdom Viridiplantae; phylum Streptophyta; class Magnoliopsida; order Caryophyllales; family Amaranthaceae; genus Beta; species Beta vulgaris. Next base: position 16,916,279 of record NC_079210.1, on the reverse strand, counting down.
AGTTGAATTAAATATTCCTCGTGATCGTCCTACAACGAAGTCGTAACACGAGAACACCATGAATTTTCTCCAATAAGCTACACTTTAAATTAGAATCCATAAAAGGAAGGCAATGTTAGTTTCTAAAGTCCTACTCTCTAAATATAAGCTATCGCCAGTTACACTAGGCCTGTGAGGGAAAAGACTTGCTAGCGCTTCATGGGGTTTTCAAGGAATGAGCAGAGCAATATCTGAATGTAGGGAAGGTTTTAGAAGAGTGATAGGAAATGGACGAAGCATAAAAATAATGGAGGATAAGTGGGTTAATGGAGGGCCACTAACACTAAAAGATGTGATTTCCATTGCTGACATGAATCTTAAAAAATGTAGAGGACCTGGTGGACAGTGAGAGGAGGAACTGGAACTGTTCGTTAGCGTAGAGACTTTTCAAAAAGGAGTCAGCTAGTAGGATTTTAGGCACTTATATTCCGCAGGTTCGGAAAACTGAAGATGATATATAGTATGGTGTAGAAATGCATCTGGAAGAAAAATGCTAAAGATACATATTTGATGCTACTAAAGAAGCGCAAACCTCGAGGTTGCACCGTGCTAAATAGGACATTCGGGAGTAGATTATGGAATATGGTCATAAGAACAAAAGGGAAGGTCTTTATCTAGAGAGTATACTTGATAAAGCTTTGGCATTGAATACAAATTTGGAAAAGCGCGCGTGGTATTGCAACACAAGGGAAGTGCTATCTATGTCATGAAGAGGATAAAAGTGAAGAGAATTTGTTTAGAGATTGTGGTTTGATCTCTAGAGTCTGGATGGGGTCATGCTTAGGAATCCAAGCTCAAGTAGCAACTTAATCCTATTGAAGGAATGGATTGGTAACTTTATGAAGAAGTTTTGGGAAGAAGAGGGTAGGGAAAGTGAACGTGGCATATGGTTTTGTGCGATTTTTTGGGAAATATGGATTCATCGTAATAGTGTTGTATTTCGTGGTATAAACCCAAACCCCTATCAAATTATGCGTATGGTAGAAGAATTGGTTTGTGAGGAGAGACTATGGATAGAGGGATCACAAAATATCATCAATAAGAGCATGACACGTTCATGCAAGGAAAATGGAGAGCTAAAATTCTCATATGCAACTTGTGGAGGGAGAATGTGTATCATTGCAGTCTATGGCGCCAAAATAACCACCAAGTTACTTTCTAAATTCAAGGGAGTTCGAACAAGAAGTGGAGGAAGAAGGTTGTTCTAATGCCTTGGTTGTAAGACAAGTTGCCACAAGTGTCAAGGCTCCTAACAATGAGAAACTCGAAGCTTTGATGAAGGACTTTGAAGATGTCTTTCCTGAGGAACTACCACAAGGATTACCACCCTTGAGAGGCATTGAACATGCTACTGACCTTGTGCCTGGTGCCGCTTTACCTAACAAGCCTACTTATAGATGTGATCCAGTGGCTTCTATGGAGTTGCAACGCCAAATTGAAGACCTCATTGAGAAGGGTTATGTGAGGGAGAGCATGAGTCCATGTGTTGTGCCAGCTTTACTAGTTCCTAAAAAGGATGGTACATGGAGGATGTGCATAGATAGTAGAGCAGTCAACAACATTACAGTCAAGTATAGGTTTCATATGCCTAGATTGGAGGATATGTTGGATGAGTTACATGGTGCATCAATCTTTTCTAAGATTGATCTTCGAAGTGGCTACCACTAAATGAGGATTAGAGAAGGTGATGAGTGGAAGACAACATTCAAGACCAAGCAAGGGTTGTATGAGTGGATGGTAATGCCATTTGGCTTATGCAATGCGCCAAGTTCATTTATGAGGTTGATGAATGAGGTACTTCGTCCTTTCCTTAACAAGTTTGTGGTTGTTTACTTAGATGACATACTAATCTATAGAAAAAATGTGGAGGAACACTTGTTACATTTGCGTAGCCTCTTCATGAAACTTAGAGAACAACTCTATGGTAAGATAGAGAAGTGTGAGTTTCTAGTACCTAGAGTGGCGTTTTTGGGATACATTGTGTCACAAGAAGGAGTTCATGTTGATCCTGAGAAGGTGAAGGCTATTTCCTCTTGGTTAGCACCTAAGAATGTCTCTGAATATCGAAGTTTTCATGGATTAGCATCATTTTATAGGAGGTTTATTCAAAACTTCTCTTCTATCATGACACCTATCACAGAGCTATTGAAGAAAGGAGAGTTTACTTGGACTTCCTTAGCACAACAAGCCTTCGAAGATGTCAAAGGTAAGCTATGTTGTGCTCCTATGTTAGCACTTCCAGATTTCCACAAGTTATTTGAGGTGGAGTGTGATGCAAGTTGAGTAGGGATTGGTGTTGTTCTCTTGCAGGAGAGGCGTCCAATTTCATATTTTAGTGAGAAATTGAGTGATGCTAAGCTCAATTATTCTAACTATGATCGAGAATTCTATGCTATTGTATGTGCTTTGGATCATTGGTCACACTATTTGAGACCAAACCTTTTATACTTCATTCTGATCATAAAGCTTTGAAATATATCCATGGACAACAAAAGCTCAATCATAGACATGCTAAGTGGGTGGAGTTTCTCCAATCTTTCACATTTTCTTCAAAATACAAGGAAGGTAAGGCAAATGTGGGGGCAGATGCACTATCTAGACGTTCCTACTTGTTGATAATTGTGGATGCACAAGTGTTAGGGTTCGAGTGTTTGAAGGAACTATACAAAGAAGATGTTGATTTTGGGGAGAAGATAGCTCATCCAGAGGGTCTATATGTGGTTCATGAAGGTTTTCTATTTAAAGGGAACAAGCCATGTGTGCCTAAATGTGGTGTGAGGGGTCTTCTACTAAGGGAGGTCCATAGTGGAGGTGTGGCTGGTCATTTTGGAGTGCAAAAGACTCTTGATACTCTTCAAGAGAATTTCTATTGGCCACACATGATCAAAGATGTTCACTTGGTGGTTACACATTGTGCTACTTGTCAAAAGGCTAAGAGTACCTTTTATAAGGGTCTCCATACACCTTTACCAGTACCTAATCAACCTTGGGATAATGTGAGCACGAATTTCATAGTAGGGTTGCCTCGAACTCAAAGGGGGAAGGATGCCATAAAGGTAGTTGTGGATCGTTTCTCTAAGATGGCTCACTTTGTTCCTATGCACAAGACTGGTGATGCAACACATGTGGCTGACTTATACTTTAGAGAGATCATAAAGCTACATGGAATACCAAGGAGCATCGTGTCTGATAGGGATTCTAAATTATTCCTAAGTCATTTTTGGAGGTGTTTGTGGCGCATGGTTGGTACTAAGCTACTCTTTACTACTAGTCATCACCCCCAAACAGATGGCCAAACTGAGGTCACCAATCGCACTTTGGGATCTTTATTAAGAGGTTTGGTGAGTAAGACATAAAAGGATTGGGACATCAAGCTTGCTCATGCAGAGTTTGCATATAATAGGGCACATTCATCTACTACATCTCATTCTCCATTTGAGGTAGTGTATGGTGTTAATCCCTTGCTTTCTATTGATTTTGTTGCTATGCCTAAACATGACATACATATGGATGAAAAGAAGAGGTTGGAAGCATTTTACAAGACTTGTGAGCAAGTAAAGGCCAGAATTAAGAAGATGAACATCCAATATAAGACAAGGGCTAATAAAGGGCGCAAACAACATAGGTTCAAGGTTGGTGATCTTGTATGGATACATTTGAGGAAGGAAAGGTTCCCTAGCAAAAAAAGAAGAATAAGCTTATGCCTCGAGCAAATGGTCCATTTGAGGTAATTAGAGTCATTGGAGATAGTGCTTACAAGATAGATTTGCCAGGTGAGTTTGAAAATGTGAGTGCTACTTTTAATGTGGGTGATTTGTCTCCTTACTATGATGATGAGAATTTGATGGCAAATTATTTTATGGAGGGGGAGAATGATATGGATGCAAAGGCACTTGTTATCCATAAACCTATTGACTTGATCATCGACACTCTAGGGTTTGAAATCAAGAGTAAGAATCAAGTCTTGGCTTGTGTGGTGACATGGAGCATGGAAAGTGGCGTGGGATGGAGTGAAGAGGAGTCCTAATTCTGTTAGGATTACTTCTTACTTGCTACATAGAATCCTAGTTCTGTTGGGATTGCTATGTTATATATATATATATATATATATATATATATATATATATATATATATATATATATATAGTAGATATATTTTATAGTTATATAGGATAAACATGTGATTATACATGGTTATCTTTAGGCATGTGGTTTAGGATAGTTTTAGCTTAATTCTTATCTTGTTAAGTTATGTTTTCCTAGTTGAATTAGCATAGGTTGTACCCTATATAAGGGACGTTACTTTCATTAATAATACATAGATTATTTTCGTGTTTTATACATCTTCTTGATTGTTTGCTTGAGAGCTTAACAAATCAAACCATTAAAGATTCTTCCGGAAGGTTGAGTTTTTAGTGTTAAACATCTTAAATTTAGGAGTGTTTTTAAAAGCGTTTAGATTCTTTTATTCAAGTTCAGGAGTGATCTTGAGAGTAAGAAATATCCCTAGTTTCGACTAATATCATAAGTTGTTCGAATTCTTGGAGTCTTTTCTTCAAGATTCTTATTCATACTTGATTATTAAGCTATTTGGTTTAGTAATCATATCACATGGACTTAATGTTTAGAGGGAATATCATGATCAAGGTAAACTTAACGCTGTAATGCGAGGGTTTGGCTGTACTGAAGTCAATAAAGGAAGCTCAAGCAAGAGGAAAGGAGAATGTTAAAATCTTAACAGTATCATGAGTTCTAGTTCATATTCTGATCAAGAAATCTTTCCCCTTTCAAGTAGTTAGTATTTGTAATGTTTTTTATGAGTATTGTTATGAAATTGTTAAGGTGGATATGAGTCTAATTAGAGAAAGTCATGATCTAGCCTAGAGGTGTCAATTTAGTTCAACAGTTCAATTAAGGTTATATTCAAACAGTTCATTTCATATCAGTTCAGTTTACAACAGTTGAAATTATTAATAGTGCAGTTCAATTCAGTTAACAAACTTGTCAGTTCAGTTATTTTTCTTTTCGGTTTCAGTTCAGTTGCAGAGTAAACCAGTTTTATCTGAACAGTTAAATCAACCAATGGTTGAATCCATAGCAGTTGAAACATGTTGCAATTATTTTCAGTTTATTTCAGTTATTGATGAAAATCACATAATTTCGAAATAATCGCATCGGTTCTGGTAGAAGTTAGTCACATTCATGTATTTGTTTGAAAAAAAATGAAACTTCATATCGGGTTTTGGCCAACTATTTTTTGGGTTCGGTTAAAATTAACGGGACAAATACGTGTAGTCTGACACTTATCTCAAAAAAAAAAACCAATTAAGTCGTACTTCACAAAAAAGTGTATGAAAGTGACATCAATATATGTGTACAAGTCTGATATATTCGACAATTTGGAATAATACAATTTTATATAAGTCGATATTCAAACTTTTAATTCTATGCAAATCATGTTTGGTTAAAAAGGACGTCTCATATCAATATAAATCCTTATAAACTTCCTCGAAAGACGAGTTAGACGTTTTTTATAAAGTCGATTAGATGAATGTCGTACTCTTACTATATTAGATCAATGGATTATTGTAACTATACTAGTCATTAAGCTTTATGCATGATATGCCATGTTTATATGGCATTCTTGACACTTTTTCACTACTTACTAATGGGATTTGACACAAGTTTTGTAATGATATTGATCTTTTTCTCTACTATGTTGTAATTTGCTCTTTTGAATCATTTGAGCTCATTTGTGTTGGAGAAAGTTCAAGTTGGAAAGTAGCATGTCGAAGAAACTCTTTGAAGAGTTATCATAGTGAAGTAAGGAAGTGAAATGCGTGCTTCATGAGTATTTTTGGTATGAGTAAGTCATTTTCAAGAAGGGAGATGATAAGCTACGGCCAAGTCTCCGCGGTCGCGGGAGATTTCATTGCGGCCGCGACGAATTATGGCAGAAAAGAGCCGAGAGCTCCTCCGCGGCTTCACCGCGGGCGCGGACCCCTTCCGCGGGTGCGGTGCTTTCCTCCGCGGTCGCGGACCCCTGTAACGAGGAATCAACTTTTCGTCTTCCCCTATTTTGCTGATTAAAAAGAACATTTTCGTCTTTTGTGTTTAGTATCGTTGTTCATCTGTTTTTGAGAAGAATTCAAAGAAATATTGTAATCATTTATATTATGGAGAGCTAATCTTCCATCTTGGTGAATCAATCGAATCAACCATTTTAATCAACTTGTGAGTTCAATTCTTCCTTTAAATTGCTTGAATGTTGATGATTCTTCATGTTCTTCATGTTTGATTTTTTTTGTGCTTAAGTTAACTTGATCAATTAACTTTTTGCTTATTACAAACTCTACTATCTAGATAATTGTCTGCTTTGAGATTATCTAGGGTTTATAGTTTATGCCCAATTATCGCACGCTCGTGGATGATTGAGTATAAGAAGAATCATCATATAATTTCGCATTCGACCGCTTGTGTGAATGCTAGATTACCCTATTGAAATCTCCCTAGTTGTTATCTAATTGCTTAATTAAACCTAGAACGCTCTGGCTAGGTTGTTACGCCATTAAGGGTCAGATTAGAGCGCTCGCTTAGTCTTACCACTATGTTTGGGGAGATTGAATCTTATGATTCACAATAGGGCGTTCAAGTAACTTAGGTGTTGAATTGTTTTATGATCAAGGGTTGATTTGGTTGTGAAGATTGATTGCCAAGTTCTCGTTTATTATTTGATTTTCCTTGTTTATGCTTTATTTGTTTCAATTTCATTCCTCAACCCCTTTAGATCAACTTGTGAGTTCAATTCTTCCTTTAAATTGCTTGAATGTTGATGATTCTTCATGTTCTTCATGTTTGATTGTTTTTGTGCTTAAGTTAACTTGATCAATTAACTTTTTGCTTATTACAATCTCTACTATCTAGATAATTGTCTGCTTTGGGATTATATAGGGTTTGTAGTTTATGCCCAATTATCGCACGCTCGTGGATGATTGAGTATAAGAAGAATCATCATATAATTTCGCATTCGACCGCTTTTGTGAATGCTAGATTACCCTATTCAAATCTCCCTAGTTGTTATCTAATTGCTTAATTAAACCTAGAACGCTCGGGCTAGGTTGTTACGCCATTAAGGGTCAGATTAGAGCGCTTGCTTAGTCTTACCACTATGTTTGGGGAGATTGAATCTTATGATTCACAATAGGGCGTTCAAGTAACTTAGGTGTTGAATTGTTCAATGATCAAGGGTTGATTTGGTTGTGAAGATCGATTGCCAAGTTCTCGTTTATTATTTGATTTTCCTTGTTTATGCTTCATTTGTTTCAATTTCATTCCTCAAACCCCCCCCCCCCATTGTTACCATAGCACATGCCTAGTCAAACCAAACCTACCTTCTCCGAGGATTCGAACCTTACTCCCTTATACTACGTTTGTGTAGGGTAGTATTGATTTATTTGCGCGTTAGCCGACACGACTTAGGCCTCGCCAATGCATTTGAAAACTAAAAACATATAATCGACGTAAAATAATTTAATAGTGGATTAGTTCAAAGTATCTATGTGAATCGATAAGTTAAATCAAGACAACAATACTCCATTTAAGTTAACCGTTAACAAGTTATATTCAATTTGAAACTCATGTATCTTAGTCAAACTGAAAGAAATTGATGTTATATTAGATGAATGTATCAACATGTAAGTCGATAAACTAATTGAAGATAATAACAATACTTTACTTAAGTTAATCATCTTTAAGTTGAATTCATTTCGGATTCGAAAGCATCTAATTTAGTTGCAACAAATGTATAGAACAATGTAACTCAATAGATTGGTTCAATATAACATTACTCCATTTAAATTAGTCGTCTCTAAGTTCTTAGATTTACATATTGCTTTAAGTTCTCAAATTTATGTTTCATCTACTTCATAAGATTAACAAAAAAATACTTAAGTACATCTAACTTCATATTTCTGTGAAATCTCAACTCAGGACGATTAGTTTCTGTTAGATGATGTAAGTGAGTGGTGGTATTAATGAGCCTAAGTGGCTCGCAAACTATTCGAGCTCAGCTCGAGACCATAATGAGCCGAGCTTGAGCTTCCTTAAGTTCGGCTCGAGAGTGTGTGACCAAGCTCGAAAATAATTTAGATAGTCTTTATATAGAAAAGTAATGTCCCACATCGATAAAAAAAAAGAAAACACCAACCTTGTTTTTCCTATATAATCTTATTACCCTTTAAGTCTTTAACTATAATTATTATTTAATTTGTCTTATTTTATACTATCAGACAGTCATTAAATATGCAATATTCAAAAACTTAAACTTAGTATAAAATTAATTATTCTACTAGAATTCTATCATTGTAATTATTTGTGTAAACATCTTAGAAAACACTTGCAAAACACATGCATGATGGCAGTACATTATTTGTGTAAACATCTTGCATGATGGCTGTACATTGGCAGGTGATGCAGCGAATTTATTTAGTTGGATTTAGAAATCCCACATTGGGGAGGAATGAAAGGACGAACATTACAATTACTTATATAAGGCTGAGCCAGACAAGCATCTCATACACTTTTTCTTGGCTCTTGCTGTAACATCAATAGTGGAATCTTCAGTTGCGATTTTAGAAGTCCCACGCGGGAGAGAAAGCAAGAGTAACAAGGCACCTGTATATTAAAGAGGCTTGTATAGGTAGGAGTGTAATGTATGATTGTTGGGCCTTATATATTTAATAAGGATTAGCCTGACAATTATACTATACTTATGAGTTTGACAAGATTTTATTGGGTTTTTCCTAAACAAAGGCCCGGTGAATGTAAGTTAAGTTGAATTTTCTTTTAGTTTTTGGTATTCAAGTTCACGAACCGAGCTTGACTATCTTTTCGAGCTCAAGCCAAGCCAATCCATGTCATTATATTACTTCTGGACTCCCACATCCAACATATTAAAGACTAAAATGGAATGGAGAATTGTTGAAAGTTTTGTAGTAAATTAATTATGTTCCTAGAGTCCCACATCGACGTGTGATAAAGAGTATGAGAGATGAAATACTATAGAAAGGAGTTTAGAGCATCCATAAAAAATACACTTGCGTACTCAATAATTCCGAAGCCATATAGTCCTAGTTAGATGATGGGATGGAGTACTGGACAATAATTGAGGAATTGAAATCGTAAAATTATTGTTATTTTCATTAAGGAATATATAAAAAATAAAACTAAAAAGAATGTTTACATTGTTTATTAATTTCTTATTAAGAAGTCGAGTTGAGCTCAAGTCGAGTTTTTCGAGAAAACTGAGTTCGAGTCAAGCTTTTCTAGCAAACCGAGCTCGAATCGAGTTTCTCGAGCAAACCAAGCTCGAGCTCGAGTTGAAACAAATCTTAACGAGCACGAGTCGAGCAAAACTTTAACGAGCTTGATGAGCACAAGCCGAGTAGGATCAAAAAGTTTACGAGTCGAGTCGAGAAGAGGTGTGCTTGCGATCGTCTTGCACCCCTAGTGAGAGTATATTATAAAGTTGAGTAAAATTTAAATTGAGTGTTGAGTATACAAGCGGTGAACTTGAAATAATTGAAAATTATCAAGAAATTCAGCCATGTATCATAAATTCAAGTACGAATTAAAAATTTCATGATAAATTTTGTATGTGAATTGGAATACTATCATAAATTTGGGTAATATGTGAATTCGGTTCGGATACAGTTAGAAAAATCAGTTATAATCAATTTCAATTTGAATTGGTTTCAGTTCAATTCAATTTCAATTTAAATCAGTTTAGGTAATTCAATTACATATTCAATTCTATTCTATTCTATTGATCAATCAACTTTTCATTTTTTCACAGTTATTTTCAATTACAATTTGTTTCAATTCAGTTGCAGTTCAGTTTTGATTTTTTTTACAATTTATTTTAGTTTCAGTTGGTTTCAGTTACAATTACTCTCAGTTCAGTTTAATTCAATTCAATTTCAATTGTTTTTATTCAATCAGCAGTTCATTAACCAAATTGACAGCTCTAATCTAGCCACCAAGGCTAAACAAGGTATGCTTGTTTAATTTCTATGTTTGTTTGTACTTGTTGGGGAAAAAAAAAAACAATGGGCTATCCACTATCCAGTACAATTTGCTTCAACCAAATCTAAGATAAGATATACATTGCACGTATAAGAAAAAATTCAAAAAAGTAATTCATTCTACCATTTTTCTACAAACAATAATCTCATCCGCTGATAAAAGCTTGGACTACATATAATCTTGTAGGTATGAAATTATATAAAACACTCAGCTCCTTTTATTAGTTAACTCTGGAAAACCAACGAACCTTCAAGATAGGAGTACATCTTTATTCTTCATCCCTGTACATATGCCAGAATCCAATAGATTATACCACTTCCATGATAACAAGTTGTAATATATACCTGAAACTGTGGTGAAACCCCCAATCTGTACCATATGGTCCCTATCAAACAGATAAAAATTATGGTTGGGACATCTTGTGCTCATAGTTTCTCTTGGAATCTTCAATGTTAGTCTGAAGTTCCGTATACATGTTCAGTGAACGCTCTGCGAAGCTACAAATCTGGGTCAGAAAAATGATAAAACTTGATTGGAATTGATCATATCCTGTATTCCACTCGTCGAAGGCTTCATGAGTACGCCTTTCAAGCATGAAATCTGCTCCTTCATGGGCCTTCTTCCCTTGGACTTTATCCTGGTGCGGTATCAAGTGAGAAATCTCAGTCGCTAACCCTTTTATTGTATCTGTCACTTCCTTCACTGGCAAATTATCAAGTGAGTCAAGCCAAGCACCACAGGTAGTGTATATTGGTGGGCCTGAAGTTCTCAATTTATCATGTGAGGAACCCGACGACCACCTTCTCTTCTTTGAAGATTTCTCCTGAATGACACATTTGTTTAGCCATACATTAATTGCCTGAATATAGGAGGTCAAAGCATTCATCCATTTCGTGAAACTCAAGGATAGATTGCGCAATTCATCTTCAAGGAGGAGGGTGATGTGACGACGTGATTCTGATTGTAGGGATAGTTTTAAGCTGCCGTTGCTAAATGCAATTGTAATTATGTGCACCTGAAGTTTGTGGCACTCAAACATCACTTCCCACATTCTTCGTAATCTGTCACGAGATGAACTTAATAAGTGAGATATTCTATCAAAACAGAAACAAAGAACAGTCCAGATAGGCAGATAACAATTTCAAAATGTTTAAATCATATCTAGAAAAATTGAACAAGATGGTGAGCCTAGCATTCAGTACGGTAAGAAATTTCAAAAAAAGCAGTTCTTCCACAGCTAAGAAAAGTGGAAAACAATGATCGAAACAATTAATTCGACATCTTGCATAGAACTCAAGAATAAAGAAGGTATTTTATTTCAGAAGATTATTAGAGAGAAAAGGTCATTTTCAGACTTTAATGATCCATAAGAGGAGATAACTGGTTAATACCCTTGAGTTTCCTCGAGTTTCCATGTTAAACAGATTAGAAAATGAAATTATAAAGTTACTGTGCAGCACAGATCAAGTATTATCATGACTAAGAATGCTTTAGGCTAGTTAAAGGGCCAAGAAGGACAAAGAAGAGGAATATGAGAGTATTCTTTTGCCCGATCCAAACCTTTGACGATGTTACCACGCCAAGTCAATACTTATCATCCGGTATAATTAGGAGCTATACTATTTTTAGTCAGATTGATACGGGTCAAGTTAACGTCAGAATAAGTGAGACAATAACGGCTCAATATTAATTTGGACGATAAAAGTTACAGGGGTAAAGGTTTGATAGAACATTAAAATCCAGTCACTATATCACCCTTTTTTTTTTTGCACTCTTCGATTTGTGTTAATTATGCATTACATGTTTCATATCAAACATCATTCCAAGCTCTAGCATCATTTTCCACTTCCTCATTGTTCTAAATCAACCCAACTACCGCTTCCTCCAATCTGATATTAAGTAAAATACTTTCCATTTTTTGCCGTTTTGAAAGAAATAAAACATCCCTTTAAGTCTTAAGATATTGTGGTTTCCCTCTCTCCAACCTCGTCACATGGACACCTCTTCTTATCTGTAACTATCACAGCCCTCATCTCATTGTCTCTTCAATATTTGTGTTAACCCCCTATGCTGCACTTATTTGTGAATAGAGGAAGTAGAATCAAAAACTAAACTAGCATTATAAATTTATGATAATACGTTTTCAGATGAACTTTTAAGAGTGAAAGCAAACACAATTTACCTTAATTTATCAATCAGACAATTACTTTAGGACCCCTAAAACAAGGATGAGAGTTCAGTCAGCAATAGAGTTAGTTTGTATTGTATATGGTTCAATTAATAATTTGGTCATCTACACTCATTGACAAGCCAATTATCTCAGATTAGAAATTCCACTGTCATCAAATCTAGCCAACTCCAAGTCAATTGAGGTTTAATTAGGGTTATGAATTTTATTATAATGGTGTGAAAGAGATTTGATGATCAGGGAGGAGCCTAAATCCTTGGTGAACATTTCACCTAGACTTAGGATCTCTAGTACTCTAGATTCCATGTTCATTATACCTTGCTTTCTCTCTTTAAATTCCTTGTGGTTGAGTTCCTTCCCAGGTTTATATTTCATTCATTTCCATGTTCAAACCAGGAATTCGAGGAATATGTTCCGTACATAGTACTTTGGTGAAAAGCCAGTTTTTATCCTTAAAGTTGTTTGAGTCCTTCCATTATCACTTTTGTTTCCTTTAGGTGCCGAATGGTACACAACATCCTTCTCCTGGAAATTGATTCCCAACTTCATCCTTCAAACATGCACGGGAATAAGCACGAATAAGTGTTTCAGTTATGAAGACCGCAAAGTAACAAAGTAAACTTGAAATTGGACCCCGAATATCGAGGCTGCAGAGACAGTCAGCAAACCAACATCAAAGCAACTGTGTAGTCGTGTTGGTGATCCTTGGCTTCCATTAATTCTTTACATTTCTGTGGGCCAAAAAGGGACAGGTCCCTGTTTTCCCCAGCAAAACTTTGGAATTATTATTCTTTTCTTGATGTGTTTGATTGACTCAACCCTACTGTTTTATCCATGGCTTAGTGCCTAAGAATTTTTTTAGCTGTTGCATAATTTAGTTCAACTTCTTTCAAGACAGTATGCACGGCGTGCTCAGAGAAAGGCTTCCTTTGATCCTGAAGTATAGTTTTTGGCACAAGGCCCACCAAAGCACAAAGGGTTCCTGGAGCCAGCGCACCTTTTATTCATGTTTATTTCATTTTTTGCATTAGTGGTAATTAAGAGTATATTTAAGGAAATTGATATAACCCTTTTTCTTCCAAAATTAGAAAAGATCTTAAAAATAAAAATAAAATATAAATAATACGGTTTTTTCACCAAGTACCCCCGAGTTTTCAAAAAATTCACCTGGTACCCTCCATGTTTTCAAAATTCACCAGGTACCCCTAAGTTTCAAACTAATACACGGGGTACCCTTAAATGCCCTTAATGACTAACGGCGTTAACCGCCGTTAATCATTAACCCTAATTTTATGCTTTAACCCTAATTAATCCCCTAATCTTAACCCTAATCCTAACCTCTACCCCTAACCCTAAACCCTAACCCTAACCCTAATCCACCACCCATCCCCCACCCTCCCACCACCCCTGCCCCCAGCCCACCCCCCGCAGCTCCTCCCCCACCCCCCGCAGCCCCTCCCCCACCCTCGCGCCGCCCTCCTCCCCCTCTAAGTTCAGTTCAGTAGCCCCCCACCCCTCCCTCCCCATCGCGCGCCCCCGACCTTCCCCCCACCCCCGCGTCAACCACAGCACCACCCCCTTCCATTTTCGCACCCCACCGCCTGCACCCCCTGCGCCGCCTGCAACCCCTTCTTCCCTCTGTTTTTTTCGCTATGGGGGGACTTTTTGTTTCGCGAAAATTGGAGGAGGGTGGTGCAACGGGGTGGGGGAGGGGTGCGAAAATGGAAGCGAGGTGGTGTTGTGGTGGTGCGGGTGTGGGGGTGTACTGTGGGGCTGCGGGTGTGGGGGAGGGTAAGATTTCAGGGGCAGCGAAAATTGCATGGAGTGGGGGCTGCGGTGGGGGTGGGGGTTGCGAGGGTGGGGGAGGGGGGGCTGCTGGGGTGAGGGAGGGGGCTGGGGGTGGGACAGGGGGTAGGGGTGGTGGGAGGGTGGGGGAAGGGTGGTTAGGTTTAGGGTTTAGGGTTAGTGTTAGGGTTAGGATTAGGGTTAGGATTAGGTTTAGAGGTTAATTAGAGTTGAAAACAGAAAATTAGGGTTAATGACTAACGGCGGTTAACGCCGTTAGTCATTAAGGGCATTTAAGGGTACCCCGTGTATTAGTTTGAAACTTTGGAGTACCCTGTGAATTTTGAAAACTTGGAGGGTACCAGGTGAATTTTTTGAAAACTCGGGGGTACTTGGTGAAAAAACCGTAAATAATATGAGAAGGCCGCATGGCTACTCACTCGTAGAGGGGCAGGGGAAAACTGGGAAGTGGGATACCATCCTAACTCACCATAAAAGAAACTAGAAATCCTTCAAGCTTCCTGTAAAGCTCAAAGTCTCGAAGAGAAGGAGAAAAAAGAAAAAGGTTGATCAAAAGAGAGGAATGAAAGTGGGGAGGTTGATAGATTCAGACGATGAAGATAGAGAGTGAGATAAGAGTTAATAAGAGAACATTGAAAGGAGAGAGAGAAAGGAAGGGGCAGAGACCGAAGGGAGAGAAAGAGAACCGACGACATCCACCGCCTTTTGGCAGACATCACTAGAGATTTTCTCTCAAAAAACATTGAATTTAAAATTACTTTCACTCTATCTCTCTCATAAGGGTTACCAACCCATAGGATCACCCAAATATTTTCCCTTATAAACCAAATTGCACCTCAACTAGTTCGGTCTAGTTCAGTCAGAATTTTTCAAGTCTGATGTGGTCACTTATCCTAGCTAAACTTTGACCATATTTTGATGCTAATCTATAATAATAATCATGTTGAATTCATCTCGTCATGTATTTGTCAAAATCCTAACTTCTACTAATACAGAATTAAATATAACTAATAATAAGTAAACAGAAATAAATAAAAGTCTAGTATGAATATTTTAGTCTGATCTGATTCTAACAAGGATAAGTAATACTGAAATAAGGTGAAGTTTAGTCTTAGGGATAACTTGCATGTTTAGAAGCCATACAAAGCTATTAGGCCTAACGTTTAAGCTAGTGTATCAAATGATAAGTGCAAATTTTAGCATCATTTAGTTGTATATTAGTAAATATTTTAATATATTATTAGAGCATTTGCATTGGATTTGTGCTAATTTGGTCCCTTTTGTAAACATTGTAACTTTCATCGAGTTGTTCGGTGTTTTCCTGTAATTTCAAATACTTTGGACATTTATGTGAAGACATGAGGATGAAGATATTTGGATGAGACTTAAAGTGATATGCCATATGTCAAAAATGAACTAAAGTTAAAAGGAGATGCAAAAAGATTTCCACAATTGTGCTAAAGTGACCCCTCTTCACCATTTTACAAATAACTTTTGATGTAGAAATGATAATGCGACTTCAATTGTAACGGAAACTAGAAATCTCTAGTATATAATAACACTGTAATGGCAGAATGAAGACCAATGAAATTATTGTAGATAAGAATTTGATGTGACGTTTATACCACTGTATTAGAAGCAATATTACTCACGGGGCAATCAAATAATGGTGTCGTTTATAGCACTTTTGACGTTTAACACATCTTTCTTTAGTGTGCACTCACAAAAGAAACTTAAATCGTTCACTCAAGTTTTCATGGTAAAGTATATTGAAAAAACGGTTTTTTCACCATATACCCCGATAAATTTTTTTTTGCACCGTATACCCTTTCAACTTTTCAAATTCATCATATACCCCTCACTTTTTGAAAAATACATCAACTTGCCCTTTGACTAACGATGTTAGACTTCCATTAGTCATTAGACAGTAATCCTCTCCTAATCCTAATTAACTACCTAAATCAAACCCTAATCTAATACCCTAGCCCTAATCTAATACCCAAACCCTAACCACCCCCTGCCCCATCCTAACCCTTCCCTCCCCCTCACCACCACCACCCTCGAAGCCTCCCCTTTCCCCGTCGACCCCCTCCCTTCCCCCGCTGACCCTCTCCCCTTCCCTTCCAGCTGACACCCCCTCCCCTTCCCTCCCCGCTAACACCCCTTCCCCGGCAATCTCATGCAATATTGTAACCTCCACTTCTCTCGCAACCCAGCAGCCAATGACTGGAGCGAAGGAGTGCGCGAGGGAGAAAGGCGGAGCAGCAGGGGGAGAAAGGCGGAGCAGCAGGGGGAGAAAGGCGGAGCAGCAGGGGGAGAAAGGCGGAGCAGCAGGGGGTGAAAGGCGGCACAACTGTGGATGGGTTTAACTAGAGGCTGCCAGCAGCGAGGGTGTTGGTGTCACGACTGCTGCGCGAGGGTGCAGCGCGAGCAAGGGGTAAGGGGTTGCGGGGGTGCTGGGGTCGGGGTTTGCCGCGGGCGTGCTGGGGTCAGGGTGGTGGGGAGGGGAGGGGGTTGGTGGGGAAAGGGTAAGGGGTGGGGAGGGGTGGTTAGAGTTAGGGACTTAGATTTTGGGTATTAGAGTTAGGGTTTGACTTAGATTTAGACTAGCTAATTAGGGTTATGGGGGACTAGGGGGTTAATGACTAATGGACATTAACGTCGTTAGTCATTAAGGGCAAGTTGATGTATTTTTCAAAAAGTGAGGGGTATATGGTGAATTTGGAAAGTTTTATACGGTGCAAAAAAAAAAAAAAAAAAAAATTGTCAGGGATATGTGGTAAAAAATTGTTTTCAAGAAAGCATAATGAAGAAGGGTTACAGCAGGTTTTGTAAGCTTGGCGTCAGCAAAAGATCTGAATAGATTGACAAAATGAACTGTTACAAAATCTCAACTGATACTTAAAGTTAGATTGGTCAAAACATAATTGACGAGTCTCTCAAAAGGTGTCTCTCAGAAACGTAACGGCCCAAAAAAGCAGCCAAACCACACCGTACACGTGCCACAAACACGAAACAAGCCAACCGAATGTCTACGACAATGTGTGTGGTGTTGTCCACTTTAAGAGAGGGATCACTTCAAACACTATATAAAATTATTTCTCAATTAAATAAAGTAAAACTCGTCTAATTCTTCTTGCACGTAGGAAGAACTTTTCCCATTCCCAGAAACATGGGGATTACATTATAGCCTTCGAAAATTGGGGATTTTGATTGAAAATTGTAAATTAGCTAAATTAAACATGGGGATGATAAAGGACGACGTCAGATGAGGCGGTTAAGCTTTGCGTGGTGGTGGTGCGGGCTTCGCTGCTGTTGCTGGACTTCGCAAGGGTTGCACAGCAGAGGAGTTCTACAAGTTGGTAAAAATAGTGAGAGGTGAAATAGTGAAGACTGTGATGAGGGCGTGGGATGCGACGGATAAGTCGTGGAAACCGAAGGGAGGAGAGGAGTGGGGTTAGGATTGTGTATGGGGGTTTGTTTGGGGAGGGTGATGATGTGGCAAGTGGGGAGGTGGAGATTGGGAGGGTTGTTAGTGTGAGGAGAGGAAAGAGGGAGTTTGCCACCATGTTTCAATGACTTTGAGCCAAAAATTTACATGTTAAACACCTGGCAAGTAAAGAAAAATAGCAAAAAAGAGTAGCTTAGTGGGTTTCGAAACTGAAATATCTACAACTGAACCACCAAAGCACATCTTATCTTATGATAATAACTTAGGCCAATTGGAATTTATCAATTTTGGGATTTTTTTGTAGCCTTTTTTTGCCGTCTTTTGTCGAGTTTCTGACTTGGGATTCTTCGTATATCGTCGTCCTCTTACCATAACAATTCTTGGGTAAAACCGCTCAATATATGATTCTTATATCCCACAAAGTGTCCCCAACGATTTTGGGCCGATTTCGTCCCAAAGCCTTTGGAGCCGGAAAAGTGTACATTATAGCCTTCGATTTGGCCAAAACGGGGGCATCCGGGGGACCTGGATCAACTTTCTCCCGAATTCGTACCACACGCCTACATAGTCACCCTTGTCCCCCACGCCAAGTATCGGGGGACGGTTTGGCCGTTTGGGTTGTTTCAAGGCCGTTTTACTCCATTCTTGGAAAAACCGTTTTAAAGGCATATGGCCCTCTTATCATAACCATTCTTGGGAAAATCGCTCAATATATGATTCTTATGTCCCACAAAGTGTCCTTAACGATTTCGGGCCAATTCCATGCCCGGGTCTCGAGAGCCGGATTATCGTGGATATAGCCCTCTTACTATTCAATTTGGCTGGAGGCCCCTGAACAACTTTCTCCCAAATTCGCCCCACAAGTATTTCATGTCACCCGGGTCCCCCACGCCACTTTTCGGGGTTCGGTTTGGCCGTTTAGGTTGTTATCCAGCCGTTTTACACCATTCTCGGAAATAAACTATTTATAAGGCATATTCTCAATATATGATTATTATGTCCCACAAAGTGTCCCAAACAATTTTGGGCCGACTCCCTCCCGGGGCCCTGGAGCTAGAAAAACGTGGATGATAGCCTACGATTTGGCCGAAACGGGGGCATCTAGGGGTCCCGAAATAACTTTCTCCTCAATTCGTACCACAAAACTACATAGTCACCCTTGTCCCTGATGCCAAGTATCGGGGGACGGTTTGGCCGTTTGGGTTGCTTCGAGGCTGTTTTACTCCATTCTCGGAAAAACCGTTTTAAAGGCATATGGCCCTCTTACTATCACCATTCTTGGGAAAATCGCCCCACAAGTGGGTTAGGGGCTGGGAATTGGGTAGAAAGTTTGGGCTCATATTTTGTTAGTAGAGTCTAATTAAGGTTTAAGTTGGGATTGAAAATCAATATATAAATAGTAATATTTAATATATCGAACATGTTTGCGAGCTTTCGAGCCGAACTCCACTAGGCTCAGGCTTGGCATGTTAAAGTCTCGATAGCCGATCCCGAACTTGAGTCGAGCCCTCTCGAGCCAAGCTTTGATCAAGCCGAACTCGAACGGTTTGCGAGCCACCTTGGCTCATTAGCACCCCTAGGAAAGATATAGTTTTTGATATAGACCAATATCCGAGATCCAAGATCAAGGACTCAATATGTTGAGAGTCTGAACAAGGGAAGGACTCAAGAGTAACAAGCTTTCCATATATTTTGTAAAGTATCTTGTTTCTCATTGTGATGGTTGTAGCTCCCAACAGTGCATTTTTACGTTTGTTTAATGAAATGATATCGAGCTTAAAGGAAAATCAATTTATATGAAAATGAAAGAAAATTAAAGTAATTGGATAATACTTTTTCTACTTAAGAAAATCAGATGAACATACCCTTCAATCAATTCCTCAAGCTGTGGCTGCAGCTCTTTGTCCCGCAATTCTTCAATTCTCCTTGATACTGAATCAATTCTGTGAATCGCAACTCGGATCCTAGAATGCAAATCCTTGACGACAGCACGAGTCTTGTCAATCTTGTTTTGGCCTTCACACCTAGATTCTTGTTCTCTCAAAAGCTTACATTTCATGTCATACTCCCTTCTTACAAGCTGACTAGCCTGAAAGTAACAAAAGTTTCAAATAAATTCAACAATACAAAAATGAAGAATGTACACAAACCATCACTAAAGCCCTTTTAATACCTCAATAAGCAGTTAGTCAGACAGAAGAAGCATTCTATTCAGAAATTATATAGAAAGTAATTTTCAAACAGTAGCTTTTCTGGAAACTAACCAATTATCATGCAGAATTAAACAGCATATGACTCCAAAAGCAAGAAAAACAACCACATTTGATTGGAGAAACTAATTATATTGAACGACCACGACAATTAGTCATATATGTAGCAAAGAGTATCTAAGCCAAGTCCCTGTCTTCAGATTCCCCAAGATAAAGACAGGCTATGAACCCAAAATCAAGTATACGACCTACATGACACTAAATTGAAATCTAAAGTTAATATATCCCAAAAAAAAAGGTTGGCCTAATAAAAAAAACCTTGTAATTGGACAGTTTCCAAGATGAAGCCCAATTGTAACTGAACAGGGAAATTTGGAGTTACCACAAAGGAAAATACACATCATAGTTTAAGGCAGCTTAATTTCTAATAAGCTATTCAGTATATGACATACCCAAGCCCAAATCTTTCCACCTTTCCCTGTCTCTTAAAGGACCCATGGTAACTTATCTTCAATATATTCTCACATAACATCCTAAAAGGTCTCCAAATCAAAGTCCCAAGCATTCTTAACATGAATATCACTTGATTAGAATCTAACTAACGATCATTATTACAATAAAGTTCACCTGTTACTGAATGATGGGCAAACAAAGAAGTGGTACGAGTAATTTTAACTCATTGGTTGACCAAATGGCAAAAGTTTTGAGGTGAAATCTAACATATCCTACTATGGCAGCAGTACAGCCAAGTTGTTGGCATCAGACTGGCCAGCGGTCTAATATCTTTACATGAAAATCTAAAACTTCACCTTAGATAGGAATCATAATTTATAGTAGAGCACATCAACTAACATGCTAAAAGCACATATTAAGAAGACATTCAAACACAAGAAAAACCTTCATATTTAGCATACTTCTGATAATTTATTAACGGTTCGTCAAACTGCAGTGTTCATATGTAGTTAAGTATTTATATAAATGCTGGAAACACATCAAAATGAACACAGTTACTGACAGAATTCAAGTCCATCGTGGATCAGCCCTGAAGAAGAGAACAAGTAATGTAGGTCTATGAAACTAACTCTTTCAGTTTCTAGAGATGGTGTACATGCACACCTGCTAAACCATCATTACACAGAAATGAATCCTTGTAAGTCCACCTTTATCTAGTCATGATAATAAATTCCTGGTAGTTGTCTCTCTAAAAATCTCCAGTTCAGAGGTAAGGCTGTGTATCCCCTTCGATATTGGTGGATTTAATGACTTCTTTTGTCCTTGTTCGAGGAAGAACAGGAAGGAACTTGGAGTTGTTGACATATTTATGCTTATTAGCTTGGATGGATAGGGTCTAACTCAAAGCCACACAAGAACTTACAATAAATGTTCAACAAAAAAATGAACCACCCTTTTTGCGACAACAGGATACAACCAGATAGAGAAGTATCTCCTAATATTGAAAATTGATGCGTCACGCAATTTCAAGGCCACACAATGAGTTAGCAGAAAAGATTCAATAAAACAGTATCTCCTAATTCTGAACTTTGTATCAAATCACCGACTAATAGCATAATATAAGTACAAAGATAGCAGAAAAGCAATCCTAAAATGGACGGACAATGACATATTGATTGGAAGTAAATATGAGAAAGCTCCAGCAGGTACAACTCTGGGAATAATCAATACCTTAACTTCATCATAGAGCTTTCTCTCCCATGCGAACAGCCTATCTAAAGTAGACGCATGACTGCCAGAAATTCTGTAGAAATCCTCAAAGAGATCATTTGTAAGGTCCTCAACGTCCTCCCTGGAATGTGATTCGAGAGGGGTCCTGGAGGATGACGAACGTAATGATGTAGTACGATGCCAAGTTAAGTACTTCACTGAGTTGTGAACAGGCTCTGTAGCATACAAATAATAATACATCAGTAGTCAGTACTTCAATACTCCCATTCTGATAAATAACACGAGTCCTATA
The DNA here is from genome assembly GCF_026745355.1 of Beta vulgaris subsp. vulgaris. Classification (NCBI taxonomy): domain Eukaryota; kingdom Viridiplantae; phylum Streptophyta; class Magnoliopsida; order Caryophyllales; family Amaranthaceae; genus Beta; species Beta vulgaris. The sequence goes on along the minus strand of NC_079210.1, from coordinate 16,894,527 downwards.
TTAGTTAAGGACGAAGAACTAGTGTAAAGCATTTAGCTCTTTCACATCAACAACATCAAATTCAAACAATTATTAATGAGGTAGCTTAATGTGGGTATTTGGTCAAGGAGTCATAGAAATAGTATTTCAAGACCCGCCACTCATACAAGATCTTTTGTTCTGCTTTTAATCTGTTATTTTGGCGCACATCTTGCTGGATCCTGAGCCGAAACAGTTTGAGTAGGAGGAACCCAAGTTCTCTCTTGTGCTCATAAGGGACCTGGCATAATACCATCTACATTTTCTACTAGCTGTTCTTTCTTATTAAGCAGCTAGTCCCTTAGCTGTATAGGCTTAAATAACAGATTGTGTCATGCCAAAACTCATACATACAAGATAGCTAGTCTAAAAGCCACTTCATATCACTTTCTCTTGAGTTTGGCAGGAACATTCTTGTTGCACAGACGCACTAATAAACGTAATCCACTTAGTGTCGATAGAATGTGTGGCATCTTTCATGAATCTCTTTGTTTATCGTCCATCTATGTTACTCAGACACTAAAACTTTGCCAGAGTATTAGTGTCAATACGCTCTGACGTGAAACCTGGTACTAAATTCGGGTCAGGTAGTTTGCACTCAGACACAACTGGCACACAAAACAGAAATCACAAAAAGGGGGAGAGTAAATCTGGATAAGAATTGGTCTTCAAGACTTCCATAATAAGGCTAAGATTATCAAATTCAGGGCTTGCGAAAAAATTGCTAGCAGTATTAATTCAAATTAAAGCCACCAAAAAAGCAATAAAACATTGAGGCTTTTGTCTAGTGGGGAGAGACAAGTCAATTGGTTCTGGCCAGAGCAATAGTTTTCTTATCCGGTGCATCTGGTTTCATTTCCCTTCTGTGGCAGAAGCTGTCCAGTCCATTTATTTTGCACCATACTCCTCTATCTCTCTCCCCTCCTCTTTTTGTTGTGGCGACTGAAATCTTTTATTCCCTGCCTCCCTCCCTCCCTCTCTCTCTCTCTCTCTTTCTCTCTTGCACTCACTAGGGCTTGAAGTTATGTTTTCATTAGTCACTTTAATGTATGAGGCATAGACTCAGGCTGAACAGCGGCTAAGTGCTCTTTTGTTGGCCATTTGGACTTGCGACTTCTGCTTGAATAATACAACAAACCTAAATCTCACCACTGCAGTGCATTGACAAGAAAGAGTGTGCCATATATGCTGGAGAGCTGAGGGTAACTAAGGACAAACATAAGGCAAACCCACTAGTAGGCACCTAAAAGCACCACGGAAGGGTATACATACCACTGTACAAGCACAAAAATGAAACAATTACCTTCTTGAACTTGGCTTGGATCTTCTCCACAGGAGAAACAGGCCTTGAGTAGAGTAGCTGTTGTAATCCCACCAGCTGCAAAAGAGAAGTGACATGCTTTAGGGGGGAGGGGAAAAGATTACAAAAGTAACCATAAAGAAAAAGATATGGCATTAGAGGATTACATTGTAATACTTTCACAAGATGTCCAAACTTACAATTGTTCCATTTACTTACCCTTCTCAACACATAATAGAATCCATTTCATGCCTTCTCAATCCAGCGAAATACAGATTTGTTTAATCTATAAATGGATGCTATCTGAAAATCTAAGCTATTTATGACTCAGAAGCAAATAATCTATGGAGCACAGCCAAGCAGTCTTCTGCATTCACAATACATATGCGTAGTCCTGTACAATAGATAATGAGAGGAATAAGAGGGTATTTGGTTTGGTGCTTGGTGCACTTCCGTATGTTTCCTTTCCCCACTTTAGGTCAATTAGTTACCCGAATTTTCCGTACACTAATCACCCGCCCCCAGAAAAAAGTATTTCAAGTCCCCTAAATCCCTCAACAACCTTGACTACCAAAACCACCATCCTAACTTCACCCCTACCACTTGCGCCACCACCGCTCCGCACTTGCTGTCGACACCCACAACTAGCAAGTTGTGACTTTACGTCACTGATGGTGAACTCCGCACACTAACACAGGAAGATTTAGCACATCTACAATCACTCCCACTGCCTCCCCACAATTTTCATCCACCCAACCACCAGCCAACCCAATCTAACACCTCCGTCACTAGCACCACTAAACCCAGCACTGACACCACCAAAATAGCACCCCATCATTAGTACTACCAGTCTACCACAACCATCACCAACCTCGTCACCAATGTGGAAACTTTAAGCCCAAACACAATGTCTCCCACAAGGCCACCACCGCTTAAGCTTCACAAGCACCATTTTTATGTGCACCTGATCAAAAACCACTACCAACAGTCAAGAATCAAGATGCACCACCCATTACTAACTCTAATGTAGACTAGAAAGAGATAGAGAGAGAAAAAGAGGTGCAAGGCAATTGGGATCGAGCATTTATTTGTGCTAGGCGAGGCGATTTCAAAGAGGCGCACTTGAGGAACAAAAAGCTCAGCGAGGCACACAAAAACGCACTGAGGGTATAAAAGGCAGATTCCATGTTTACATCAAATTTTTTAATCTTCCTTAGTTGCGCCTCACTTCAATGAAGCGCACTAGAATCCCCATTGCTTCATGCGCCTTGGCTATTAATGAAGCGCACTAGGATCCTTATTGCTTCAATTTGCCTTGGCTTTTTTATACATTGATCTAGCCAACAAAGCTGAAGACCACCATGCTCTAATGACTAATCATCATGTGGTCAAATTTCACCTTCAAGACTCTCCAATCGGAGTCTTGACGGGTCAAATTGGACCATGAACAGAAAGTTTTTGAACGGAGTGAAGAGATAACAAGGCAAGGTGAAAGATGAGGAAACACGCCGCCAAGATGGCGGCAGATAAGGGAGATGATGGCAGAAAAAGAAAACCTCGGCGGCAGCAGATGGTCATCATGGTAAATTGTTTGTTTGGACGGAGGGGAGAGAGAGGATAATTACAGGTGGTGGTGAATGAAAGTAAAAGCAGGCAGAATGTTACTTCCATTTCTTATATATTAAAACACCAAATAAGGAAGGAAGGAATAAGGTTTTCTATTCCCCACTTATCAAACAAGAACATTCAACTCCCTTTCTTTTTTTTTTTTTTTTTGTTCCCCTTATTTCCCTTATTGTTTCCTTTCCTTTCCCATGTGTTAACCAAAGGGCCCCTAAAAAGGGATCAGAGCTCTCAACTCCTCTAACATTGGTTACATCATTATTTTCCTCTATCAACTGCTTTTTTGGGTAGGGTGGGAAGACTCATGAGTGATGAGATTCCGTGTTTCAAACCTGAGTAACAAAGTCTATATAATATGAAATTGAAAGACCTCTATTTCTTTTACTTCCTAACATATATTATACTGTACACACAGTGAAGGCAGGCCAAATTTGAAAACCTACCAATCCACACAAGCTTATTTTAACCACGCTAACCTGATGCAATAGATACTACTCCCTCCGTCCCATAATATAGTGCTTGTTTCTTTTTTACACGGTCTCCAAGACGTAACTTTGACCTTTAATATCTTCAATTCCGTATTAATAAAAAATATAAAAAGTTGATATTATGAAACTACACATTGAGAGAATCTAACAAGATCCCACATGAATGTGTTTTTTTATATATACAAATGAGAATATTCGGTCAAAGATTTTAAAGTTCGACCCACCAAAAATGAAGTAGGCACTATATTATGGGACGGAGGAAGTACTCCCTCCGTCCTTTTAAGATTGCTCCATTGGAGTATCTTTACTTATTTAAATTTTTGTTGGTTGGAGTTGATGAGAGAGAAGTGGTGGGACCACAAGTAGTGTACATGAGAGTAAAGTGGTGGTCCCTCATTGCACTTATGGTATGGGGCCAACTCAAAGGGACAAAAAGAAAAAATAAGGAGAAGAAGAAGAGTTGGGGCAATCTTAAACGGACGGACGGAGTACTCATTAATCAATAATTTATCCAAGTGTTAAAACTAAAAAAATAGATTTCAAAGACTTATACCAGTGAGCTTTTATCCCAAGCTTCAAAGTGAGATTGACATTCAAAAGATTATCTCTTGAGAGAATCTCAAAAACATCAATGGCACATGAAAACAAAAGTTGAAGGAATAGTAATGAAGAAAGAATAATGACTGGTTTCTCTTTCTCTAGATTAAATGGAAAGAAGTTGATTAAACGAAAAGAAGTAATAAGAAAGGGCCTTACACTCTTTCCCCGGCAATAAAGGGCGAAAATGCAACTTGTTTGCTTCTAGCATTCTCGGCACTTCTTTTCCAGCTTCAGAAGCCTTAATAAAAAGAAGCTCGACTTCTCTAATACTAGAGAAGAAATCTTTAGGGGAAATCTTATGCTCAAAATCGTCATCTTTCCCTGATGCCACTTTAGCTTCAGGAGTAGCTGTAGCTTCTGAAGATTTTGTTTTCAAGGGTGACAATAGTGGAGAGTTGACCGTCTCCTCATCATATGATTCATTCTCAGCTTCAGCATTATCCACAATCTGTACTGTAGGCGAAGCGCCAGTGGCACCATAGTAATCTTCTCGGTTAAGATTTTTAAAGCTTCGAACTAGTGTATCTGAAGAGGGATCATCAAATTCATCTGACTCGGATCCTTGGCTTGAATCAGAGAGGATTTCCTCCTCCCCATGTTCCAGTTCAAGAGCTTCCTTATCTTTTTTAAAATGTTCGAGGTCACCATTGTTTCTAAAATTGTGGTCTAAATCTCTTTCCTCATGAGATGATATGTGATTGTCAACCGGATGGAAAAGCCCAAAATAATCCCAAGGTGGATTTTCAGGTAGGTGGGGCGGACTTCCAGGATCCTGAGTTGGGGCTTCTGACGGATTACGCTCATTTTTCCCAAGAGATCGAGGAGTGGTATTATGCGGTGTGCTTAATGCAGTAACAGTCCCAGTGGTAACTACCGGAGGCTTTTCTTCAACCTTTCTGGTGAAGCTGCCCCTAAAATTCATACGATGAACCTGATAGCGGCCTGCAGTTGGAGGAGAAGGAGTCGGCGCCAGATGTTCATTAACCTCCACACGTGAAACTGATGGGGAAGGAAATGAAAATCGAGAAAGTGACTTCTCAGTCAAAGCAAGTGGTTCTGGAGTAGCACTGGTGGAGGTATACAGGGAAGACTCCACTGGAACATCTGGTTGCACAAACTTTCTAACTGCTGTCCCAGTACTCTTCAAAGAATAGATGTAAGCAACATGAGCAGCAGCTAGGGCGCACCTTCCATCAAGAGCTTGCCGAATAAACTTCTTCCTTTCACGGCATAACTGCAGGGCCTTGTCATCTTCCACCTTAGAGCTTGCTGCCCCCATATCTCCAGACCACTAACACAGCACCGCACTCATGAAAAGCAACTGCAGCAGAGACTTCTCCCTATAAGTTCAGTAGCCCACAAAAGCCAGCATGTCAGTAATCATTGACAACCACAGGAAACCAACAAACATCCGAGGGCAGATTTTATTATCATGCACACAACCACAGTAAAAAATTCCACCAAATGCTTCTTCAGATGCCAAATTACAATGGAGAAATTGCAACTCCAATAAATTTTTTTTTTTAAAATGTAAATCGTATAAATATCTCATTGTTGGGATTGGGTCAAAACAAAGCAAAACAATTAACAATGAAAATAACACATGTTACCAGACTGAAAAATGGACAAGATAAAGCACAAAGTCAATACATTTACAATGTATTTACTGTTGTAGATTGGAGTAGCACTCGAACCATGAATTTAGCTCATCGAATATATATCATTTACACAGTCATGAATCATCATGCTGTTGCAGTAAATGCTCTTTCCATCATTGACAACCAAAATTCCACCATAAAAAGTTCTAAACTTTTCAAAATTCAACAAGCTAACTATGAAATCAAAACGACCCACAGCCACATGCGTATCTACAGATAATATATAAACATGAACAACTTTCAATTAGAAATAATTAGAATTATGTGATGAAACAACACAGCCATAACTGCAAGAGATAAATAAGTAATCTAGTACAAACACACTTTCTATTACCATATTCAAAGTCAATAGATTCAAAAGCATAGTGAAAAACATTGAGATCCCTAAACTCAAAAAAGCTGCAAAATTTAAAATAAAATCTTTAACAACCGACATAAATCAAGTCTTTGAGTGATGTATGAATCTCGCATATCAAATTTCATCCCAAAAACATCATTATATTGCCTCAGCTTCAATCACCTAAACTGGGTCCAAACTAAATGATCATAAAATTGGAAGTGAAATATAGAAGCATATGTATAAGTTCAGTCAAGATGAGTACTTACCTCAATAAAATCTAATTGCCCAGAACAAAATTCAGTTGAATTACAATGAACCAGAACAAAATCAAACAGGGCAAATGAGAAGAATAATATTTGAAAAAAGGGATAGAATATTGGAATTGGAAGGGATAAATCTGAGAGATTATCAGTGAAGCAATAATATTGTAGAACTGTACCTAACACTTGGTAATCCAGCTATAGAAGTAGCATCAACTTGGATTTCAGAGAAGAATATATATGACTATGAGAGAATAGTTTATGTTAATTGTTACTTCTAGTCTCAGAAAGTGTGAGGAAGAGAGAGAAAAGAGAATCAGGACAAGGGAATTTGCATGCAAAAGGAAGTAAGCGCAATTGGAAAGGTGAAAGAGTTTGTGGGGCTATGACGCCTCCCAGCAACATGCTTAGTCACGCCGCACTAGGTGCATAAAAAGTAATTTATCTACTAGTTTTAGGTATGTACGGGAGTCTTTTTTTTACTTTATGCTTCTCGGGTTTCAAAAGATCTTCCTTGTCACTATTACTATATATACCAATTAGTTTTAGGGCTCATGCATAATGCATGAGAGTATTAATTGTTTTATTACATAACTAAGGAACAATCAAAAAATAACAATGATGCAAATAACGCAACACTATAAAATCATCATAGATAAGTGATCAAACCGTTAATTACAAATCAACCCTCGTGGAAGGAGGAGAGAGAAGCAATTCCACTCGAAACTACCGGCAATACAATTTCGCCCTTCTTTCCTATTGCAACACATAATGTCTTCCAAACATATGTTTACCCGTCCCTCCATAGCCGTAAACCAAAAATAAACATCCTTCTTTATTCGACACAGCATCCAATACTTCCCGATAAATCATCAACTGCTCATCAGTTAAACCTTTATACAATCTGTCATGTTCCAAGGTTATTTCCTCAATGTCATAAGAAATTTCATCTCCTATGAGCTTGTTTTATCCTTCAAACATGATTAGTTCATCTAGAAAAGGCATTTTACTTAATCTACGCAAGCTGCTACCATTACTTTGGAGCATGGTTTCAATTTCAGCCAATGCAAAAGCTTCAATTTGATCGTCAGTTAAATGGAGGTATGTGAAAACATATAAAAAAATACAGTAACCTATATTAAGTATGCACATTGCTAAAAAAATATATATCACTTTTGACTCAAAAATGTTATCGTAGTTGTTTACCTTTATTATTTTTTTAACAGAACATTGCTTGTAAAGAATGTCATCAGACAATGACCGCCAAGTCTTCTGCCAAACTTCCTCCGGCTTCGACATGCTACCAGATGATAGAAACATGGAGAAAAAATATCTTAGGTAATGCCCTGATTCTCTAAAACTTGCTTATGTTATTACGTCAACATATTCCTTGTCATCATAAGTAACCCCCTTGCGTAGCAAGCTTCCTTGAATGTAGGATACACTACACCATCAATCATTCTAATGTCTTCTTAGCATGTCGCGCCTTTTACAAAATTCAATAAAGTTCTAAGATAGAACTTCTCTCTAGATCCTGCTGAGACGTGATAAATTCGTCCTATTGTGAAACCTTTAGCTCTTGGTGTCCACTCTCTCTGTGCCTATTTCCAAAAAAAAATTTGTAGGGAACTTCACATAAGTAAGCTCCCTAGCTTTTTCATAATTTTGGTTACATTGCATCCAAGATAGGAATTTAGTATTATCAATATGAGGTATGTCTAGTACAGATTCCACATTCGCATGGTCATTAAACAAAATAGTATGCTCTCCTAGTAGATGAAAACTAATTAATCTTTCAACAGCAGGTGTTCGATAATGTGTGTTGAATTCAAAAATCCTCCAAATTGTTCACACGCCAAAATATATCGACAATCATAGTACATCTTTATCTCATATATTTCTTTGGCTTCACCTTCTTTCTGTTTAACTTGATAAGCCGCAGCTGTAACCCTACCATAGCCCTTGTTTATATATTTGAACAAATATATATTTAATTGATCTAGATTGGTTACACCATTCAACGTTTATATGTCCTTGATATTTACGAAGAAATTCAGCATTATATGGAACAACATACCGATTATTAAGATGAACCCTAGTCTTCTTAACTGTAGATCCATTAGCTTCACCTGTACACTAGACATCCTTCACCATCCACTCTAGTAGCATCATTGAACCTCTTGGGAAAATGCTTAGTGCATTGCTCGTCAATCATACACGGAGCATTTGCATTTGCTGAACCACATGGACCGTGCATCATGTACTCACTGACGGCTTGATATAGGTCTGGATCTTCATATTTATCGGGCAACTCAGCACAAATAATCTTATCAATATCTGAAGCAAAAGGGTATTTGTAATACCCCGTATTTTTAGGCATTTATTGAGATTATTTAAAACAATTTTAAACTTTATCTTCAAAACTCATTTGAAACTATTTTAAAATCACATTGGAGGGAATCATTTGGAGGAAAATATAGTTTGAATTTTAAAGGTTATTTTAGTAATTTCTTTAACAATAGTTGCTCTTGTCATTATCTTATTTATTTAATTAGTTATTTAATCAAATATTTGATAAATAATTTTATAAAATCCAAAATTCATTTTTGGGTAATAAAATTAGATTATATATTTTAGTATGTAATTTTCGGATTTTTTATAAGTGTTGTTTTGAAAAATCGATTCTTTTAAATAAAACCGAAAACTTTGAATATTTAAAATATTTTGTTAAATCTTATAAAATCATATTTTTATGAGATTTATATTGAGTTAAAAAGTATGGGATTTTAATTGATTTGGGAAGATTTAACAATCTCTTTAAAATCAAACAAAATTGATTTTAGGAAAGAATTTTTACAAATAAAGGGAAGAGTTATTTTTTTTAAAAAAAAAAATGAATTTTTTGCTGCATTACACAGCTGCTGCACGGCAGCTTTGTAATGTTGCATAGTTTTATTTTTATTTTTAAAAATTCTTTTGCCCTAATTTTAATAATTTAGGAAAGTATTACCTCTTTTCTACCCAAGTTTACACTATAAATACTCCTCTAATCCTTCACTTTCTCTTCACAAAAAAAATATTGAGAGTTCCTTATAAAGTTTTCCCTAAAGTGAGTGGTCTCTTTGAGTAGTTTTAGTTTTTCACCGAGGAGTTTTAGCGGGAGGTTTTGTAAGTACTCTATTTTTTTTAAAGTTGTTTTAATTCCTAGTTTTTGATCTTTTTGAGTTTTATGAAGACATGTTTTAATTGTTTGAGCATGAATCATGTCTATAATTAGTTGGTTTAGCATAATTTTCTTTCAGAGTTCATATATTGTTCATCGTTTTGAGTAGAACTAGTTTATAATTAATAGGAGGATTTCGTTCGTGAACATTCCCTTACTAGTTGATTTTCTTGTTTCGTGAATTATCAAGGTACGTTTACGTGGCTTGATCTTTAATTATTATGTATACATTAGTTATGTGTGTTTTAGTATAAATTATATGAATTGTTATATGCAATTAGTTTAATCAAAACTTCTTATTATTTAGGCTAGATAAAATCGAAGCTTGTATTTTCTCTTGCTTTGCTGACTCGTAGATATGCTAAACCAACCAAATATTGTTTTGTTTGATTTAGAAAAGTAAAAAAAAAAAAAATTAGTTTGCATGTATAATCCATTTTTTTAATGAAGGAATCCACTTTTGCAAATCAGTGGCTTTGAGTAACTCAAAAACATTAGCATGAGTTTTAGTTTTAAAAGTTTAAATTATCTTTTTTTTTATTCCCTATAATTAAGTTTGTTTATCATAATTCTTTATTTGAATTAAAGGAAAGGTTTACCCCTACATTATTCTTATTACAATTACCCCTTGACTTTGTTCAAGAAGGGTTCTTCCAAGTCCACTAGTTGGCATTAAGGTTACTCCAATGTCTTTGTATTCATAAAGGTATACTAGCTTGGGGGGTGTGCACACTTAGGATCCGCAGATCAAGGAAAGGGGTTTAAGTTAAGTTCTTATATTATTATTTTCCACTTTTAATGGAATTATTAAAGGAGATGTATTCTTTGGTGTTAACGTGAATTTTAATAATAGATTGATCTTATTTTTTGTTATCACTGGAATTATGAAATAAAGCATGTTTATGAAAGTATGTGAATTATATATTTACAAGTTTACAAGTCTTGCACGTAATTGTACTCAGTATTTCAAATGACTCGTATTTCCTATTTGTTTTGGCTTTGCCCTACTTTCCTTACGGGGAGTAGTTTGCAGGTCTATTGATGATTCATGATGCATGGGAGGAACCTTTTGGGATCATTAGAATTAGATCACTATTTTAGTAGTCTTTAGACTTTTCATAAGTATTGTGGTTTTTGGATAATAATATTATTTTATAAATAAAGTTAGAAGTTTCCGCGGCATATTTTGTATCAAGTTATAGTATTGCCAAAATATATTTATATTTGGTGGTAATACCCTTAAGTTTCTCCAAGTATTTTACGAAAGTATAAGTTTTTAAAGTGGAGAAATTTGGGGGTGTTACAAAACCTCCCGCTAAAACTCCTCGGTGAAAAACTAAAACGACTCAAAGAGACCACTCACTTTAGGGAAAACTTTATAAGGAACTACTCAAAGGGCCTACGGATAATTTCTGCCTTGCAACTACAGTCTTGTATAAAGAAAGGATACCCATTATTTATGTGTAGTGTTCAAGAAATAATAGAAGAGGTTGAACCTAGCAAGGTACCAGTGGTGAGTGAGTTTCCAGATGTTTTTCCTGACGAGATTCCAGGAATGCCATCAGTGAGAGATCTTTATTTCACCATAGACTTAGTGCCCGGAACAAGACCAATCTCTAAGGCCCCATACCGAATGGCACCTGCAGAAATGAATTGAAGGAACTAAAAGTCCAACTGGATGAGCTGTTGGAGAAAGGCTACATCAGGCCAAGCTCTTCACCATGGGGTGCACCAGTACTGTTTGTGAAAAAGAAAGATGGGAGTTTGAGGCTATGCATTGACTATCGGGAACTAAATAGTGTAACTATCAAGAACAAATACCCACTTCCGAGAATAGATGATCTGTTTGACCAACTCAAGGGGGCTGGAATCTTTTCTAAAATAGACCTGAGGTCTGGTTATCATCAATTAAGGATTGCGGAGAATGATATCGCAAGGACAGCCTTTAGGACTCGCTATGGACATTATGAGTTCACAGTGATGCCTTTTGGTTTGACTAATGCACCTGCAGTTTTCATGGATTTGATGCATAGAACTTTCAGAACGTTCTTGGATAAATTTGTTGTTGTTTTCATCGACGACATTCTGGTTTACTCTAAGAATAGGGAGGCACATGAGGAGCATTTAAGACAAGTTTTGTCAAAGTTGAGAGAGCATCAGTTATATGTTAAGCTTTCTAAATGTGAGTTTTGGTTGGAGGAAGTTGCATTTTTGGGCCATGTGATCTCGAAAGAGGGTGTTTCAGTGGATCCCACTAAGATTCGAGCTGTTACTGAATGGCCTACTCCGAAGAGTGTATCTGATATAAGGAGTTTCTTGGGATTGGCCGGATATTACCGAAGATTTGTGAGGGACTTCTCTAGGATTTCAAGGCCTATGACTAACTTGATGAAAAAGGAGTGTAAATTTATTTGGAGTTCAGAGTGTGAGGAGGCATTTCAGAACTTGAAGAACATGTTAACTTCAGCACCAGTTTTAGCATTGCCAGATGAAGGTCAACAATATGAGGTTTATAGTGATGCATCGAAATATGGCTTAGGGTGTGTACTGATGCAAAATCGAAAGGTGATTGCTTATGCTTCGAGGCAATTGAAACCTTATGAGGTGAATTATCCAACTCATGATTTAGAATTAGCTGCCATTGTGTTCGCCTTGAAGATTTGGAGACACTATTTATATGGAGTAACCACTAGTACAGAAAAGGCAATTTGCGTCGGATGTGAGGCGCCTATTTGCGTCGGACTCTGGTGCGACACCAAAGCCCTCGACGCAAATGACTCAGAAACGATCTGCGTCGTACGCGGAAACGACGCAGATGGTTCAGCTATTTGCGTCGCACTCGTATACGGTGCGACGCAGATGGCTATCCCAGCCCAATTCAGAGTAGTGCAGAGGGTAATGTGCGTCGCACATTGCCTAGGGTGCGACGCACATTAGTGATTTGCGTCGCACCTCGGGCTATGTGCGACGCAAATTACTATTTTAATTAAAAAAAAGTTTTTTTTTAGACCTACAATATACTGCAGAGATGATTCTCGAACAGTAGAAGAGTAGAAGATTGAAATCGAAGTAGGAAACGAAACGCAGATCTAGAGTAGAGTATAAATTTCAGAAAGACGCAAAATTCAATAATTTTATAATTTACAAGTCCAACACAAAACACTACACCACCAAAATTCTATAATTTACAGCTCGAACTTAAAATAATATAAAAAATCAGAGATCTAGAGTAGAAAGACGCAAAATTCTATCAATTTCCTTCCATTTCTGACGAAGAAAACTTCCAGAGAAACCAAAAATCAGATCTGCAAATGAAAGTAAGAAAAAAAAGTCAATAAAAAATCAGATCTAAAAAGTAAAAATACATCAGAAGTATAAAACTCGAAGACAATGAAAAAATAAAACGAAGATGCAGCGAAAAACGAAAAATTCACGATAAATGAAAAAACGAGGTCTTCAAACAAGATCTGAAAAAAATGACAAATTACAAACAATTAAAACAGGCGAAAAACAAGAAAAAGAGAAAGAAAAAAAAATAACTTACCTTATTTTTGGAGTGCGAAGTTGCTTCTCGAATGTTGTTGATGAGAAAACAAACAAGTTACCTTCGGTTTTAGTCACGTTTTATAGCCGAAATTTTTGGCTTTATTTAAAAATTAAAACAAAGTCAGTGTCAAACATCAGTCGTTATTTGTTGTCTGATTATGATTTCGGCTGCTGTTGATGAGAAAATAAGATGCAGACGAAATTGTTGATGTGAAAACGAACGAAATGAAGTTCGTTCTTCGAACAAGTTCACGGATGCAGACGAATGTTGTTCACGGAAGACGAATGCTCTTCGAACTGTGGAATTGTTGATGTGAGAACGAACAAAATGGAGTGAGAGAGGGAGAAGGAGGAAGAGAAGAGAGAGAAGAGAGAGAAGAGAGAGAAGAGAGAGATGACGGCCGCTGGAATTTTTAGGTTAAGGAAAGAAATGGAGTGAGTGAGGGAGGGAGAAGGAGAGAGAGAGAGGAGAGTGATAGGAAGCGCGCTGAAATGTTTAGGTTACATGCTGGAATTTCTAGTTTTTAGGTTTAAACCCAAAAACACGCGGGTTATGGGCCGCGAATCTGCGTCGGACGGGTCATGATGTCCGACGCAAATTGGGTTTTTGCAACGCACATATGTTACATGCGACGCATATAACTCATACTGGTGCTCACTTACACATGATGTGCGTCGCACCCTTCTTCGCGTGCGACGCAAATGACCCTTTTGCGTCATTTCCGTTTCTGTGCGACGCAAATTAGGGGACGCAAATCACCATTTTTCTACTAGTGAACTTGTAAGATTTATACAGATCATAAGAGCTTGAAGTACATATTTACTCAAAAGGAGTTGAACATGAGGCAAAGGAGATGGTTAGAACTCATTAAAGATTATGAATTGGATATCCAGTATCATGAAGGGAAGGCTAACGTTGTGGCTGATGCTTTGAGTAGGAAGACTAGTCATTCGATTAATGCAATAATATTGCCAGATCAGTTATGTATGGAGTTTCAGAAGATGCACTTGGAAGTCATTGAGCTAGGAAGCGTAGAAGAACTACTAGGTGCCATAGCGATCCAACCTTCTATTCTTGATGAGATCAGGGAAAGTCAAGCTGAGGATGATAAATTGGAGAAAATTAAGAAGAAAATTGAAGAGGGCCAAGCACTAGACTTCAAAATATTTGATGATGGCAGTGTGAGATTCAAAGGAAGATGGTGGGTGCCTCAGAATCAAGGGGATCTTAAGCAGAAATTGATGGAGGATGCTCACAATTCACCATACTCAATGCATCCAGGGGGAGATAAGTTGTATAAGGATTTGAAGAAGACTTTTTGGTGGTCAAACATGAAGAAAGAAGTTGTTGAATTTGTGGCTAAGTGTCTTACTTGTCAAAAGGTAAAGATTGAACATAAGAGACCTCAAGGGATGGTCCAACCTTTGGAAGTGCCTAGCTGGAAATGGGACTCTATCTCAATGGATTTTGTGGGAGCCTTGCCTAAAAGTAAGAAAGGAAATGATACTATTTGGGTGGTAGTGGACCGTTTGACTAAGACCGCAATTTTTATACCAATGAAGAATACTTGGTCGATGGATCAACTGGCTATAGCCTATGTGAAGTTTGTAGTGAAGTATCATGGAGTACCAAAGGACATCATCTCTGATCGAGATTCTAGGTTCTTATCGAACTTTTGGCAAAGTGTGCAAAAAGCAATGGGGACCAAGCTACTGATGAGTACCGCTTTTCACCCAGCTACTGATGGGCAAACTGAGAGAACTATTTAGACATTGGAAGACATGTTAAGATCTCGTGTAATGGAGTATCAAGGATCATGGGAAGATTACTTGGATTTGATTAAATTCTCCTACAACAACAGTCATCATGTAAGTATTGGAATGACACCATTTGAAGCTTTGTATGGTCGAAAATGTCGAAGCACGGTATGTTGGAATGATATAAGTGAAACGATTGTACTTGGGCCAGAATTTATCGAGGACACCGTGAAGCAAGTCAGATTAATTCAGGAAAAGATAAGAGCCGCCCAAGATCGACAGAAAAGCTATGCCGATTTGAAGAGGATGGATGAGGAGTATGAGGTTGGAGAAAGCGTCTTACTCAAAGTTTCCCCGACAAAAGGGGTAATGAGGTTTGGAAAGAGAGGCAAGCTAAGCCCAAAGTACATTGGACCCTATAAAATTTTGACTAGGGTTGGCAAGGTGGCTTATCGTTTATAGTTACCTAATGAGTTAAGCAAGGTACATAATGTCTTTCATGTGTCACAATTGAGGAAGTATATTGCAGATTCTTCTCATGTGTTGCAGCCTGAATCTATCGAATTGGATGAGACCTTAACCTATGAGGAAAGACCGATTAAGATCCTAGACAGCAAAGTCCGTAGTACTAGAAACAAGGATGTAAAGTTATTGAAAGTTCTTTGGTCCAATCACAAAACCGAGGAAGCGACTTGGGAGGCTGAGGACGAAATGCGTAGGCAGTACCCAGAGTTGTTCATTGAGGTTAGTAGAGTTACGGGGGCGTAACTCCCTTTTTAAGGGGGGTAGAATGCGATAGAGTTTTGCACGCTTTTACATTCTTAGAGCATATAGAGTCGTTATATTGCATCTTACATGCGCATTCATAATTTTAGCATGAAAACAAATATTTTTAAAATCTTTGTAAGTTTCGGGACGAAACTTCTTTTAAGGGGGTAGACTGTAATACCCCGTATTTTTAGGCATTTATTGAGATTATTTAAAACAATTTTAAATTTTATCTTCAAAACTCATTTTAAAATATTTTAAATTCACATTGGAGGGAATCATTTGGAGGGAAATATAGTTTGAATTTTAAAGGTTATTTTAGTAATTTTTAACAATAGTTGCTCTTGTCATTATCTTATTTATTTAATTAGTTATTTAAACAAATATTTGATAAATAATTTTATAAAATCCAAAATTCATTTTTGGGTAATAAAATTAGATTATACATTTTAGTATGTAATTTTCGGATTTTTTTTAAGTGTTGTTTTGGAAAAAATCGATTTCTTTTAAATAAAACCGAAAACTTCAAATATTTAAAATATTTTGTTAAATCTTATAAAATCAGATTTTTATGAGATTTATATTGAGTTAGAAAGTATGGGATTTTAATTGATTTGGGAAGATTTAACAATCTCTTTAAAATCAAACAAAATTGATTTTTGCAAAGAATTTTTACAAATAAAGGAAAGAGTTCTTTTAAAAAAAAAAAGAAAAAGAAAAAAAATTCTGCATTCCACAGCTGCTGCCGGCAGCTTGTAATGTTGCAAAATTTTTTATTTTATTTTTTTTATTCTTTCACCCTTATTTTAATAATTTAGAAAAGTTTTACCTCTTTTCTACCCTATTTTACACTATAAATACCCCTCTAACCTTCACTTTCTCTTCACCAAAAAAAATTGAGAGTTCCTTATAAAGTTTTCCCTAAAGTGAGTGGTCTCTTTGAGTAGTTTTAGTTTTCACCGAGGAGTTTTAGCGGGAGGTTTTGTAAGTACTCCATTTTTTATAAAGTTGTTTTAATTCCTAGTTTTTGATCTTTTTGAGTTTTATAAAAACATGTTTTAATTGTTTGAGCATGAATCATGTCTATAATTAGTTAGTTAACATAATTTTCTTTTAGAGTTCATATATTGTTCATCGTTTTGATTAGAACTAATTTATAATTAATAGAAGGATTTCGTTCGTGAACATTCCCTTACTAGTTGATTTTCTTGTTTCGTGAATTATCAAGGTACGTTTACGTGGCTTGATCTTTAATTATTATGTATACATTAGTTATATGTGTTTTAGTATAAATTATATGAATTGGTATATGCAATTGGTTTAATCAAACCTTCTTATCATTTAGGCTAGATAAAATTAAAGCTTGTATTTTCTCTTGCTTTGTTGACTCGTAATATGCTAAACCAATCAAATATTGTTTTGTTTGTTTTAGAAAAGTAAATAAAAAAATCAGTTTCATGTATAATCCATTTTTTTATGAAGGAATCCACTTTTGCAAATCAGTGGCTTTGAGTAACTCAAAAATATTAACATGAGTTTTAGTTTTAAAAGTTTAAATTTTTTTTTTATTCCCTATAATTAAGTTTGTTTATCATAATTCTTTATTTGAATTAAAAGAAAGGTTTACCCCTACATTATTCTTATTACAATTACCCCTTGGCCTTGTTCAAGAAGGGTTCTTCCAAGTCCACTAGTTGGCATTAAGGTTACTCCAATGTCATTGTATTCATAAAGGTATACTAGCTTGGGGGGTGTGCACACTTAGGATCCGCGGATCAAGGAAAGGGGTTTAAGTTAAGTTCTTATATTATTATTGTCCACTTTTAATGGAATTATTAAAGGAGATATATTCTTTGGTGTTAACGTGAATTTAATAATGGATTGATCTTATCTTTTGTTATCACTAGAATTGTGAAATAAAGCATGTTTATGAAAGTATGTGAATTATATATTTACAAGTTTACAAGTCTTGCACCTAATTGTACTCCGTATTTCAACTGACTCGTATTTCCTATTTGTTTTGGCTTTGCCCTACTTTCCTTAACGGGATAGTTTGCAGGTCTATTGATATTCCATTGATGCATGGGGGAGGAACCCTTTGGGATCATTAGAATTAGATCACTATTTTAGTAGTCTTTAGACTTTTCATATTAGTATTGTGGTTTTTGGATAATAATAATTATTTTTATAAATAAAGTTAGAATTTCCGCTGCATATTTTGTGTATCAAGTTATAGTATTGCCAAAATATATTTATATTTGGTGGTAATACCCTTAAGTTTCTCCAAGTATTTTACGAAAGTATAAGTTTTTGAAGTGGAGAAATTTGGGGGTTGCCAAAATATATTTATATTTGGTGGTAATACCCTTAAGTTTCTCCAAGTATTTCACGAAAGTATAAGTTTTTAAAGTGGAGAAATTTGGGGGTGTTACAGTATTTGTTTTTATGATGCATGAACAACAAAATATGAGCATGCGGCAAACCACGCTTTTCGAATTCACCTGTATAAACCACTGAAAATCAGCTGATAACAAAATAAGTTTTCATATTAAAATTATATACAATATATAACGATAAAATCCAATTTAAACATATAGTAATAATAATAATAAAAATAAGGACGATGTCTACATACCAGCCCTAACCCTGCCAAATATTTTACGATCTTTCAAATCTTTCACCAGCTGGTCTAATTTCATCTTTAAAACTCGGCGTATGATGTCTGGCCACTTAGGATTATACGTAAATGTTATAAATAAATCTAGATACCCATACCATCTACAAATAGTCATAGCATCTTAATATTTTTCTCTCATATAACTATGTCCTCATGTGAAGGAAGCTGGTAATACTATACGACTTCCCGTCGAAGATCCTTCTGTTTCACCTCTTTCGATAACACCTCTTAAATTCTTGACTTTCGCGGATCTCAAGCTATGTTGGTTGTGTATATGAAAAGGCAACCTTCCAGCTTCAATCATTGTGTAAGCATCTACTAAGTTGTAATAAACTCCGAGATATTAGAACTTTTGCCACTTCCAAAGCTCGATCTTGTATTCTGTATGCAAAAAAACTTACGCATTCTGAGTTTAAATCTCTTTCCTGTTGAACTGTCTGTTGGAGTCTTATCTCTATGCATAATATATGTTCTAAATCCATCTTCTCCATATGGAAATAATAGTGGATATTGCATAGCGAGGTAAGAAGGATGAAGCTCGAAAATTTGATGTAGCTTTCCACCCTTCGTTTCTATAATTATATCTCTTTTGTCGGCACTATCAATATCTCCTGATGAGTTAGCAAATTATAAGTTCTTCCATCAGACTCTCTTTTTCCAATAAGTCTTAATTTTAAATTCTCACACGTGTTAGATGCAAACCTATCCCTAGCCATTCTAAAATTATGAGCTAAAGGGTTAATCTGATCTAACATATCTTGTAATTGTGCGACTAAGCGATCTTCAAACTTGTCAGGGTTTGACGTACTAGTGAGACATATAGAAAAATAATTACAATCTGAAACTGAATATGCAAATTAAACAATTAGAGTGAAAATAATACATAAAGCCATTTTGTATGTTGTACCTTGCAGTTGTTTTCCTGTTCTTTATTTCATCCTCAGTATCGAATATGTAAAGCTGAGAAAACTTTGGCTGTGCACCATCAGCAGGCAATAAAGTACCTACCAAGCGATGACTTTGACCACCAATTTTGTAATTATATGAACCTCGACCTTTAATTGTACGTAGGTAGAATAATCCTTCCACCCATCGATGTAAACGAATACATCATATTATATCCTCTTATATTTTCAAGAAAGTGGTTGCTTCTATTATGTTTCTTCTTCAATAGATCATAAATAATTTGAGGTGGATGTTTTTAGTAGCGGTAACTGAACCTTCCCTTGCATGCAACATAACGAAAACTTTGGCTTGATTGTTCTATTTTTCTTGTTGACTTTCTCGTCAAACCACATTTTCGCACCACAAAACTCACAGACATATGTAAGATCTCCTAAATCTCAGTAGCTCTCTGTGAAAAAAAGAAAAGCATTAATAAGATATGTGATATAAATTTTAAGAATAAGAAAAGACAACAAATGATAATAATCATTATGACGTTTCACATGATTTGCAATAGTTAGTAGAAAATAGAGCAACTTCAATGGTAAGCAAAATGAAGTTTGGCTTAAAGTGCCACCTAGATTTATCTAGCTAAACTATACTTTAAGCCAAAACACCTCCAATGGTTTAGCCAAACTCCATTTAGTTTGAGTAGGTCCCACTTGTCATTCATCTTTTGTATTTTTTTTTGACACAATACTCACTTATTATTAATTGGAACTAAATTGTAGATAAATTTTTAGTACATATAAAATTTATAAAGAGTAAATAAAAACACAAATTGGAAAAAAAAATTATACGTCTTGTGAAAAAAAAAAGTCAATTTAAAAATTAGTTAAAAATCTGAAAATATGCTTGAATTACAAAGCCATAAAATCTTTTGAAGGAAAATAACAACATGGCATATTTAGGATCCATAGCTTCTAGATTAGTCTTTTTGTTCTTTGCCTTTCCCTTACCTCTTGCTGCTACTTTAGCTGCCTTTTGACCTGGTGGTTTAACATCCATAACCTCAACAACATTATCATTTTCACTAGCATCCGGGTTTGAGGATGAAGTGTACGTACCAGATGCAGAATTCTTTGTTCTCTTTGAAGAACGATCTTCCTTTTTTGCAAATTGTTGCCATTTCGGTTGCTCTTTAAGAATTTTCCAAGAATGTAAATAACCAAATTTCTTGTCGTAATGATGTTACGATTTTGTATAGAGTTTTTCTCCCCTATTTATATGCTAAAAGTTATCTTTATGGTGCTATTAGGAGCCATTTTGTACTAACTCTTTCTATCTAGTTGTGGTTTGCTGTTTTGTGTTGGATTGTAGGTTTTAGGGAGCTATTACCTACTTTACATCTGATTAGATGACCACACACTGGATTAGAGAGGTTGGACGCTGAGTTTCAAGATCCCGAGGATGCTTTCCAGGACTTTGAGCAAAAGAAGAACCAAGAAACGAGCGTAAGTTGACCGACCCGATAAGATCGAGCAGCACAACCCGATCGGGCGAAGAAGCAGGAAAACTGACTCTGTTGCGGGCCCGATCGGGAGCTGGACGCCTAGTCCTGATTCAGTGTTTCGCCAGATCGGGCGACATGTCCCGACGTCGGGCTCCCCTGGCTAACTGAAGTGAAGCTGCTGTGTTTAGAGGACGCCCGATGTCATCGAGCGGGTCAGCCCGATTCCATCAGGCGCCTTGGATTTTGGTCCTGTTCCTCTGTTTTGGAGCCCGATTCCATCAGACATATTTGGTCCGATTGGGAGACAGTCCGCCACGCGCTTTTTAATGAATATAGGTTCGAGACTTTTTGCTATTGTTTTTAGGGCTTGTATAAATAGAAAAATCAGAATTATTAGAAGACATCTTGGTTTTTATTATTAGTCTTCTTTATAGAGTGATTGAAGAACCTTAATTTAGTGCTTTGTGATTTCAATTCAAGATCAAACCTTTTCTTATTCACAAGTTCAATATAATTCGGTAATCTTTCTTCATTATTTCTTTATTACTTCTTCTATTGTTAATTAGATTATTTTCTTAGTTATTTACAATGTTTCAAAGTATGAGTTTTTATATGAATTTTGTTATTGTTTTCATGATTATGAGTGAGTAGTTTTATCTCTAGGATTATGGGGATCTATGAATGCAATGAGGGATTGATAGATTAGTTTGATTGCCTTGTAATTCAATTGTTTCCTATGGTTGAATCTTCATGCTAGAATTATAAGTTAGGCCTGATTTATATTTCTATTGTTGCAATACCGAATTATCTGCTTCGAGAGGAAAGATACCGTATAGGCTTTCAATTATTAGGCAAAGTGACCCTTGACTATGCGAGAGCGGCTCCGTGATCTTTGAGGAAGGAAATGTTCCAGAGAAATTACATGTGCCCTAGACACTTTGACTTACTAGGTGGTTATTATTCGTCCTTGATTTCCCGAATTGTATGCATAGTGATCCATGATTCTAGTGCTTTATTAATATATTTACACCTTCTTATTTAGTTCTATTATTTGCTTAGTTTATAAACACAACTCTTTTCATCTGATTTTGTTAGTGTAATATTAGAGTTCAGATATAAAAATATAACGTTCTCCCTGTGGATTCGATCCTGACTTCCCTGACTACTAGTTAGTGGACCCTAGGTTATTTTTGATTAGGTGATACGACTTTAGCCTATCAAATGTTGGCGTCGTTGCCGGGGAGACGGTTTATTTTATTTTGTCTGAATTATAGTATTGAAATAACCTCTACTCTGAAGAACACCTGTTCTTTGGAGCATCTCACGTTTGTTTTAGTGTTTTTGGTGTATGAGCAGGAAATTGAAATCCCCAAACCTCATTCCATTTGATCCGGAGAATGAAAAGACCGCTCATAAACTCAGAAAGAAAACTAAGCAAGCAAAGCTGTTCGCAGGGACACCCTTCCAAAAGACACCTTCTCCACCATCTTCACCCAGCCAAGAATTCCCCACCTCACTTGTTACTCTCAATATGGGTGAGAATATTACACAAACCTTCCGAGACTATGCACAACCATCTCCTGATAATGTGCCTACTAGGGTACGGATGCCTACTGTTGCTGCTACAAATTTTGTGATCAAGTCTCATGTTCTGAATATGGTTCAGAACAATCAGTTCGATGGGTTACCATCTGAAGACCCAAATCAGCACCTGTAGAGATTCTTACAGTGTTGTGCTACTCAGAAACAAGCTGGTGTTACTCCTCATGAGATGAAACTCCTCCTATTTGGTTTCTCTCTTTGAAAAAGGGAGGTAAACATAAAGCGATTAAGGAAGGGTATGAACTTTTGGAGAAGCTAGCATCTAATCAAGCCTCTACTATTCGTTCCTCTTTGAAAAAGGGAGGTAAACATGATGTTGAAGCCATTTCCTTACTGTCTGGGCAACTCGCTGCTTGAACTCAAAAGATTGATTCCTTGAAGCTAGGTAATGACTCCCCCCACATGAGTAAGGATGAAAATGGGTGATGGATCATCCATCACCCGTTTAACCCGGTTTTTTAAATGGATGAAAAACTCGATTTAAATGGATGGAAAGCGGGTGGTGGGTGAGAATTTTTTCACCCATCATCCGATCCATAACCCGTTTAACCTCCAACCCATCACCCATTTATTAAGTTTTACATATAAACTTACTTACTTTTTATATTTTTGATATAAATATTTTATACCATGTATATCATATCACAAATTTCATTAGAAAATATACTATATGGTTTCACCCGTTTATCACCCGACCCACCCGTTTCACCCGGTGGGTGACGGATGGATGGATGTGGGTGGAGCTGATGGATGCGGGTGATGCTCCACCCGCCCGAATCCCATCCATTTCCATCCCTACACATGAGTGTTAACGCGATGGCTAGTGCTTCTAACTATAATGTTCACCTTTGTGATGCTTGTGGAATACCTGGGCACAACTCTTAAGAGTGTCCTGCGCTTCTATCTACTGTAGGGAATAACTGTGAGGCAGTTAATGCTTTTCAGTCACAACATAGGAACCAGTTCAACCCATATTCCAACACCTACAATCCCGGGTTAAGACACCATCCAAACCTTTCAAATAGGAGTACTAATGTGTTGAATCCTCCGCCTCAACAACCATATCCGCCTCAACAACAGGGTCAACAATATCAACCTCCACAGCAAGCTCCACTTGGTTTTCAGAGAAATCAAGCACCTCAACAACCTGCTCCTACTGCTGACCCAGCCATGACAGAGTTGAAGAATATGATGTTCCAGATGCCGAAAGGGTTCAATACTTTTCAAGCTGACACAAAAAGCTCAACTGAAAAATTTGGGCACGCATAACAAGATGTTGGAGACTCAACTAGCTCAGTTGGCTAGTTCTTCTGCTAGTAGGCCACCTGGGGCCTTACCTTCACAATCAATGCACCCAAGGGACACTGCCAATGCCATCACTCTTAGGAGTGGAACACATTATGATGGTCCCCCAATGCCTGAGGATGGTCCAGTTGAGCCAATAAAAATTGCAAACGTCAATGAAACTTCGACGACTCCTGAGGCGCCCACCAACACAAATGCAGAAAAGCAGATAGTACCAGAAAAAAATTCATCTACCACTCCGGTGATAAAGGTACCATTCCCCACTCGTCTATCGAAAAATAAGTTGGATCACCAACTTGGTAAGTTTATGGAGGTAGTGAAGAATCTTCAGGTAACTGTCCCATTTACTGAACTTATTACTTAAGTACCTGCATATGCTAAATTTTTAAAGGAAATTTTGACTAGGAAGAGAGCCTTTAATGCGGTCGAAACTGTAGCCTTTACTGAAGAATGTAGTGCTCTTTTGCAAAATCAATCCCCTCCTAAATTGAAAGATCCGGGGAGTTTCTCCATCCCTTGTAATATTGGCACCATTTTTATTGACAAAGCCTTACGTGATTTAGGTGCTAGTGTTAGTATCATGCCCCTGACTATTTGCAAAAAGCTTGACATGGGAGATTTAAAATGTACCAACAATACTCTTCAACTGGCCGACCGTTTTGTTAAATACCCCCTAGGTATCTTAGAGGACGTTCCTGTGAGGGTAGGTAAATTTTATATTCCTGTGGATTTTGTTGTGCTTGACATGGAAGAGGATACTCAAATCCCAATCATCTTAGGGAGACCATTCCTTCATACTGCTGGAGCTGTCATAGATGTTAAAAATGGGAAATCGACTTTGACTGTGGGAGATGATAAGGTGACTTTTAGTTTGACCAATGCTTTGAAAAGTCCAATGCTAGAGGAAGCCTGTTATAGAATAGATGTCATTGATGTGCTGGTTCATGATGACATGCCTAAATCCCTTCTGCGGGATCCTTTGGAGGCTTTGCTTTGTTTTACATCTTCCACATGTGATGATAGTCTCCGGAATACTGAAGTGGATGCTAAGGAAGCAGCTTTTACTTGTGTAGAGCTTGACGGTATTACCACTCACGAGGACGAACGGTTAGTATGTGCTACTCAACCGGTAGAGATAAAGAAACCTGAACTGAAACCCCTTCCCCCTTCTCTAATGATATGCTTTTCTGGATGAATCTGAAAATTACCCTGTGATTGTTAGTGATGCACTAAATGATGGTCATATGTCCCAACTTTTGTCTGTTTTGCGACAACATAAAAAGGCCATTGGATATAATATTGATGACTTGAAAGGCATAAGCCCTAACTTTTGCATGCATAAAATTCATCTCGAGGATGATCATCGTCCTAGTATACAAGGTCAGCGTCATTTAAACCCCAATATGCAGGAAGTTGTCAAAAAAGAGGTTATGAAACTGCTTGATGCTGGGATCATCTATCCCATTTCTGTTTCTAAGTGGGTGAGTCCAGTTCAAGTGGTTCCTAAAAAGGGCGGTACTACTGTAGTTAAAAATGAGAAAAATGAGCTAATTGCTACAAGAGTAGTCACTAGGTGGCGTATGTGCATTGACTATAGGAAACTGAATGTTGCCACTAAGAAAAACCACTTTCCCCTTCCCTTCATTGATCAGATGTTGGAACGTCTAGCTTGTCACTCTCATTTTTGTTATCTAGATGGCTATTCTGGTTTTTCCCAAATCCTTATCCACCCAGATGACCAGGAGAAGACCACATTTACATGTCCTTATGGTACCTTTGCTTATCGAAGCATGCCCTTTGGCCTATGTAATGCCCCCGCTACCTTCCAACGTTGTATGATGGACATCTTTTCTGAGTTTATTGAGTCCATTATGGAAGTATTTATGGATGACTTTAGTGTGCATGGCATTGATTTTGATGCATGTTTGCTGAATCTAGCTAAAGTATTGAAAAGATGTGAGGATGTCCACTTTGTATTGAACTGGGAGAAGTGCCAGTTCATGGTTACTGAAGGAGTGGTACTTGGTCATATTATTTCTGAACGAGGCATCCAGGTGGATAAAGCAAAAATTCAAGAGATTGAGCAATTACCCCCTCATGTGAATGTCAAGGGAGTTCGAGGTTTTCTTGGTCATGCGGGATTTTATCGCCGCTTTATCAAGGACTTCCCTAAAATTTCTAAACCACTTACTCAGTTGCTCCTCAAGGATGCCCCGTTCCTGTTTACTGATGAGTGTCTTGTGTCTTTTAACAGGATCAAGCAAGCACTAATTATTGCTCCTATCATTCGATCCCCAGATGGGACCCTTTCATTTGAGATTATGTGTGACGCTAGCAATTATGCGGTGGGAGCTGTACTTGGTCAGCGGAAGGACAACATCCTTCATGCTATATACTATGCGAGCAAGACACTAGACGAAGCTCAAGTTAACTATGCCACCACGGAGAAAGAGCTTCACTAGTAGAATAAATGCTATTTGCTGCGGTTAAAAAGTGCCCTATTGCTGCGGTTTTGGGCGCGCAGCAATCAAGGGGGGAACAATAGGTATTAATTATATTGCTGCGGTTTTAAACCGCAGCAATATGTACTAATATTGCTGCTGTTTTTAGGCCAAACCGCAGCAATATCTTAATTTTTTATCTGGCTAACACGTAATATTGCTGCGGTTTCTGGCCCAAAACCGCAGCAATATTATTAATTTAAAATAATAAAAGTAATATTGCTGCGGTTTGTGGAGAAAACCGCAGCAATATGGTATATTTAATAATAAGAAATAGACATATTGCTGCGGTTTTTTGGGAAAACCGCAGCAATAGGTACTGTATAGGTAAAAAAAATTCCGCATTTTGCCATCAGATTTAAAAGGTAAAAAAGTTAAAAGAAAATAAAACACTATTGCTTGAAACTAATGACAATTATAGTACCAAAAAACCAACAAATATGAAATGACATATGAATATCATTAATATATAAAAATAAAAAAACTAGTTATATAATTAATAGAAAGTAAAATGAAAAAACTAAAAAAAAACAATTGTTAGAACTCACTGACTACTTACAAAAAATGAAGAAACTGATCTGAAAAAATAAAAAAAAAAATCATAATACAAAAATCTACATACAACTAAAAAACGAAAAAAATCAAAAAATAAATCCTGCAACAAAAAATTTACATACATGATTAAAAAAGAAAAAAAAACGAAAAAAAGAAACAAAACAGATCTGATAAACGAACGCGCAACCAAATGTCGATGAACGAACGGCCAACGAACGGCCGACGAACGAACGGCCAACGAACGGCTGATGAACGAACGAACCATGGCGCAATATTGGGCTCTGAAGATGAATGAAGGAGAAGCGAGAGAGATGAATGAAGAACGACGACTAAAGATGCGAGACGATTTCGGTGACGAAGACCGGCGAGCGAGATGAGTGATGGAACGAAGACCGGCGATGAAGATCGGCACCGGTGAGATGAAAACCGGCGAGATGAGAGGGTGAGAGATATGTGAGAGGATGAGAGATATGTAAGAGGGTGATGGTGAAAAACGGCTGAGAAAAAACAAGAGGTTGAGAGATAAGGAACCCTAACAGCAGACTTTTAATACTTGAGAACATATATTGCTGCGGTTTCTGTCAAGAACCGCAACAATATATTAAAATATGATTTTTTTTAGGTGTGTTTGCTTAAGGAAACCCGCCGCGTCCTTTTTTTTTTTGAGAGCAGATAATATTGCTGCGGTTTTGGGCGGGAAACTGCAGCAATATATTTTAAAAATATTTTTCATTATATTGCTGCGGTTTCCCGCACAAAACCGCAGCAATAATAGTCTCTCCAGGCCCCACATTTTTTCAAAATGTATCCGTTGAACAATATTGTTGCGGTTTTGGGCGGGAACCACAACAATATTGTTATTTTCTATTTTTTCTTTTCTTTTTGCATGTAATATTGCTGCGTATAGGTAAAACCGCAGCAATATCACCGCAGCAAATAGCATTTATTCTACTAGTGGCTTCTGGTTGTGGTTTATGCACTGGACAAGTTCAGGACTTATCTTCTTGGGTCTAAGGTCATTGTCTACACCGATCATGATGCATTGAAGTACCTCCTAGACAAAAAGGAAGCAAAGCCTCGACTCATTCGACCGACTTGGAGATCAGAGATAAAAAGGGTGCAGAAAATGTAGTGGCTGATCACTTGTCCAGATTGCAGTACGAGGATATGGAAGAAGGTCTACCCATTGATGACTCCTTTCCTGATGATAAGCTCCTGGCAGTCACTTCCGTTACCCCATGGTATGCAAACTTCGCCAATTTTTTTTGAGTGGACAAACTCCTCCAGAGCTAAGCTACCAGCAGAGGAAGAAATTTCTCCATGATGCCAAGAAGTACTTTTTGGATGATCCTCTTCTGTACAGGCTTTGTGCTGACATCATCTACAGGTGATGTATCCCAGAGTGGGAGGTGCATGAAAATCTGAAGCACTCTCACTCCCTTCCATGTGGAGGCCATGTTGGGCCCTCTAAAACAGTTGCTAAGGTACTTCAATCTGGTTTTTATTGCCGACTCTATTTCATGATGCTAGCACTTTTGTTAAGTCTTGTGATGCATGCCAACGAACAGAAAATATTTCTCGTAGACATGAGATGCCCCAAACCCCCATTCTGGAAGTTGAACTATTTGATGTGTGGGGTATTGATTTTATGGGTCCTTTTCCCTTTTCTTCAGGCAACAATTTCATACTTGTTGTTGTTGACTATGTATCTAAGTGGGTAGAAGCCATTGCATCACCAACTAATGACTCTAAGGTTGTCATGAAAATGTTCAAAAAGATTATCTTTCCAAGGTTTGGAGTACCAAGGGTTGTCATTAGTGACGGTGGATCCCATTTTCACAAAAGAACCTTTGAAGCCCGACTCAAAAAGTGTGGTGTCTACCATAGGACTGGCCTAGCATACCATCTTCAGACAAGTGGCCAAGTAGAAGTGTCTAATCGTGAAATAAAGACTATCTTGGAGAAAGTGGTAGTTAAGTCTAGAAAGGATTGGAGTGATAAGTTAGATGACACATTATGGGCTTATAGAACCGCTTTTAAGACCCCTATTGGCACCATCCCTTATCGACTAGTCTATGAAAAAGCGTGCTACCTACCTGTCGAACTAGAGTATAAGGCTTTTTGGGCTGTTAAGGAGTTGAACCTTGATGCTAAATGAGCAGGAGAAAAACGCCTACTGCAAATCAATGAGATTGATGGACTTAGATTGAATGCCTATGATAGTTCGCGTCTCTATAATAGCGCACTAAGAGATGGCATGATAAGAAAATTTTGAGCAGGACATTCTCTATTGGTGACAAGGTTTTATTGTACAACTCTAGACTAAAGCTTTTTCTTGGTAAGCCGAAGTCTAGGTGGTCTGGTCCCTTTTCTGTGACTAATACTAACAAATTTGGTTCTATTGAGGTGATGAATGCAACAGGTGAGAAGTTTAAAGTTAATGGACAACGTTTGAAGTTGTACAATACGGGAATTCCTGTTGGGTCTGTGGAGGAGTTATACCTTCAACCCCCATCCCCTTCTGTTTGAGGGATGAAGCATTATGGTCGTGCGGGACCTTTTATAGACCAGCGCTGATCGGGAGGCAACCCGATTTCTTTCCTTTTCTTTCGTAGTTTTTTGTTAATTTTTGTAGTTTAGTGAGAGAGTGAGAGGGTACTGATACCCCTTTTAAGACTATATGTGTGCAGGATTGGTGACCAACTGGAGAAGTTCATGAAAAAATTTGCGCCATTGCTTACTGGAGCAAAGCCCGAGGTCATCGGGCGGCCTCGCCCGATCAGGCCCGCAACGAAAAACTGAAGTTCATGAAAATTGCGAACGCCCGATGCCATCGGGCCTATCGGGCGGACCTCCGTCAAACTCAACAGCGACAAGATCGAAGAAAAGCAGGGTACGCCCGATCGGGTTGGGCGACTTCGCCCGATCGGGTTGGACGACTTCGCCTGATCGGGTCCGCAACCAGATATGGAAAGACAGAAAAAAATGATGCCCGATCTCGTCGGGCAATGGACGCCCGATCGGGCCCGTAACCAATCCAGGTTTAGGAAGAAAACAACTGACAGACGCCCGATCGGGCCCGCAACGAAACTGGCGAAATTCCAGAAAAAAAGACGCCCGATCTCATCGGGCAAGACATGCCCGATCGGGCTCGGGGGTCGGCTGACGAAATTAAAGGGGTTTTTCCCCTTCTTTCCACTCACTTTCTCTCACACACTCTCTCTCCTCCAAACCCCAACCCCCAAATTCTCCCATCTTCTTCTCCAAACTTCCCGTCCACCATTGAAGACTCCCACTCACATCTTCAAACTCTCACAAATGTCTCTCTCTCATCACTTCCTACTCATCTCTCACTTCACTTTCTTCACTTTTCTTCCACTCTATCTCTCACCTCCATCTTCCTTTTCCCATCCTTCCACCATTAAAATGAGGTTGAGTGTGAACAAGCTTTCTCATCCCTTTCACCATTAAAGAGTGAGTAGAAGCTTCACAATCTTGAACATCCAAGCACCATGTTTACCAGGCGGCGAAAAAATACCACCGGCTCACAACTACCACAACCACCACCAGTCATCCCCCGAGACGACATCTTTCCGGATGTCATCTTCTCCACCGAGGAACAACGAGAACGATTTCAGCGCCTCAAGGGGAGCGAGGTAAGTCCTACCACTTTTCTTGACATCGAGTTTTTAAGTAAATTGGGAATTTCCTCTGAATTTAAAGACTTTATGAAGATAATTGGCATGGAACCATTTTTTCGTCCATGTTAACACATACCCGGTGCTTGTCTATGAGTTTTACAGTAGTCTACATGTCACCCATCCTCGCACGGGACCGATCTCTCATGTGTCATATAGGCTCCTTAATTAGGACTTCACCCTCACCCTCCCGGAGTTTGCTCGAATACTCCGTGTCCTCAATCGGGGGGAGATTGGGAATCCCCCTGACTACCATCACCGTGATATTTACTATGCTATTAAGGGTGATGAAACTGATTTCACCCTTCAACATTGTCATGCTAAGTATATCCACCAACCCATCTTCAAAATTTGGGTTCGCTTTATGTCAAAGACTTTGTTTGGGCGGGTTGAAGGTCAACTTATTCGGGGGGATGAGCTTTATCTGATAGGTATTTACATGTACCGAGGCACTCCCCGCCGCTTTCACTATAATATACCTCATCACGTTGGGCTCCAAATGGAGCGAATTGCCACCACCTACCCTAAGCGGCGCGTGAATGGGGGGTTGGTTACTCTGTTTGCTCGGGCCACCCCTCATTTCGATGAGACTCGTTACCAACCGGCCTTAGGACCTACCTTACTTAACTACGCCTACCTCACTCGCCTTCACTGGTTGGATCGGAGTGCGGATACCTACCAGTGGCACATTAACGGAAGACCCTCCGTCGAACTGCCCAACCCTTTAGTGAAAATCAAACCTGGCCAACCTCATTACCACCTTCCCATTGTCGGTTCTGACTTTCTTACCCCTCATCCCCCAATACCTGAACGTACCTACCATCGTCGTCCACCCCATATTGAGGATATCCCCTCCACTTCTGACGCTCCCCCTCCCCCATATTCTACTATTCCTTCTTCTTTTGATTTTCAGGAGATGATGAGCATGCTCCAGCGTATGGAGACTGGCATTACGGCCAACACGACGGCCATCTAGGGTATCAACCAGCAGGTTGATGCCAATGGTGTACTTCTTCAAAACCTCAGTTAGCGGGTCGATACATTGGCCAATGATCAGCACTTGGCTCTGTATTCGATGTACGATGAGAACTGTCGCCTTCATCGCATTGCTGAGCATGATGCACACCCTTCTTGGTACACTTGGAACCCGAGCTACAACCACTCGGGCTCCTGTAACCAAGGCAACGGCGGTGAGTATGATGGAGATGACGATGGTGAAAAACTCACATGGATGACTGATATCCATGTCCCTCTTTCCCCTTGTTACAATGCGGTCATTGCCACGTTCAGCTTGGGGGAGGAATTCTGTAAGTACTACTCTCACTGTTACTGCTTTTAGATAGATTAGTTTTACTATGTTCTTAGGCTAGCTAAGTTAGTTAATTGCTTTACCTTAAAAATAAAAACAACAAAAAAAATGAAATATTGCTGGAAAAAAAAACCAAAAATACGATTTGACTGGATTGGTGTGATGGCTTCCCTGTGCCCCATGATGTCTTTGAAAGTGTATTTGGCTCTTCATCTGGATAGTGAACTTGAGATTGTGATGCTGGAATGTGAACTTTAAATGCCTGACCTTAATGAGTTTTTGATGATAGCACGCTTATCTTGACTGCATACTTGAATTGGTTAGACTGTGAGGATTCATTCTTGCCAATGGATTCATTTCTATATCCATTTTGTTTCTTGTGTGTTAGTTCCTCATTAGCTGACTGATCTTGACTTTGACAACGTACTTATTGATATCTGATGACTTGTGGCAATTGCTGTGATAGAGGCGTTCTTTTGGCTATTTTGAGCCTCAAGTGATTTTTTGATACTACTATCCTCCTTAGCGCCGCTTATCCTAATGACTATTTCATGATACTAAACCTCATTACATGCCCATGGCCCTTATTTTGATATTAATCCCAAGCCTAGCTTGGGGAAGCATCTGTCTGAGTTACTATGTGAGATGGTTTTTATGAGTTACTTTGGATGGAGATGGTTGTATTAAGGTTCAAAAGTTGAGAAAAAGAAAAGAATAAGCAAAGTGAAATACATGTGATTATTGGATCAAAAAGATGCAAGGAAAAAGAAAAGAAAGATTGAAAGATTGAACAAAAAGTTGAGAATTCCTCCCTTCACAATTGCTTGCAAAGAAAAACCTTGTAATAAAATAAAAATTCATCACTGCTTCAAGGTTCGGTTTATTGAAAATTGTTGGTTTATGGAATTGGGATATGGTTATTGACTATGTTTTGGTTATTACTTCTAGTGACTTGTGCTCTCCCATTCTTGGTTTTTTTCCACCACATTCCCTATACACATTTCCTACCCTTACCTAAGCCCCATTACAACCCAGAAAAAGTCATCTTGAGCTTGTGCCTACATTGTTTATTGGATTTATATGGAGTCAGTTTGTCAAGGTTAAAGAATACATTTGCTACTTGAGTCGACATGATTAGGATGAGTGGCATTATTACCCTTCTAAACACATGAAAGTGTGAGTGGGACGGGTTATTATGGTCGGGATGGTGAGTGATCGGGCACATCTTTCGCCTGCCACAAAAATGTTGTGAGGAGTGGCATCCTAGTGAGTGCCTTTTCGAGACTTGCATTTCATATAAGGCAGCTGCATTTGATTGTTTATTAGGGCGATTGGCAATTAGAGTAATCTGAACAGTTGAACTTGAATTGTGCCTGCTTGAATGATTTATGAGCCTTATAAAAGATTTTGATCTTTGTTTTCATATATAAAGGGGTGAAGCAATCATAACCATATTCATGTCATGGTTTTGCTTAGGGACAAGCAAAGGTTTAGCTTGGGGGAGTTTGATGTTACGATTTTATATAGTGTTTTTCTCCCGTATTTATATGCTAAAAGTTATGTTTATGGTGCTCTTAGGAGCCATTTTGTACTAACTCTTTCTATCTACTTGTGGTTTGTTGTTTTGTGTTGGATTGTAGGTTTTAGGGAGCTATTACCTACTTTACATCTGACTAGATGACCCCACACTGGATTAGAGAGTTGGACGCTGAGTTTCAAGATCCCGAGCTTAGGATGCTTTCCGGGACTTTGAGCAAAAGAAGAACCAAGAAACGAGCGTAAGTTAACCGGCCCGATAAGATCGGGTGGCACAGCTCGATCTGGCAAAGAAGCAGGATGACTGACTCTGTTGCGGACCCGATCGGGAGCTGGACTCCCAGTCGTGATTCGATGTTTCGCCAGATCGGGCGACATGTCCCGATGTCGGGCTCCCCTGGCTAATTGAAGTGAAGCTGCTGTGTTTAGAGGTCGCCCGATGTCATCGGGCGGGTCAGCCCGATTCCATCGGGCGCCTTGGATTTTGGTCTTGTTCCTCTGTTTTGGATCCCGATTCCATCGGGCATATTTGGCCCGATCGGGAGACAGTCCGCCACGCGCTTTTTAATGAATACATGGCCGTTTTTCGAGACTTTTTGCTATTGTTTTTAGGGCTTGTATAAATAGAAAAATCAGAATTATTATATGACATCTTGGTTTTTATTATTAGTCTTCTCTAGAGAGTGATTAAAGAACCTTAATTTAGTGCTTTGTGATTTCAATTCAAGATCAAACCTTTTCTTATTCACAAGTTCAATATAATTCGGTAATCTTTCTTCATTATTTCTTTATTACTTCTTCTATTGTTAATTAGATTCTTTTCTTAGTTATTTACAATGTTTCAAAGTATGAGTTTTTACATGAATTTTGTTATTGTTTTCATGATTATGAGTGAGTAGTTTTATCTCTAGGATTATGGGGATCTATGTATGCAATAAGGGATTGATAGATTAGTTTGATTGCCTTGTAATTCAATTGTTTTCTATGGTTGAATCTTCATGCTAGAATTATAAGTTAGGCCTGATTTATATTTCTATTGCTGCAATACCGAATCTGCTTTGAGAGGAGAGATACTGTATAGGCTTTCAATTATTAGGCAAAGTGACCCTTGACTATGCGAGAGCGGCTCGGTGATCTTTGAGGAAGGTAATGTTCGAGAGAAATTACATGTTCCCTAGACACTTTGACTTTCTAGGTGGTTATTATTCGTCCCTGATTTCCCGAATTGTATGCATAGTGATCCATGATTCTAGTGCTTTATTAATATATTTACACCTTCTTATTTAGTTCTGTTATTTGCTTAGTTTAGTAACACAACTCTTTTCATCTGATTTTGTTAGTGTAATACTAGAGTTCAGATATAAAAATATCGTTCTCTGTGGATTCGATCCTGACTTCCCTGACTACTAGTTAGTGGACCCTAGGTTATTTTTTATTAGGTGATACGACTTTAGCCTATCACGTAATGACTTCTCCAAAGATCCAAGGCCATAGCCATGATTTGATCATCATCATGACCACTTAGGTGGCTATATGCCACATGTATGTAACAACCATTAAATTTGGAAACATCGGCACTCATTTTGTACTAATGATTGGAGGCTTGATTTAGGGTCATTACTGGACCTTCCTTCCTATATTGGTTGTAGTAAGCCACAATATTTTCCCAGTAATTATTGAACGATTGATCAGTTCCCTTTACACCATCATTCGAAGTTGTTAACCAAGCAAAGCACAAATTTGTATCTTGTATTTGACTCCACTTGATCCTTTTTTCACTTGTGCCCTTCCCTTTCATATTATTTTTTTCGACTCCTTCGATATTGTCCTCTTCACTGATTTCACGTTGAGGAGTTTGAGGGTCACTACCCGAATCTGGAGTTTCAAAATCTTGGTGTACGCTACTACCTCCAAAGTTTTCCCTTCTTGAATTATCATGAACTGTATATGGTTCATGAGGATACGGAGCACGGGAGTAGTAGTTTGGCCTCATTGGAGGATTAACCAACATAATATTTTATGGCTGATAGTATCCGAGGTGGTGATAAATTTGCGAGTCAAGAGGAAATGAGTGATGTTGAATATTATAATGTAGAGGAGTTGGACGAATTGGAGAAGTTTGGAGATTTGGTGAAACATTCTGGGTTGGATTTTGGGTGTTTTGATTATCTAAATTGGGAGAATTTTCCAAGTAGGAGTAGTATTGAGCATAATAATCTTGTGAATTATCCATATTATAGAATATGGAACTTTACTAATGAAATGAAGTAAAATAATTTATTTTGTAGAAAGAAGAATTTAGAATTGGAGATAAATTTATACTCAATTTTCTACTATATATACACAAAATATTTACTGTTTAAATTTATTAAAAAAAAATTACAAAACTATCCGTTATGGTGTGATACTCACCTTTACAAAAATAATGAAAATTGAACAAAGTAATGAAAATAACACTATTCTCTAGCCGTTGGATATCATGTTGCAATGGAAATTTTTTTTGCATGTGGGCCATCCCACCGTTTGCTTTCATTGAGCATTTGCAGCATTCCAAAGGTGCGTGTACATCACCTTTACCATTTCCTGCCTTCAGCAATGATGTGATACTCACGCTTGTTTTTTGTCTCTCTCCACAACATCAGCATGGCCCCACATACTTTTGCTTGGGCAAATTCGCTTAGTTTAGCCAAGTTGTTAAGCAAAAAAAAAAATTCAGCAACCTACCCCAATGGTTAAGCTAGTTGCCCCATATTTTTTTTAATTGCTAGCAAGTCCTTCACCCCAACCATTGGAGTTGCTCTTATATGCCAACCTGTGACGATATCCATATTGTTGAACCCTAGTTTTGATGATGACAAAGAAACTAAGTAGTGAACTAATGAGTTATTTAAGTGTATGATTTTCTAAGGTATCATTGAAAGGAACAAAGAGAATACTAAGTCAAGGAAGAAGTCAAGTAAGGATTTCGAAGGCTAAGTGAAGATGTTTCCCAAAAGTGATACTGGAGCAGCATTGGATCAAGAAAGATAAAAGCAAGGCGTTTTATTTTCTAGTTCCATTGTAAAAGGAACAAGTAAGGATGGTAAGGAACATTGGTAGTCTTATTTGAGAATGAGAGTTGGTTCCTTTCTAAGGAACAAACTAAATGGCACTAAACGAATCTGTTAAAGGAACTAAACATATAAAAGGAACTAGACTTAGGCTTGAAGCAGTATAGTTCAATTATGAAGTTGAGTAAGTCATGCCTAAATAATAGGAAACCGTTTTTATCTAAGTGAAAATCAGTTTTAATAGAAAATCTTTTTAGAAAAGATTTTGTTTTTCGAAAAAGAAAAGCAAATAATTATCCTGTTTTTAAGAGGATTTTATTTAAAAGATAATATTTTCTTAGAGATTAAAATTCAGTTTTTAAATCTGTTTTAAAGTTAACTGATTTTCGGATAAAGCTCAAGAAACTCCTAATCTTTAGGAGCAGTGGCTAAAACATGTCCACGTCCAAAAGGAGATCATGGGATCATGGGATATGTTAAGGAACGCGTTCCTTAAGGGAAGGAACATTATGGGATAATGGATTTAACATGAACTCGATTTTAGTTCCCACGTTCTATATGCTTGTCACTATAAATATTGAAGTCAAAAAAAAGTTCCAAATGTGTGTCTGACTAAATAATTAAGTGAGTTTAACTAATTAAGTGTCAGTGCCTTCATTCTCTCATAATAGCCATTTGTTCTTTGCTTTCTTACTCTAATTCCACTAAGCTTATTTCGATCAATTGTATTTTGTTTTTGGGGTAAGGGGACTTTGAGTGAAGTTCTGTAAGAGAGAAGCTTTGAGTAAAGCTAGTAAGAGTGAGAAAACTTCGAGTGAAGTTGAGAGGAACTACTGTTAAGGGAACAGTGGCTCAGGAACTTCAGTTTAGGAACTCAAGGTGTGGCTCGAGAATATAATTAGGTTGTAACAAAGTTGTTTGGCCTAATTAGTGAAAGAGTTGAGTTTAAAATCCCTAGTGGTCGAGGTTGTTTCTTCTTGTTGGGCCCAAGAAGTTTTTCCTCGTAAAAATCCCTGTGTTCCTCTAGCTTGTTTATTTGTTTAAGTTTAAATTTCCGCAAAAAGTTACGTTTATTTCTACACATACAATTCACTCCCCCTCTTGTAGTGTTCCTAGGGAAATAACACATATAATTGACGTCATTGTCACTATCGTCTTCTGTAACATACTCATCTTGAACGGTAGTATTGAATTGGTCATGAGAAGTTGATTCAACATTTTCATCTTTCTAGAGCAGTCATATACAATAATACATTTTAGATTTGATATGAAAAGTAATGCAAATAATACATACTTATATTAAATAAATAAATAATAAATTAATACCGTTTGTAATTCTGCGTGTAACTGATTTAAGGATATTTGAACTTCGAACCACATATCTCTTAGATCTAACCTGACTATGAGATTGTGCCAATTCCAACATGTCTCCAGAAACCATAAAGTTGCGTATTATTTTTTGTGTTTTAGTTAATCGAAACAAATAAATGGATGTAATTATCGAATACCATCATGACTTTGAAAAGTAGATAATGCATACCTCTAGTTGTTTTTTCTAACAAAATCAATTTTCTCTTATTTCTGGCGATATGTGAAGGAGATTGTTTCACCAGAGTAAATTTCAAATAAATATGATCATGAGATTTTGCATATTATTTTATTTTATCGTTTAATTATAAATCATAATCCCAAAAAAATCGAAATATATGTAAATCATATACCATTAATAACAATACTAGCTGGTAGGATTATTGTTAGAAATAATTGTGTCTAATAGTGCCTCAAAAGACGACTGAGAGGATGATGATTGCAAATCAAGAACAATAAACATTGGTATATTAATTTATGTTAATAAAAATATTAAAATTGAATTAGCATATAAAGGGAATTTGTCATATATTTACCTTATACACCAATGGAGTAGTACAAACGATACTTGAATCATTAAATACTGTGCTTATTGAAGGTGAATGAAAAATGGATCCATCTGAATATAATATGAATAGATAAAATAATTTTACATTTAACTTACGATAATATTTCGTATAATAGTAACCTTTATAGTACAAATCTATATCGTTCGATGAATGACAACAAATATTGGAATTATATAGGGATTTCGGCGTCCCTAAATTGGTCGAAAACTTTTCACGTCTTTGTGACAATATTAGTTTTCTTTTTTGCCTTGCACATTGTTGTTTAATTCGTTTTGATACAATTTGATTTAGAGATCTTGAAGATACTGCAAAAAACAAAAAAAGTCAACACAAAAATTTGAGTTATATAACGATAATATAATTGTCAAATAAAAACCCAACAAAAGATAATTTGTCATTATACTAATTAATTAAAGTTTAATATTATTTTATTATGACTATATCTTAAGTATTCATAATATCACAAAAACTAAATATTCAATGGGTTCTGTTGTAGCCTAAAAATCAACGGCTATAAGTAGGACACATGGCTCCATCACAACCCTACACGTGGCACTTTGCTGTTGCAGTAAAGTACATGGTCCAGAAAGGTGCATGGCCTAAAGTACACCTTTCTGAATAAAGAGAGTTGTACTAGCCCTTCTTCTGGCCCAACCTATACTTAGGCACTGTAAAGACAAAGGACATTTTTATGGTGTGAATGATGTGTACTCTCCAATCAATGATCGCCATGTGTCATCACATGATTGCTTGAAATCAGGCACTATAAATATTCCTTGAAATCAGGGGAAAAGTACGTTTTTCAGAGCAGTGTACTGTTATTCTGCCATAAATTCTCTCTCTCTACTTTCTCTCTATAAAAGTTTCCTTTCTACTCCTGATACCTGACTTAAGTTTCGAAGGGGGAAATACCACCCAAACCTCCAAGGTGAGTCCCTTTTTGCAGGTCTCAAGGCGGAGCTCAAGTTCGGGTTTTCAGTCCAGACATTGTAGCACAAGTCTCCTATTAGAGAACCTACTGTTAGGGATAGTAGTATTTATATACGAGTTTAGCACTACGTAACAATTATCATTGAACAATCAATTAGGCTTTTTCAAATAATTGGGCTTAAAATATTTTAAACAGGACACGAAATACAATTAATTATCAGGGTTAATTGATTGGGCTTTAAAATAGGATTTGGCTCATAAAAATCGGCTTTCACACTTCAAAATCGTTTTGAGCCTGGCTCTTTGGATTGCTCTCCCCTTAGGTCAGACCAATTAAGACTGCGGGTATGTTTCATTATTGGACCCTTAAATGAGAAGACACAATTATGTGTCTATAGAGCCCCCAATTTGACTTAGGTTCAGAAAATCAAAAATCCAAAGTATACGGTGTCGGGATGAAGAACTGATCTATATATAGTTGGTCTCTGCAAAACAAAGTTAATATGCAGGATAATAACTATAAGCAATCTGATGACCTGTAGAAAAAGATGTTAGCAGATATGTGCAAACAACTCAGAGAAGGCACATAATGATGCAAATATGCAAACTTATACTTTTTAAGGATGCATGAGATGCTATGTAAGGATTAGGGTTGTGGAAAGCTAATGAAAGATGAAATGTAATGCAAGGTCAGGGTTATGCAAGGTTAAAAAATCTGGATAAGTAGAGAGCTAAAATTTTCAGAAATAGATAGAATGATTTTCGAAAACTGTTTTGGTAAATAACCTAGGTCGGCAAGTGAGATCCGCATATTACAACTTTCCCTGAGTTTGATTTGATTTGGAGGAACCACCAAATAGAATGATTTTCGAAAGCTGTTTTGGTAAGCTTGTCTTGAATTAGGCCTCTTGAGCCTTGATTAAAATGTACTTGATCTGTATTGAGCATTCAGAGTTCTTCACCGAAGATTCTTTGCAATACCCCATATTTTTTAGTATTTATTTAAATAATTAATTATTTATTTTCTAAAATAAATATTTTATGCAAAGGGTATTTTAGTAATTTCATTGATTTTAAATTATTTTGGCAGGAGATGGCGCTAAACTTCGATTTGTTAAACTTTTGAAATTGAATCCTAGTCAAAAAATTAACTAAATAAGTTTTTAAAACATTTAAATGATAAAGTTTTTAAAACAAAAAAAAATTAGCCATATGGCTGGCCACCCAAATTAAGGGGGAGTTTTGCTTTTCTTGAAACTTCCAAATTAATGATGGAGGTTACAAATCTTGGTTTAATCTCCTAATTTATGGTGAAGGTTACAAAGTATTAATTTTGGAAAATAAGTAGTACTACCTATTCGCACTCCTATAAATACCTCATACTTGAAGCCATCTTTCGCGCACAAAACCTTTGAAGAATTATACTCTCTTACTTCAAGTTTCTTCCTTCTCTTCTTAATCTATTTTAGTTTTATATTTCTTATTCAATTTCCAAGTTTCTTTGGTTTAAGTAATAAGATTTTCTTGTTTCTTACTCAAAAAATATTATTCTCATGATAGGTTATTCATGTTAAAATTCATGATTAAGTTCATGTGATAAGTTACTTATTAGATTTTTATATTATTGATTGGTCAGAAGATCGCTCAAGTATAAGACTAAGTGAAGATACTAGTATATTCTTTGTGCAAGATCAAGGTATGTTATGTAGCTAGATCTTTTTAAGCATAAGACTAAGACTAAGTGAAGATACTAGTATACTCACTTTCGCCTCCTATTTTCCATCCTTTCTTATACATATTCCTTATTTCATTAGGTTTACCTCCATTTTGCTAACAATCTCACTTACGACCTTTTCTATGACGAGTTTCGAGTTTTAGGCATTTTCTCTCTATTAGGACCCGATTTTGCTCCTTGTTTTGTGTTTCCTCTTTCTTGCAGGTATTCTTAGTGCTTTACAAAAGACTCAAGGGAGAAAGATTATGGAAAGCCAAATTGAAGGATAGCCTACACCCCTAGCCCATTTGGAGGACTCATTTGAGTGCCTAAGAGAAGCGCATGCCATTTTGTATGGAGTGGGTGCTCTATTGTTTCCAGCGCAAGCTCTCCACTCATTTTCACCAACGCCATAAATTTTTAAGATTGCAAATATTGCACAGCGTGGGCACTCCATAGTGTATGGTGCGGAGGCCCCATGCATTTCTCCTGCACCTAGCACTGGCTGGATTTTACACAGCACGGGCGCTCCAAATCATATGGTGAGGGAGCGTTGTAAGGGGTATAAATACCCTATTTGTTATCATTTTAGATCATCAACTCTAAACCTAGCCACTTTGTTTTGGGTTAAGAATTATTTTACTCTAATCTAGGAAAGTTTAATGCTTTTGGAAAGAAATATTTTAGAATTTGATGTTTGAATAATTGGATGCTCATGAAGGTTAAAAATTTCTAGTATAATTCTTATCTCACTTTTATCTCTTCTATCTCTTACTTTGTCACTAGTTTCTAATACTTGTTGTTTATGCTTTGATGATAGTTTTGACTTGAAATCTCTGTCATTTACCTCTCATTAATGGCATTAAATCATTTATTTTGTGTTGTGGATCACATGAATAGTGGGTAGTCCCTTTCCTAGGATATTGGGTGAAACCCTCATTAAAGTTATGAACTTTGCACTCTTTTTGGGGGTCTAATTTGATTGATGGGTTTAAATGAACTACCGAGGTTTCTGTTGGTAACTTTTGTGGTTGGCATCCATAGAAACTTAAATGCTAGTCACTTCAATGAAGCATTGAAAAATGAAATTAAAGGGTTGACTCTCCATATGTTCACTTAGCTAGACTTGCATGAAAATAGGAGTTTTAGCTAAAGGGTTTAATTTCTCATCTTCTCATTCATGATCTTGAGTTGGAGTTTTGGTGCATGAAAATAGACCTTAATCCTCAACTTAAGTAGCCATTTTTAGCTTGAAAGAGTAACTAGGGATTTAAGAGATGACCTCTTTTATCCATTGCCATTGTTATCACCCTTCTTGTTTGTTGAAGTTCATAATTAATTTGAGTGGTGAATATCATATCCTAGTCCCTCTAATATTATCGTAAATCCTTCCTCTTTCCTTGATTTAGTTACTTTTTACATCGCATAGAAAAAAACCCAAATTTCAATCACCATTTTCCTAACTTACCTTATTTAGCATTAGCTTATTGGTGTTTAATTTTGTCCTTATGTGGATTCCACCCTTACTTGCGCTTTCTATTTAATTAGAGAGACCTGATTAGGTTTATCTTTATTAGGCTCCACGACAGCCTATCAGCAGGAAAAGTCAAATATCGCCAAAAATCATGGAATTATCGGAGAGTCCTTCAGGGAAAAAGAGAGTTTGGAATAAAAAAATAAAAAGCTTTAGATTTGTGACTCAAATAAATGTAGGTGGGAAAAGGCTTTGACATAGCTAGGTTTAGACTCGAGTTTATGTCGGGATCTAGAAAGAGACTGCTCATGAATTCTAAAAAGTCAAATCATTAGACCTTTGGTTGTTTTTAACTTTATTGAAGCGATCAGACCTCGAGATGAGAATTCCTATTTAATCTTCCAGAATCACACCATTCGTAGTTCTGGATATGATTGATTTTTTTAGTGCCCTAACTTTTGCCTACGCCACCCTTTCGGATTTTTCAACCTACCGGGCTTGGACATACCTTGGAAAAGGAGCTATGGTTGGTTATGAAAGGTTGAAAGGGTTTGAGGTTTATGATAAAAATTTAATTGGTTAGGCTAAGGTAGGATCATGAATTTGGATCATATGGGTTAAGTTTTTGATGGATTGAAGGATTTGAATGACGGGTAGAAGTTGTGTTCAATCCCCCTAGCTTGACTTTTTCTTTTGGCATTTTTTTTCTTTTGTGCGTTTTCTTTTGCTTTTGCTTTTTTCGCACTTAGATCTTTTTCACCTTTTTATTTATTCCTGTTTTTTTTTTGCCATACATTGATTTTTTTTTTATGTAGTCCCAGTTATCTTCTATAATCTATAATCAATCTTTGAGTTTCCTTTTTTTACATTGTAGAAAAAAGCAGCAATGGTGGTACCTTTATTAGACAAAAAAATCGTAAAGAAGAGAGTGAAGAAGTTCAAGAGGCCACAACATGACCGCAAAATCTGATTCTAGGTATGCTTTACAGATTCTAAAATGCTTGATGTTTTTGTTTGAATAAAATTTGATAGAAATTGGAGGATTCATCGAATATTTTTGTTGTTAATTTGATTCAAGTAGGCAGGATGAGTGTAATGGTCAAATGATTGTGATGTTGGTTATATAATTTTTTTTAACCTTATTGATGTTATATGATGCTTCATCCTGGTAGTTTTGAGATAGTATTTTGAATGTAATTGGAGTTTTGACGTTTCTAATTTGGACTCCAAAAACTTATTTCCATTTCTTGATTGAGCACATAGAGGATTAATATAATATAGTGATGGTGTAGTTGTAGTTATTTTTTTATCAAAGATTTGCTCATCAGAAATTTAGTTTAGTTATAAATCTGACTTGCATATTTGGAGGCTTTATTTGAAATAATGTTTACTTGTTTGTGTTATACTTGTATATTTATAGTGAGAAGGAATATAGGAAATTTGTACAAACTTAAGATTAAAAAAATGGGAAAGTACTGATATTACTAAATTAATGAAGTTGAAGTCCTCATTTGATTCTTGTATCGGATTATATTATGGATATTAAGATTCTATATGGACTGGGATTGATTGCTTTGATTTAGATCATATAATGTAAGATATTAATGCGTGAATTCTGCAAATCAAAAGAAATTATTCGAAGATTTAAACTTTTTACTCCTCTAGTGATTGTGTGTTAGTTATTTGGTCTAAAATAATCTAGTTATTTTTATTGGTTGTTTGTGTTGTGTGCTAATCATTAATCTGATATTTTGATTTATGTATCATTGTAGGGACCCTACATATGAAGCAAAGAGGAGAGAATTGTTACATATTGACTCGTAATGTATATATGAGAAAAGGTATGTCTTATTCTTACTCTTTTTTTGTACTGCTTTTTTTCGAGTTATGTTTTAGAAATTAGAACCATTTTACCCGAAGTTGATTGTTCAAGGATGAACCTTATTTATCTCCCTTTTCCCCTTAGGGCCTATTCTCTTTGGCATAAAACAGCTGAACTGAACTGAACTGAACTAAACTAAACTTATTGGAGCTGAACTGAACTGAACTTATTGGAGCTGAACGGAACTGAACTGGATTGAATTGAATTGAATTACATTAAATTAAATTGAATTAAATTGAATGTAATAAATATATATATATGATATTTTAAACAATAATAATATGAATATTAAATAATAATTATAATGATAAGTAATAATAATGAATAATAATAATAATAATAATAATAATAATAATAATAATAGTATTTTAGATGTTTTTAAATGATAGTTATAAATAAATAATATTAATAATCATGAATTAATAATAATAATAATAATTAATGATAATAATGATAATTAATAATAATTATTTTATATTATTTGTATTAATATATTAATACTTGATGATGATATATAATAACAATAATATCTAAGAAGTAAATTAATATTACTATTTTAATAATTAGATTTAATAATATAAAAATATTTAGTAATAAAAA
Organism: Beta vulgaris subsp. vulgaris; assembly: GCF_026745355.1. Lineage (NCBI taxonomy): Eukaryota > Viridiplantae > Streptophyta > Magnoliopsida > Caryophyllales > Amaranthaceae > Beta > Beta vulgaris. The sequence goes on along the minus strand of NC_079210.1, from coordinate 16,849,777 downwards.
TAATGATTGGGTTGGACCGCGAAAATTACATCATAAAACGTCTTGACGCAATTTGATTGGTTTATGGGCTAAAAAAAAGTGGGTTTATTTGTGCTTTGACCTAAACCATGTTCCTCCTAATAATAATAGTAATAATAATGAGCAAAGCTATAATAAACAAAATAATATATAGAAACAATAATAATAATAAAAATAATAATAATAATAATAATAATAATAATAATAATAATGCTTAATAGTAATGATATATATTTAAATAATAATAATAATGATAATAATAATAAGAGTAATTAGTAAAATAAATTATACCAACATAATAATAATATTTAACAAAATGGTTATAAAAGAATGGAGCTGAACTGAACTGAACTGAACTGAACTTATTGGAGCTGAACTGAACTGAACTGAAAATAAGCTGGGGAGAGCATGTCCTTAGTTGAATATGATTATTCGAGGAATGAATATGGGCATTGTATCCCCCTTTGGGATCATGGTGTTGGTTTTGTTCAATTATTTTTGGTCGTTATTGCTTGCTTCATGCTAAAAGTTGGTTAATGTAGTTAGTTAATGATTTTTGACAATCTGACCTCAACATTCAAGATCCTTGAACTTTTAAGTTGTTGCATAGTACACTGCCTCTTAAAACAAATCTGGTATTATTCTCTCTTACATGTGCTGCTTCACCTAGATGTGCTCTCGCGCCTAATGTGATTCCTTTTTATTGTAGCCACTGCCAAGGAATAGGTTCAACATCCTATTGCTATAGCTTATATTGCAACTTAGCTCATTGTGTACATATATTATTATATATATAGTTATTTGGTTCTGCATTGGCTCATCTCGTGGTAACAACCTATTAATGAGCTGAAACAAAACTTAAAATGATAAGTTAGAGGAAACCTAAAAAGAGGACAACTAAAAGTGATAAGTTGATGAAAACAATAATATAGTTATGTTTGGTAACTCATTTTAACTACCTTAAATGATAAGTAGCTGAAACATTAATTATGTCAGAACTGAACTCTAGTTATGAATTTTAATTCGTGAATGATGAGTACAGAAGTGTTCATTGAATGAAACAATTTTGAACAACTAATTTTCATTTTAGTGTAACTATTTTTTCTTTGACAATATCTGATGATGAAGAGTCACATATTCAGCTGCAAATGCATACATATTATATGCATTAGGATCTCAGAACCTATTAATAGTTGGTTGAAGACTAAGAGTTTAGTCCATAAATGACACTAATGTAACATTCTCTATATTTGTATAAAAACATAGTTTGCAATGAAAAATGATATTATATATATATAATAGTCAAAATTGCAGCCCTTTATGCGCATAAAGGGCTGCGATTTTGACAAAACTGCAGCGCTTGCAAGTGAAGGGTTGCGGTAAAAAATCGTAGCCCTTCCATTTTTCCCAAAGGCTGCTACGCCAAGGCTGCGGGCCAAAAACGCAGTCCTTAGGGCTATTTTGACCTCAACCCTTGACCTTTTTTCCACTAGTGAGTAATGGATAATTTTTGAATTGTGGTTAGTGGTTATCTAGCAGGCTACACACACACACACACATATATATGTATATATATATATATATATATATATGTATATATATATATATGTATATATATATATATATGTATATATATATATATATGTATATATATATATATATATGTATATATATATATATATGTATATATATATGTATATATATCTATGTATATATATATGTATATATATATGTATATATATCTATGTATATATATATGTATATATATATGTATATATATATATGTATATATATCTATGTATATATGTATATATATGTATATATGTATGTATATATATATGTATATATATATATATATATGTATATATATATATATATATATGTATATATATATATATATATGTATATATATATATATATGATTATATATATATGTATATATATATGTATATATATATATATATATATATGTATTATATTATATATGATATATATTATATATATATATTATATATTATATATTATATATTATTATATATATATATATATATGTATATATGTATATATATATGTATATATGTATATATATATGTATATATGTATATATGTATATATGTATATATATATGCATATATGTATATATATATATGTATATATGTATATATATATATGTATATATGATAATTTTGTTGGTCGGTTCCTATTATTGAGGAATTATAATGATGGTTGCAAAGGGAATTATGAGTCATATTGTTCCTGTTTGTTGTTATTATTGTTCATATGAGGTGATGTAGTATTAATTCAAAGCATTTTTTTGGAAACAATGGTTCAGGATTGTCGGAGATCAATCATGGAGCTGAAGTAGTTTATAATGATGAATACTATGGGCATGCTTGGATATTCTTTTTGAAAGGTTGAATTAAAGGGTAATGTGCTAATATGACTCTATGATGATAATTATGTTATATGTTTCTATGTTACAAGTTGTATATGGCAAGATATGATATGCTATGATATGACTATGCTCATATATGTTATAAAATGTCATGTTTATGACTCTGTTAATGAATTATGGTCATACGATCTATGGATGATTCTGAATTAAGAATATGTGATATTTGATATGTTATGACAATGAAAGTGGATGATTTTGCTAGCTTTTCATGAACTTATTTGGTAAATGAGTGAGTTACAGGTGGAGGAATTATGTCTACGATATACAATATGGACCAAAAAATGGTCATATGTTAATGTTACAAATTACAAAAGTTACACTCTGTCCAAAACTTGTACTTGCCAATAAACTAAGTCACGTAAATCCTTGCCAACAGACTATTCAATGTTAATGATAACGTTTTCTGTTAATAACTACTAAAGTGTTATAATGTATGCTTATCTATGAAAATGTTTACGAACTAAAACCGTTTATATGGGCAGGAGTGAAGTTACTGATTTTTCAACCCATTTTAGTTTATTTTTTATGTTTTCCTTTTTCCCTACTTTATGCAATCATCCAGGTATTATGAAGATAACGAAGAATGCGTTATGTCAAGGATGCTCCAGAAAGATTAAGCTGAAGTGACTTTGTATAAGTGGCATATTTAGAGTATCCTGTATTACAAATAATAATTATTGCTTTAAGATAAGCATTTGTATATTTAAGAGGCCATTTTAGGCTATTATTTTATCAGTGGGCCATAACCTACATGCTAGGATATGCTTCCGTCGACGATTAAGGTTATGTATTTTCCGGGGTGTTACATAAGACTTATTAGAAAGAAACAAAGTCCTAAATGATGTAGACTCAACTAGGAAAGGAAATAAAAGAGCTAAGGAAGTGACTCTCCAACTCAACCTAGAAAACTAACGCTAAATGACTAAGCCTCCTATATTGTTGAGACGATGCCAAAAGGATTGTTATTGTTGCTGATTTTTGCTACAGGTGGAATTGGATGTCTACCATTATCAACCATATACTGCTGACCATTTTTTAAGGCCTAACACATAAATGTTGGATGTCCATTCCCTTGGTGGTATTTATAATAAGCATTAGGATTCCACTTCTTGGGATTATTCTCAAGTGCAGGGTCTAAAGTGGGACTAATAGGCTAGATTGCTCCTCTTTTATAAAGCCTATTGAAAGCTTCTTCTAAAGTCATGCCTAGGGGAGTGAAGGTTCTTTAAGGCTTTTGATAACCTCCCTTTTTAGTAGTTAGAGCATTAACATCATTGCTTTTGGAGCTAAAAGGACTGTTGTTACTCTTCTTGAAAGAGTTATTGTTATTATAACCCTTATTCTTTGAGGCATGTAGCTCTTCTTCGATCAGCATGCCCACCTTATAGAGTTTCGTGAAAGACTCTATAGGTTGAAATATTATGTGATCTCCATACTTGGGCTGCAAGTTACGAATTACCAGTCGAACTTGGTCCTCTTCAGTTGGCCTGTTAGTCATTTGTGCGGCCTTTTCCCTCCATCTGTTAACAAAGGTGACAAAGTCTTTATTAGAGTTCTGTTACGTTAACTCCAACTTACATAGACCAGTAGAAAGTTGAGTGTTATATATGTACTGCTTGTAGAACTCTTCTTTGATGTAGCCCCAATCATTCAGCTTTGTCTTGTTCAGTGATCTGAACCACTTGGATGGATGTGCATCCAAGGTTAAGGGGAAAATATAAAAAAAAAAAACAGGTCATTGCTCATGCTTTTGAGAGCCATAGAAATGGAGAAAGCTCTCAAATAATCATTTGGGTTTTGACCCCCTTAATTTTGGGAGGTCACCCAATGCTACCTTTTTACGGAGCTTTTCCCTTAGTTCAGGATCAATGATGTCGTGGCCATGAGTCTGACCCTAGAGTGTAGGAATTGAGTGGATTAATTGCTCGAGTTTTCGAACCTCAAATCTATCTTGGACTTGATAGGAGATGGCGGTGGTGAAGTGTCTTCCTCTTCTCCTTCCTTAGTTTATCAGTTTTTCTCTCAGTGCCTTGATCTCTTTATCTTGTTCCTCAAGACGAGAGTTCATCAGTTGAATCTGAGCCATGATGGCACTGAGTTGTCTATTATTATCTCCCATTATTTTAGATTACGATTTAGAAGTTTCGTCTGAAAAAGTGTGAATTCGTTTGAAAAGTCTGGAAGTAGGTTGACCTTGTTTCCTATCTGTTGGATGTTCTCAAGTTATAACCTCACAACCTGTCCTGAACATAAATTAAATGGACCTTACTTGTAAGTTTTAAGAAATGATCTTTTTGAAATAAGAAATGAAAATGATAAATGAAATTGGAAGATGAAAGTGGGAAATGGAACTTAGAATTAGGTATGGTATTGAACTAATATGGCTTGACCATGATTCCGACAAAGGCCTAACTATATGCATATGCAGACATGGACTGGACTATGCAAGCAGACTGGATTAAATGATCGGGTTTTAGAGAATACTAAGCTTTGAACTTATAGGTACAATAAGTAGACTAGATGATAGGAAAGGCTAGAATGTGAACTTATATTTGGAATAAGCAAGCTAGATCTAGGTTATGAATTGGGCTTTTATAGTCCAAAGACTTGACTAATAAACTAGACCTACGGTTGGACTTCTATAGTCCAAAGACTTAACTAGAGATTACATAGAGATGCAAACTAGAACTAGGGTATGAATTGATCTTTTATCGTCCGAAGACTTGACTAGGGTTTACATATATAGAGATGTAAACTAGACCTACGGAATCAATTGGGATTTGAATGACTGAGATAAGACATAGATTGGGCCTAAGATGGATTATAATGCAAGTCGGCCTAGTATGAATGCATGGACTCAAATGTAGATGGACCTAATATGAATATAAAATGGACTCTAATGCACAAGGGCCTGAAATGAATGCAAATGGATTGAATTGGGTTGATTGGATTATATTGAATGAAGGTTTTTGGACTAGGCTTAGATTTTTCGAAATTCATTCTTTGGAAGGAACCCCTAATTTTTATCTTTTATTGGAAAAAGATGATGGATTAATTTTGAAAATATTTTTTTTAAATATGGTATGATGATGATTAGTAAATGCTCTCGAAAAAAGGTAGAATAAAAGAAGCTGTAGGATTGGTTTTGAAAAATGGTCTTTTTTTTATTTGAAATTGATGGAATATGGTATGGTAGATATGATAGGGAAGATTTGTTAGATAAGGATAAGATAGGAGAAGGGGTAGATATGCATGACGACCTAACTCTACCATGATCACTTTTCTAGATGCACTTTTTAGGATAGACTCGACCTTAAATGATATGCATGAAAAGATTGATATTTCGCTTGCATTAGGTGAGTTTCATTTTTTTTTGAAACAAAAGGACTCCTAGAATGACCATGATTCTACGTGTGTAGATGGGATGAACATAGGATAGACCACCACGACGACTAAATCGACACAAACATGCGATGCACAGGATGTGTGCCACGCAGCATTGTTGCGCGATGCACACAACCGTGCGTTTTGCACGAGAGTAGTGCGCCATGCGCAACTTAATGTGTTTAGCGCATTGTTCCCCCAACATGTTTTTTGGAGTTTTAGGCGAGGTTTTGGCCAATTTTGACGACGTCTTTTTTGGTTTTTAAACGCAATTTTAGATACAATGCATGACAATGAAAATTTAACAAGTTAATAACAGGCAAAAATCGCAATCACAAGCAAATGTTTATGGTGCTTGTTTAAGCTTGGTCCTAATCTAATGGTTGAGGGAGTTCAACCTAGTTGGTTTGCTTCCCATTCGATTAGTTTCGGCTGTAAATGGAGTTTTATCAATAGAATTACTTACTTACATAGCAAAAAAAAATAGTAATTACAAGAAAATGTCATATAACATGGATGTATGAGTTTTTGCCTAAAAGTCCATTTCTACATTTAAAACTATGGTCAGGTTTAGGTTAAGGCTGAAAAGAGTCCATAACTAAGAGACTGATACCACATTTTGTACCTTTGCTTAAAAAGGTGGCCACGTGTAAGACACACTCCAGTTTTCAAGTCATGAACAAGAGAATAATGCCATGATTGGGTAGGTTTTCTTATGATTAAGATCCAACATTATCGCTCAGTAAGCTTCCGGAAGGACAAAGCGGAAACCCCCTAGGGTGGCCTCACGCATAGAACATGCGTTAATGAGGCAAGGAAGATTTTCCTTATGGTGGCTTGAACAATTGCCATTCATATGCAAATCTGTAATGTTATATTAAGGCATAAAAAGAGAATGAATCGTATTTTTCAAGTTTCACCCACTCATTAATTTTTTTTTTTGAAACCCTCCCTAGTGATGAAGTCGCCAAATTGTAGGCGTGTTTATTTCGCCTATGTGGAATGAGCGCATATTTGAAGTTGCCAACAATTCTTTTAAGGAAGACTCATAAATCTAATTGGATATTGGAAAAATGCAAAGACAACTTAGGGACTTATCCAATGTAGATTTCCCTGTCCTGACTCCATAGATGATCATTGAAACATATATTGAGTTCGGGGGTGACGGTACGAATACGGTCAGGAACCACATTCACCTTTTGATGGCCTCTACTTAATATTTATTCATGTCAAATTTTATGCAGAAGAATAACCAAATAATATTTTCATACACCCTAAAAATAATTAGTTTAGGTTGGTTCATGAAACACATAAAAAAACTATTTTTTCATAACAAGTTATTAAGCAATCAATATTACGGTGAACCTAATAGGTTGTTCAAATTATCTAATTAATGTTAGAGTAGTTTTTAGGTTTTGATTAGAAATAATAACACGTGGGGGTGATGAAAGCATAAGCAGGACAATCATGTAACATGCATATGCACGAAAAATAGATAAAAAGAAAAGAAGGTTAGAATATACAAAAGGAACAGTTTTTAATATTAAAGATCTACATCTGGAAAGAAATAGTTAGTAACTTCAATATAAAAATAATAGAGATTTATTCAAGGACCCTCAGGAGTATACCGTGGCTTAAGTATGAGAGAATGACAACCTCCGAGACGAGTAATCGTGAAGCCTGAAGATCGGTCGAAATATGTATGTATGTATGTCTGCAAGTATGTGTTTGTGTTCGTGTCTTGTATTTTTGTCGTAGGTTTGTCAATGTATGTTTTTGTATTTGTAGATATGAAAGTATGAGAGTTATAAAGAGAATTCGTAAGCGTTCAAGCCAAGTCATGCTCTGCTTTTACCATCTTAGCCTCTGCATTGGCCTTAGCAATGAGGGGCCCATCCTTGTCCATAATGAGGTTCGATTTGGCTTTCTCTCATTGAACCCGTTCGGCCTCTATGTTCTCTTGATCTTTTTCAATGGCCCTCAAAGCATCATCCAGCTTCGACTCGGCGATTTGCTTCTCATTCTCAGCCTTGCTTAATTCATCAAAGTGCTTGAGGGATTTCAGCCTCAGCTCTTCGACCTCTTCATACAAGGCATGTCGATTTTCCGCGACATTGAACATGCGGATGGAGAATTGCCAAAACAAAGAAATTAAAGAAGTTAGAACCAGAGCTAAATAGGGAAAAAGGAAATAGAGCAGGGCAACAAACTTACGTCGAGCCACGAGTGGTAGAGCTCATTTGTCTCGTACTTGACAAGAGTCCTGTTGATATGCTCCCGGTCGATGTTTGTACATATGATCCTCATGGCATCGTTCAGCCTCTTGTTCTTCTCTGAGCGCTTTAACTCGGTAAAAGGAATAAGAATCGCCTCGGCCAACTGGTCTCCCACCAGCTAGTCGAGGATAGGAGATCGAGGAGTGTACTCAAGACTTCCCTGAGGCCGAAAGTCAGAGGATTGAATAGAGAGGTTGGTCTCCCCAACCTTAGAGCCGACCCGTGGATTGTTGACCTCAACTTAAGCAACAACCTTGGCCTTCTTCACCGACTCCCTCTTGGCCCGAGCCTTGGCTAAGGCTTTCTCCATTTGGGCCACCTTATCATATCATGTTCCTTGTGCTTCTTCGCCTTCGGCTTGGCCAGGTCCTGAAATCAAGAAAAAGTTAGCCAATTCACATGCGAATAAGCCAGAAATTTAATGATGAGTCAGTCGGCAAAAATTACCTTAGGGCAGCAGGCTTCTTCATCACCTTGGAGGTCAGCTCACCTCTGATCCGAGCCAGCTTCAGAGCCGCATAAGTTAATTGTTCAGCCATCTCTGGATCAGATTCAGTCAGATTTGCAAGTGAAGGCTCTAAAAAATAAAAGAGAAAAGTTAGAAAAAATAATCAAAATAAGTTGATTTGTAAACCGGACTCCCTCGGCCAAACTACCCTTGGGAAAGGTCGGACTCATTCCCTATCACAGTAAGGAAGTGTTCGTTCTTGAAGAGACGACAACTAGGCAACCAATTGCCGGCCACGAATATCTCCCCCCGGTCACTATTTTTTATTCAAGTTGCATGTAACACGGTGCAATAGCCTCTTCGTCCAGCTCAGGGACTTGAAAGTTGAGCTCATGATTCGGATTGGATGTTGGTAGGACGGTCGACACCCCCCATTCTCCGCCGAAGTTGTAATACCCCGTATTTTTAGGCATTTATTGAGATTATTTAAAACAATTTTAAATTTTATCTTCAAAACTCATTTTAAAATATTTTAAAATCACATTGGAGGGAATAATTTGGAGGGAAATATAGTTTGAATTTTAAAGGTTATTTTAGTAATTTTTAACAATAGCTGCTCTTGTCATTATCTTATTTATTTAATTAGTTATTTAAACAAATATTTGATAAATAATTTTAGAAAATCCAAAATTCATTTTTGGGTAATAAAATTAGATTATACATTTTAGTATGTAATTTTCGGATTTTTTATATATAAGTGTTATTTTGAAAAATCGATTCTTGTAAATAAAATCGAAAACTTTAAATATTTTAAATATTTTGTTAAATCTTATAAAATCAGATTTTTATGAGATTTATATTGAGTTAGAAAGTATGGGATTTTAATTGATTTGGGAAGATTTAACAATCTCTATTACATAAGGGAAGGGGGACCTATGGTGTCCTCTTTTGAACTGACTATTCTGCCCCCCTTTCCCTTACTAAATTACAAAATTAAAATAATATCAATACCAAAATGGGGATTCAAACAAAGCTACCGGAAATTAAATTTCAACATCACTCCCAAATCACTTATGTTAGGAAACTTTACAAATCCCTTTCTAAATCACGTTCAAGAAATCCCGCAAATCACTAAACTTTACAAAAAAAACTAAAAATTTAACTTACAAACCAAAACTAATATAGTAGGGCGTAAATACATAAAAAAAACATTCACAAAATTTACTTACAAATGATTGTTCTCAAGAACTCACAAATTTCACTTACAAATTATTCTTTACCTATACACGTTATGCATAAAAATCTGTAAAAAAACATAAAATTTCGACGAGGATATCACACATTTGTCCATCGGCCAATTGCAAACTTCCAAAAAGGTACATAATTCTTTTGATCTTCCAAGTTATTTCAAAGTTGCTGAAAAAACAATAGCAATTGTTATGTAGCGATTAACAAAAAAAAGGGAGATGATAGCAATTAGTTAAAAAGGACTTAAATTTAACCCTTTATTTTCACATGAAATGAGAGAACAAGATAAAAGTAACAATTTTAGTTTTTTTTTAAAAAAATCCAATATTAAAAATTATGCTCATAACTTTTGCAAAAAAACCATTTTCACAAATAAATTTTGAAAAAAATAAAACCAAAATCAAAGTTTTCGCGAACGGTTTTTGCAAAAATCAATTTTCAGAAAAAAATTAAATTAATTTGCTAAAACCATTTTTAGAAATTACATTATTTTGCGAAAACAAATAGTGAAATCAAGCACAAGACAACTGTAAAATTTTGAAATGAAAAAAAGGGCTTTTATACCATTTAAATTTAATTCATTTTCATGTTAAATCAGAAAACAAGATAAAAGAAACGATTTTTGTTTTTTTTAAAAAAAATTCCAATATCAAATTGTGTATGAAAATTTACAATTTTATCTCAAATATAATTTTAAATACGAGACTGATGAAAATTTTAAATATAAGTTTGTGAAATCATAATTTAGATGTTAGGCAAGGGGAAAAAAAACTGAAATTGATTCATACTTTTCGGATTAAATTTTGGGATGATAGATAATCGACCCAAGAAAAAAATGAAGTTAGTTGATTTAAGAAATTACCTTTCTTTGTTAGAAAATCGACCGAAGAAAAAACTGAAGTTGGTTTTCTTCCTTCAAAAGTGGTTGATATGGTTGATGGATTTTTGATGAATTAGATCTAATGCTTTGCTTAATACTTGAAAAAGGGCTGATTTTCTTATTGTATAGTGCATATTTTGATGAACTAGGTTCCTTGAAAATATGGTTTCGAGATTTGTAGTGAGAGGTGAGAGAGAATGAATAGAAAAATGAATAGCAAAAGTAGTGAAATTATACTGATGTTGCCAAGTAGTGGAAAAGGTAGTGAAATATTTTTTGTTAAAATTCTAGAAGGATGTGCCTACAGGGTACAACACGTCACTCAAAATTTTGGGTTTCAAATACAAGTGTGGATCAAAGTATAAATTAGCCAAATTATAATATGAGTTTCAAATACAAGTGTAGATAAAAGTATAAATTAGCCAAATTATAATATTGTTGCATTGGAAATTCAACGTAACAGATAATATGGACTCACTTTTTTTTTTGTTCAATAGAGATAAGTTTAACTAAGGGAGTAATACTGTAATGCTACTTAAATGCAAAGAGTTAATGACTGCAAAAGAAAGAACAGAATGCAAGAGTACTATTTGATTGTATTTCAAATAATCTTATTTACAAAATGAAGGTGAACTTAAATTACTAACTTGCATATTCTTTTTGTTTACTACTTAGTAATAATTAGGCCTAAAAATTTCATCGCACGCATCACGTGCATAAAAAGCTAGTCTCTTTAAAATCAAGCAAAATTGATTTTAGGAAAGAATTTTTACAAAGAAAGAGAAGAGTTATTTTCAAAAAAAAAAAAAAAAAAAAAAAAAAGAAAAATTCTGCATTACACGGCTGCTGTATGGCAGCTTTGTAATGTTGCAAAAAGATAAATTTAAATTCTTTTGCCCTAATTTAATAATTTAGGAAAGTTTTACCTCTTTTCTACCCTAGTTTACACAAAAATACCCCTCTAATCCTTCACTTTCTCTTCACCAAAAAAATATTGAGAGTTCCTTATAAAGTTTTCCCTAAAGTGAGTGGTCTCTTTGAGTAGTTTTAGTTTTCACCAAGGAGTTTTAGCGAGAGGTTTTGTAAGTACTCCATTTTTTTAAAGTTGTTTTAATTCCTAGTTTTTGATCTTTTTGAGTTTTATAAAAACATGTTTTTATTGTTTGAGCATGAATCATGTCTATAATTAGTTAGTTAGCATAATTTTCATTTAGAGTTCATATATTGTTCATCGTTTTGATTAGAACTAGTTTATAATTAATAGGAGGATTTCGTTCGTGAACATTCCCTTAATAGTTGATTTTCTTGTTTCGTGAATTATCAAGGTACGTTTACGTGGCTTGATCTTTAATTATTATGTATACATTAGTTATGTGTGTTTTGGTATAAATTATATAAATTGGTATATGCAAGTTTAATCAAACCTTCTTATCATTTAGGCTAGATAAAAGCTTGTATTTTCTCTTGCTTTGTTGACTCGTAGATATGCTAAACCAACCAAATATTGTTTTGTTTCTTTAGAAAAGTAAATAAAAAAATCAGTTTGCATGTATAATCCATTTTTTTTTATGAAGGAATCCACTTTTGCAAAGCAGTGGCTTTACGTAACTCAAAAATATTAGCATGAGTTTTAGTTTTAAAAGTTTAAATTATCTTTTTTTTAATTCCCTATAATTAAGTTTGTTTATCATAATTATTTATTTGAATTAAAGGAAAGGTTTACCCTATGCTATTCTTATTACAATTCCCACTTGGCTTTGTTCAAGAAAGGTTCTTCCAAGTCCACTAGTTGGCATCAAGGTTACTCCAATATCTTTGTATTCATAAAAGGGATACTAACTTGGGGGTGTGCACATTTAGGATCCGCGGATCAAGGAAAGGGGTTTAAGTTAAATTCTTATATTATTATTTTTCCACTTTTAATGGAATTATCAAAGGAGATATATTCTGTGGTGTTAACGTGAATTTAATAATGGATTGATCTTATCTTTGTTATCACTAGAATTGTAAAATAAAGCATGTTTATGAAAGTATGTGAATTATATATTTACAAGTTTACAAGTCTTGCACGTAATTGTACTCAGTATTTCAACTGACTCGTATTTCCTATTTGTTTTGGCTTTGCCCTACTTTCCTTACGGGGAGTAGTTTGCAGGTCTATTGATGATTCATGATGCATGGGAGGAACCTTTTGGGATCATTAGAATTAGATCACTATTTTAGTAGTCTTTAGACTTTTCATATTAGTATTGTGGTTTTTGGATAATAATATTATTTTTATAAATAAAGTTAGAAGTTTCCGCTGCATATTTTGTGTATCAAGTTATAGTATTGCCAAAATATATTTATATTTGGTGGTAATACCCTTAAGTTTCTTCAAGTATTTTACAAAAGTATAAGTTTTTAAAGTGGAGAAATTTGGGGGTGTTACAAAGTGGTATCAGTTTAAAAGCCCAGGGATATGAAACTGGAATCTAAAATTAATGGCTAGACTTAAGGATGGGCATATAGGTTAGAGAGTTTCGTATTCTTTTCATATTTATATTATTATGCATAAAGATCTATTTTATTATTTGAGGAAAAACGATTGATTTGGATAAGTTGGGTTGTCAATGCTTCTGGCAAGGAAAGGCTTGGGCTCTCACCAACGTTGCGTGTAACCAACCCTTTCCTGGGAAATTCATTGGCCCGACTATTCTTTGTCATGAATCAAGTACTCATTATAAAACATATTTGGAAAAACAAAAGGTTGTAAAAATACTTTTGGCAAGAAAAGTTTTAGCATTTTATGTGCATAAGTAGAATAAGATGATAGACTTTGATTATTTTTTTCCGAGTACCTAAATAGTAGGCCGATTTTCATCAAGTTGCATTATTATTTTTAGGACTATTCTTTTGTGGAAAAAGGAGAAAGAAATTGCGTTATGCAACTTTATTTGGTTAACTAATTGCAAATTAAATGCTTACTTGTTAAATTTTAAATTTCACATGCTTGAGTTTGTAAGGGATACTTACTATGATGCCGCCTATTTTAAGAGGCATTATCACACTATAGCATTCTTTATTCAAGGAGTTCATCTTTATGCCAAGTTCTTAGTTTCACAAGGAAGAAGAGAAATGAGGGCTGACCCTTGGAAAAATCTTCTAACTCTTATTCACTTACCTAGAATTCCAAAGTATGAAAATCTTTTTAGGAAATATGAGGATGTACTATTGAATGAAAATGAGTGGAATAAGCATGAACACGTGCATGAAGGGGTATGGATAGCTGATATGTTGACGTTTGAGGGAGACTTATACTATGCAGAGAAGACATGGGAAAGGAACTTAGAATCTACATCTAATGCTACCATAGAAGTTCTGATAACAGATTCGCTTATGTATAAAGCCTCATCATCTCATCATCTTATATTACCATCTGTTCGCTCTACAAGTCCAGAATATACACCTACAACTCCTAAAGATAACACTTCCACTAGGGGAAAAAAAAGGAAGGGCTGCGGAGGAAGGGCTGCACTTTTGTACAAAAGTGCAGCCTTACACAACAGAAGGGCTGTGCTTTTTTATAAAAGCGCAACCCTTCACTTAGTAGGGCTGCGCTTTTAGAAAAAGCGCAGCCCTTCTTACTTCAGAAGGGCTGCGCTTTTTCTAAAAGCGCAGCCCTACTAAGTGAAGGGCTGCGCTTTTATAAAAGGCGCAGCCCTTCTGACTAAGTAGGGCTGCGCTTTTGAAGAAAAGCGCAGGCCTTCTTAAAAAAATTTGAAAAATTCATCTGCGCGGGCTTCAAATATTAAGCGGGATTCGTCAAATATATTGTCCCTCATTCTCTCTCCTCTCTCACGTCCCTCATTATTCCTTTCCTCCTTCTCTCTCATCCTCTCTTCTCTCTCATCCTCTCTTCTATCTCTCTCTTCTATCCTCTCTTCTATCCTCTCTTCTCTCTCAAATATTAAGCGGGATTAATGTTCTTGTATACTTCTCTTTGTTTTGATTAATGTTCTTGTGTACTTCTCTTTGTTTTGATTAATGTTCTTGTATTTTCGTCTTTGTTTTGATTAATGTTCTTGTATTTCTAGATCTATAATTTCTTCTCTTCTGTATATTAGTTTTTGTTCCTTTTTTTCATTTTCGTTTCATTCTTTTTTTTGTTTTGGGTTTAGTATTTTCGTTTCGTTTCTCTTCTCTTCTGTCTGTTTAATTTCAGAAAATGTGAGATTATGAGTAAAAAAATGTCAAAAAAAAAAAAAATTTTTTTTTTTTTTTTTTTGGTAGGAAGGGTTGCGCTAGTTAGGAAAAAGCGCAGCCCTTCTAGCTCAGAAGGGATGCACTTTTTCCTAACTAGCGCAGCCCTTCTAAGCTAGAAGGGCTGCTCTTTTTCCTAACTAGCACAACCCTTCTAGCTTAAGGGCTGCGCTTTTCTAGCGCAGCCCTACTTAAAAAGTGAAGGGCTGCTACTGAAAGGGCTGCTGTCAAAAAGCGCAGCCCTACAGGCCTTTTTCAGCGCAGCCCTTCTTCATTTTTCCACTAATGTTCAAAGGCCCGATCCAACCCTCTTAAAGAAGTACCACCGAGTCCTGAATACTCACCCATGTCGTCGGCCGCCTATGAAAGAGAATTTGGAGGGAGGGACTCTTACCTATGATTTTTTTATGAATAGGATCTTCATGTTAGGCTTAAATAATTGTCAGTAGTTGACAAGTTAATGTAGTAACTTTATGGGGTTATTATTACTATTATCATTTTTGTGTTGCTTTCGAGTAAAGAAACCATGTATGCAATTTGATTATTAGTAATGAGATGGTTTACCTGTTATATGTTCATTATATGTTCGTTTAGTTAAGACCTATTGTTTTCCTCTCAGGAAGATGTCTCAAAGGCATAGGGGTGGAAATAGTGCCAAATTGAATTCTGCTTTGAAAAAGTTGACTGAAATAGCAGCTGCCTTATCCCAAGCTGCAAACGCCCCACCCCCAAAGTCCAATGAATTAGATGCATTTGGAGAAGTATGTAAGAGGGTGTCTGCTTCAAAACCCCCTTACTTCAATGGGAAAGAGGACCCAGCTAGTCTTGAAAACTAGATTAGGGAATTTGACAAGATTTTTGATGCCATCAACTGCCCAGAAGAGCTTAAGCTGAATAACGCAGTGTATTATCTGAAGGAGGAAGCAGATCTTTGGTGGAGCCAAAGGAAAAATGATTTGACGATTGAGCGCAATTTTGGGTGGACCGAGTTGAAAGAAGCCTTAAGAACCAAGTTTTACCCTACACCACTTAAGAAAGCAGAAAAGTATGGAGTTCATTAACCTTAGGATGGGGCCATGTCCATTTCAAATACTACAGTAAGTTCATAGAGCTAATGAGATTTGCACCTGAAGTAGTACCCACTGAGGCTCTTAAGGCTCAAAGATTTGAGCAAGGCTTGACCCTATCTTTGCAAGGAAAGCTCGGAGGAGCCACTTTAGCACCCTTGATGAGGTTTATGGGAGAGCTGCCCACTTGTATGGGATTAGAGGGAAGGAACTAGAGGGAAACTCTTCAGAGAAAAGAGGAAAGGGAATGGCAACTACCCGAACCAGGGGAATGAGAAAAAGTTTAAGGGAGGAAGCGAAAGAAGAGATGGAAGAAACCTTGGGGCTAGGACAATGATCAACTTCAAGGAATCAATCAGGCGGAGAAGGCCCAAAAGGGTGTTCCATTGTAAGAATTAATAAGAACCACCCAGAAAAGACTGTGAAGGGAAGCCAGTGACTTGTAGGTATTGCCAAAAGCAGGTCATCGTGAGTATGAATGTTACCGGAAATCTGAAGGAAAACCACCTACTCCTGCCCAGGATAACAAGACCATAGCTTCTAACCCGTCAAACCCTACCCAACAATCTGGGAGTGCTAAGCCAGGAAACGGGAATGGAAATAGTCAGACCAAGGGGCGCATCTTTGCAATAAATGGTCGTGAGGCCGAGGCCACATCTGATGTGATAGCTGGTACTTTTTCTGTTAATTTTATGCCTGTTAAAGTTCTATTTGATTCAGGAGCATCACATTCATTCATGACTAGGACCCTAGGTGAACGTCTAGGACTAGTCAGTCCAGAATACATTTCTTTAGTTTTGCATTACCATCAGGAGAAGAATTGCATTGTTCTAAGTTGTATAGGCAGGTACCTCTACTTATAGCAGGAATAGAATTCCCGTCTGACTTGATTGAGTATGAGATGAAAGACCTAGATGTCATCCTTGGGATGGATTGGCTTGGAAAATATAAGGGTCATATCAATTGTGAGGCTCAAAAAGTAATTTTAACCGGACCAAACAAGGTTAGGGTGACTTACAGGAGGGAAGGGAAACAAAAGGGCCTACAGATTATTTCTGCCTTGCAACTACAGTCTTGTATAAAGAAAGGGTACCCATTATTTATGTGT
Source organism: Beta vulgaris subsp. vulgaris (assembly GCF_026745355.1). NCBI lineage: Eukaryota > Viridiplantae > Streptophyta > Magnoliopsida > Caryophyllales > Amaranthaceae > Beta > Beta vulgaris. The sequence continues at coordinate 16,832,651 of NC_079210.1, read as the reverse complement.
AGTGTTCAAGAAATAATGGAAGAGGTTGAACCTAGCAAGGTACCAGTGGTGAGTGAGTTTCAGATGTTTTTCCTGACGAGATTCCAGGAATGCCACCAGTGAGAGATCTTGATTTCACCATAGACTTAGTGCCCGGAACAGGACCAATCTCTAAGGCCCATACCGAATGGCACCTGCAGAAATGAAGGAACTAAAAGTCCAACTGGATGAGCTGTTGGAGAAAGGCTACATCAGGCCAAGCTCTTCACTATAGGGTGCACCAGTACTGTTTGTGAAAAAGAAAGATGGGAGTTTGAGGCTATGCATTGACTATCGGGAACTAAATAGTGTAACTATCAAGAACAAATACCCACTTCCGAGAATAGATGATCTGTTTGACCAACTCAAGGGGGCTGGAATCTTTTCTAAAATAGACCTGAGGTCTGGTTATCATCAATTAAGGATTGCGGAGAATGATATCGCAAGGACAACCTTTAGGACTCGCTATGGACATTATGAGTTCACGGTGATGCCTTTTGGTTTGACTAATGCACCTGCAGTTTTCATGGATTTGATGCATAGAACTTTCAAAAAGTTCTTGGAATAATTTGTTGTTGTTTTCATCGACGACATTGTGGTTTACTCTAAGGATAGGGAGGCATATGAGGAGCATTTAAGACAAGTTTTGTCAAAGTTGAGAGAGCATCAATTATATGCAAGGCTTTCTAAATGTGAGTTTTGGTTGGAGGAAGTTGCATTTTTGGGCCATGTGATCTCGAAAGAGGGTGTTTCAGTGGATCCCGCTAAGATTCGAGCTGTTACTGAATGGCCTACTCCGAAGAGTGTATCTGATATAAGGAGTTTCTTGGGATTGGCCGGATATTACCGAAGATTTGTGAAGGACTTCTCTAGGATTTCAAGGCCTATGACTAACTTGATGAAAAAGGAGTGTAAATTTATTTGGAGTTCAGAGTGTGAGGAGGCATTTCAGAACTTGAAGAACAGTTAACTTCAGCACCAGTTTTAGCATTGCCAGATGAAGGTCAACAATATGAGGTTTATAGTGATGCATCGAAATATGGCTTAGGGTGTGTACTGATGCAAAATCGAAAGGTGATTGCTTATGCTTCGAGGCAATTGAAACCTTATGAGGTGAATTATCCAACTCATGATTTAGAATTAGCTGCCATTGTGTTCGCCTTGAAGATTTGGAGACACTATTTATATGGAGTAACTTGTAAGATTTATACAGATCATAAGAGCTTGAAGTACATATTTACTCAAAAGGAGTTGAACATGAGGCAAAGGAGATGGTTAGAACTCATTAAGGATTATGACTTGGATATCCAGTATCATGAAGGGAAGGCTAACGTTGTGGCTGATGCTTTGAGTAGGAAGACTAGTCATTCGATTAAGCAATAATATTGCCAGATCAGTTATGTATGGAGTTTCAGAAGATGAACTTGGAAGTCATGGAGCTAGGAAGCGTAGAAGAACTACTAGGTGCCATAGCGATCCAACCTTCTATTCTTGATGAGATCAGGGAAAGTCAAGCTGGGGATGATAAATTGGAGAAAATTAAGAAGAAAATTCAAGAGGGCCAAGCACTAGACTTCAAAATATTTGATGATGGCAGTGTGAGATTCAAAGGAAGATGGTGTGTGCCTCAGAATCAAGGGGATCTTAAGCAGAAATTGATGGAGGAAGCTCACAATCACCATACTCAATGCATCCAGGTGGAGATAAGTTGTATAAGGATTTGAAGAAGACTTTTTGGTGGTCAAACATGAAGAAAGAAGTTGCTGAATTTGTGGCTAAGTGTCTTACTTGTCAAAGGTAAAGATTGAACATAAGAGACCTCAAGGGATGGTCCAACCTTTGGAAGTGCCTAGCTGGAAATGGGACTCTATCTCAATGGATTTTGTGGGAGCCTTGCCAAAAGTAAGAAAGGAAATGATACTATTTGGGTGGTAGTGGACCGTTTGACTAAGACCGCAATTTTTATACCAATGAAGAATACTTGGTCGATGGATCAATTGGCTATAGCCTATGTGAAGTTTGTAGTGAAGTATCATGGAGTACCAAAGGACATCATCTATCATCGAGATTCTAGGTTCTTATCGAACTTTTGGCAAAGTGTGCAAAAAGCAATGGGGACCAAGCTACTGATGAGTACCGCTTTTCACCCAGCTACTGATGGGCAAACTGAGAGAACTATTCAGACATTGGAAGACATGTTAAGATCTTGTGTAATGGAGTATCAAGGATCATGGGAAGATTACTTGGATTTGATTGAATTCTCCTACAACAACGTCATCATGCAAGTATTGGAATGGACCGTTTGAAGCTTTGTATGGTCGAAAATGTCGAAGCCCGATATGTTGGAATGATATAAGTGAAACGATTGTACTTGGGCCAGAGTTTATCAGGACACCGTGAAGAAGTCAGGTTAATTCAGGAAAAGATAAGAGCCGCCCAAGATCGACAGAAAAGCTATGCCGATTTGAAAGGAGGGATGAGGAGTACGAGGTTGGAGAAAGCGTCTTACTCAAAGTTTCTCCGACAAAAGGGGTAATGAGGTTTGGAAAGAGAGGCAAGCTAAGCCCAAAGTACATTGGACCCTATAAAATTTTGACCAGGGTTGGCAAGGTGGCTTATCGTTTAGAGTTACCTAATGAGTTAAGCAAGGTACATAATGTTTTCATGTGTCACAATTGAGGAAGTATATTGCAGATTCTTCTCATGTGTTGCAGCCTGAATCTATCGAATTGGATGAGACCTTAACCTATGAGGAAAGACCGATTAAGATCCTAGATAGCAAAGTCCGTAGTACTAGAAACAAGGATGTAAAGTTATTGAAAGTTCTTTGGTCCAATCACAAAACCGAGGAAGCGACTTGGGAGGCTGAGGACGAAATGCGTAGAAAGTACCCAGAGTTGTTCATTGAGGTTAGTAGAGTTACGGGGGCGTAACTCCCTTTTTAAGGGGGGTAGAATGCGATAGAGTTTCGCGCCTTTTACATTCTTAGAGCATATAGAGTCGTTATATTGCATCTTACATGTGCATTCATAATTTTAGCATGAAAACAAATATTTTTAAATCTTTGTAAGTTTCGGACGAAATTCTTTTAGGGGGGTAGACTGTAATACCCCGTATTTTAGGCATTTATTGAGATTATTTAAAACAATTTTAAATTTTATCTTCAAAACTCATTTTAAACTATTTTAAAATCACATTGGAGGGAATCATTTGGAGGGAAATATAGTTTGAATTTTAAAGGTTATTTTAGTAATTTTTAACAATAACTGCTCTTGTCATTATCTTATTTATTTAATTAGTTATTTAAACAAATATTTGATAAATAATTTTATAAAATCCAAAATTCATTTTTGGGTAATAAAATTAGATTATACATTTTAGTATGTAATTTTCGGATTTTTTATAAGTGTTGTTTTGAAAAATCGATTCTTTAAATAAAACGAAAACTTTAAATATTTAAAATATTTTGTTAAATCTTATAAAATCAGTTTTTATGAGATTTATATTGAGTTAGAAAGTATGGGATTTTAATTGATTTGGGAAGATTTAACAATCTCTTTAAAATCAAACAAAATTGATTTTAGGAAAGAATTTTTACAAATAAAGGGAAGAGTTATTTTAAAAAAAAAAAAAAAATTTGCTGCATTACACGGCTGCTGCATGGCAGCTTTGTAATGTTGCAAAATTTTTTTAAAAAAATTCTTTTGCCCTAATTTAATAATTTAGGAAAGTTTTACCTCTTTTCTACCCTAGTTTACACTATAAATACCCCTCTAATCCTTCACTTTCTCTTCACCAAAAAAATATTGAGAGTTCCTTATAAAGTTTTTCCTAAAGTGAGTGGTCTCTTTGAGTAGTTTTAGTTTTCACCGAGGAGTTTTAGCGAGAGGTTTTATAAGTACTCCATTTTTTTTTAAAGTTGTTTTAATTCCTAGTTTTTGATCTTTTTGAGTTTTATAAAAACATGTTTTTATTGTTTGAGCATGAATCATGTCTATAATTAGTTAGTTAGCATAATTTTCTTTTAGAGTTCATATATTATTCATCGTTTTGATTAGAACTAGTTTATAATTAATAGGAGGATTTCGTTCGTGAACATTCCCTTACTAGTTGATTTTCTTGTTTCGTGAATTATCAAGGTACGTTTACGTGGCTTGATCTTTAATTATTATGTATACATTAGTTATGTGTGTTTTAGTATAAATTATATGAATTGGTATATGCAATTTTAATCAAACCTTCTTATCATTTAGGCTAGAATAAAAGCTTGTATTTTCTCTTGCTTTGTTGACTCGTAGATATGCAAACAAACCAAATATTGTTTTTTCTTTAGAAAAGTAAATAAAAAAATCAGTTTGCAGTTAATCCATTTTTTTTAATGAAGGAATCCACTTTTGCAAGCAGTGGCTTTGAATAACTCAAAAATATTAGCATGAGTTTCAGTTTTAAAAGTTTAAATTATCTTTTTTTTAATTCCCTATAATTAAATTTGTTTATCTATTTGAATTTTTACCCTATGTTATTCTTATTAATTACCACTTGGCTTTGTTCAAGAAGGTTCTTCATCACTAGTTGGCATCAAGGTTACTCCAATGTCTTTGTATTCATAAAGGGATACTAATGGGGGTGTGCACACTTAGGATCCGGATCAAGGAAAGGGGTTTAAGTTAAGTTCTTATATTATTATTTTTCCACTTTTAATGGAATTATTAAAGGAATATATTCTGTGGTGTTAACGTGAATATAATAATTTATTTTTTTTATCATGAATTGTGAAATAAGCATGTTTAAGTATGTGAATTATATATTTGCAAGTTTACAAGTCTTGCACGTAATTGTACTCAGTATTTCAACTGACTCGTATTTCTTATTTGTTTTGGCTTTGCCCTACTTTCCTTACGGGGAGTAGTTTGCAGGTCTATTGATGATTCATGATGCATGGGAGGAACCTTTTGGGATCATTAAAATTAAATTACTATTTTAGTAGTCTTTAGACTTTTCATATTAGTATTGTGGTTTTTGGATAATAATATTATTTTTATAAATAAAGTTAGAAGTTTCCGCTGCATATTTTGTGTATCAAGTTATAGTATTGCCAAAATATATTTATATTTGGTGGTAATACCCTTAAGTTTCTCCAAGTATTTTACGAAAGTATAAGTTTTTAAAGTGGAGAAATTTGGGGGTGTTACAGAAGTAAATAAAGGCAAATCCCCTCAGGAACCCTTTCTGGGAAGAGGGAGGTCTAGCAAAGTCCGATAGCCCCTACGAGGTTGCAGCACCACCGATCCGCCCCGTGCTCGCTAGCCACCATCTCGACTAGCTTATTATTATTATTATTATTGTTATTATTATTTTATTTTTATATCATTACTATTAAGTATTATTATTATTGTTGTTGTTTCTATATATTATTTTGTTTATTATAGCGTTACTCACTATTATTACTATTATTATTAGGATGAACATGGTTTAGGTTAAAGCACAAATAAACCCACGTTTTTTAACCCATGAACCAATCAAATCGCTTCAAGACGGTTTATGATGTAATTTTCGCGATCCAACCCAATCATTATTTTTATTACTAAATATTATTATATTATTATATCCAATTATTAAAATAGTAATATTAATTTACTTCTAAAATATTATTATTATTATATATCATCATCAAGTATTAATATATTAATACAAATAATATAAACTAATTATTATTAATTATCACTATTATCATTAATTATTATTATTAATTTATGATTATTAATATTATTTATTTATAACTATCATTTAAAAATATCCAAAATACTATTATTATTATTATTATTATTCATTATTATTATTTATCATCATTATTATTATTTAATATTCATATTATTATTGTTCAAATATTATATATATATTTATTACATTCAATTTAATTGAATTTAATTTAATTCAATTCAATTCAATTCAATTCAATTCAATTCTATTCTATTCAATTCAATTCAATTCAATTCAATTTAGTTCAGTTCAGTTCAATTCAGTTCAGTTCAGTTCAGTTCAGCTCCAATCAGTTCAGTTCAGCTCTAATCAGTTCAGTTCAGTTCAGCTGTTTTATGCCGAAGAGAACAGGCCCTAAGGCCTAAATGAACTGAATTGAACTAAACATGAATTGAACTGAACTGAATTGAACTGAACTGAAATGAATAGTGATGTGTGAGAGTAAAAGTATTGTCAAAAGCTGAACTGAACTGAAGTGAATTGAACTGAACTGAACTGAAAAATCAGCTGGAGAGAACAGGCCTAAATGGGAAGACACGATTATGTGTCTACACTAACATAAATACTATCCCGCAAAATTTATTATGACATACTTCCTCCGTTTCTAAATAAGTGCAACATTTGCATAGTGTTTACTATTCACAGTTTAAACTTTAATTAGCTTTGGTGATTTACATTTTAGGAAAAACATAGTCATGTGGGATCTTGTTAGATTCGTCTGAATGTGAATTTTTTTAATATCAACTTTTTATAATTTTTATTTATTGATAATTGAAGATATTAATGGTTAAAATAATGCATTGGCAAACGTGAAAACAAGAACCGTTGCACTTATTTAGAAACGGGGGAAGTAATAATTATCAAATTTATCCTTCAAAAAATTAGTAATCCCCTCCTGTCTTTAGTTTAGCCGTATTCCTTTTTGGGATGTCCGTTATTAGTTTACCGCTTTCTTTTGTTTCTATTTTTGGAATGGGACCACTAACTTTCCATCACATATACATTCAACTTTAATATAAATAATAGTTTCTCTTTCTTTCTATATCCCACCACATTCCTAAAACTTTGTGCAAAAGAAAAGGGTAAACTAATAAAGATCGTAGGGAATAATTATTAATTATCTCTTATGATTAACATTTTAACAAAAAAAAAATACTATTTAGATGCTTGTCTATACATAACTTTCACCACTAATATATCTAATATTCTTGCTTTGATTTCATAAATCACTAGTAGGGAATCAATTAAGAACATTTATATAAATCTTTCATTGTTGGTAGTAACGAAAACATGTTATCTCTAGATATTTAAAGATGAATTGCAAAATATTATAATTATGATGATTATTATTGTTAACTTTATTTGACCATGATTATAAATAATAAAATAATTAACTAATAATAATATGAATAATAAAATAATAAATAATAATGTACATATAGTACTATATATTTACAAGCAAGAGTACTTTAATTGAATTTTTTAATAATAACATAATAACCTAATAGTAATACGAATAATAAAATTATAGACAATATTACAAATATAATACTATATAATAATCATAATGGTACTTTGATTAACATTTATTGATCATTGACTATTTTGCATAATATTTTGCAATTCGTCTTTAAATAATTAGAGATAATACATATTTCCATTACTAATAGCAATGAAAGCTATAAATATTATTAATTGATTTTCTAATATTGCGTTATGAATGAAAACAACACTATTAGATATATTTTTTTTTGAGGGGGAGGGGGGGGGGTTTGAGGGGGACACTATTAGATATATTAGTGGTGAAAGTTGTGTAGGCAAGCATATAAAGAGTATTTTTTTGTTAAAATGTTAATGATAAGAAAGAATTAATAATTACTATTTTTTTTGAAGGATAAGTTTTAATGATTATTATGTTATAATAAATTTTGAGCGATAGTATTTATGTTATTACTCATCAATTGTTTTGTTAAATAAAGTCAAATAAATTTCAATCAGGTCTAAGTTTCAATCAGGTCAATAAGTTTCAATCAAGTACAATAAGTTTTTAATTGTGTTCAATAAATTAAATTAGGTTCAATAAATTAAATTAGATTCAATCAGATCTAATCAATTCAGTTCAATTCAATTCAATTCAATTCAATTCAAATAACGATCAAAAACCACCCTCAGACGACAATCAGAAGTGATATGTGAGGGTATCATTCTCCTCTCGTCCTCTCATCGTTTTGTAATTTGTTCGCTAAGAGCACTCCCAATGGTGACATAACTCATCACCAAAATCAGAAAATTTGGGTTGAACAAAAAAAACATGCATCCCATTGGTGATAGAAAACCTATCACCAAATGACATATTTTGTCATCCATCACCATGTGAACAAATCCATCAGCAAATGAAATGTGTGAATGGAAGACAAAATCAGCCTAGTCACACACAGCCAGCCAGTGGCAAGCTGCCACGTGGCTGCTGCTTGCTTCTTTAGGAAATTTCGTGGAAATTTCACGGAATTTCCCAGAAAATTCGTATTCAAAAAAAAAAAAATACCAAAATTCATATTTTTTTCCCTCTATAAAATGATACCCATATTGATATATTTCAGAACAAAAAAAAAACACTTCTCCTCTCACCTTTCTCTCTCTAAAAATATTTATACATCATTTTTCTCTATAATTTTTTACCTTCTCCTTCTCACCTAAAAAGAGGAAAAAATCATATTTTCTAATAAATTTTTTATTTTACTAATAACCAATAATGATAATTAATTTTGGTAATTAATTATTATAATTTTAAGTAACCATAAGATGATTCATTTTTATTTTTAATCTGTAAATTATATTATTTATTGAAGTAGGAAAGAGAAATAGGAGAGAGAAAGTTGAGGTGGGGTAGTGAAAAGTAGGAGAGATAAAGTGAAGTTTGATGATTTTTTTGTTCATGAGTGGGGTGGAGGTGATACATTTGATCATGAAATGATCAAAACATGAGTAAGTAGGAAATTTTGGTGATCAAACCCATCACCATTGGGAGTGCTCTAACAGCCTAACACCCCCTATTCTCCACCTTTCCGCACATATAAAAACCTCGTTAACCCTCTCCCCCTCTCCTCTCCTCTCCTCTCGTCTCTTTCTCTTTCGATTATTCTCTTGCCGTTTTCTCTCTCCTCTCTCCAAACAACTCCCTTACAACACCGAACATGGCAACAGTAGATCCAGAGCTAAAAGAAGAAGAGCACGCTCCCGCCGAAGAAGAAGATACTGGCGCTCAAATTGCCCCCATTGTTCGCCTTGAAGAAGTCGCCGTCACTACTGGTGAAGAAGATGAAGACGCTCTCATCGATTTGTATACACTCACTCTCTCTCTCTCTCCTCCTTTTTTTTTTTTAATTTGATCCCCTTTTTCTTGACTTCTTTTGTTTGTTTCTCGCCTTCTCTTAGGGTTTTTATTGAAGTTCTTTTAATTTAAATTGTGTTATTATTAGGAAGGCGAAGCTTTACAGATTTGATAAAGAAGGGAATCAATGGAAAGAAAGAGGTACTGGTACAGTGAAGTTTCTTAAGCATAAGGTTAATGGCAAGGTTCGCTTGGTTATGCGCCAGTCCAAGACCCTTAAGATCTGCGCTAATCATCTGAGTATGCTACTTCTCTTTTTATCATTTGTCGAATAATCTGGATTCTATATTTAATCGTTACGACTCTATATCTAGATGCTACATCTCAAAGTAAATCGACTGTATATTTAACTTCTATGATCAGTTGTGATGTTTGAGTTACAGTAATGAGATTTCATAGGGATATAGGAATATTGAAGTAAATTGACTGTATATTTAACTTCGACCAACATGTGTTTGTGGCGTTTAATGAAATTTGATAGGAAGATTGAAGTAAATCAACTGTTTCTTTAACTTAATGACGTTTTAATTACAGTAATGGAATTTGGTTTATGAAATTTATTCATCTTGGAGAAGAATGGGTGATTTGTCTTTTAATATTGATTTTTCACAGGTTTGGAAATTAGTAGCAATTGTGATGTATAGATGTGTTGAACTTTGTTGCAGTTATTGCGGGTATGACTGTTCAGGAGCATGCTGGAAATGAAAAGTCCTGTGTGTGGCATGCCAGTGATTATGCTGACGGCGAGTTGAAGGAGGAAATGTTCTGCATCCGATTCGCATCTATTGAAAGTGAGTGCTCGATTTGGTTTGGTTTGAATTATTATTGCTCTAATAACTGCTTCTAGAATTTTGTTGCGACTTAGTGTTGGAGTTGATTGCCATCTTGAGTTCTAGTGATTGTTTGTGACACCTAGTGATTACTGATTAGTATATCAATGGCGAGCTGTGATATCCTTCATTTTCTGTAGCATTTCGAGTGAGAATAGAAGGTATGGCCCAAAATACAGGTGGACTTCTTCCAAGGGCTACTTGCTTACTTCATAAATGATGAAGTTTAAGGAATAATGAATTGAGGATTTATTCTATCATTTGTATGAGTTGGTTATTTAGTTTATGGAGTTGGTTTTCACTTCTCGAGATTAATGTTACCAAATTTACCATTGACTTGTTCAATCACTTGGATCTATATCAAAAACCTTAACAAATGTGTATCTTATTACAAGTGGTCGTGGTTATGAAAATTGGAGCATGAAATGAGTGACTTGTTAATAAGAAAAGATTGACAGATGAGCACAAGATTGAGAAGTTGTGGGTTCCTGTCAGTATAATGCGAAATATCCTCGTGCCTTTTTGTAGTGTGTGTAACACTTGCATATATTGTATATCTTTCAAAAACTTGCCAATGCTGCATTATAGTCCAAACCTTGCCTTATCATGTCAGTTGTGGACTTTTTCGATTGTCTAATCTACTTGTCCTTTCATGTCATCTATTTTTCGTGGTTCATGTCTTTATTGGTATCTTCAGTCTGTACTTTACCTATCTTCACGAGGAGCTTAGGGTAAAGTTAGCTTAGAGTTGATTGCCATCTTGAGTTCTAGTGATTGTTTGTGACACCTAGTGATTACTGATTAGTATATCAATGGCGAGCTGTGATATCCTTCATTTTCTGTAGCATTTCGAGTGAGAATAGTAGGTATGGCCCAAAATACAGGTGGACTTCTTCCAAGGGCTACTTGCTTACTTCATAAATGATGAAGTTTAAGGAATAATGAATTGAGGATTTATTCTATCATTTGTATGAGTTGGTTATTTAGTTTATGGAGTTGGTTTTCACTTCTCGAGATTAATGTTACCAAATTTACCATTGACTTGTTCAATCACTTGGATCTATATCAAAAACCTTAACAAATGTGTATCTTATTGCAAGTGGTCGTGGTTATGAAAATTGGAGCATGAAATGAGTGACTTGTTAATAAGAAAAGATTGACAGATGAGCACAAGATTGAGAAGTTGTGGGTTCCTGTCAGTATAATGCGAAATATCCTCGTGCCTTTTTGTAGTGTGTGTAACACTTGCATATATTGTATATCTTTCAAAAACTTGCCAATGCTGCATTATAGTCCAAACCTTGCCTTATCATGTCAGTTGTGGACTTTTTCGATTGTCTAATCTACTTGTCCTTTCATGTCATCTAATTTTTCGTGGTTCATGTCTTTATTGGTATCTTCAGTCTGTACTTTACCTATCTTCACGAGGAGCTTAGGGTAAAGTTATCTTTTTGGTGTTTGAAAAATTGATGCCTTCTCTGAAGTGTTCAGATGCTACTGCTGTTGGTGTCATGGTACCAAACAAGTACTGTGCCATGTGTTAGCTGATGAATACTTTTTAATCACAATTTATCTACAACCCTTATCATCATTATCTTGTCAAATGACTCTTTCATTGGTTTCCGCTTATTAAATTGCAAACTTTGAATTTGTAGTTGCAGTAAAAACTTTTTCTGTTGTTGATTGAGGTTTCGTCATTTTACATGACCGAAAGCTAAGTACATGATGCTGTATTTTTCATTTTTTTTCCCTAGAGTGTAGTTAAAATTGTCTGGAAGCTCATTTGTGTAAACTATCTCCGTCTATGTCAAAGGATTTTGTGGTGTATGAATTTCGAATATTTTTCTTTTTAGATATTAAATAAAATTTACTCATGACATGGCTGAAAGGTGCTGGCTATGAGATGCAGTCTTGCAGATGTCATTGCAAATTATCGAACTTTAAATCATTTTGTTCATGTATTGATTGTTTTGCGGGAAAGAGGATTGGGTTTTACATGAAACAGATGGAAACTGTAAAACATAATGGTATAAATCTTGAGACTGGGTGATGGCTGCAGATATATTAGCTCATAAAGGTGGGGGTGAGAAGATGGATGTGCATGCCTACATTGTACAATAGGAAGACTTTTTCTAGTAGTTCTCTTTGCTCTTTCACCATTTTCTTTGGGTTGACAATGACGTGGTGAATAGAGTTGTACTTGACTTGGATAGTCAAGAGGATAATTTAACTGAGAATAGTATCTGAGAGGGTATTTCCTGATTATTAATTGGGTATAAGGTTTTTTTATTTGGTTGTGTGCAAATGCCATTATCTGTGCAAGCAGAATCAATTTTGTACCTGGACTCCTGGAGTCTTGTGGTTGTCATCTAAATACACCGTGATTGGTTGATTACAGGGTTTTGACTACGACATCTGTGGTTTTGTATCATATTAGTACAGTCAGAATGGTATTTAAAAATTCACATGATGATTACCAAAATACTGCTCTCTCGCATTCTCGCATGCTCCTATCTTTTGAAGTCTATGTGGTAATTTAGTAGAATGTGGTACTCTTATGTGTTCTTGAAACTATATATAGAGGACAACTATCATGCATGTCTCTGACAATATATCACCTGGTTTTTAGTAATTGTGTTTTGAGAATTGACTCTGGGTGGACCATACATAGCATGGTACTAGAAGAAGTTCTATTTCACATGGGTGATTTCTATTTATTGTTTGCTTGCTCTTGCTTGAGCTTTGTGATACGACTTCCATCTGGCCGAGCAATTTGGTCATTTTGAACTTTATCTACAGCACACCTAGTTTCAGTTTGTTCTCTTTACTTTTTACGCTCCTTTTTTTTTTTTTTAAATAATGTTATTGCTCGGTGTGGGAAGCAAGTAATGGTGTCTGATTAATGATTAAATAATGGGTTGTTTGAAGTAGTCTTTTTTCATACTGAGTTTTTTCTGTATTGTTATATCATAATTTGCATTGCTGTTCATTGTCAGATTGCAAAACCTTCATGGACATGTTCCAAGAGGTTGCTGAATCACAAAAGAAGCAGGAGGATAATGAAGATGCATCTGCCACAGCTGAAGCTCTTGAGAAGCTGAGTGTTGGAGAAGAGAAAAGCAAGGACAAAACCTCAGAGGAAGAAGTTGCTGCTCCAGCAAAGGAAGCAGTTGCTTCTGCAGCGGTGACAGAACCTGAGCCTAAAAAGGATGATGTGGAGAAGAAGGTTGAGGAACCTAGCACTTGAACTTAGTGTTTATGAATTTTTAGTGGTGCGGCATCTATCACTCGCTGAGTGTTTGAAGGCCTGGTAGCTGTCGTTTATTGTGCGCAAATATGTTGGTAGTAATTATTTTGGCCGGTCTTTATTCTTGGAAGCAAATGGGTCAGTATTTCATTAGTTTCTGTTGATGCTTGGTCTTTGTCTTCTATCTGGGTTTTGAGGATTGTTATTGTTTTTCATTTGGGTTCTATGATGAGGCTTAGAAAGAGTTTTTTCATACATACTAAAATATGTACTGGGTGTAAGTTGGCGTGTTTTTGGTTGTCTGCTGAGTCCGCGGTGTACGGAAAGTTTCTACAAGAAAAGGATTTTTGTCCTAGTTGGCTCTTGATTTGCTTCTTTGTTAGTATTTAATTGTTACTCTAAGTTATTTGCTGCATTTGCTTATTTGTTAATATCTTCTGCTTCATACTTCAATGGTAAACATCTTCCCCTCTTGTTTCTCTAAAGTCGGTTTCTACACTCAGGTATCAACTTTTAAGCTCTATACTATCTCATTAGAATATGTGCTAAACTTAGTGTCGAAATGATGTAATCATGTGGCGTTACCATTAATATCAAAACCAATTATGTGCCTAATGTATAAATAGGCGACAGTCGATTATCTATGCAGACACCTGTATTGCGGCTTGTTGGGAGCTTGGTAGTCTACTAGTCCATCTCGTGGTAGCCTATACCTTTTCTTGGGCTCTCATTGCCTAGTTGGTCTCGCAGCAGTGGATGAGTGAGGTAGCTTTGGCTTAGAGGTGCTGCACTGCTGTAGCTTAGCATAATATCTGCTGCTTATCTTCATTAGTAAATGGCAGTTAAGAATGTATCAGTAACAGTGAAGGACAAGTACTAACGTCTTGTTTGGTAGTCGTTAATGAATGGTGGTAATAAGAATAACTTTTAAGTGTAATATTACAAGGGAAGTACTTTTCGGAATCTCTATGTTGAGTACATTTTAACTACCATGTTTGTGTTTATTTTTCTTGATGGGAAAGGAGTGTCACCGCTAAGCTTGTAATTTTTTTTTTTTTGAGGGGAAATTTGTAAGCTAGTATTAAGATAAGGACAAAGAGTCCATGAGTACATAGGGTGTCAAGCGTGGGTTTTCCAAATTTGTTCATTGCCAAAAGGAACTAGCTTAGCTAAGTGATGCACAACAAAGTTTCCATCACATTGAACATGAGACCAATTAATGGAAGAGAAAGAAGTACAAGAAGCAAGAATATCTATAATATCATGAAGGATAGCATCAAGGTTTGAGAGAAAGAAGGCATTCTTTGAGAGGTGGGCAATAATTACTCGACAATCAGATTCAAGTATAACTCCTTTGAATCTCAATCTTTTACCAATACGAACCCCCATGAGTAGAGCTTTTACTTCGGCAACTTCCGGAGTCCATTACCTTTTGGTGTGACGAGTAGCTGTTGTTTATGTCTAGAAATTAAGGATGCTAAATGTCTTGCCAAGGAAATACCGGGTCAGATCTGAATGTCCTGAGTCAATAGTCCGTACGCCGGAATCCTGCAAAAGGTAAAGTTAGACTGCCCTGGAGGTGGTTTCGGGATCGCCTCTCCGACGCTCAAGTTAGTGATCAAGTTAGAGAGATAAAGTCTAGAGAGAGATGCTCTGGTTTGTTAGGTAAGAATTCAATACCTTCTCATTGATGAGGGAGCTTGGTATTTATAGTGCCTTGGGACTCCCAGCTGTAAACCAGCTGGAAGGCACTGACAGCTGGGGGAGCCTCCACAGATGGGCCCTTGGAAGCCTAAGGGCATGCTGGACCTTAATCCTCCTCTAATTGGCTTAGGACCATAAAATAAGCCCAAACAATTAGCCCCACGCCGGGAATGGGGGACCTTGAAGCCTTGCAGAAGTGTCTCCCGTTCGCGGCGGAACCTTGTCCTCCATGGGGCGAGACCGACCCGGTCTCCAAAGAGAGGGGGAGGCCAGGCCGACCCGGTCCCCGGGGAGAGGGGGAGGCCAGACCGACCTGATCTCTAAGGAGAGGGTATAACCAGGCCGACCCGGTCTTCCAAAGAGAGGGGAAGGCGGGGCCGACCCGGTCCCTGAGGAGAGAGGGGAGGCCAGACCGAGCCGGTCTCTAAGGAAGGGGGAGGCCCGGCCGACCCGATCAACAAGGAGAGGGGATAGCCAGACCGACCCGGTCTCCAAAGAGAGGGGAGGGCAGGGTCGACCCGGTCCCTAAGGAGAGGGGGGAGGCCAGACCGACCCGGTCTCCAAAGATGGAGGGAAGGCAGAGCCGACCCGGTCTTTAAGGAAAAAATTGACCATGTTGGGATTGCCCTTTAGAGGGCGATGCGACTCGGCCATGATGGGGCCGAGTTAGGTGGACGCGGCTCGGATGAGGGGCCAATGAGCCCCATGCTTGTCCGAGCCGGTGCCGTCCCTCGCTAAGTCAAACTGGGACTTAGGAGAGTGACCCAACCAAAGAAGGAGGCTTCCTTAGGCCGAGTTAGGTGGACGCGACTCGGATGAGGGGGCAATGAGCCCCATGCTTGTCCGAGCCGGTGCCGTCTCTCGCTAAGTCAAACTGGGATTTAGGAGAGTGACCCGACCAAGGAAGGAAGGTTCCTGGGGCCGAGTTAGGTGGACGCGGCTCGGATGAGGGGCCAATGAGCCCCATGCTTGTCCAAGCCGGTGCCGTCCCTCGCTAAGTCAAACTGGGACTTAGGAGAGTGAGCCAACCAAGGAGGCTTCCTTGGGCCGAGTTAGGTGGACGCGGCTCGGATGAGGGGCCAATGAGCCCCATGCTTGTCCGAGGCGGTGCCGTCCCTCGCTAAGTCAAACTGGGACTTAGGAGAGTGACCCAACCAAGGAAGGAGGCTTCCTTGGGCCGAGTTAGGTGGATGCGGCTCGGATGAGGGGCCAATGAGCCCCATGCTTGTCCGAGCCAGTGCCGTCCCTCGCTAAGTCGAACTGAGACTTAGGAGAGTGACCCAACCAAGGAAGGAAGGTTCCTTGGTCCGAGTTAGGTGGACGCGACTCGGATGAGGGGCCAATGAGCCCCATGCTTGTCCGAGTCGGTGCCGTTCCTCGCTAAGTCGAACTGGGACTTAGGAGAGTGACCCAACCAAGGTTTCATGGGCCGAGTTAGGTGGACGCGGCTCGGATGAGGGGCCAATGAGCTTCATGCTTGTGCGAGCCGGTGCCGTCCCTCGCTAAGTCGAACTGGGACTTAGGAGAGTGACCCAACCAAGGAAGGTTCCATGGGCCGAGTTAGGTGGACGCGGCTCGGATGAGGGGCCAATGAGCCCCATGCTTGTCCGAGCCGGTGCCTGGGATCTTGACTCACTTTCCATAAAGCTTGAGCTGGCGAGCTGGGTAATCTTCATTAACTCTCAAATGCCACATGGCGTTCATGTTGTCTTCTTTGGCCTTATATTCCCCTGACACTTGACCCACGATGAGTTGCGAGTCGGATTTTGCCACGATCGATGTTGCCCCGGCTAGAATGCAGAGCTGCAGCCCTAGAATGAGGGTCTCATATTCGGCTTCGTTGTTGGATCCGAGGAACTCGAACTTAACAGCGTATTCAATTTTATCCCCGACCGGGGGTTTGATGACTAGTCCGGCTCCACAACCATTTTTTGTGGAGGACCCATCGACCTGCAGTTCCCATTCTTCTTGTGAACCGACCGGGGGCCGAATTGCACATTCGGTGATGAAATCGGCAAGGGCCTGGGCCTTGATTGCTCTTCGCGGCTCGAACTCTAGCCTGAAGTCGGCTAACTGATCCGCCCAATCTGTCATTCAGCTCGAATGATTTCTGCTCTCAATGATCTTTCGAAGCGGCTGTCCGGTTAGGACTTTGATGGGGTGCGCTTGAAAGTAAGGCTTGAGCTTCCGACTCGCCATCACTAAGGCGAAGACCATCTTCTCGACATCACTGTACTTAGCTTCGGCCCCTCGATAGGCGTGGCTGATGAAGTAGACGGGGTGCTGCTTCCCTTCTCGCTCGGCCACTAGAACTGCGCCTGAGGGCGTAGTCCGAGATGGCTAAGTATATAAACAAGGGCTCCTCCGGCAAGGGGGAGATGAGCTTAGGTAAGGTTGATAGGTGGTTTTTGAGGGAAGTGAAGGCCTGTTCGGCCTCGTCATCCCAAGCGAATTCTTTTCGCTTTAAAGCTTTAAAGAACGACAAGCTGGGGAATGGAAGGAACATTAACATATGGAGGGTCCCATGGGTTGGTGATGAGAAGGGGCGTTTTATTGAAAGCGATGAAAGGGAGGAGTTGAAGGTGGTTGGTGATCTGATAGACCATGAGAAGATGGAGTGGAGGTATGACTTAATCGAACGCAACTTTAACGAGAGGGACAAAAAATGTATTTATGCTATTCCTCTTAGTCTTCGTGGGGGATGTGATGACTACATGTGGGCTTATTCCAAGGATGGGAAGTACACGGTTAAAACTGCGTATATGATCGGAAAGGGGGGTGATCTGGACGATTTTCATGGAGCCTGGGTCAACTTGTGGAGTATGGACCTTTCGCCTAAAACCCACCATTTTATGTGGCGGATATGCACTCGTTCGCTGCATGCGCGTGCAGCTCTTAAACATAGGCACGTCGTGGATAATGATGCTTGTCTGTGGTGCCCCGGGTTGGAGGAGATGATGGAGCATGCCATTTTCTCGTGTCCAAGAATTCGCCACCTATGGAAGGACTGTGGGTGCGAACAAATGTGGGAGAATTGCAGCGGTGATGACATCCTGGGAATGGTAGAAAAATGGGCTACACTAGATGGTAAAATGGTGCAAAGGGGCTACATTTTAGCTTGGAATCTATGGTTCGAACGGAACAAATTCGTGTTCGAAAATGTCGTGACCCCTGTGGAGATCGTGGTGCAGCGGGTGTATAAACAAGCAGAGGAGTATAATACATATTCCAAGCTAAACTACTCCGGCTCGATGAAGTCGCAACCACCGAGTGCCAAGAAGTGGGTAGCACCCTCGCCTGGGATTATTAAAATTAATTCCGACGCTTCCCTCTGTGATGACGGTTGGGTTGGTTTAAGCGCGGTTGCTCGGGATGATAAAGGTCGAGTGCTCTTCTCTGTCGTGAAACGGATGAAAGCGTGGTGGCCTCCGGATGTGGCGGAAGCAAAGGCCATCCTTCTAGCTGTGTGCTGGGTGAAGAAAAAGGGTCTTTCGAATACTATCGTGGAATCAGATGCGCAGATGCTCATTTCTCGCTTATCAATGGGAGCTCTGTTCTTCGCGGACCTGGATGCTATTCTAGGAGATATTATTTCATTATGTTCTGATTTCAATTTCACTATTTTCTCTTATGTGAAAAGAGATGGGAATTTGGTCATGAGCAATGCTGGGTGAATCATTGTCCTAGTATTGTTGCTCCTTATGTATTGATGGACATTTTGTCCCTGGATTAATAGATGACTTTCCTTTTCCCCTCAAAAAAAAAAAAACGACAAGCTTTTGTCTACCGACCTAGAGAGGAAGCGTCCGAGTGCGGCCAAGCAGCCGGTCAGGCGTTGCACTTCTCTTACGTTTCGGGGGGACTTCATTTCTAGGAATGCTTTAATCTTGTTCGGATTGGCCTCGATTCCCCTTTCGTCGACCAGGAATCTGAGGCACTTTCCTCCTTTGACTCTGAAGACGCATTTTTTAGGGTTTAGCATCATTCGCTACTGTCTTAGTGGGAAAGAAACGACACCAGGTAGCTTCGCAGCTGGTTTGAACGCTCATCTGGGCCTTGTAGCTGGCCATATGGTCATGTGGGTCGGTTAGGCCCGCAAACGGTTCAAGCGCCGGGGTTTTGATTTTTCCCGGAGTTGGGGTCCCTAGGATTTCCTAACTGAACGGGATCAGGAATTTAAGTCCCCCTCCAGTCAGCTTCGGCGGCTGAGAATGGGCCGAGTCGCCTTGCCCTTCTCGATGATGTGCCTTTTTGTTGAGGAGCTCTCGGGCGTCGTAGCCCTGGTTGAGGCGCTTCTGGTTAAGAAAGTGTCGAGCATCTTCAGGCTTCCGACCCGCACCCCCTCTTGGGGATTTTGATACATGAGTCTCCTCTCGCTGACGGGCCGACCCCTGTCGGGCAGACTTCTCCTTATCCTGGTGACTCGGCTCCCTCGCATCGGAGCGTTGCCGGCTAGGTGGATCCCGGTTGGAGCGGGAGCTATGCCCCTCTCGTTGGGAGCGCATCAGGGCGCGCTCCTTTGGCTCAGGTCGATTTTGGGGGACCAGCTGAGTCTGCCATTGCTGTAGGGCAGCCATCATGTCCATGATGCTCTTCTGCAATTTTTCTTGGAGCTGAGCTGTAATCAGAGCGATGTCTGCTGCTATCAGTGGTCGGGGGTCCACGTTCTGTATCTACTGAGAGGGCTCCTCATGGGAGCGCTCTTGGCGGGGGTCCAAGGTCTGGATGGTAGGGGACGCCGACCGGGTGATGGGGCCTGCTCGGCCTTCCTGTGATGCGGGGGCGAGTGACCTCTCTCAGGCCGAGGAACTTGGCCGGAGGTTTGCTTGCTGCGGGTGTTCTTGGTGGGTGCCATTGTTGACTGGCGTTCGAGAATTGATGGTCGAAGCTGAGTAGCGGGTGAGGTTAGTCGTACTAAGTGGTGGCGAAGTAACTTCTTGTACTTTCTCCACAGACGGCTCCAAACTGTTTCTGTCTAGAATTTAAGGATGATAAATGTCTTGCCAAGGAAATACCGGGTCAGATCTGAATGTCCTGAGTCAATAGTCCGTACGCCAGAATCCTGCAAAAGGTAAAGTTAGACTTCCCCGGAGGTGGTTCCGGGATCGCCTCTCCGACGTTCAAGTCAGTGATCAAGCTAGAGAGATAAAGTCTAGAGAGAGATGCTCTGGTTTGTTAGGTGAGAATTTAATACCTTCTCATTGATGAGGGAGCTTGGTATTTATAGTGCCTTGGGACTCCCAGCTGTAAACCAGCTGGAAGGCACTGACAGCTGGGGGAAGCCTCCATAGATGGGTCCTTGGAAGCCTAAGGGCCTGTTGGACCTTAATCCTCCTCTAATTGGCTTAGGACCATAAAATAAGCCCAGCTGTGAATAGGACCTTGCCTTGCGAGTCACAACCAACTACACTAGTTCCAACCCATCCCTCCACAGCAAGTGAGGTGTTGACATTGATTTTGACAATTCGATCGGGTGGTGCTTGCCAAGATTTGGGGCTGGTAGTAGTTGCCTTCTTTGAAGGGTAATTACGAGCATTGAAGGAGCCATGTTCCTCAACCAGCCGCTACACATGAGCAGTGATGGTGTTGTTTGGAGTCCATTTGTTTTGGAACACCCACTGATTCCTTTCACCCTAAATGCACCGCCAAAAAACACCCCTTCAATACCATCTTTTCATCCAGTTTTTTCCAGCCTACCGCTCAGTCACACAAGGATTCATGGGGAGAGCTAATACACATAGCCTCATCATTGCAGTCGCGCCATAATCAGCCAAACGAGGGCACCCAAACAATGCGTGGATGTCCGTTTCTCTCGCATCACAGCCCCATGGGAAAGCATCATTGCCAATCAGATGGCGGTAATGGAGGAGAGCTCTAGTGGGGAGGGACTTTGAGCATAGCTGCCAAAGGAAATGTCGAACTTTTGGACTAGCTTCGACACTCGAAATATCTACCCATGCTTGGTGGGAATCATCAAGATTGCATCCCTTGCCTAGCAAATATGCGGTCTTGACCGAATAGAAACCATTTTTTGTGAGGCCACATGTTAATTCGTCACTGTCATTGTCACTACTAAGGGGAATAGGGAGGATACATTTTTTGTCACGATCATTAAAACATTCACAATGAGTTAAAGTTCCAATCCGCATTTTTTGGGTCAATCAAATCACTAACCTGAACAATATTATCACAGGGTAAACTAGTGATGAATCTCCCTTCCTCATCTGCAAGCCATGGATCGTTCCAAACACTCACATTTTTACGCGTATCTATGCGCCATAAAAAACATCCTTCTTTGACTAGAGCCTTCGAACTTCAGGTGCTCTTCCATGAATAACTGCAAGAGTAGCCAAGAAGAGCATTAAGAAAATTCGAACAAGGATAATACTTGGCTTTCATGACCCGACCAAGGAGAGAGTGAGGCTCTGGAACAAGTCACCACGCCTGGCGCCCGAGGAGTGCGTCATTAAACACACTGAGATCTTTGAAACCCATGCCTCCAAGACATTTTAAAGTACACATTGATTCCCAAATTTTCCAGTGTGTCTTTTTTTGCGTATCCGAGCTCCCTACCAAAATCTAACCATTGCAGATTGAATCTTCTAGATAACGGAGCTTGGGAACCTAGAGACACCCATCATATAAGTTGAAATGCTTTGGATGACTGATTTGATGAATGCTAATATCACATTTGAGGACTCAACTTCTTCATCAAGAGCAGCTCCCCGAGGGTCACTGTTTACTACGCTATTCTTCCTATTTCGAAAGGGGAGTTCCCAGATACCGCACCACTATTAGTAGCCCTTCCCGCCAAAGAAGACAAGGTGCCCTGAGAAAGGCTAAGACTAGTGTCAAGGTCAAGGCAAAAAGTGGAGTCGTTTTCAACTCCGAGAGTGACTTCACTAACGGGATTTCTATTTAATTAAGAGCCTGTTCCGGGCATTGAGAGCAGACGAAGACTACTAAGAAGACTTTCGGATAGCACGTGAGATCTACTACTTAGAATACGCTACCATCTGTCTTCGATTATGCTCGTTCTACTTTGAGGGAGAGATCGCTCCTTTAAGGAGACGGGATTCCACTATTATATATGAATATGATCCCACCACTTGAAACTGATTCAACAACAGCCATTCTTCTTCCAAGAGAAAGAAGAGCAAGAACATCGCTTATTCTGCATCAACCTTACTTTATGCCTCTGTCTCCTTCCCGGCTCTCGAAAGTAATTTTTCCTTCCGACCTTAGAGTTTCTTCCAAATTCTGTCAATGATAGAGTCAAAGATAGATTTCTTTGATCGACCAGTAACAAACGAGATACCAAGGTACTTGTCATGCTTCTCAACTCGTCTCATATTCAGAATCCCCATCAAATCTTCTCTTTGATCAATAGTAACAACTCTGCTAAAAGATACTTCAGACTTTTGATAATTAATTTTCATCAGTCCGTAAGCTGATTCATATTGGTTGAGAATATCAACTATTACATTGCATTCCTATCTGCTAGCTCTAATGAAAAAAGGCTATCATCAGCAAAAAGAAGATGAGATATTTCAGGGCCATTTCTACTTGTTCTTGCACCATGGATTGCCTGCTCCTGAACCTTACTCTGAATCATTCTAGAAAAAGCATCAGCTATCAAAATGTAAGAGATAAGGGGAAAGAGGATCACCTTGGTGTAAGCCACGCCCCGAGGTAACATGACCACAAACTCCTCCATTCATGATGAAAGAGTATGAAACAGATGAAACATGGCTCATAAGTAAATTCACCCATCTACTATCGAAGCCTATGGTAAAAAAACAACTTCCTAAGAAAACCCCATTCCACCCTGTCATAAGCTTTACTCATGTTTAGCTTCATAGCAACAATGCCCTTCTTACTCTTATTCCGATACTGCATTGTGTGAAACAATTCCATAGCAATAAGAGCGTTGTCAGTAATAAGACGCCCAGGCACAAAAGCACTCTGGTTCTTGGATACAATATTAGGCAAGTAGCTTTTTAATCTCATAACTATAACTTTTGACACAACCTTGTAAAGTACATTACATAAAGCAATAGGGCGAAATTCAACATCAGCAGTAGGATTGTTAACTTTAGGAATCAAGGCTATATTAGTATAATTATTGATTAATACAGTTAGGGGAGACAGACTCACTCAGAATGCTACTCACAAAGTTTGAAACATCGTCACCAACAATGTGCCAAAAACGTTGGTGAAAAACTGCATGCATACCATCAGGCTCGGAGCTTTGCACTGTTGCATCTGTTGTAAGGCGGCATAAATCTCTTCCTTGGTGGAGGGAGCGATAAGATGCTGGTTACAAGTATCAGAAACAATGGGCTGGATATGGCAGAGCACTTCTTGCAGACTCGTACTAGAGGGTAAATTCGAGGTTAGTAACTCGCCAAAATATTCGCCAAAAATTGCTTCAATATCATCAACATCATTAACATCATCACGCCAAACACCCGACTTATCATATAAGCTGCAACGAAATTTCTTTTCTTCCTTTGGGATGCTTTATGGTGGACATCAGAAGTGTTTTAATCATCATCACGCACTTCAGAGACCAACGATCTCAAATATTAGTAGGCTTCTTGTTTCTCATGGAGGTCATCAAGTTGTTTTTCAAGACTCCTACTTTCATCACATGAGCTCTCAGAAATGGGTTGTTGCTGAACAAAATTCAGCTTTTTCTCAACTTTCTTAATTTGATCCCCTAGTTTTCGAAACTTTTGTGAACTCCAACCAGAAAGATCATGCGCTAAGGTTGCTAAGTGCTTTTGCATAAATTCCCCAACTAAGCTATTCCAACCTTTACGTACAACCTCTTCACAAGTGTCATCTAGCAACCAACATGTTTCAAACCTGAACCCCCTGCGCTTCCTCAGAGCTTTTTGACATTGACACAGATGGCAGCGAGTAAGAATGGGGGAGTGGTCTGATTTGTTGCGAATCAAATGCTCCACCACTGGGAAAGAAAGCAAGCCAAGAAAGAGAGCCGAGGAATCTGTCCACTCTCTCTCTAATTCGTGTCTCAACGGTTTTCCCTCGTTCCCAAGTGAAGCATTTACCCATATAGCCAAGGTCACAGAGAGAAAGATCATCAACAATGTATCTAAAAGCTTGCAAAGCCGGACACGTCTTATCAACACCACCCTCCTTTTCATTGTAGCTTAGAATCTCATTGAAGTCACCTCCAAAAAGGATAGGGAGGTTTGTCTCCTCAAAGAGATGGCGAACCAAAGTCCAAGTTTTATGTTTATCTTCATCCTTTGGCCACCATAGAGACCAACAAAACACCAAGATTGGCTCCCATCTTCAATATCACCACAGATGTGAATTTGTGAGAAAGAAAAAAGAGTGAATATTATCTCTGCTTTCTAGTAAATGCATAAACCTCCAGCTTTTCCAACACTAGCAACACAAAATGCATTAGGAAACCCCAACCGGTCTGTTAGAGCTTCATTTGCATTTTTCTTTATCATGGTTTCCGACAACAAGATAATGTCGGGGGCATAAGTGACACTCCATCTAGGAGTTGTTGAATTAAACAAGGGTTGCCCATCCCTCGGCAGTTCCAGCATAGGGTATTCATAATGCTTGGCGGGATCGGGGGCATAAGTGACACTCCATCTAGGAGTTGTTGAATTAAACAAGAATTGCCCATCCCTCGGCAGTTCCAGCATAAGGTATTCATAATGCTTGGCGGGGTTGGCTCACACCAACCTCCGCCTCAAAGATGGGGCTAGGAACATGAGAAGGGTTCAGCTTTGAGCGCTTCAGAAAACGTACATCATCACCACACTCCATGGCATCTTTCATCTCAGTAGCACATTTTCTAGAGTCAATTAAATCTGTCTCCATCAACTCCAATTCTCATTTATCCTTTATTTCTCCTCTAGCCAGTCTTTTCCATAGCCCAGATTTGCCTCGAGCTACTTTCTCACTTCTATTAAAAATAAATACTGCTTCATATGGTTTAGTTGGTAGTGTAGGATTAGAGATGGTTTGGGGTATATTTTGTGGGGTGGGATTTTGTGGGTGGGGATTTATTTGTGGTATGGTGTCATTAATGGCTTTAGTATTAAAAATTGGTAGTTTTGGGGTAGTTCGAAGGATGAGAGTGTTTGGCTCTTTGACTGTGAGGGGGGAGCAGGGTCAATCATTTTTGAGGGAGGGTAATTATTCTTGTCGGCCACATCACAAAGGAGGGGTTGGTGGGGATTAGTGATGTTTGTTAATTCCGCAGACTTAGGTGAAATTTCTTTGGGGAAAAGAACTTTTTTGTTCTACTTGATTTCTTTTCTCCTTTTCCACTTCTTTCATTCTACTCTTCGAGGAGTAGCCTTGAGCCTTAAACTCTAGCCAAGTCTACCTTCTTTATCTTCCTCTGCAACATCATGGCAATCCCTTCATGAGTGCCCCATTCTACCACAAGCAAAGGAAAAGAAGGGCCATCTCTCATAGGCAAAATCAACTTGGATTTCTCGACCTTTTTTGTCTTTCAGCTTTCGGAATCGACGCAAGGGTTTAGATACATCAAGGAGAACCTTTAGATGCTTATACCTACCAAAGCCTAGGGCATCCTCTTCAAGTTCTAAAATTTCTCCCATGTTACCAATCAAAGCTCGAACAATATCATCTGATTTATAATTAAATGGAAGATTTTTAATGCGAACCCAAAACGGGGAGTGCGTAAGGGTTACCTGATCACGTTTCTCATCACCATCAGATTTCTTCAAAAGTATGAGCATATTATCAAAACACCAAGGACAACCCCCAAGAACTCGTGCCATATCTTTTCAATGAAAGAATTGGATGCGTAGAGGTTATGGCTTAAGGTCTGAATCACCAATCCATGAGCAGGTCTCCAGACGATGGTTACCGTACGCTTAAAAGCATCAATATTGTACGATCTCTCCGTTAGCAGTTTGCCAATAAGCAGCAACGAAAGTTCGTTAGAGTTAGCGTTAGGGTTTAAACTATCTAGGTCTAGCACAAAATCTTCCTCATCATCAATTTTCAGTTTAAAGACTATGGTTGCAACTTCCTCAACCATGGCAGAGGGGATTGGTTTGGGGGGGGGGGGGATGGCCGTCACGGCGGGGTAAAACCACGAGGGTAGGGATTTCTAACGAGTAGACATTTTTTCTTTAAGGGAAGCAATTATCATTACCACTCGTTAAATATACACTTTAGTATAAATTAGCAGTACTATGAGAATGAACAATGATTTTATTCACAAAACTACATAAAATTTATCCCCATTACACTATTTTAACTATCTAACAGGCCATAAGGGGATGTTTTAAAGAAGGGAACGGAACCCATACCCTCTCATAGTCTTCTCTATGCTTTGCAAATTGTAGATCATTTCTCTAATATAGATAATTAATTTGTGAATTGCTTAAATTTTTGTTCTTATTTATAAATTTAACCGTGTTGAACACGGCTAATGGGAGTTTATTCTAAGCGCAAATGCAGTTATTCACTAGTAGAATAAATGCATATTGTTGCGGTTTTACCCATACGTAGCAATATATCACGTAAAAAGAAAAGTAAAAATAGAAAATAACAATATTGCCGCGGTTTTCGCCCAAAACCGCAGAAACATTGTTGCATCGGATATATCTTGAAAACTTTATGATCCTAGAGCAACATATATTTAATATATTGCTGCGGTTCTTCCAAGAAACCGCAACAATATATGCTCTCTCATTTTCCCGAAACACACAGGCGGGTTTTTATTTTTTCGATCCTCTCACAGTCTCTCTCTCTCTCTCCTCGCACACTCTCTCACACTCCAGCGAAAGGTAGTTTCCGGCGGGTTTTGTTTCCGGCGACTGGGTGCCGACGATTTTTCGGCGAGGGATTTTTCGATCTCCTCCGCTTCTCCTACTTCGTTTTGGGGTCGTTGCTCCTCGCTTCTCCTTCGTATTTTCTTCACCAGCGCCACTCCTTCATTTCCAGCGCTTCTCCTCCGAATTTTCGACGAGGGTTTGTCATATTAAGTTAGTTTTTTGTAAATTTTTCTTAATTAGTGTTTTAATAAAAAATTTGGCTTAAATTGTAGTTTAAAATGCTTAGTATAAAGTATATATATGATTAGTTATAAGATTTGAATATCAAAAACTGATTTTGTGATGATTTTGCTTAAGTTTTTGTATGCCCTAAAATGTTATACGAGATTGTTCATGCTTAAGTTCTTGTGATGTTTTTGCAATTCTTTATTTAAAGTGATATGCAATGCCTTTATATTGATAGGCTCACCAATAGAAGGGGAAGGGACATCTAAGGAATGGTTTGGTACTTGTTGTTTGGTGATAACTTGAAATTGCTTGAATGCGATTATTGTTTGGTGAATACTTGGAATCACTTGAATGCGATTGTTTTTATGTACATCATATTGCCTAGATACCGGTTCAAGACTTACTTAGGAGTAATTCTTGAATAGTCCCTGTTTTGGGACTGTTTTTAAACGTCACATCTCACTTAAGTGGTGAATGTTTGTTGATTATTTGATTCTAGTGAAATATGGTTAGTCATTTCCCTAATTTGTTCTCGGGTACATATAAAATAAACAATTATCTTTATCGTGTACTTGGAGAGCTGAGGGAAATGCTGCCGAATTTTACTTAGAATCAAAGATTATACATGCATTCACTAGTGGGATTGGACGTTTAAAGATGGGTTAGGTTGGAGTGATAAAGACCCAATGGAAGCATGCATTGAATATTAGTTTGTTGTGTTATATTTATGTGAATTTTTAATTGATAATAATTTTTTATGTATGTATATGTGGAAGTTTTTAGAAATGGATCGAAGTTGGATGTATGGAAAGCGGAATACGTTGGAGTTCGTAGAAGGTGTGAATGAGTTCTGTAAACGTATTGTAGAACATCAACAACTTACTTGCGAGACTGAGATTTATTGTCCATGTGTTGATTGTTACAATGTGAATATGATTTTTGATATTTGGACCATAAGGGATCATATTATTTGTCGTGGATTTAGGACTGAGTATTATATTTGGTTATGGCATGTTGAGAAGGTAAAATATACTCAGGATAGGGTTAATGTTAATGTTGACACTCTCATTAGAGATTGATATGTCGAATGTCAGGGTTGAGAATGAAGTTGTGATGAAGATCATGTCATGATTGAAGGTGATGATGTAGTAGGTGATGAAAATGACAACGGAGATAATAGTTACACTGAGGATGAAGAGTTTGGTGATGATCAATTAGGTGAGATGTTGGAAGGGGCTTGTGACCATTTTAATGAGCGGCAACGAGTGTTTGACAGTTTGTCTGAAGCTTCTGGGAAACCCTTTTATCCAGGGTGTACAAAATACACTTAATTGAGTGGGGTTTTAACTCTTTTTAACATAAAAGCGAAACATAATTTGACTGATGTAGGCTTCACAAAACTCTTAGAAGCTTTATAAGATATGTTTCCTGAGGGTAATTTATTACCAAAATCTACCTACTATGCCAAAAAATTAATGTGTCCTTTGGGTTTGGAATATGAGCGGATCGATGCACGTCCGCATGATTGCTTGTTGTATCGAAATGAGTATGAGGAACTTTATGAATGCCCGAGGTGTGGTAAGTCCCGCTACAAATTATTAGATAGGGTTGAGCCCGAACCGGACAATTCGGGTCTTTCTGGGAAAGTGTTGTGGTATCTTCTAGTTGTGTCAAGGTTCAAGAGGCTCTTTATATCAAAGAAGATGCACAAAACCTAAGATGGCATGCTGATCGGAGAAAGAAATATGGGATGCTTAGGCATCCAACAGATTCTCTTCAATGGAAGGTTATCTATTCCAGATATAGAGAATTTGGTCAGGAAGCTAGGAGCTTGAGACTTGCATTGTGTACGAACGGAATGAACCCCTTTACGTACTTTGAGTAGTCAACATAGTACTTGGACTATTCTTTTAGTGATATATAATCTTCCTCCATGGTTGTGCATGAAGCGGAAATATATTATGTTGTCTCTTAATTTTTGGGCCTAAGCAGCCGGGAAATGATAAAGACATCTATCTTGCACCTCTCATCGAAGATCTCAAAAAGATGTGGGACGAAGGTGTTATGGTGTTTGATGCGTATTCTAATGAAGATTTCAGGCTTCGTGCTATGCTATTTTGTACTATAAATGATTATCCTGCTTACGGGAATTTATCGGGGTATAAGGTCAAAGGAAAAAAGTCATGCCCAATTTGTGAGAATGGTGGAGGCTACACATTTGCCACCTTGTGGGAAACATGTCTATATCATTAATAGGCAATTCGTACATAGTTCTCATCCATATCGAAAGAAAAAAGGACCATTTAACGGGTTTATTGAAAATGCTCCAGCTCCTAGACCATAACCGGAAAAGAAGTTTATAATCGTGTTAAGGGGATGGGAACAATATTTGGTAAGGGGGTTAAACCTTCGGAAGACGATGGTGTCATTTGGAAAAAAAAAGAGTGTATATTGTGGACACTTCCTTATTGGAAATACTTACCAGTTAGACATTGTCTCGACGTAATGCACATTGAAAAAAATGTTTGTGATGCAATTATTCGGTACTCTGTCGAATATGTCGGGAAAGACTAAGGATGTTCTGAAGGTTCGTTGAGATATGGAGAAATTGAAGATCCGGCCTAATTTATGGCCAAAGGTTAAGGAAAAATCTAAGAAAGAAAAGAAAACAACAATTATACATTGTCTAGGAAAGAGAAACGATTGTTAATGTTTATACGGTATTAGGTTCCCACTAGATACTCATCTAACATGAGAAGACTTGTTTCTATGGCTGATCTCAAATCAATTGGGTTGAAGTCCCATGACTGTCATGTGATGATGCAAGTGTTTTTGCCGATTGCAATACGCGGGATTCTTCCGAAACATGTGAGGCTTGCTATCACGAGGTTGTGTTCATTTTTCAATACCATAGGTATGATACAAACTTTTTGTTTGCATATTAGTAACGAGCGATAACATTAAGGTTCGAGGACTTTCTTTTAAGAGGGAGTAGATGTAATATCCCAAATTTTTACAACTATTTTTATTAAGTTTGATTTTGATATAATAAGATTTTATAAATATGATTTTGATATAATAAGATTTTATAAATATGATTTTGAACAATAATAAAAAATAGTAATAATCAGATTTCTTTTTTATGGAAATTCGTTTTATTATACCAGATTTTTTTTATCACTTTAAAAGATAAAAATATATACATATAAATTTTGAAAAATTGCTAAAAGAAAATCAGATTTTCGTCTATAAAAGAAAAATAGAGAGAAAAGAAAATTCTGAAATTATAACTTGAGTTGGTTTTGGGAAAGGATTAGATTTTTGTAAATATTTATCTTTTGGTGAAAACACTAAGATTTTTGTAAGTAAATATATACCACAAACACCCAAAAATCCCCATGTAATTCACTTCCTTCATCTCTTTGGTAAGGTCCAAATTCCAAATTTCAGATTTAAAATCCACCATTGTTATGTTTCAAAAGTTTTTAAAGATAATAAAATTATTGGCCCGTGAGTTTGCCGGAATATCGACACTAGGCGGTCGATCTTCTTCTTTTCTTTCTTCTTTCTCTTTCTTTTTTCCTCTCTTTCTCTTGCTTCTCGACGCTGCGTGCAATTGATGATTCAAGTCCCTTGAAAATTTTGGTCAAGTTTTAAAGATTTAGCGCAAAAAAAAAAAAAGAAAAAAGGTATAGTCACTGTAGTGGGTGTTAGTTTATGCTGTCACACACACCAAAATCTTGTACAAATTTACTTCCTTTCAAAATGTATTGGTGTGACGTTTTTTTTCAAGTAAAATTTTTTAGATTTTTTTTTCTTTTCAACCTTCGTTAAGTGATTAATTTTGTAACTTTGGTTAATTATTTTTCGAGATATTATACTAAGTGATTAACTTTAGGTAATATTATTTGTTGTAGACGGAACCACGTAGAAGGCGACTTTTAATTGATATTGCTATACTCGGGACCCGTTCGAGGTAATTCACAATGTCTATCAACACTTAGAATCCTGTTAGGAATTTTTTGTGCTATATGTAATGGATGTAACTATGTGATTATATGTTAAGTTTGATATATATTATATGACATGAATAATAATAGTACTCGTATGACTAAAGTTATTATTATTATTATTGGTACTATTTTCTCTACATACGATACAAATATATGTATTACTAGTATGATTATTTATGTTGGACTTATTAATGTAACTATCATACCATCATATTAAAACTATACTAGTGTGGATAATGTAATTTAATGGGTACGACAGGTGAATTAATGATGTTATGAATGATATTATAAGTTGACATTGTGACTCTATATATGAGGTTGTAATGATGGACCTATTGGTTGTTATGAATTATAAACGATATTATGATTCTATAAAGTGATTAAGTTGGGAAAAATATTAATTGAACTAAAGATGTTCATGTTAATGTTAATGTGATGTTTGATGTGTCATAACTTTTAAAATCTATTAATCACGTAAAGTGGAAATATTATTGAGGGAATTATCTTGTGGACTTGGATCCTCCATAGGTGATGAACAGTACTTGATTTTTATTCTGTTACAACTCTTTATTGTCTTCCTCCTAATACTATTGGTGTGCATTGCGGATACCCATTAGATTAGTGAGGGGTGTGCACACTAAGGATGTTCTGCAAAACGATATTGGCCATTACTCTTAATCTCTCTGGGTGACGACCCATGTTGAAGTAGGTGGTTACTAGGATTAATCCCGGCCTACCGACGTTCAATCCCCTCTAATAATTGAATTTGTTGTTGTATGACTCATATAAAATTGAATTAAGTGAAAAGGTTAAGTATGTTATATACTTCTTTATATTATATTATACTTGTCTGTACTATGTTATACTTGTTTGTGTTATGCTATAAAAATTATTTTCAAAATATAACTATTATTATTATTTTACGGGATGGAGTTGTAATTACTTAGCTTTCGCTAATTTTTGTGTTTTGTTTTTCTTTGGTCTTTTCTTATTTATATTGTGTAGGTTGGTGAAAGGGACTACATTGCAGGAATGAGTGAATTTATAGTTTTTAAGTCCACCTAGTTTAATAAATATTATAATACTGACAATTGGGATTGTTTAGTTTTGGATTGGTTTAAATTAGACAACTTCAATTGGGTTATTTTTATACTTTGGTTTGTAAGTTGAATTTTATTTTCAATAATTAGCCTTGCATTTATTTTTAACAATAGATGCGGTGGTAACACCCTAAAGGTTTCGTCAGATATTTTAATGAAAAGTAAAGTTATGAAACCAAAATTTTGGGGTGTTACAAATTGGTATTCAGAGCTAAGTTATAATAAAATTAATATAAATTAGGAGTTAATAAAAGGTGTTAAATAATTACGAGTTTAAGATTAAAAAATATATAGGTATTAGTAATAAACATTAAATTAAATTGTGAGAGTGGGATCAAAAAGGGGTTTATGTGCTTTAAGGTGAAAACACTTATTTCACGTGCTTATTAATTGTTTCTTTTTGTTCTCATATGTTTAGATGTTGAGACAAAATGTAACTACAAAAAATGTTGCGCTCGGATGTCCGTTTAACTATAGGATTTAGAAATTTATATATATATTAAGGTTTGTATACTAAGTTTTTTAGTAATATTGAAAATTCTCTAAGTTCCTATATATGTGATTTTATAATAATTATTAGGAATTTTATTACTTGATTATTTTATTTTGAGTTGAATAGAGTTTAAGTTCTTGTTATAAATGTTGCTTATTTCTCAAATTGATGTTATGTGGAAGCATGCAAAGATTGTTTGCAATGTTATGATGAAATATATTCTGTTGAGGCATGTAGTTTCTCATGATGAAGTTCGTATTGAATAAATAAAACTATGTGTAAGACCATGTATGTGTAAATATATGTAGTAATACCAATGCTAATGTGCAGGAATTGTATGCAAACCTATCAAGTATACACTAGATCTCGTAGGAGGACTTTTGAACAAATGGTTGAAACCCCTGAACAACTGCTTGAGAGACTGAAATCTCTTGAATAACTTTCGCAGCGTATAGGTTTAGTGTTGCAAAACCTATTAGGGAATAATGGTGGAGAGGATCCACAAGCTCATATATCAAAGAATTTAACAACCCTTAAACCTCCGATCTTTGTAGGAAAGGAAGACCCCTTACTCTTAGAGAATTGGCTAAGAGACTCTAATAAGTTATCCACTGCTACTGGGACACCTGAAGCTCAAAAAGTAGACCAAGCTACCTTTTATTTGAGGGAGAATGCAGACACTTGGTGGGAGAGTCAAGGACCTATTGTTAGAGCTCAGGAAAACTTTAATTGGAATGCTTTTAAAGTTGCTATTAAGGATATATTTTTCCCTGAACATATTAGGAGGTAAAAATACAATGAGTTTACTAGATTTAACCAGGGAGGTAGTATGTCTGTGCAAGAGTATGTCCAAAAGTTCAATGAGTTAGCTAGATTTTGCCCTAATGTTGTGCCAGATGAGTGAGCCAAGGCTCAAAAGTTTGAGGATGGGTTAGCATTTAGGATTCAGACCAGACTTGGGGGAGCAACTTCTGCAACTTTTCAGGAGGCTTATGCTAAGGCTTATAATATTGAGAGAATTCTGAGTCGTGAAGAGGAAGTTATGGGGAGGAATAAGAGAAAAGACCCACCTAGCAACGAAAATGGCCATGAGAATGACAAGAAACCTCGATATGGGGGTGACAATAACAATAATGGGGGCAATGATCATAATAATGGTGGTGGTAATTATCTAGAGAATCGTAGCAACTATCAAGGTCAGGGGAGATCAAACCAGCAGGGATCCCGTACATTGAACCCTACTTATAGGAAGTGTAACAAAAGCCACCCAGGATTTACCTGTCAAGGAGACCCAATAACTTGTTATACTTATGGAGAGAAGGGACATAAGGCTAATCAGTGTCTCAAGCGTCAAAATAATGGACAAAATGCGAACAATGTGGGGAATAGGAATGATCATGGACCTAATCAGAAGCAGAACAGCAACAAATAACCGCCCCTATAACAATAACAACTCCTAGGGTCAGGCTTCGAATGCTCAAGGAGGGAATAATACTCAGCATAATGGTCAGAATAACAATCGGACAAATGGAGGAAACAGCAATCAGAATAGCAATGGAAATGATGCTCGAGGCAACAATGAAAGAATCTATGTTATGAACTTGAATGAAGCAGACACCAACGCCAATGTTGTGACGGGTACTTTCCTCGTAAACTCTAACCCTGCTTACTTGCTTTTTGATTCTAGGGCGTCTCATTCTTTCATAGCTAGTTTATCCGTTGAAAAGTTAGGAAAAGAAAGTTGAGTTTGCGTTACATTAGAACATATGAGATCTTGGAGCGAATTGGTGAAGTAGCCTATAGATTAGCCTTACCAATGGAGTTAGCCAATGTCCAAAACGTCTTTCATGTGTCTCAGCTTCAAAAAAAAATATGTCCATGATCCTACCCATATCATTCAACCTGAAACCATTGAACTAGATGAGACCTAATCCTTTGAACAACGCCCAGTTAGGATCTTTGATACCAAAATGAGAAGTACCCGCAATAAGGCGGTAAATTAGTCAAGGTGTTATGTTCAAGTTAAAGTTCTGAAGAGGCTACATGGGAAGCCAAAGATGATATAAAAAAAACTGATATTCCGAACTTTTTCAGCAGGTATGCTTGAGTTTGGGAGACGAAACTCTTAAAGGGGGGTAGAATGCGATATAAACTTTTTGTTTGCATATTAGTAACGAGCGATAACATTAAAGTTCGAGGACGAACTTTCTGTTAAGGGGGAGTAGATGTAATATCCCAAATTTTCACAACTATTTTTATTAAGTTGGATTTTGATATAATAAGATTTTATAAATATGATTTTGAGCAATAATATAAAATAGTAATAATCAGATTTTTTTTTTATGGAAATTCGTTTTATTATACCAGTTTTTTTTTATCATTTAAAAAGATAAAAATATATACATATAAATTTTGAAAAATTGCTAAAAGAAAATCAGATTTTCGTCTATTAAAGAAAAATAGAGAGAAAAGAAAATTTTGAAATTATAACTTGAGTTGGTTTTGGGAAAGGATTAGATTTTTGTAAATACTTATCTTTTGGTGAAAACCCTAATATATATATATATATATATATATATATATATATATATATATATATATATTATATATATATATATATATATATATATGCCACAAACACCCAAAAATCCCCACGTAATTCACATTCTTCATCTTTTTGGTAAGTTCCAAACTCCAAATTTCAGATTTAAAATCCACCATTGTTGTGTTTCAAAAGTTTTTAAAGAAAAACAAAATTACTGGCCCGTGAGTTTGCCGGAATACCGGCACTAGGCGGTCAACCTTCTTCTTCTCTTTCTTCTTTATCTTTCTTCTTTCCTCTCTTTCTCTTGCTTCTCGACGTTGCGTGCAGTTGATGATTCAAGTCCCTTAAAACTTTTGGTCAAGTTTTAAAGATTTAACACACAAGAAAAGGAAAAGGGTGTAGTCACTGTAGTGGGTGTTAGTGTATGCTGTCACACACACCAAAATCTTGTGCAAATTTACTTCCTTTCAAAATGTACTGGTGTCACGTTTTTTTTCAAGTAAAAGTTTTTAGATTTTTTTTTTTTCTTTTCAACCTTGGTTAAGTGATTAATTTTGTAACTATTAGAACAGAAGAATCGTAATGACTGAATAAGTAATCTTTTAAGACTGTGCTGTGGTAGGAGACCACTGACTTGAAAGCAATTACGGCCCGGTAAAGGTGGTTATCGAACTTGGCCGGAACGCTCCCCAAGGTTAACACAGTAGCTAAGTATGCCACCACTAGCAGACTGAGCTTTGGAGAAAAGCACGACAACCCAGGAAAAGAGAGAAGAGAAAAGAAGGAAGAAGAGAGTGTTTTTTTGTGTGTGTTTAACTGATCAGAAGGCACTGATTTTATAGAAGAAAATCAGGCCAAAAACGGATGGCAATAAATGGGCGGATCTCAAGGGATTGCCATCAATCATGTAACATCTCCAACAGTCACAAAACCGTCACACACGCGCTCAGTTCCGGGTCCAAAACTTTAGTTAATTTAAGTTTATTCCCCAAAGCCCAAAGCCCAAAGCCCATAGCCCATGGCGACTTTTAGTTGATATTGCTACACTTGGGACGCGTTTGAGGTAATTCACAATGTCTATCAACACTTAGAATCCCGTTCGGAATTTTGTGTGCTATATGTAATGGATGTAACTATGTGATTATATGTTAAGTTTGATATATATTATATGACATGAATAATAGTACTCGTATGACTAAAGTTATTATTATTATTATTATTATTGGTACTATTTTCTCTACATACGATAAAAATATATGTATTACTAGTATGATTATTTATGTTGGACTTATTAATATGACTATCATACCATCATATTAAAACTATACTAGTGTGGATAATGTAATTTAATGGGTACGACAGGTGAATTAATGATGTTATGAATGATATTATAAGTTGACATTGTGACTCTATATATGAGGTTGTAATGATGGACCTATTGGTTGTTATGAATTATAAACGATGGTTATTATGATTCTATAAAGTGATTAAGTTGGGAAAAATATTAATTGAACTAAAGATGTTCATGTTAATGTTAATGTGATGTTTGATGTGCCATAACTTTTAAAATCTATTAATCACGTAAAGTGGAAATATTATTGAGGGAATTATCTTGTGGACTTGGATCCTCCATAGGTGATGAACAATACTTGATTTTTATTCTGTTACAACTCTTTATTGTCTTCCTCGTAATACTATTGGTGTGCATTGCGGATACCCATTAGATTAGTGAGGGGTGTGTACACTAGGGACATTCTGCAAAACGATATTGGCCATTACTCTTAATCTCTCTGGGTGACGACCCATGTTGAAGTAGGTGGTTACTAGGATTAGTCCCGGCCTACTGACATTCAATTCCCCTCTAATAATTAAATTTGTTATTGTATGACTCATATAAACTTGAATTAAGTGACATGGTTAAGTATATTATATACTTGTTTGTATTATATTATACTTGTCTGTACTACGTTATACTTGTCTGTGTTATGCTATAAAAATTATTTCAAAATATAACTATTATTATTATTTTACGGGATGGAGTTGTAATTACTTAGCTTTCGCTAATTTTTGTGTTTCTTTTTCTTTGTTCTTTCCCTATTTATATTGTGCAGGTTGGTGAAAGGGGCTACGTTGCAGGAATTGAGTGAATTTATAGTTTTTAAATCCACCTAGTTTAATAAATAGTATAGTACTGATAATTGAGATTGTTTAGTTTTGGATTGGTTTAAATTAGACAACTAAGATTGGTTATTTTGATACTTTGGTTTGTAAGTTGAATTTTATTTTCAATAATTTGCCTTGCATTTATTTTAAACAATAGGTGCGGTGGTAACACCCTAAAGGTTCGGTCAGATATTTTAATGCAAAGTGAATGTTTTATAAAGTTATGAAACCAAAATTTTGGGGTGTTACAATACGCAACAAGGTACTTGATCTTGATAAGTTGAATGCTTTGCAAAATGAGGTGGTGATCACACTTTGTCAATTTGAGATGTATTTTCCACCTTCTTTTTTTGACATTATGGTTCACTTTGTCCTTCATTTGGTAAGGAGATTAAACTGTGTGAAACTGTGTTTTTAAGATGGGCATACCCTTTTGAGAGACATATGGGTTCTTTGAAAAAGAAAGTGAAGAATCCACCAAGACCAGAGGCGAGTATTATTCAAGGAACAATTGCGAAGAGGTTGGAGGATATTGTTCTTATTATTTTGCTAAGGTTGTGACGATAGGTCTTTCAAAGCCCAGACACGAGGGTAGATTAGAATGCAAGGGTGGGGTCGACATATTTCACCTTCATTGATTGAGTTGAATAAAACTCATCTTTTCGTGTTGCACCATGTTAGTGAAGTTAACTCATACTTAGAAAGAAATATGCGTGAATTGCGCCACAAAAACCCGTCAAAAGGGGAGAGGGCATTGATGAATGAGCATAACAGGTCTTTCATTGACTGGTTCCACAATAAAGTAATTGGTGAATTGTCTACAAACAACCATCATGTACCTAATACAATTAAGTGGTTGGCATACGGTCCACGTGACAGTTTTAAATCATATGAAGGGTAT
The DNA here is from genome assembly GCF_026745355.1 of Beta vulgaris subsp. vulgaris. NCBI lineage: Eukaryota > Viridiplantae > Streptophyta > Magnoliopsida > Caryophyllales > Amaranthaceae > Beta > Beta vulgaris. The sequence continues at coordinate 16,794,451 of NC_079210.1, read as the reverse complement.
GATATCAATGGATATACCTTTTACACTTAACGACAGGATAAAAAACCAAAGGTGGTACAAAATTGTGGGGTTTCAATGGTTGCATCATCTAGGGAGTATGCGAGTGCAAAGGATAAAACTCTGATTGATGCTAAACAATCATATTATGGGATCATTCAAGAAATATGGGAGCTCGATTATTGTAACTTCACTATGCCTATTTTTCAATGCAATTAAGTGGGCGGATAATAGACGTGTTTTGCAAACAGATGAGTGCGGTTTTATTCTAGTTGATATGAGTCGTCTGCGTGACACTGAAGAACCTTTTATCCTCGCATCACAAGCAAAACAAGTGTTCTACGTATCTGATCCTGTAGACACTCGGTGGTGCATTGTTGTTAATGGTAAAAGGCGAATTTTAGGAGTATGTGATGTTGACGACGAAGAAGAATATGATAATTTTGATGATATCCCTCCTTTCTCAATCCCAAATGATGATATGATGGATGTGTCTGATACTAAAAATAGTTACATGCGAATGGATCACTAAAAGGGTATAACAGTCATCGACCAACCTATTGACCAAAATTAAAGGTAAAAATGTTTTATATGAGTAATTTGAATTATAAATTGATGTACTATAATAGATTTTGTTACAATAATGCGTTGATATACTCCCTCCGTCCCAGAATACTCTTTACACTTTCCTTTTTTATCTGTCCCGGAATACTCTTTACACTTCTATTTTGGGATATGACCCACTATTATTTTAATCATTCTACCTTTTAAATATTGGCCCACTCTCTCTCTCCTCCAAATAAAATAACATCACTCTTACTACCTACCAACTCTAACCATGGCCCACATTTTCTGACCTTAAAATATAATAATACCACTTTTACTAACTACTAACTCCTATCACATCTACTTTTCAATAAAATAACAATTGATAACCAAACAACAACTTATCATCTAAAACTACGTGCCTTGATAAGTGTCAAGAGTATTCTGGGACAGAGGGAGTATTGTTTTAAATTTTGTTAACACCTTTTGTTGTTTCTATGCATATGCTACATATATGGCTAGTGACGGTTTGAGCGATCATTCATCGGAGTCTGATGCACCTTTTCACCCAGAAAAGGAGGCTGACTAGGGAGAGGATAGTGATCGTGCTGCAGATGCGTCTGATGCTTGGATGGAAAGATTTTGAACTAGATCAATCATGTTCTATGCTACTACTAGTAATGTTCTAAACTACAACCAGTATTGTTCTAAAGTACTACTAGTAATGTTCTAAACTATTACTAGTAATGTTTCGAAGTACTATTAGTAATAATATTCTATACTACTACTAGTAATGTTCTAAACTATTACTAGTAATGTTATAAACTAAAACTGGCAATGTTCTAAACTACAACTAGCAATGTTCTAAACTACTACTAGCAATGTTCTATACTACTACAAGCAATGTTCTAAATTACTACTAGCAATGTTATTAATTTGCATGTAAAAAGTATTGTTCTAGAATATAATGTACATACATATGGCTCTGTTGTGAAGAAAAATATATTGCTTGAACCTGGAGTTCTTCTTCTATTTTCAACACTCAGAATAAGTGACCAAGCATCAATGATGTTGAATAGATGATCGTTCCCAACAAGACTTGCTATCTTTTTTCTCCTAATGGTAGTTTGTTTGTCATTGTACAAAATTTCGCTGAATTTTTTTCAAAAAACAATAATTTTAATACCAAAAAATATAGCTAATTATTATTTAACAAGAGAAAATTTGAGTAATTACTCTTGTGTTCCTTCTGCAAAAGCATAGTCCGTCATTCTTCTTTTAGAAATATCAACTCTTTTGAAAATCTTGTCAAACTCAACCATAAATGGTGATCGCAAGTATTGTGGAATATTCAAAGGGCATCTCTTTGCTCTCTTATCTTGTTCTTTCTTTTCGTTTTCCCTACGAAAAGACAAAAAATGTCACAAGTAAAACATGCATAAAATATAATTTCTTTCTTAAATTACCTACAACACAAGTAAGCATATATTCTCAAATAGAAATTGACAAAATAAAGAGATATTAAACTACTACAACACAATTGACATAGTATTAAATTCAAAGTTAATTTATTACCCTTTGTCAAGTTTTGGTTGAGTTGGAGTTTTTCACATGCCTTGCAAATCCTGTAAAGAAGGTGGGGATCTAGTAGTCAACTCAGAGTGATCACCAAAAACATTCTCTTTGCTTGCACTAGAAGAAGAAGGAGCATTTAATTTGTAGGAACTTCAAGGATGTGTGGCGATTGTGAAAGTAATGCAAAGCTCGTGGACTAGCTTCAAGCATACTTTTCTTCATTGTCTTCTTAGCATGACATTTATCCCATGGCTTGGCCATCACCTCATCCAACTCAGCAATAAATGCAGATTTATCAAACAAATGTTGGTCTTGACTTAGAATTGAAGGACTCTTGTTTTTCTCATTTGGATTCAGCTCATTCAAATGTTGTTCTTCCTTTTTCAGCGTGTATTTGGTCCAAATATTTTGAATGAGATTATGCATTTGGTCACTTGTCTCATTCTCTCCAAATATGTTAGATACACTATCTAACATGGCATACAACTCATTCACATTGGATGCTAAAGTCTTGGCCAAATTTCCAAACTTGTCAAGAAAACCCTTAGCTTGATGCCAAAAAGTGGAATAATAAAAAACATGATATATTATTCTAAACACATTTACAGAACATAAGAAACATTTTTTTAGAACATCTCACGTCTCAGTTTTAGAACATATTATATAGAATTTCGAATCACACGAATAATTTTAAACTACTATTAGTAATGTTCTAAACTACTACTAATAGTGTTCTAAATTATTACTAGTGATATTCTAAAATTTATATCATATGTTCTGAATATCAGACCTAAGTTGTACATATTTAGCTATATGTCTAAAGAAATTTCATATGTTCCCAAAAAAAAATCATCAAGGTAAATAATAATTGTATTACCTAAAAAACATTGAATTCTAAAACTCAATCCTTGTGTTCTAAACTACCACTACTAATGTTCTAAACTACTATTAGTAATGTTCTAAAATGTATATATCATATGTTCTGAATTTCAAACCTAAGTTGTAAATGAACTTTTTAGAACATCATATCAGATTTTCATAACATAAGAAGCATTCTTCACATAACATTTTTAGAACATATCATAGACATTTTCGGAACACAAAAAAAAAATCAAATTATTTGTCAAAAAATAACATAAAACTATTTAGAACATAATATAGAAATATTCATATTAGAGTATAAGGTGAGTACCATTACATCACTTGGAGATGACGATGTTCCAACGTTTTTTACATCTTTTCCATGTTCTTTCTTCTGTGGCATTTCTTCAAATTTGATCCTATCAAGCACCAATCCCTTTCCAAAACCTCTCTTTAGTTCAATCTTCATCCTTTCATTGATCATTTAATTTGCTTATTCCAAATCGAGATGATGGGAAAGCTTCTTGGTTGCTTAAACTTAGCTCTTTGTAAACGATCAAAATAAGAAATCTATTATTTATAAAAGAAAATGACATAGAACTATTCAGAACATAATAGAAAGTTCCATATGCTCTACAATTGTAATACTTTGATATAAATCATAAACAATTATTCTACAAACATTAAGAATTTACAATGAATAATATTTATAACTTAACAACAAGAAAGGCAGTGGACCAGTGAAGAAAGTGTTGCCTTCTTGCCACTCAAGTGCAGAATACTTCAAGTGTTTGTAGGTGAATGTGCACCAATCTAACTCATGAATTTTGCTTGTATACATGCAACTATACAAAAATTTTTAATTCAATGATGGATTTGAAGTGGAACGGATACAACAATTAACTGCACATATGAGAAAATGCCACAAGAACTCATCACAAACTGGCTCTTGTATTAATCTTTCAATCTCAATTATCACCATGGACAATAATGGACTTCCACGCCTCAAATTAAACAACCCTCTTCAATTATGCAAAAAAAAATTCCAATCTTCTTCTTCATTTTTTGGCTCCTCTATTTCTCTACCTCCCATAGACAACCCATAAACTAAGTGTATGTCCTCTGGTAGAATATCAATTTCTTGTTTTTTGCTAAGAACCAAAGAAACCCGATCATGATCAAAGCTTCTTACTAATTAATCAGCAAATATGAATTTATGAGCATCTAAATCCAAATCCAAGAAGCCTCCAAATCCTATTCTCCTAATAGCTTCCTTATGCTCAGATGGAATATCCTTAAGTACGGCCATGAATTGCTTTGGTGGAATCCTTTGGTTAAGTGGCTTTTCACTTCACCACTTTATTGAAGTCTTTATCCACCTCAATGACATCATCTTCTTCAGATTCATCAAGTATTATCTTTTGCTTTTTTCCTTTGAATATCCACTTGTTGAATTTTTTGCCTTCTTTTTTTGCCCAAATCCTTTAGAACAAGTTTTTGCTCTCCTGTTTCTTCCTTTATAACTATATCTTCATCAACAGTCCTAGAACATATGCAAAATAGTTTATTAAGTATTATTTTCAAAAATAATATAGATAGTTTCAGAACATAACATAGATATTTTTAGAGCATAACATAGACGTTTACATAACATAATATATATATTTTTAGAACTTAACATAAACATCTTTAGAACATAACATACACATCTTTATAACATTTGTTATACGAAAAGATAAACCCTGGTTAGTGGTTAGTAAGATTAATACTTTTTGTCCAAATATGTGGTTTAAGTCCTAACTACGAGGTATGTTACTGTATCTTTGCTAAAGAAGATATTAATTATATTCAGTTCAAGACCTAAAGGATATTTACCCAACTTAACATAAACATCTTTAGAACATAACACAAACATCTTTGACATAATATAGATATGTTTAGAACAGAACATACACATCTTTATAACATTTGTTATACCAAAAGATAACATCAATTGGACTAATATAAAAAATGAACGACCAGAAATACATGAGCTTCTTAAATTTTTAACATGATAAGGAAAATATTATTTTCAGAACATGATATAGACATTTGTAGAACATAACATAGTCATTTCAGAACATAAATCAATATGGCAAGTTGGTTGTCTTACTGTTCAGCAGGCTTTTTCATGACTTCATTTTCATCCTTTTGTGTTATACTTGGAGCATCAACTTTCTCATATCCCTTGTCACTAATACATGGGTTTAATAAAAAATATTTAGAATTTATATTAGAATATGAGGGAAAAAGTTGTGATATAAATGGTAATAAATTAACATTTTCAGAACACGAGATAAACATTTCAGATGACTAGATAGACATTTGTAGAGCATAACATAGTCAATTTCAGAATATAAATCAATATAACAACAACTTAGCTGTCTTACTATTCAGTAGAAATGTTCATGTCTCCACTCCCATCTTTTTGTGTTACATTTGGAGCACCAACTTTCTCATGTCCTTATCACTAACACATAGGTTATATATACTTAGAATGTATATTTGAACATGAGGGGAAAAATTATGATATAAACGACAATAAATAGACATTTTCTGAATATGAGATGAACATTTTGAGAGCACTAGATAGTTATTTCTAAACATAGCATAGTCATTTTCAAAAGATAAATCAATATAACAACAAGTTAGTTGTCTTACTATTCAATAAGTTTGTTGGTGTCTTCATTTTCACCTTTGATGATTTGTATAATCAAATGTGTGATTCATACATGGGGGGTGACACTTTCATGGATGCAGTAGATAATATCCTCAATGATATCATTCAAGATACTTCACCTTCAAATAATATAAAGTAAGAAAGAAGCGATATTACCCGGACAGAAAACGTAAAGAAGGGCACAAGCACATATGGAATGATTATATCTCAAGCAACCCGGTATACAACGCACGACAATTTAGCAGAAGGTTCAGGATGAGAAAAGAGTTATTCTTTCGCATTGTCCATACTTTTGAAAACCATTCTGACTATTTTACACAAAGAGTTGATGCGCTTGGTAGAAGCTTTCTCACTCCACTACAAAAATGTGTTGCTGTCATTCGATTGTTGGCTTATGGAGTGGTTGGTGACGTTGTAGATGAATATGTGCGCATTGGTGGAAATACATCGATACAATGTTTAAAGAAATTTTATAAGTGTGTCATCAAGATATTTAAACCTGAATACTTGAGAAGGCCAACTGTGGATGACATCCAACGTTTGCTTCAAATAGGGGAAGCTCACGGATTCCCATGTATACTAGGTAGTATTTATTTATACATTGGTAATGGGATAAATGTCCTACAACATGGCAAGATCAATACACTGGAGGTCATCAAGGTGTACCAACTATGGTATTGGAAGCTGTTATTTTATCTGTTTTATGGATTTGGCTTGCATATTTTGGTTTTGCAAGTTCTAACAATGACATTAATGTACTAGATCCATCCACGATATTCAATGAGTTACTTCAAGGTCGAGGCCCATAAATCCAATATGCTGTAAATGGAAGCATGTATAATATAGGATATTATCTTGCAGATGTTATTTATCCTGAGTGGCCAATTTTTGTCACATTCATCACTCGAGCGAATACGCTATCCGAGAAAAGGAAACTATTTTCTCAATATCAAGAAGGTGCAATGAAGGATATAGAACGGGCATTTGGGGTGCTCTAAAAGAGGTTCACGATTGTTTGCAACCCGGTACGTTTATGGGATGAAAGTGAAGTTGGGGACATCATGAAAGCATGAATAATATTGCATAATATGATTATTGAGGATGAAGGAGATGATAATGGAATCACCCCTACTATTGAATATACAGTATCAAGAAATCAAAATGAAAGCTCGCAACTTCGCACTGGTCTGCTTAGAAGTTATTATGCAAATCGAAGCAGATACTTTGAAAATCATACGCGAATTCGTAACCGAACTCAATGTCACCAATTGCAACATGACTTGATGGAGCACATTTGGTCATGTTTTGGAGAAAATGCTAACTAAAATTCATGTGTATTTTTAAATTTCGTGAGTATCTTTTGTCATATGTTGTAGAAATTATTATGCATTTAGTTATATTTTTGAATGCCTTTTAAATTGCTCATGTACTTAATTAGTGTTATGTAAATTTTATAATATTTATGTCAATTTAAAATCTTAAATAATTAAAAAAAATCATTTAACTAATATTTATTGGTAATTATTCTAATTTATTACATTTTCATAATATAATGGTACTGAAAACAAAACAATAACTAGAATGCATACAATAAAGTGAAGTGAGTCTGGAGATAATATGAGAGATAGGGTATAAAACTGGAATAAGTTTGAAGTGACTCTGTAGAATTAAAAAAATAGTGGAAAGCTAGTGTGACACAGTTTGAAGTTTGGAGTTGAATATGAGGGATAAACTCACCCTAAGTATCCAGTTACTATTAAAATTACAAAAATATCATAATATGTGTATGGGGGCTGACTAAGTTCCATATCGGTCTACCCAGACCGACAAGTATCGTCATGGTCAAACATGCCTACTACAGAACCGTTGACTTCGTCATACCAGTTCCACTGAGAAGCCTAGACGGCATCCTTCTCCGGGCCTTTCATCAAGGGCTTAGGCTTAATCAAACTTCCATCTACAGTTGCCTACGGGCCTAAAGATAGAAGCTCAGTATAGGACAAAAGAATATCCCAAAGGGATATCCCTATGAATATTCCAATAGAAGCAGAGTCCTACTTGGATACGGGCTTTGCGGACCCCTTATAAATACTCCGTTGATCTGAGTCATGAGGTACGTCGACTAACACTATCATACTCCACCTGAGAGCTACCGGTTTACCCATTACTGACTTAGGCATCGGAGGGGCGTTCCTCAGATCAACCCCCGAGCTAGTTTACGTGTTCTCTTTTGCAGAAACTGGAACCGGCTTATTGACTGAGGACTTACCGATTCGTTTTGAGTCAGTTTTATTTTAGATCTAGTTAATTCACATCGATATCAATCCTACAAAGTTTTAGGATATTTTCGAATCTTCATTTTCAAGTCTATATCAGGTCTCGAGTCAGGTTTTTAAAATTGAGTCAGCTTTGCTCCCTTTACTCCTATAGAACAGTATCATTACCCTGTTCATTTAGATAAAGGAAAATATTTAAATAAATGCAAGTGACAGAGAAAGAGAGCAGCATTGAATGCGTTGCCCAACTCCCTTGGGGACACAACATTATTTGCAGCCTTGTTTACTACCCCACTTTACTTACTGCATACACTTCACATTCCCTGCTTCTATCAATATCATAATCACCCCTCTTTCAGAAAAACTAAGTCCTTTCATTTTGCATATAATCAAACTAAAAGAGGCTACTTTTCTCACTTGCTAATCATAACAAACCCATTAACCATGAACCAAAGGTCTTCTGTAGAATCAGTTGAAGGGGGAGCATCACATCAGGTTGTTCACTTTCTTGCTCATTTACATTCTACTTTTCACCTTCTTTTCTTTTTTATAGAAATTATTAAGATTTTTTCTTTTAATATTTTTTTGAGTTCTGCCTTATTTTGCTTTTTGGGTCATTCTACAATATTGTTCATATTCCTGTAATTTTATTAGATTATGTTAGTTATTGCCATTTCATAATCTTCTATAAGGTTTTTGTCCATTTGTGCTTATAAACTATGATGAGCTAATTTGAGATTATTTTTTTTTGTGCTGGATCTTTTGTAAATGGAATTTACTTATGTCACTTGTGTATTTATGCTCTATCTACTATTTGAAACATGTTAGTTTCTTTCAGAAAATAGTAAACATGATTGAAGAAAAATAAAAACATAATGTTATTAGTCAAAATACACTACACTTTAACTACCTCATGTGAGTACCAATATTCTATGTCATGAAAGTAGTGAGTGGGGTTGGTTATCTTTGAATTACAAACTTGATTCCTTTTTTGATATATTTGTTGCATCCAATTTTAATCTCTATGAACAAAGACCCCCCCCCCCCCCCCCCCCCGGGGTATGGCCTGCGTAGGACTTTTTTAGAATGTAAGCGATATCTTAAACTAGCAATATAATGTTTGGGTTGTGTTTAGTTCAATTGAAAACATGTTAAACTGAATTTTATTTTAAGTATGGTTTCAAACTTCATGTTGCTTGATAAAAAGAGCATAGAAAAAGACAAGGGATAGAGGATATGAGAGGAAGAGCAAAAGGGAAATAGAGGAGATTACAGGAGAGGAAGAGGAAGGTGAGGTTAGGGTGAATAGGTGGTATTGCTTAAAGAAAAAGGGGAAAGAATTAATCTTGACCAATATACAAACCAATTGGAGGACAACGGGAAAGTTATTTTTCGTGAAAAACGGTTTTCCTAGAACACAATCTTAGTTTAGTTTTAGTCTTGAATTGTTTTGTTTTCTAGGTGATCAAATGAAATAGGAAAGATAAGAGTGTCGTTACTTATGCCATAATTTAAAATGTGTCTTCTATACAAGTCCATGGAAAAAATGATCATATTACTCTTCCCTAAACACAACATTAGCGTTGTTTTATGAAGCAACCACATACGACACACAATAGATAATATGCTCACTCTCCTCTCTAGTTAGATGCATTAAAGATGGGAACTTGCAATGCCAAGAATCCCAACCATACATAAAACTAAGGGTGTAAATGGAGCTTGCTCAATTCAACTCGAAAACCAATAATTTGCACTTTTTCGATTTATGCTCGATACTCGTTAAACTCAATATGCCCAAGCTCGGCTCGTTCTTGTTAAGCTTTACTCATAGCTCGACTCAAGCTCGAATTGCTTCGGTGAGATAGAATTGGCCTAATCACATAGCTTTCTCTATTTTATTTTCTTCGCCAGTTTAAGGGAGTTATTAACTTACCACTTATCAAAGTAATTTCTATTGTAAAAGACACAACTAAATTTTGTTTAGATATGTTTGTAATAAATTTAATAGAGAAAAGATTGTGGAGCTACTCACAAGTCGTAGGAATTTGTGCTTTGAATCTGGTTGAACATTCGTCAAAGGAGCGGAGGGGAGCCTGCTCAGATCGGCAGTGCCGTCCGATCGAGCGGATCGAAGGAGCTTAGCAGGGGCTTGGCAGCAGACCACCCGATTGGATCGGCGGGTTCGCCATATCGGTGTGATCACCGAATCACGGCCGGGTGATGGCGGCCCGATCGGGCCCGAGACGAATCTGGGTTGGAAGAATTACCGCCTGATCGGGCGATGGGCTTTTTATATATGTGGAAACGCTTTTTCAGAGCTGGGTTATAAATAGGCTTTTAACCTAATTCGTTTTGAGTGGTCATTAGTGCTAAAAACACATCTGTGTAATTCGTTATTCCTGTTCATCAATGAAAATATTCTCCCTCTCTGCCCGTGGATGTAGCCAACACACTGTTGGTGGACCACGTTAAATTTGTGTGCGTTTTTCTTTGTTTTGCATTCGTTATTTGTTCTTTCTCACATCTGTCATAAAAAATTGGTGATGAGTGTGGAAATCAATAAATTCACTGGGAGAAACAGTTTCAGTCTGTGGCAAATCAAGATGCGACGCCGGTCTGTGGTTGAAGTGGGAGAGTTGTATATGACAAAACCTCTAACTAACACGTTGCTTTTGAAGCAACGTCTGTTCAGCCTGCGTATGCAGGAAGGTACATCTCTGAGGGACTATCTAGATAAATTAAATACTATCTTACTAGATCTTCGTAATATTGATGTTAAAGTAGATGGTGAAGAAGCTGCTTTAGTTCTGTTAGTATCTTTGCCTTTATCGTATGAGAATTTTGTGGATCCTTTATTGTTAGGAAAGATAGTCTGTCATTAGAAGAAGTAAGATCAGCGCTTCATACTAGAGAGGTCTGTCATAAGGCGCCTGGTACAGATACAGTCGATCAGGGTGCTGGATTAGTAGCTAGGTGAAGGTAACGAACAGAGGAATTCGGGGAGAATATTCAGGAAACCGTTTTTTAGAGGTCCTAAACCTAGTGATGTATGTAATTACTGTAAGGAGACGGTGCATTGGAAAAGGGAATGTCTTAAAAAGAAGAATCATGAACATTAAATCTGGGTCTTGGTTTTGCTTTTGTAGTAGAAAATTTGAGTTCTGATGATACCATTGCCGTAGTTGCTAATGAAGAAATGTATTTGTCGGATGCGTGGGTTCTAGATTTGGGGGCATCTTGTCATATGTGTCCACACATGGAGTGGTTTGTGAACTAGAAAGAGGTTAATGGAAGTATTCCTATGTTTGCAAGACAATTGGTATAGGGTCTATCAGAATTAGGAGATGTGATGGGAAAGTCTGTACTTTGAACAATATTAGGCACGTTTCACGGGCCACATTGGTTGTTTGTGGTAGTGTTGAGAAAGAGGTGGAGCACAGAGACACTCTAGATTGGAGTGGTGATTCACGTCAGGTAAAATTCTGTCAACACTCACAATTTGAATATGAAATTCCGTGTTCTTCGTCGTCAAAATCGAGTCAGCCAAATTTGGTTCTTGGTCGGCATGTAATCTTTAGTAACTCTCCCCAAAGGGACAGTTGTGAAGACACGATGGGTTTTGCATTATTTGTCGGAGGGGTGGTATAAGAAAGAGCCGTCCAAGGAAGGTGTTACTTGTGCTAGAAAAGTGTATAAGCAAGTCATCTGTACGAATAGTTCCTAGGTTGGTTGGACTTACAAATTATTCTAAGCTGTTAGTTGTCCTTTGGGGGAAATTTGGGGTCCTTAGGGGCTAATGGGCCCTTCAGGGCTGATCTGGTGTCCTTAAGAGGACAAGTTTGGTTCTGGTTGTCTTTCGAGGCAAATCAAGGAGAATTTGAGCGTCTATTACTGGTTATCTGCTCATCTGTTATCTGGTTTTTTGGTTTATTATGAGAGGATTCAAGTCAAGGTGGAGATTTATAGGAATTTGTGAATTAAATCTGGTTGCACATTCGTCAAAGGAGTTGTTCGCACGGGCTCCCGATCACATCAGGCAGCGCCGCGACCTGGCGGGGTCGAAGGAGCTTAGTAGGGGCTTGGCAGCAATCAGGCGGATTACCGAATCACGACCGGGGAATGGCCACCCGATCGGGCCTAAGACGAATCTAGGGTTGGAAAAATTACCGCCCGATCGAGCGTGTGTCACCCGACCCGATTGGGCGGTGGGCTTTTTAACGCGGAAACGCGTTTTTCGAGCTGGGTTGTAAATAAGCTTTTAACCTAATTCGTTTTGAGTGGTCATTAGTGCTAGAAACACATTTCTAATCTGTTATTCCTCTTCATCAATAACACTATTTTTTCTCTTTGCCCGTGGACGTAGCCAACACATTAAATCTGTTTGCGTTTTTCTTTGTTTTGCATTTGTTATTTGTTCTTTCTCACATCTGTCATAACCAGTGGCGGACTAAGCGTGGCTTCAACTGAACCCACGCGGATCCAGAGAAAAAAACTGAAAAATAAAGGAAAACAAGAAAAGGTTATGTAATAAATATGTGGCATATATTACAACATAGCATTGTGGCTCAGTGGTAACATACACGTGATAGTCTGAGATATTGCATTCGGGTCGCAGGTTCAACTCCGTGGGAAAGCAGTGTTATTTTATTTTATTTTTTTCTTCTTTCCTTATCTTTTGTTACTAAGGTCTACAACTTGTACGTGTTTCATTTTTTGGTTTTCTATTACCGTTTTTTAATCCTCACTTTAGTTATTAAGTCACCTTTATATCTATAAGTCTCACCCTCCCACCAAATATTAATACATCAAAAGGTAATGAATTTAGGTGATTTTCCATTTTCTTCCCATTTTCCTTGCTTAAGCAATCAATTAGTCATGCACTAAGTGAAACTAGTCATTTCAACTATATTAATTTACTTGATTCATTACTCATATATTTATATGATATGCAAGGAAAAGTGTGTTAAAAGGAGAAGGATTAATGTATATATATTTTAAATTTTTATATGTGCATTTTAAAAACTAACTAATGTGCAAATAATAATTTTTCATTGACATGGAAGAATTTTATAATCACTTCTAAACAAAAATAATGTATCGTTTCATATCATAGATATATAATTACTTTCAACACTTAATTGATTGTTTGATTTAATGGAAACTGTCTTAATAATTGAACTCAACCTGTAGTTCGTTTTATAACTCTATATTTGTTTTATAAGATATTGATAATCTTTGTTAGTACAAATAAGTATTTTTTATTTTTTGTTACAATGTAATCAAGAATCAAAACTCTGCTATATACAATTATTGAAAGTTTTCCTTTCGACAAAAAATGTAACTGTCGATAGTAAAATGCAATTTGGAACTCATGTTTACTCCGAACCCACGTGGCTCAATTCCTCGATCCGCCACTGGTCATAACACAATTTTATTTAGTCGAGATAGGTCTTGCTCATATTTAGAATTCTTTCTTTTTCATTGTCTAATTTTTTGGAGACCCTAAAAGTATGGCCCTAAATTACATGTATATCTCTTAACATACATAATGGTGTTTTTATTCAGAGCATCAAGCGTGTTTCCTATTCAGCTGTGCTTACTTTGGCATATCAAAGTCTCGGAGTAGTTTATGGTGATCTTAGTACCTCACCTTTATATGTTTATAAAACCACATTTTCTGAGAAATTGAGGCTCCGTGAAGATGATGAAGAGATTTATGGGGTGCTTTCCTACATTTTCTGGACATTTACACTGGTTGCTCTTTTCAAATATATTTTCATTGTTATGTCAGCAGATGATAATGGTGAAGGTGAGCTTCTCTCTATTTATTGTTCATAATCAGCGTTGCTTATCGCATATTCAGAAATCTCTTATGGTCCTAGAACTATAGTAGAGTATGAAATAGCTGTCTTAGAAATGGACTATTGTAAAGTTTATATATTGATTAGATCATGAACTGATTGTTGATGCCAGTTTTTAACTTGTAGCCCAGGCGGCACTTTTGCCTTATACTCATTACTATGTCGGCATACAAATCTTGGTATTCTGCCAAATCAACAGCCCAATGATGAGAAGCTATCTGCATATTCCATTGAAGGATCAGACCACCCGCTAAGGAGCTCGGCTTTCAAGCTACCATTTGAGAAGCATGAAAGATTGCATAAAGCTTTGCTGATCTTTGTTCTTCTGGGAACATGTATGGCTATCGGTGACGCTGTACTCACACCTGCAATCTCAGGTAACAGTTTTCTTTTTAGCTGGAATCTATATAGAGTGACTCATCGCATTCTTTTGTTAAGCTTGTTGGAGCAAGTCTTTTTCAAGGATTTTTTTGCCTCAAATAGTAGCGTCGTTGTCCAACATTGACAGTTTATAAAGGTTTTGTCCTCTTTATGTAGTAGACAATAGAGGATAGAATCTGCAATAAACTCACAGGGACGCCCACCCATTCGCTTCACCTACAGCACGGTATCTAAGTAATTGCTGTGCTAGAATAATTCTGTTATTTGCCTTGCTGGAATATTAGTAGCAACTCTCTCGTTCCATTACATAACGGTCTTCTGTAATGAATTTTTTGTTGCCTAGATACATCCATTCTTTTCAAACATTGGCCAAAATAATTTATAGATAGATTACTATATAACTGAGAAAACATGATATTTTGATAGATTTGGTTATATTATGTTGTAATAATGCTTCATAAACTCAAAGAATTTGATAGATTTGGTTATATTATGTTGTAATAATGCTTCATAAACTCAAAGAATGCAAATAAGATTAGAATATATTAATGTGAATTTTTCGAAAAAATTCACGCCACGTCGGCAGCAATCCGTTCCATTCATCCGTTACCAGCCGCTTCTACAATAGCGCGAACGTTATCGCGATCTCGACCACATCCACGATTTTTTTCCTTGAATAGTAGAGTGAAGAAATGCATCCAGAAATTTTGCCAAGTCATTTGTAATATGAGAGTTTCAGCCTAAAAATTCTAAACACAACAGTGTCTAGATACATGTTAAACACATTAGTACTCTCCAAAATTTCTATAGACATTACTGATGTGTAGAAAAAACAAAAAAAGAGTAACAAAGATAAAATTAGATTTTTTTCGTAGAGAAGGTAAAGAGAAAGAGAAAACACATGTGAAGAAAATTTGAGAGTATACATGGAGTGAATCTAACAAGATCCCACATTACTATCTTTTTTCTTATTTATTGGTGAGAATCTATTGTCAAAGTATGTTGCTTGTTTAATAGTTAACTAAGCACAACATATATTCTTTCAGTTCTTTCAGCAGTGTCAGGAGTTCGTCTAAAATTCACGGGACTCCATGAAAGTAAGTTCTGAACAAGCATTACTAAAATGTGTTTCAGAAAGATGCAATTCAGCTGCAATGTATTTACAATACTTTCAGTCTGACGCTCTGACATTTATTATTTTGCAGATTATGTAGTTGTGGTTTCCTGCATCATTCTGATAGTCCTGTTTTCTCTCCAACACCATGGAACACATAGAGTTGCTTTCATTTTTGCGCCAATTGTCACAGCATGGCTTTTGTGTATTAGCAGCATCGGGGTATATAATATCGTCAGGTGGAATCCAAGTGTTATTAATGCGCTCTCTCCAGTGTATATGTTTAAGCTACTTAAAACCACAGGCATGGCAGGTTGGGTGTCTTTGGGAGGAGTTGTTCTCTCTATTACAGGTATTCACATGTATCCTCACCCATAATTTTGTTTTTGCTTTGAAGAGAACTATTGGAAACATGATATCCTGGTAGTTATATTGCAGGTGTGGAGACCATGTTTGCTGATCTGGGCCACTTCTCAGCTTGTTCAATAAAGGTATTTCTTGCATTCACTTTTTCTCTTCCTCATGTGCATGTTTCGTTAAACATTGATAACTCACTCTGTTTATTCAGATAGCATTCTCTTTTCTGGTGTACCCTTGTTTGGTTCTGGCTTATATGGGTGAGGCTGCCTTCCTCTCTCGTCATCATGAAGATATTCAGAGGAGCTTCTATAAAGCCATTCCAGGTCAAAATTATACATGCTGTTGTTTAGGTCACACGTGCTTGGAGCTCTGTTTTTTTACGTTTACTAAAGTTTCATTTTTGGCCTTTTTTTTCTATAGAACCTGTGTTCTGGCCGGTTTTCATAGTGGCCACATTTGCAGCAGTAGTAGGAAGCCAAGCTGTAATATCTGCAACATTCTCTATCATAAGCCAGTGTTGTGCTTTAAATTGCTTTCCTCGAGTTAAAATCATTCATACTTCAAGTGAAATATATGGACAGATCTACATTCCGGAGGTGAATTGGATGCTAATGTGCCTATGTCTAGCGGTTACGATTGGATTGAGGGATACAAATATGATAGGTCATGCTTATGGTAAGACACAAGAATCTCCCATAAATATGATATGACTTCTATGCAAATTGACCATTTGCTTTAACTATGACTGAACTCTTAGTATCTGGTGTGCTGAACTGCAGGTCTAGCAGTCACCATAGTCATGTTCGTTACTACATGCTTGATGGCATTGGTCATGATTGTAGTTTGGAGAAAGAGGATAATAACTGCAGTTTCCTTTTTACTTGTCTTTGGATCCATAGAACTCCTCTATTTCTCAGCTTGTCTTTTCAAGGTTCCTGAGAGTGGCTGGATTCCTCTTGCTTTATCTTCATTCCTTATGGTCATAATGTACGTATGGAACTATGGAACATTAAAGAAACAGCAATTTGACATAGAGAACAAGGTTTCTGTGGACCGAATAGTTACTTTAGGGCCTAGTTTAGGCATGGTTCGGGTCCCAGGGATTGGTCTACTACACACCAACCTAGCCACAGGAGTACCAGCTGTCTTTGGACATTTTGTTACAAATCTACCAGCATTTCACCAAATCTTGGTTATTGTATGTGTAAAACCTGTCCATGTACCCTATGTTACGGAAGAGGAGAGGTTTCTTGTTGGAAGGGTTGGCACAAAAGAGTATGGCATGTTCCGCTGTATTGTTCGGTATGGTTACAAGGATTTGTTGCAGGAGAACTATGATTTTGAAAACAGGGTGGTTTTGGAGCTCATCAGATTTGTAGAGACTGAAGAAGAGCCCAGCAATGGTATTATGGAAGAAGCTGATTCCTCTACACAAATGGTAGAAAATCAGAATCATGAAGCTCATACGCTAGACCACTTACAGGTTATGAAGTTGATGGATCTAAACCTGGGTAACTTGGATACCTTGTGCCTTAAAGATGAATCCATCAAAATCTTGAGTGCAAGGGAATCAGGTGTAGCTTACATTGTCAGTCATTCTTATGCGAAGGCAAAGAAATCATCTTCGGTTGTCAAGAAATTTGCTATCAATATCTTGTATGCTTTTCTAAGCAAGAATTGTAGGGGACCTGATGTTGCCCTGAATGTGCCTCATACTTCTCTGCTTGAAGTTGGTATGGCATACTATGTGTAAAGGTAATATTGTACAAAGTTTGATGCGAATCACGTGATGAGTAAGCTGTAAATAGGATAGCTGCTTGGAGCCTGGATATCTCCCCTAGCTGAATATACTACTATATGAGGTATATGTTTATAGTATACTAAAGCAAAATCCCTTGTTGCAAATTTTCCCTCTTAATTGAAGTGTTTGAATGAGTTTAATAAAGGTTTCTATGGAAGAGTGTGACATAATATGCTTTTGAGGGAAAGATAACAGAGAAATAGGTGGTTTTGTAATTTGGAGGGAGGTCTTTTAAGATCTGGAAAAGAGTATCTATAGAGAAATTCAACAATTACATAGGCCGATGTGAACCTTGTGTGTCAGGCACGACCTCCACTCGGGATGCAAGATAGTTGTGTGCATGGCTAACAATAATATGTTTATGCACAAGTTGTACGTCGAGCACATAAGCTTTGCGAGGCGCACACAACTTGCATGTACCTAACAATGTTTATTATTCTTGATCCTGGTTTTCAAAAGAGGGAGTATAATATTTTGTAGGAAAGCCTCGTAACTATACTTTCTAATGAATTTGAATCAGCCTATTCTGATTTATAATGAAAGAGATGGCCCAAACAGTGAAATTAAAATGGTTCAATGCAATTCTTATGCATTTGAATCAGATGTAGCTTACATTGCTTCAATTGGTTTATTATTATATAGGTTCCACATATTCCCTTGCTGATTTTCATATTCATCATTTAAAATTCAAGAAGACAAACCACAAATTTCCTGTCAATTAATCCTAATTTAATTATAACTTCTCTTTTTCGAATAGAAATTGGACGTGTAATACTGATTTGAAAGCTTAATTGAGTGTTGTCCAACAATAAAGATTTTGAAAGAGTTTTCAAAATAGCTTTTTGAAAGAGACTTTAGAGTTGGAGAATAGATTTTTAAAGCTTATTTGTCATCATTTATATACTGGACCAAGAAGGTGGAGTGTATTATCATTGGGTACTAAGATAAATAGACATAATTATGTATTTACAATATACTTCCTCTGTTTTTTTATCTTTCTCACTTTTCAGTGTGCACATCTTTGAACTTAAATATTTTTCATTATATATTAGTAAAAATTATAAAGATTAAATATTAATAACGTACTAATTAAGACTAACAAACAAGTCCCCACATGACTATATTTTTTCATATAAATTGCAAAAAATTGAGAAGATTCTCTCTAAGTACCCCATGTACGTTGAGTATTGTACCCCATATAGCTAAACTTAAAGCAAATGTAAAAATACTATGCAAACAAAACTAGGAACAAAATTGATTAAAGATGTTCTTTATGTCCATAGTTTAAATCAAAATATACTTGGTGCTCCACAAATGATTCAAAATGAATAATTTGTTCACTGGTAATGATTCATGTATTGAATCAACAAAGAAATGAAGTTGCTAATATTAAAATGCAACAAAGAATATTTCCCTTAGATTAGCAATGCGAGTAAAGAAAAGTTAACATGAACTCAATAGAACAAATGGCTGATAGATTCACTAAAACTCTTCCAACAACTTTTGATTCAAGGACGAGTGTCAAAAATGAAAGAACTTCCTTAATTTTCTCTTCAACTTACTTCTCATATTGTTAAATTAGAGAGAAGAGGTGTTCTATTATTGTCTTTCATAACTACAATGACATTACTTATATATAGAACATAACTTAAACTTAACCTAATGGGCCTTGCCCATAGATATAAACCTATCCTCTAACACCCTCCCGCAATTGTAACGGCAGTAAAACGAACGTTACAATTGGACAAATGACAATAAAAAACACCAATAGAAATAAAACCGAACTCAAATTCTTCAATTCTTCAAATCTTCAAATCTTCAAATCTTCAATGTCAATTCTTCAGTGAACAAACCTCGTCTCAAGGTACAAGGAGAACCCATAAACCGTGTCTCACGACACACGGAGAGTCAAAACATGTCTCACAATCTGTTTTGAAACATATCTGAAATTGAGACCAAAGAACCAATTTTTTTGTGAAAGTTGTGATGGAATGATCATCATCACAGAAGCAAAAGAACAAATTTTCGATGGAATGAACGTCATCGACAGTTTCAAAGAAACTGATCTGTTTTGAAACAGATCTGAATAGAATATCAAAAAAAAAAACCAAATTTTTGAAGAAAAGAAGAATAATAACACACCAACACCATCTCTAAACCCAACAAATAACCCTAATTTAATTCAAACAAAAACAAATTCCCAAATCCCCCTCTTCTTTTCAATAAATCAAACCTACAACCGGCACTAATGCCTGGAATAATCATTTGATTTCATGCCGAAAAATGAAAAGTCTAACACCATTCCCCATACTTGCCCCAACCGTTGACCAAAGATAAAAGCAAGCAGTATAATCACTGAAGCTGAGGAAGTTGACACACGACGAGAAAAAAAAAACGTATATCGGCCGGTGGGTGTCAAGAAATCAACCACCCACCGGCGGTGAGAGATGGAAAAAAATAATGAACCCTAGGATCGAAACCTAATCTGATACCATGTTAAATTAGAGAGAAGAGGTGTTCTATTATTGTCTTTCATAACTACAATGACATTACTTATATATAGAACATAACTTAAACTTAACCTAATGGGCCTTGCCCATAGATATAAACCTATCCTCTAACACATATTTATTCTTACAAAATTATTTATAACTATTCCTAGATTGCCTAAAATATTAATGTTCTTTTATTATCTCTTAACTTATACCCACTATTTCATTATTAACTAGTTATTAGGCCCGGGCTATGCCCCGGGTAAGAAAAATTTCATTTATTAATATTGTACTTTGATATGATATCACTAATTACAACTTGGTCTAGTGGTTAAAACTTTAGTACATGAACTTGAGGTCACGGGATCAAATCCTATACCATGCAATTTCTAATTTTTTTTATTGTACATGGATTACATGAACTAAAACTCTCTAGGGAGAGCGCCACGTGGCACCGTTCCTGGTTTGCGCACGCCTTTTAATATATTAGTATAGATAGTTGTTATTCATGTAACTTTATCATATAAAGCTACATAATAGTCATTAAAAAAATATTACAATAGAATAATTTGTTTTACCATTCCTATATATTACTTCTATTATTTTGCACTAATATCAACACCATATTTTTAATATGGGTCAACTAATATAGGACAAACAAAATGGAAAATATATCAATTAATATAGAACAAAAGAAACCAATTTTTTAAATAGAAACAATAAGAGAAGTGACCCATCCTATTCCGAAGGTTTAACACTAAATTATAAATATTAATCATGGTCATGTGTGGCAAAACACTTTTTCATTTAGTTAAAATATTAGCTATGGGAGTAATTAAAAATAAAATTTATAAAAAAAGAAGGCAAAAACAAAGAAAATATTAAAATAAAATAACTTTTTTATACATGATTTTACATATCAAACATTCAAGGCTTTTTTTCCATTTTCTTTTTATACAATGTTATTAACCAAGCCATCATAATTTTCAGGACATAAATAGTGACACCCAACTTAGTTCCCCTCCCTTCCCTTCCGATGCTTCCAAATCTGATGCTTCCATTTTTCTACATTTCCTCCTATCTGATAAGTGTAAACACTAATGGCGGTGGTGCACACATTCAGCCGGAATAGTCGGAAAACGAGAAGTGTCGGTACAATAGTCATAAACCAAATGATTAGCCCGAACCCACATAAGTTGGTGGTTCTGGTGTAAGCTAAGCTCGGACATGGTAGGCAATGCGCTGCCACACCTCTTCATGTTATCGGCAGCCGTCGCTGTAGACACCGGGCACTCACATGCATCAATTTCGAATCCTTTATAAGAAGCAACAAAAGGGGCATGAGACCAGTCAGTCTTTACCCTACCCCCTTGAGTGGCCCAATCATCTGCATTCCATATTGAACTGTAAACTCCCATTGCTTGGTCCTTGGGAAAGGGAATGCCTCTATGCTCTAAGTTTGTATGCTCACGTATGGGAGTCTCATCCACCATAAATCTGGATACCAAGAAAAAAAAAAGTTCATCAATCATTTGTGGGGACCATAGAGGTAAAACAACACATTGAATTGGCATGGTAGGGTATAAATCTTATCATAATTAATTAGTAGGTTGTAAATAAAATAATGTTTTTTTACCTGAGTGCTTGACATAGAATTATTGATGTTTAATAAAGTTATCCAATAAGATGTGTGATTAGAGAATATTTAAAGGGTCAAATTATCTATGAAAATTTGTCTTGAGTGGATAAACATCATTTACAAAAATTCCTCTTGAATGGATGAACAAAATTTATGTACTCCATTAACTCGATAAATGAGTTGAACTAATATCAAGAAAAATAGTCTTATTGCTTCAAAATAAACTTCTCTAGAGTTAAAACTACTATGCTATTTTGGGTTTAATATATGGGACAAGGAGTCAAGGATTATAAAAGGTAAGTTGAGAATAAGATTGTGTAATCATACATGCACAAAAAAATATAAGCTAAAATATATCTATACTAAAAAATGAATTATAATTTTATAAAGCACTCTATATTTCAATTTGACTATGTAAACTAAGAATGTTGTGTGTATATATATATATATATATATATATATATAATCTTACAATAGCTAGCAAATTGAATGAAAATATAAGAGTATAATTTTAGTAAATCTCTTTTTAACGAAAAGTCATTACTTCTATTTTGAAATAGTAGTAGTATACTTGAGTGAGCCAAATTAAAGGAAAAAAAAAAACACAAGTATACTAAAAAGTATTACATAGATCTCTCGAACTTCCAATATTTAATGTGTAATCAAAATCAAATGTGCTGCTTTAAAAAAAAGAAAATAACTTTATTTTAAAAAAAATATCATGCCTTGTAAGAGTTTGGTTGATTGTATTAAGTATGACAAGCACTAATACTACCTCTACAACAAAATCATACTTTCAACTACCAAGCAATATAGAGGCTTGTCAAATGTTCATTTATGTTACGACCAATTCCTTCTTTCACAACAACAATGCAAGGTAAATCAAACAGTAAATCACCTGAAACCAGTATGAATTATGATGCATTCGACCTGGAAATCTAATCAAGCATTTAGCATGTGCGTTGTATACTTAAAGAGACTGGCATCACGGGAGTATGAACCAAAAAGTCCAAAAGTAAATCTAGTAAAGCATCGTATATTATAATTAAGCTCACGTCCAATAGTTTGATTGTTACAGAACAAATTATTCATCTGATGTGGACAGCACAAATTCACGTGAAGTCAATAGTAATCTCTTCTGAATATATTCAAAGTTCACATTCTAATGTTAAGAGAATTAGAAAAATACAAAAGAATACGAATTTTTTAGAATAGGTAGCCAGTGAAATTCAGAAGCTCTTTCAGCCCATTCATTCACCTCACCACCTTACATACCTTTTCAGTTTTAACGATAGCAAGCGAAAGTCCATTAACCCATTTACTTTTACTAGTTAAAGCAAGGCTACATAACAAATTATCATGCAAGGCAAATCGGTAATTACGTACATCTCTTATTCGCTACAAAACCGTTTTAACAATGGCCCCGACTCAGCAACTCTAAATATCATACATATCATGCTATTAGAAAATATCCCCTACAATCGTTGTAATGTTTACTCTAACACGAACAAGTTTTAGAAAATGAACTTACACAACTTGGCGAGGAGTCCAGAGCAAGGAGTATTTGTGGAAATCTTTGGTAGGATCAAACCAAAGGTTGAGTCTTTGCTCTCTGTTACCCTCTCCATTTACAAATACATTAGTTTGAATTGAGTATGGCTCTCCAGTTGTGTTTCCCAGAAATTCAAAGTCAAATTCATTGTGAGTTGGACCTTCTGATGACATCTGCAATCACGCATTTCCAATATCAATCATAAATGAGTAAATGAAAATTAAATTCTGTCACTGTTTCAGTAAGAGAAATAATGTGTCTAGACATGAAATTCTGTTGATTTATAGAAAAATTTATTGAGGAAGGTACTCCCGCAGTTAATAATACAAGGCACGTACAAATAAAAATTATGTCATTAGATAATTTGTATACCAGATATTGGAGTATAATATTATGTACAAATAAAAATAATGTCTAGACATACAAGGCACTAACTTGGATACAAAAATAATACTGTTAAATTCGACCTTAAATATGGTGGGTGTCTGTCTTATAATATGAAACAAAAATCACAGTAACACTTAAGTGTTTTTTTAGGAAAATGATATACATAGCAAGGTGCTCAAAATGGAAATAAAATATTAAATCAAGTATTTATTATCTCAATTGATGTGAAAATGTATCTTGAATTCTTAAACTGTTTTCATTTAAAAAAATGTATTTCATGCTTATATGTAGCCCTTAACATTACCCTTTTTTTTATCATAATCATATTTTTTTTTAAAATTAAGGAAAAAAGATTTAAACTTCTAAAAACACTCACATCTATACAAATATATTAAAAGACGTGCGAAAAAAAGTCTACAAATCACGTGACACTATCATCAAATTTCGAATAGAAATGTTTTTATGTATATGTGTACTCCTCACTTTTAAAAAAATATATAAATGCAAGGTATTAAATACATGACCTTTGAAATGAAAAGTAAGAGCTTAATCATCAATACACTATGATTTTGTTGTCTAATGTTTCAAATAATTATAATTAACTAAAAAACTTAAACAAGTATATAAATCTCTAACACTATTATTATGCTTACAAGAAAATATTGATGTTATATTATCTTATCACAATTCCTTTTAAGGTATAATTTTCAAACTCAAAGCTTTCAAATATTTTTACTTATCACGTCATGACGTGAAATTTTCAATTTTTTAATGGACAAAAATTACGAAAAGTAGCAATATAAATTATAAAATTTAAAAATACTAATATATTTATGTTATTTTAACTGACATGAGGCATCGTCCGAAAAAAAAAAATAGTTTATACTCCCCCCGTCTTTTTTTATTTGCTACATTTTGCCATTTAGGGGTGTTTCAATTTATTTGCTACATTTGCAAATATTTCCATATATAGTACATAGGTCCTACACTTTATTTACAAATTTGCCATCACTCCCTTTTGATTTTGTAAATGTTTCCATATATAATACATAGGTCCACAATTTACCTATTTGCTTTTTTGTTAATTCCATTTATGTCAATAGTCCCCACTCCCTCCTTGGTCTTTGTGAAAAAGTGCTTGTAGCAAATAAAAAAAGACGGAGGGAGTATACCATAATGCAGAAATGCACCTTTGACAAGCTCAAGTTATTAACTTATTGTGCATACTTACATAAAAAGCAGTGACAGTGCCTGCTGAGTCGCCTTCAATCAGCTTGATTTGAACAGTCACCGTCCCATACATGTATTTGCTCTTTGATTGAAACCCAGCTCCTAGTAAATTAGATGCATTAACTTACTGTTATGATTCTTTTTAATAAATTTATCATAGCCAAAAGAATTTTTTGAGAGAGTATTTTTTTAATTGAAAAAAAGGGTTGTTAAAAATAGTACCAGAAAAGTTATCAAGTTTGAGCTTCAGTAGTTCTCCTTCATAGGTAAAATGGTCCAAAGCCCAGCTAGGCTGAAATAATTCATCGAACTTTGATGAACTAACAACTTCCACCATCATCAAGATTGCAAAACAAAAATAAATTATTGTCATTTTCATCGTAATAAAAGAAGCAATTATTACTTATCTTTTTCTTTCTGAAAGATGAAAGAAGAGAAATGTAGCGAGGGAGTGAGTTTTCGTGAGAGTGAAATAAATAGAGTGAAGTGAGTGACGAAAAATAACTGAGTGTTATTTATAGATAGAGAGTAGAGACCTCAGTAAAGATTGGCGTGTATGAGAAGCTGATTCTGATTTTAAAAATGAATGTTATAGCACAGGCGATTAGGCGATAGGCCATGTCATCATATTATGGGTAATTGCTTTAACTTTGTTTGAGCTTAGCTGGCTTAGAGCTGGAGTGTAATTTTGGGAGTACTCAATACTGCAGTGAGACATGTCGCTGTTTATAAGGATTATTACAACGCTGTGAACCAATGAGTGATAGACATATGGTTGTTTCCAGCTGGTCACTTATAGTACAGTTGGCACAGGCAGTAGAAATTTAAAAAGGACCTGCTTTTGGAATTCGCATTCAAATTTTTCTGGTATAGGCAGTATAGCCTTCCTCTCTCCTCATCATCATTCATCAAGATATTTTGAGGACCTCCATTCCAATATCTAAAAAATGATAACGTTACTTTTTTGAATTAATGGTATGAGAAGTAACTAAACTTTTCAGTTTTTCATATTCACCTCTGTTCTTTTTATTTCACTGTGGTTAAAGTTCTTTCTAGTTAATCCACCGTTCATTTACCTGATCACCTTTAAATCGATCCCAAAAATTATTCATTTATCTAGATAATTGTTTTATAGTTTGTTGTCATTAATTATGGAAAAAATTTACAAGACAGAGTTTAACTATTACCCGTTTTCTTTTATAGGTTTCAACTATGGAGTATTCTTTACAGGTCTTCTAAACCGTTTATAAGTAATTCAGGACTTATAAAAATCACAAGATGCTAAACTTGAGACCTGCAAGGATTAGTCCATAATTGGGACTTATAAAAGAAAATGTATGATAGTTGGGTCCCCTCTTGTGAATTTCTCCTTAATTATTCTATTACTTTCTCACTCTTCCACCTACCCCTACCATAAAGAGATGATACACATACATACACTCGTTGTATGTGCGCCACACCTATAGCGGATATATTTGTTACTACTAAATTATATATCTTTTGTATGTATTACTATTAAAATATATACCGTTACTAAAAAATCACAAACTTACAAACTTTTAAACTAGTTTTCTTATTCAACGATATTTGAATTTGCGTAATACATAGACGATTGTAATACTAGGGATGAAAATATCACATTATTTTTCTACAAACAAATTAAATAATTGAAAATGGCAGGAAAATTTAGTAGAAAAATGGTGAAGATGAAAAAGATGAAGCTAATATATGAATAATCTGAAGAAAAAAATTACAATTCTTTTTCTAAGTTAAACAAAGGATTCATAAAAATCTAAACAAAGAAAATTTTATAAAACAGATTTTTTAAACAAAGATAAAGAAAAACTATTAAAAACAAAATTATCTGCCGAAACATTGTAAGTTTGTAATAATTTAAGTAATAATATACATTTTAGTAGTAACACATACACAAGGTATAAATTTTAGTAGTAACACATACACCCAGTGTATGTGTTGCCCACATACACCCAGTGTATGCGTAGCCTTTGAGCCCACCATATGTTCTCTCTCCTCCATTTCATTCTTTGCTCCTCTCTTTCTTGGTCCATTATGAAGAGGTGGGCATCAGTTTTTTGGCCAAATTTGTTCTCTCTCCTAATAAACTAAGAGCACAATGAATGATTGCCCTATAGGTTGTGGTCATTAATAATTTTATTACCTCCTCACTCTTCCACGTACCCCACCATCATGAAGAGTTGGGCATTAGTTTTTGGGCTAAATTTTTTCTCTCTCCTAATAAACTAATATTAATTTTATAATCTCTCTCCTCATAACCCACAAGGAGAACGGCTAGAAGTGCTCTAATATTACTTTTGTACTCTTTCTTCGAGTTAAGTACACAATTCGGTACTAAACTTTGCCTTTTGTTCCAGTTTGAGTACTCAACTTTCAAAAGTTCCAGTTTGGATACTCATTTTGGATGTCCGTTACATTTGGTATCGATGTTTGCAAAGTTACCGTTACCAAAAAAAAAATTGTTACGTGGCAATAACTACAAAGTGACAGTTAATTTAGTGCACTAAAATTCAAAAAATACAGCTCAGTTCTTCAACGGTAAAAAAATCAGATATACATTGAAAAAATAGGCCAAACTGAGCCATGTCAACAGATATAATTGAACATCCAAAAAATCCAATCTTTCAATAAATCAGCAGCAGCATAAATATCAACTTTCCTGGCACCAAAAAATCCGATATTGTTCATCAGCAGCGAAAAAAGCAACTTCATCACCTTCAATTAATCAGGTACAAACCAACTACACTAAAGGAAAATGAAATCTAATGTTATTGTTTTCTTCTTTTATGAATGTGAATTATTATTTTTAGTATTTTGTGCTCCTACTCAGCAGAATGTCAAGAAATAGCTATGTTTCCATGCTCCCAATTCCCAAATGATGCCATTATGGGTTTGTTATAACCAAAATCAGAGTCTGGATAAAGGATAACCCTGGTAGAAGGTTTGTAGCATGCCCTGACTATGATGATGAGACTGATACAAGGGGATGCAAGTTATTCAAATGGTGTGATGTTGAAGAGCCTACAAAGTGGCAGAAAAATGTGATTTCGGGGTTAATGAAGGAGAAACAAGAGCCTATAATGGAAGTGATGTTGCTGAGGCATAATCTGAAGACAACAAATGAAAAGGCAAGGAAGATTAAATCAAATTATATCATGCTTAAAATTAAAAAGGGTGGATTTATGAGTGTTAAGGTTGGATTTGTGTACTCATTTTGGTTCTTGTTTGTTTATGGTACCATATAACTATGTAAGGGGTATATTCAAGACTCTAATTGCTATATCAAGCTATGTACTAGCATATTATTAACTAAATATAAGTTAATTTTGAACTAAAGTCTCCTTTGCATCCTTTTAGCCATTGCTAGGTCCTGAATATAAAGAAACTAATTCAGAATACATGGACAAATTATAAGGTAATAAAAATGTTAGCTTATTAAATCAAATCACATACCTGTAAAACTTGGCTTGTTATTATTTGTGGAGCTTGTAAACCCTTCTCTGATTGTGACTGACTGAATGAGTAGTCTTGGCTGAATGAATATATAGTATATTCACCCTCATAATCTGAATAATATGCTACTCTCCTTTGGATGGGTGAGTTGTGTGGTTATTGTGTTGTATGTGGGATTGGATGAGGGATTGGTTGTGGTGTTGGCTGAGGTGTTGGATCATGTGTTGGTTGACTTGGTGGCTGATGTGGTGGTTGGGCTTGGAGAGTAGCAACTCTTTGGTAGCGACTTGGGTAGGTGTATACACCTCCACCTCCACCTCTATGGTGCATGGGTGCATTGGTGCTCCTGCTTTGGTGCTAATACTTGATTCACTTGCACCTATGTGCATAGACTCTGTAGGTACATTCTTGCAACCTCTCTTGTTATGCCCTTGAAGACCAAATAGGCTGTATGTCATTACTAAACTTTTTTTTTTTCAATATTTCCGACGTTGTAACTTCTCCAACTTCCTTCATTCTTTTCACTTGGCGCTTGTTGTATACTTTCTTCAGTTTTGGGGCAATGACCAAATTTTCTGAACTAGGCCACTCTTCTGGTCCATTTAGAGGCTCCAACAAATAGTCACATGCGTTCAAATACACTTGATGTGTGAAGAACTAGTTAACATATTGCTCTGGTTGGTTAACTTTGTTCCAAATTGCAACTACTCAATCTTTGCAAGGAATCCCACTTACTTACGATCCATTACAGCTACAAGTTCTGTCATCCAAATTCACCACATATTTTATTTGTGTTTCCCTTTCCCTCACCCCATAACAGAAACCCCCCCCCCATCCTAGAAGGTATTCCATCCCCTAGCAAAAATCTTGTGTTTTTCAACTTTCTGTTGTATTCTTGGACACAACAACATCTCTTTCTCACCTACTTCATCCCTCTTCTTGTGCAACGTCTCCATCAACCCCTCCCTGATGTCCTCCAACATAGTGATGATAGGTTTATGCCTTGAGTTCAATATGTAGGCATTGAAAACTTCACTCATGTTGTTATCCACACTATCACTTCAAGACATAGGAGTGTAGAAAGCTCTACACCATTTCTTGTAGTTCATATTTAGAAGATCATCAGTAGCTGCAGTAGATATCTTCCTCATCTCTTCTATGTTAGATACAAATTTATTTTATGTGGTGCTCTTTGATATGATCCATAACTGATTCTTGTACTCTAGACCAGTACCAAACAACCCTCTGAAGTTACATTAGACATGCCTAGCATATACCCTGGTCTCAACTTGTGGAAACACGTTTGACACGGCTCTCAATAAACCCTTCTATTGATCAGACATGAAAGTGTAACCATCACCTTCATTTGTTCTCAAATTCTCTCTTAAAAGTGTCAAAAACCATGTCCAACTAGAAGTAAATTGAACCTCCACTACTGCCTATGCCATTGGGAACATTTGGTTGTTCCCATCTCTCCCAACACCAACTAAAAGTTGTCCGCCGTAAGGTCCTTTTAAGAAACAACCATCAAGAGATATAAAAGGCCTACATCCAGCTAAGAACCCCTTTTTCAGTGCCACAAAACAAATGTAGATTCTTTCAAAAATATTACCATCCATCTTAATTATGACTATATTTGCCCGATTACTCTTTTGTATCTTTGCAGCATACCTTGGTAGCAAGGTATATTGCTCCATATACTCGCCTACAATCAAACTTTGTCCCCTCTTCCTAGCTCTGTATGCTACGACTCTGCTTACCTTAATCCCCCACTCTAGCCATACTATCTCTATTATATCGTGTAGCCTCATGTAAGGATTTTTTTGAACTTACTCTGATAATTTTTAGCAATCCAAGTAGCTGTCATCTTTTTGTTTTGGGGGCTCTTCCACAAGTGTGTTTGGACACCAAGGTTTTCACCATAAATTTTCTCTTCCCCTTCTCCCATGAAGCCCAAATCCTCCAAGAATAACCTTTATCCTTGTTGATGCACACTAGTAGAATAATTGCTTATTTTTGTGGTGATATTGTTGCGGTTTGGCCCATACGCATTAATATATCACGTAAAAAGAAAAAGAAAATATAAAATAACCATATTGCTGCAATTTCGGACAAATTTTTTATGACTATTTGACCAAACACATTGCTGTGGTTTCTGCCAAGAACCGCAACAATATATTAAAATAATATTGAAAAATTATTATTTGAACCTACTGTGCTGTTCCTACAAAATATCACAATAATAGGATTTTAAAATTAAAATATAAAAAACTCCATCTAGGGTTTAACGCACTCCTCTAGTCTTCTTCCTCTCTTCAGTTTCATGCACTCCCTTAGTCCTTTTCCTCTCCTTCCCTCACTCTCTCTGCTTCTATCTTCCAGATTCGACACTCTCATACTCTCACTCTTTCTCCTTCTCTCTTTCGAATTCGACACTCTCACTCCTTCCCTCATCCTCTCGCGTAGCTTCGCTGGTCGATCGTTCGATAAGAATTAACAGCGTCACTCGCCAGATTCAACACTCTCACTCCTTCTCTCTTCCAGATTCGACACTCTCATCCTCTCGCGTAGCTTGTCCTTCGCCGGTCGACCGTTCGACAAGAAACAACGGCGTCGCTCGCCAGATTCAACAACTCGAATTAACGAGATTGCTCATCGGCCTTAGGTCTCTCGCCGTCGGCCTTGCTGGTCTCCTGAAGACGAGTTTGTCGTCGTTGCTCTGACGGTTGATTTCGTTCGTCGCAACTCGCAGCTAGGGTTTTGAATGTGTTCGGCCTTGCGTGAATTTTTTGAATTCGTTTTATTTTAGTATTGATTGGTGTTTATTGTCTAGATCTAGTGATGTTTTATTTTTATTGTACATTTTTATTTTTTAGAATGAATATAATGTTAGTTTTTTTTTTTAATTTTTGGTCTTTTTTTGTATATTTTTCCTTTATATATCTTTGTTTTATATTGCAGAATATTTTTTGTAAGAGCACATCTATCATTACTTTAAATTTGTTGTGTTTTATTTTTTCCAACAATTTTTTTTCAAATTTGATGGCAAAATGCAATTTCTTTTTACTCCTAATAGTATATATTGTTGCAGTTTTGGCTAGGAACCACAACACTACGTGTACCATATTGCTGCGGTTTTGGCTAGGAACCGCAACAATATGTTGGCCTATTACTGCGGTCAGAAACCGCAACAATATGTTGACCTATTGCTGCGGTCAGAAACCGCAACAATATGTTGACCTATTGCTGCGGTCAGAAATCGCAACAATATGTTAATTACCTATTGCTTCGCCCTTAATTGCTACACGGCCAAAACCGCCGCAATAGGCCACTTAATGACCGCAACAATAAGCAATTATTCTACTAGTGACATCTAGCCTCTACCCTGTTGCAGTCATTCATAGTGAATGATATGTCTCTCCTAATCTCAAATGACTAGTCAATATTACTTTTCTTAAAGCCTTTGTATTTTCAAAATGTTGACCTACATAAAACTTAGAGTCAACTTCAATATCCCCTCCATCTACCCCCTTTGCTGGAAGTATGTGTCTTTTGTATTGAAGGTGGAGCATCTAAGTATCCATAGTCGTCATCTTCATCTTCACCTTCATCAGGACTATCAAGCTTACTATCCCCTTCAAAGTCACTTCCAAACAAACTCTCAGTCAAGCCCTTAGTTGCAGCTACTCTCTTTAACATCTCTACTTCTTCCCCGTAAGATTGTTGCTTTTTTTTTGTCCTCACTCACTTTGGTTCTAGCAGTAACAAATTCATCATCATGCTCGTCTGTGCCTTTTGTATCATAGTGTATATCTACAGGGGAATCATTTCTAGTATGGGCAGTATTTTCAGGGACCATTATTTCATCTCCAAAACATAATAATTGCACAAATGACCCTAGATCACACTAACTTGACCCAACTCCACTGCTATGATTACTCCCAAATGGCCCAACACTTGCATGTTCTGTGTAGACATGTACAAGCTTTTACTGTAATAGCAGTGCTAAAAATGTATCAAATATTTTCTTAGCATAGCCCAAGTACCTCATTCTAGTACTTAAATCTTTTCTAGGACCAAGAAAATGAAGCTTAATGATGTCATTGTAACCCAAGTTCTCTATGATTTGTTTTACATATGAAGCATCAACATTATCACGTAAGTTCTCATATAGACTTACTTGACCACCATCATATCTCATGTCACCATTAACAAATCATTCTCCACAATGATGCACAATTATGCAAGGTTTTAAATCCATACAATCTGTCATACAAACATTTAAATAATAATTTAAGTGCAAGGAATGGTTAAACAATGATATTATATTGTAAGTGCAATTACTGTTGAAACAAGGCTTGAAATACTTAACTAATTTCATATATAACAATATAATTCATTCATACAAAAGTGGAAGGCTCCAACCAATTACATAACCAAAATACTAAAATTTTTTGGAGACTACATTCATATCAACAACAATAAGAATATTGTCATAGCAGTAACAACCACCCTAAACACAGTCAGTGACTGCTACATTCTCCCCTAACACCCATAAACTAAATACAGCTATGACAAAGCTTCCTTACATGAACCACCATTAACTTACCCACCAAAAACTACCCCAAAAATCCAACAATCTTCAACAGAAATAGTTTAAGTCTGTGGCAAATCAAGATACGAGATTTACAAAAGCAAAAGGGTTGTAGGCACCGTTGATGAAGAAGTAAACATATTTAGTTACCGCTGAGATGACCACTCTGGAGGAAAAGGCTCATTCAACGATTATTTTGTGTGTGGCTGATGACATAATTAGTGAAGTCGTGGAGGAGGAAACCGCATTTGGTCTAGAGGTGATCATGGGCCGGGCTGGGTTCGGGCCGGGCCGCGGCCAAAAAAATTTGCCCATTGGCCGGGGCGGGCCGGGCCGGGCCTAAATTCGGGCCGAATTTTTGTGTCCAAAGCCCGCTATTTCGGGCCGGGCTTAGCGGGCTTTTGCGGGCCAAAACGGGCCGGGCCAAAAAATAGACTAAAAAGTCGTTTTTAGCTTGCCCAAAGCCCGCCCAAAAACAAAAAAAAATGACCGGGTCGGGCCCGGCCCGGCCCGCGGGCCGAAAAATTCTGCCCAAAACCCGGCCCAAAAACGGGCCGGGCCGGGCCAAAATGATCACCTCTAATTTGGTCTATGATTGAAATTAGAGAGTATGTATATGACAAAATCTCCAACCAACAAGTTGCTTTTGAAGCAACATTCACTAGTGGAAAAATAAGGAAGAGCTGCGCTAAAAAAGGCCCTTAGGGCTGCGTATTCTGGCAGCAGCCCTTTCCATAGCAGCCCTTCACTTTTAAGGAAGGGCTGCGATTTTAAAAGAAGGGTTGCGTTTTTCACAAAAAACGCAGCCCTTCATGTGTAAAAGGGCTGCGTTTTTGTACTAAAACGCAGCCCTTCTTCAAGTGAAGGGCTGCGTTTTTAGCATAAAAACGCAGCCCTTCGACCCATAAAATTTTTTTTTTTTTTTGATATTTTACTCTTAAAAATATCAAGAAATTTACAACAGGGAAAATCAACAAGAACAATCAACATTTATAGATCTGAAACTCAAAACCGAATTGAAAATTACTAGAACAAAAACGAAAAAAAAACTCATTCGTTGGTAGTTGTAATTTGTACATTCATTTATACAGATTTGAAAAACCTAATTATCCTCTGGGTTCTGGACACTATGACTATGATCTTTAGGCCATGTGAGTTATTTGCGAGACTCACACTAGCCAATTTGGTGCAAAGTGCAGACCAATCTCTTTGGATTCGAGCTGGCTCATACAATTCTATGCAATAACTTATGAAACAACTTATGAAAGTCACAATCAATAATTTATCTTAGTAATTCCATTTATAGATCTGAAACTCAAAACCGAAGTGAAAATTACTAGAACAAAAACGAAAAAAAAAACTCATTCGTTGGTGGTTGTAATTCGTTGGTAGATTGTACTTTTTAGTTAACAAAAATGAGAAAATAGAACAAAAACGAAAATGAAAATTAAACAAAACTCAAACTCAAACCTAGATCTGAAAAAAAAACTCAAAAATTATAATCTACATACCAAAAAAAAAACTTCTCCTGTTCTTCTTCTTCGATAGTGTGTGGAAAGAGATCGTCGTTTTTCGAGGAAATTCCGTCGCCATCTTCGTCTTCTTCGAAGCAAATTCGTTGTTCTTCTTCTCCTGTTCGCTTCTCTGGTTCTATTGGTCAATCGCCGTTTTTCCTCATATGGACAAGAAGGTGAGAGAGAACGACGGTGCAAAAGAGGATGAGGGAGAACGACAGTGAGACAGAGGATGAGAGAGAACGACGGTGAGAGAGAAGAAGATTTTAGGGTTAATGAAAGCGGAGAGAGAACGACGGTGAGACAGAGGATGAGAGAGAAACAAGGGTGAGAGAGAAGAAGATTTTAGGGTTAATGAAAGAGGAGAGAGAATGAGGAGAAGGGAGGAGGGTGAGAGAGAGGATATGGACGTGGGAGAGATATGGACGTGGGCTGATTCATTTCAATTTTTTATAAAAACAAAAGCCCAAAAAGGGCTGCGTTTTTTTAAAAAACGCAGCCTTATAAGCCATAAAGGGCTGCATTTTTTAACAAACGCAACCCTTTATTAAAAAGGTACTCTAGAATTGATCTCAAAACACCATATGGGATGTGGTCAGATAAGCCTGCAGATTACTCAGATATGTGAGTTATTGGTTGTAATGTTACTATCATGAAAATGAGGGTAAGTTGGAACCAAGGGATAAAACGGAAGTGTTTGTAGGATATGAGGATGGAGCAAAAAGGTTATAGAATTTGATCCCCCTTTGAGGGTAGGGTTATACTGAGTAGAAATATTATCTTTGATGAAAATTATATGTTTAATCCTACTATGAAGTCTATTGTTGTAGCATATAGTGGTAGTGTTGATAAACAAGTGGAGCAGCGAGTCACTCATGATGAGAGTGATGATTATCAATACATTGTTTCTGAAGCACCACCATCTTTAATACCAAATGAAGAGGTGCCCAGCGTGGCTCGGGAGCATCCTATGAGGACAAAATTTGAACCCCCAAACAGGTATGGATTTGAAGATATGATGGCTTATACACTACAGGTTGCTGAGGAGGTGGATGTCTATGAGCCATCCACATACAAGGAGGCAGTTACATGTACGGAGTCTACCCATTAGCTTGCTCCAATGAGGGATGAGATGGAGTCACTTCATAAGAACGAGACTTGGGAGCTTGGCCTAAGCTTCCAGGGAGAAAAATTGTTACTTGTAAATGGGTTTTTAAGAAAAAGAAGGGGATAACATCTGCAGAGGGGGTCAAGTATAAGGTTCGGCTGGTTTTAAGAGGGTTCAAAAAAAGGGAGGGTGTATACTACAATGAGATATTTTCACCTGTAGTCAGACATACTTCTATCACGGTGCTACTAGTAATAGTTGCACATCAGGATTTTGAGCTTGAGCAACTAGATGTGAAAATAACTTTTCTACATGGAGAGTTGGAGGAGGAGATATACATGGCTCAACCAGATGGTTTCTAGGTTTCAGGAAAGGAAAATTGTGTTTGCAAGTTGAAGAAGTCCTTATATGGGTTAAAGCAGTCTCCGAGGCAGTGGTACAAGAAGTTTGGTAGCTACTGATGAAGCCAGGCTACAACAGGAGTTCATATGATTGTTGTGTGTATCGCAACAAGCTGACAGATGGATCTTTCATCTACTTAGTGTTGTAGATGATATGTTAATAGCTGCTAGGAACAAGTCGGATGTTCAGGAGTTGACGGAGCTTCTCAGTGCTGAATTTGAAATGAAATATTTGGTGCAGCTCTCAAAATTTTGGGTGTGGAGATTTATATGGAGAGGGCTCAGAAAAGCTTTTCTTGTCACGGAAAGGCTACATTGAGAATATATTGTCAAGGTTTGACATGTCAACAACAAAACCTATAGATACTCCAAGTGTTTCCAATAGTCATTTGTCTGTTACGTTTGCATCTAAGTCTACTGAGGAGAAGGAGTACATGAGTTAGGTTCCTTATGCTAGTGCAGTAGGAGCTTGATGTATATTATGGTTTGCACTAGGCCGGATCTTGTGCATGCAGTAAGTGTTGTTAGTAGGTTTATGGGTGATCATAGTAAGGAGCATTGGTAGGCAATCAAGAGGATCTTTCTGTATCTTAGAGGTACGTAAGATGTTGGTCTCATTTACGGAGGTGATATGACAAGTTTAGTTGCATGTTATTCTGATTCTGATTATGCCAGGAATGTGGATGGTAGGAGATCTATGACTTGTTATGTGTTCACTCTTGTTGGTTCTATTGTGAGTTGGAAAGCGACTTTGCAACCTACAGTGACTTTCTCAACTACTAAGTCAGAGTATATGACCTTGACAGAAGCAGCTGAGGATGGGAATCTGGTAAAAGGGGCTAGTCAGTGATTTGGGTCTAGATCGTGATCAGGCGACGATGTATTGTGACAGTTTGAGTGCAATATGCTTGGCCAAGGATCAAGTCCGTCATGAGAGGAATAAACATATCTATGTCAGGTATCATTATTAGAGGAGTTAGACAAGAATTAAGGTGAAGAAGGTAGGTACAACCGATAATCCTGCTGATATGTTCACCAAACCGGTTCCGCATAGTAAGTTTCAACATTGTTTAAACTTGCTCAAAGTTCGTGATTGTTAGTTGCTCTTGTGGGTATTTTGAGATAAATTTGTTCGCAGGGAGAATCTGGACGTTGTGATTAATGCATCTGTTTCTGGTTTATTGTGAGAGGATTCAAGTCAAGATGGAGATTTGTAGAAATCATGCCTTGAATCTGTTCGACAAAATGCGTCGAAAAGGCAAGTCTAGAGGTTCTCCAGATCGGGTCGGGCAGAGCCGCCTGATCAGGCCCGATACAAAAGTTTCAGCTGGTTGGTTTTGTAGGGCGCTCGATGGCGTCAGGCGTGTTTGCGCGATAGAATTAGCGAATAATGACTAGATATGGTCGGCCGATCGAACCCACGACTATTATGGGGTTTTGGGAATTACCGCCTGATCGAGCGAATGTCGCCAGACCCAATGGAACGATGGCTCGTTTTGACGCGAAAACGCGTTTTTGACGCGGGGGTATAAGTATGTTGTTAACCTAATTGTTTTAGACTACGAATTAAGTCTAATTCTCTCTGTAATCTGGTTTTCCTCACATAATAAAATATTCTCTCTTTCTCTGTCCGTGATCAAGCCAAATTGGTGAACCACGTAAATCTATTGTGCGTTTTTCATTGTTTTACATTCGGTTATTTCTTTCTGTCTCATGTCCATTACAACATGAACTATAAAAAGTTTTCACTAGAGGAAAAAAAGGACACAAGTGCTACGTATTTTGACCGTAGCCTTGGCATTTAAGAAGGGCTTCAGTTTTTAGCGCGTTAAGGGTTGCGGTCAAGACAAAAAGCCGCAGCCATCGGCACGTTAAGGGCTGCGGTTAGGACAAAAACCAAAACCCTTGGTGAGTAAAAGGCTATAGTTAAGGGCCAAAAACTCAACCCTTGGTGAGTTAAGGGCTGCGGTTTTGGCCCTTAACTGCAACCCTTTACCCACCAAGCAATTTTTGCCCAAACTTTTAGCCCTTGTGGGCCTGTGGCCCCAAAAAAATAATTTATTTTTTTTGCACTTCTAGCCTAAAATGATTCCCAAATAATTATATATATAGAAAAGTATCAATTATCATTGCAAATTATATATTTTATACAAATATATAGGATGTTACAAAAATATGGTACTGGAATTCAATTTGAGATCTCCATATTTTCTCTTATTGAGGAACAACATCCTCTTGTACATCCCATCCGGATCAATTTTCAATAACCTATATTTCTTATTAACCCGAAAACATATGGAAGCCATCAGACTCAACTCTATACTGAAATGAAAATTAAGGAGCAGGAGATGGCAGTTTGAGGATAACACATGTTCCTAAATTGAATTCATCAACCTATTTTAGGAACTCATTGAGTTGTTATCTTATTCCCAACAGTCTTGTTATCTAAACACAAAGGAATTAAAAAATATTAACTCGGAAGACAAATGACTTTTCATACACTAAAATAAAGGGAAAGACAAATCACTTTTCATACACTAGATACTAGAATTTTTTTTCGAAATAGAAACTCGATTTTCTTCAGCATAAGAGTCGAAATTTGAACATTAGACATACAAACTATAATTTTTTTTAGTTGCAAAATTTGATTGGTTAGTTTCTGTCACTTAAGTCTTTCGCCATTCTTTTTGTTTTTTTTTTTTTAATTTTGAAAGTTAAATTCTATGAACACAATAGAAATTTTATTGAATTTATTTATGATTTCTAATATTATAATTTTTTAGTTGATTTTTGAATTAAGGACAATACTTCATAAATTGTAAGTGGACACTTTGATTTCAAGTCAATTTTTTCATAGGTTGTAGTTTGTAAGGGATTGTTATAATTATATTTTTGGTATTTGTATTTGATGCCCCCTTTGATTTGTAAGTAAATTTGTAATTTAGAATGGGAATGGGGTAACATAATCTCTTCATTCGGGGACACCATAGCTCCCTCCTTCTCTTATATAATAGAAATATGTTGTACTTTAATTCTTGAATGATATTTTACATAAACCTTTTTACCTTGATAATTAACCGCTATTATATAATAGAAAAAAATAGGTCCAAATATATGTAAAAGTTTTATTATATATACGAAACACTATAAAAAAAGTAAATAAATTTTTTCATTGTCTAACTTCTAACTAATTTCACTACAAATACACCTTTATTTTTTATCATGGCCCACCATTAATTGTGAATGATTCTTGAGAATAGTGATTTGTAAGTAAATTTTTGTAAATGTTTTTGTATGTATTGACATTCTAGGTTAGTAGTTTTAGTTTGTATGTTAGTTTTAATTAGTTTTAATAAAGTTT
The DNA here is from genome assembly GCF_026745355.1 of Beta vulgaris subsp. vulgaris. Classification (NCBI taxonomy): domain Eukaryota; kingdom Viridiplantae; phylum Streptophyta; class Magnoliopsida; order Caryophyllales; family Amaranthaceae; genus Beta; species Beta vulgaris. Next base: position 16,755,193 of record NC_079210.1, on the reverse strand, counting down.
CCTGCTTATTTGAGTGATTTGCATGATTTTTATAACATGATTTTCTCAATTGTATGAATGATTTGTAAAGTTTCTTCTTTTAAGTGATTTGTGAGTAAGTGTTGTAGATTAATTTTCGGTAGTTTTCTTTGAGTGTCGATTTTGATTTTGACATTCAATTTGCAATTTAGAAAGAGAAAGGGGGCAAAATAGGTATTTCAAAAGAGGACACCATTGCTCCCCCTTCCCTTATATAATAGAGATAAATGGAAAGGGGGGTGGGGGAGGTGAGAAGAAGCTGATTAATAGAAGATCAACCAACATCATAAATTAAAATATATTTGTTCAGCCACAAGTTTATGAGAGATACTCAAAGATGTAAATCACCTGATCAAAGGAAGAACCAATGCTGCACTCAATATGGTTAAGAATGTGCAAAACATTAGATCTAACTATTTCAGGTGGTAGTTCCTGTAGTATATGATGAACAACAAGTGAGACTGAAGAGCATTAGCCAAACAACTCTGCCAAATTCCTAGCTAGTCCAAGATCGATTCATTAGATCTCTTTGCAAACACCCTTCGTATCTGATGTACCATTTGCATTTTAGTTGTGCATTTTCCTGAACCAGCTATGTTTGAAAATCAACTTAGAGAGATCGATGAAATAATAAAAGAACAAACACATGCATGTTAATAGGACCTAGTAACCAACTCAACACGAGAAAGCAGATATGAATGGTGTTAGCACTAGCACGAGAAGAACGAAAAAAACAGATCAATGGAGGGAGGGGCGTGCTCCTCAAAGACAAAAAAAAAAGGTTGAATTTTGATACAGTTTCCAATGCTGAAATTTTTGTCAAAATACTCCTCAAAAACAAAAAAAAAAAAAGGTTAAATTTTGATCCAAATATTACAACACAACCAACTTGAACAGATAAGTACACAACATCAAACTGGATAGCAAGTTTGATAATTATTTTTGCAGCCCACAACTAAATGAACGTATGAAAATAATACAGATAACTAAATTATGAACTCCAAAATGTCGAATTTAATAGCCAAAACTGACATGAAATCAAATGATAAAGAACATAATCCAAAACTGACCACTTTAATCTAATTGACAACGACAAACTGACAAAAACAATAACTAAATGGTGTTTTATTATTCGCTCACTTGGACATAACTCTACTACCAATACTACTACTTATCACCGGAAGAATCTCTTATCACTCACGAGAGATCACAATACTGATCAAGAAGGGAACTAGAAAAAAACTACCTAAAAAACTACGTACCAATCTCCAATAAATAACAGTAGTCTAAATAAGCCCTTCCCAATGTCAAGCCTCTTGAAACTCTCTCCCACATAATCCCATGAGAATGCGCCCCAAACTAAATAAATAAATGTAAAATCAGAAGATATTCAAAGATAACTAATAAATAAGAAAAACACTAATCAAAACCTTTTCAAAAAAAAAAAGAAAAATTCAAAAGTCAATAAGAGACTTAACAGAGGAACCAAAGACCATGTATGAAATCACAGTGTTTCAAACACACAAAACATTAAACAGTTAGTGTGTTGGGTTAGATATACTCATATGTTTATATTTGTATATGTTGTTTAGCTTGGCCCATATCTTGTAAGGCTTAGGGGCCCAATGTATAGCTAGTTTTAGGTTGTAATACAAAAACTGATCTAAGGGAGCGGAAGGCAATACACAAAAATCACCATTAACCCCAAATCATACGACGACTGCCGCTGTAGTCGTGTCATGGTATCAGATCCACTCCGGTGAGCGGTGGCTGTGCGTAATCTTTTTCCGACGAACCTTGTCTGAGCCTCTGCCTTACTCGCGTGAGCATCGAGGGACCATCTCAGCCATGGGGGACGAAAAATCTCTGACAAAGGGAGCGAATGGGGAGTGGCAGGTGAACACCACCTCCCTGTTTTATCTAGGGTCCGGCGATCAGCCGGGAAACACGATAAGCCAAGTGGTTTTGCGAGAATTACGCGGCTTCGACGAGCCAAAATGACGGTAGAGCGGCTGGAGGCTCGGCCTCGGCTGCTGCTGGTGGTCAGCACGATGATGCTGCCGGTGCGGTTGGGCAGGTTCGGGGGACAGGGGGGTCCGCGCGAATGCAGTTCAAGAGGGTGTTTTTCATGCTGTTGGTCAAGTTATGAAAAACCTTGGCAATCTCACTTCCTCACAAATACAAACTCTTGGTGGCCCTTATCAACAATGAAGATAATAAGGGTGACCGAACGACTGGTGAGTTTGGTGATATGGGTTGGATAATTGATATAGGAGCTTCACACCACATCACTGGGGCTTTGTCTTGGTTGAGTAATGTGCGTGATGTGGATGGACGACCCGTCGGACTTCCCGATTGTCATACTGCCGTCGCAACAAAACTTTGCGATGTTTATCTTACACATCATCTTGTTCTACGCGATGTTTTTTTTGTTCCTGAATTCACTTGTAACTTGATTTCTGTATCGCATTTGGTTTCTGATAATCAATGCATTGTTCTATTCACTCCTTCTTTGTGTGCTATACAGGACCTACCTTCAGTGACTCTGATTGGAGCAGGTGAACGGCGAGGGGGACTCTATTTCTTTCGCTAGGTAGTTATGGTTCATGCTGTGGGTGACTCAGATTTCAGCTTGTTTGATCTCTGGCATCAAAGGTTAGATCATCCTTCGGAGAAAGTTGTTAAGATGCTTCCTGCTATTCGTTCTAGTCATCATAGGAAGAAATTGAATAAAGTTTGTGATGTTTGTCCTATGGCAAAACAGACGCGGGATAGCTTCCCTGTTAGTTCAAATAAAGCTAGTCGTGTGTTTGAACTAGTACATTGTGATTTGTGGGGGCCATATCGTGTGCCTTCTTCTTGTTGTGCAACTTATTTTTTGATTCTAGTTGATGACTATTCCCGTGCTGTGTGGGTTTATTTGTTGCAAAATAAAACTGAGGTTTCTAAATACTTTCTCTCTTTCTTAGCTATGGTGCATCGTCAATTTGATACTACAGTTAAAATGGTTAGGAGTGATAATGGCACTGAGTTTAACCGTATGCGTGGATTTTTCCAAGAAAGTGGGATTCTTTTTCAAACCTCTTGTACTGGTACCCCTCAACAAAATGGGAAAGTGGAACGAAAACATTAACATATCTTGAATGTGAGTAGAGCTTTGATGTTTCAAGCTCACTTGCATATCCAATTTTGGGGTGAATGTGTCCTTACTGCTATTCATGTCATTAATCGAACCCCCTAGGAGTGTTAGACAACAAAACCCCGTATGAGATGCTTTTTGGGCAGGCTCCTGAATTTGATTTGCTTCGTGTGTTTGGGTGTCTGTGTTTTGCTCATAATCAAAAAGCCAACGGAGATAAGTTTGCTCCTCGTAGTCGAAAATGCATTTTTGTTGGGTACCCCACGGGAAAGAAAAGGTGGAAGTTATATGACTTGGAGACGAGTGAAATTTTTGTGTCCCAGATGTGTTGTTTTTTGAGCAAAATTTTCCTTATGCCTCCTCTTCTATTTCGGTTGATCCTGCCCACGAGCCTTCTAGCTCATCTCCTTCTTTTCCCCTTGCTGCGTCTGATGAGCCCAGCTTGACGCCCCCTTCTAGCTCTTCTTCGGCCCAGACCTAGATCCCTGACCCAGATCCCACTGACCCTGCTAGACCCCCTATGACCGCATCTACTAGGACTCCTCTCACTGGCTCTGCTGACCAGCTCCCTCCTCTCACTAACTCTGCTCACTGCTGGCCCAGCTCCCTCCTCCAGCGCTGATGGTACCCTCCCATCTCTCGCTGATCCGGTCCCCTTGAACTCTCCTAGGCCCGTGTCCCGTGTCTTCTACTGCACCTCTTATGGGTCGTGGTCACCGTACTAAGGAACCAAGTGTGTTGTTGCGTGATTTTGCTGTTAACTCTGTGACGTCAGCGAGTCCCTCTCCAGGTTCACAACATGCTTCACGTCCCTCAGGTACTACTCCTTACTCTATAGCTCACAATGTGAATTGTGATAATTTTTCTCTCTGTCCCATCGTGCTTTGCTTGCATCTGTTGATAAGGGGGTTGAGCCCCGTAGTTTTAAGGAGGCTATGGCGTCTTCAGGCTGGCGTGAGGCTATGCAAAAAGAATTTGGTGCTTTAGAGAATAATCAGACTTGGGTAATGACTTCTCTTCCTCCTGGGAAGAAAGCTTTGGGGTGCAAGTGGGTCTACAAAATTAAGTATAACTCTGACGGCAGTGTTGAATGTCTCAAAGCTCGTTTAGTTATTCTTAGTAATCATCAGGTGGAGGGGATTGACTACACCGAGACATTTGCTCCTGTAGCTAAGGTAGTTATTGTTCGTGTTTTTCTTGTCGTTGGTGCAGCTCGTAATTGGGAAGTACATCAAATGGATGTACATAATGCTTTTCAGCATGGTGATCATGACGAGGAAGTGTACATGAAACTTCCCCCCGATTTCACTCCTAGCCGTCCAGGACAGGTTTGTCGGCTACAGAAATCTCTTTATGGTCTTCGTCAAGCACCTCGTTGTTGGTTTGCCAAGCTTGCTGCGTCTCTTCGCCAATATGGTTTCTCTCATTCATACTCAGACTACTCTCTTTTTACTTACTGTCGTGTTGGTGTCCGTCTGAATGTCCTTGTGTATGTTGACGATCTCATCATCTCTGGTAATGATTCTGGTGCTTTGGCTCTATTCAAACAATATCTTGGTGATTGCTTTTGAATGAAAGATCTTGGTCCTTTGAAATATTTTCTTGGTATTGAAGTTGCACGGAGTTCCGACGGGTTCTTCCTTTCTCAAAGGAAGTACATTCTTGATATCATCTCTGAAGCCGGTTTACTTCGTGCTAAGCCTGCTGATACCCCTCTCGAACAGAATCACAACTTAGCTAGGGCCGATGGCCCCTTATACTCTGACGCCTCTCAGTATCGCCGCCTCATGGGGCGTCTCATTTACTTGGCTTTCACTCGTCCGGATTTGGGTTATGTGGTTCACGTTCTTGCTCAATTTATGCATGCACCCCGTCAGCAACACTGGGAGGCCGCTCTTCGAGTTGTCCGCTACCTGAAAGGGTCTCCAGGGCAAGGTATTGTCCTGTCTTCTGTTTGTGACTTACATTCAACTGCCTGGTGTGATTCTGACTGGGCCAGCTGTCCTTTGACTCGTCAATTGGTCACTGGTTGGATTGTCTTCCTTGGTTCCTCTCCTATTTCCTGGAAGACTCGGAAACAACATACTATTTCTCGTTCCTCTGCGGAAGCTGAGTATCGTTCCATGGCTGATGTGACCGCCGAGCTCAAATGGTTACGTGCTCTTCTTGGTAGTATTGGTGTTTCTCATTCTGGAGCTTGCTCTCTTTTCTGTGATAGGAAGTATGCTCTCTACATTGCCCATAACACTGTCTTTCATGAGCGAACGAAACACATTGAGGTTGATTGTCACTACATTCGCGATGCTATCCATGCCGGGCTCGTGTCTACTACTCATGTCCCTAATACTGAACAACTGGCTGACATTTTTACTAAGGCCCTTGACACTCGTCAGTTTCTCTATTTGCTTGGCAAGTTGGGCATTGTTAATCCCCATGCTCCAACTTGAGGGGGTGTTGGGTTAGATATACTCATATGTTTATATTTGTATATGTTGTTTAGCTTGGCCCATATCTTGTAAGGCTTGGGGGCCCAATGTATAGCTAGTTTTAGGTTGTAATACAAAAACTGATCTAAGGGAGCGGAAGGCAATACACAAAAATCACCATGAACCCCAAATCATACGACGACTAGTAATCCCAAGATCAAAACTTTAGATTAAAATCCAAATAATGTTCAAACATAAACTTTCATCCAAAATACATCAAAATCAAACCGATAAAAGTACAGTTAGAAGCAAAAGGTATGAACCTCAACCGGAAGTCGAAGAAAGGTCAAAAGCTAGAATTTTACGTTGACATTTTATACAAAGATTCAGGTATCTAATAATGAGTGAAAAAAACTAATGCAGAAATTGTATAAGATTTGAATGAAAACTGTGGAACTTTGAAATCATATTATGCGATAATTATAAGTATAGTATAAGCCACAAATTAAGCAACAATGAAATAGACATATGAATGAAATATCAACAAGGAACGGCAAGGTATGTATTCTTGTTATGCAGACTAGTTGAGAGTTAGCGATGCATTCAGACATGGATTGGGCTAGGATTAAAAAAAAAATGACAACATGTGAAAAGTATTTGAGTCCTGGGAGAATTAAGCATGAATTAAGTAAGGAGAATTAAGCGATTAAGCATGAATTAAGCGAGGAGAATTAACCCAGAGAAACAAAGCCTGGGAGACACATCAATACCTTTTAAGGGTCAAGAAATCAGTCCACAATGACTATAGTAAATCATTTTACCAGCAAATCAGAGCAGGAATACAGTACTAAGTACTAAGAACAGCATATTTTTTCAAATATAAACTATATGAATGTTAAAAGAGGTCATAGAGTTCTCTTTAACAAAAATTTGGTGCCAATAACATTGTACATCAAGGCCCCATAAGGTAAAAGGGAGGCCAAAACAAGTAGCTACATGCCTACATCCAACATAAGCCTTACTATGGAAAACCAGGTGAATCTACTATACCCACAACACCCACAGGATACGGCAAGTAGGAAACATGGTAATGAATCGGAATCTAGAAGTAGTTATTTTATGCCAAGATAATCTTGTGTTGCATTGTTTTTGACTATTTTTCAATATCTCCAACTTTTTTTTTTCTCATTACAAACTCCTCATATTTACTATCTCCTTGTTTTATTTTGAAGCAATATATATCATAAGCACGTATCCATCCTAATTACTTATAAGACAGCAAGCTACAACTATGAGTATGCTTGTCACAATACATTTTTTTACTTTTTGAGTTCAAAAAAGAGCTTTGTTTTTTTAGCTTGAAAGACTGGGTGTTTAGTTTCATTGTAGTAGAATTAATTTGACAATAGTATGGAGTTTTAGATAGATGATCAAGAAATTAAAGTCTAAAAAACAAACACTTAACCATGGATGAACTTAAAGGCATATTAGGCCAAGAAATCCCACAAATATCAATAACTCACTAAATTCACAGACCTTAAGCATGAAGCAAACAATGACGACCAAGAATAATTGAACAAAACCAGCACCATGATCCCAAAGGGGGGCTACAATGCCCATACTAATTCCTGGAACGGTCATTTTCAACTAAGGGGGAAAAGGGGGATAAATAAGGTTCATTCTCGAACAATCAACTTCGGATAAAAGGGTTCTAATTTCCAAAACATAACTCAATAAAAAGCAGAAAATAGAGTGAGAATAAGACATACCTTTTCTCATACTCCAAATACACATTACAAGTTAATATGTAACGCCGAACAACACCTGCATTGTAACCAACCCCAAAATTCAATCACTTTTGTTTAATTCAACAGAAAGAACATATTCAATATCAGGGCCAGTTTTTAGTTTTCGAATCTGAAATTTCATGTTATACATTATAAGTCATATACTAGTTAACTTAATCATAGATAACACATACTAATCATGTTAATATTGAACACTAAAACATATATACTACCCTAATATAAAATCACTACTTTCAGATTCCGAAACCCAAAAGATTAACAAAGGAACACAATGCCTTTATATCCGCGTATAGATGGACATTTCAAGTGTATAGGGCATAAATAAACAAACTAGTCAAGTGTATAGATGGACATGCGTTTCTAATGAATCATTTTTCCGGAACAAATAATTAAAATGAAAATTAATCCACTGATGTATAAACTTGGATGCAATAGCTTGGATACCAACCAGCATAATGAAAAGCTCAAGACTTATCACAATTACATCAATAATAATGTCAAAAAAAGCAATCTCTATCTCAATGAGACGGATTTGCATGTTAAATTTTTGAAAAGAGAGATTATGCTCAACTAATGATAAACCCATGGTTGGTTTTCAGCAATTACCTTCGATTGTGCCCAACAAATCAACCGATATATCTGGCAACAAAGATACATCCCCTGCCAAACCAAGTACCGTCACGTTAACTTCCATAACCAATCTAATCTAATACAAAAAACTTCCTTAGCAAGAGCAATCAAGTAAGTTTGTTTTACCAGCTTTATGAACTTTCTAAAAGACATTAATGTTAAAAACGCCTGAAAACCTCCCACTCTCACCTATAATGAGCAGTAAATACATGATCATCGACAAAATAAAGTAAGATCAAGTAAAATCTCCAGCCCTAGGAGAGCCAAAAAGCTTCCATCATCATCTTTGACATCATTTCTCTTCAAAGCCTCATCTTATAACTCTTTCAATCCGTCAATTGCTACAAAAAAAATTAAGAAACAAACAAATATATATAATTCGCAGTTGAAAATTGAAAAATAAACGGAATTCGATTACGGAGAATTAAAAACTAACTCGGAAGCGCCAAGGAATTAACAGGAGGATTTGAAAGAGTGATAAGAGCAAATCCATCATTTCCAACCTCCATTGAAACTCGGGGTTTCGCCATTTTTACACTTTGTAATTAGGTATTTTTCTTCGGAGATTTTGCAGAGAGAGTAGAAAATGAATCATGAGAGTAATGAGATCAGCACGGCGAGCGCCGGGAGGAGGTGGAGCACCGGTGAACTAAAGTGTGTAGGAACGAGAAAACTGGTAACAAAATAATCTCACTTATCTGATAATCGTGGCGTGGGAACATCACTGCCCTAAAGTTGAATTTGCCCTGCAACAACACACAAACTCCTAGCAATCAACCTCCAGGGATACACAGTTTCTGTGTTTCCAGTGTTCATGGGAAAACAGATTGAGAAGAAAGAAAGCGGAGAAGAAGAAAGTGTTGCATTTTTCTGTGTTTTAATCAAACAATAAACCTCTGGATTTATAGAGAGAAGAAAACCAGAATGAGACTGAAAACGTGGGTACAAATGGTCACTTAGTGGGAAGAAAATGGCAGCAGCTATGGCATGAAATTAGGAAGGAAAATTCTACATGGTAGCCTCCTACTTTGAGTTTTTCTATTTGGTGACAAGCAAAAAAAAAAAAAATATACAAAGTGACATCATACTTTAAACAATTATACATAGTAACCCTAATCCACTTAAAACCTAGTTAACCACCCAATCAAAAGTGATTTACTAATCTACCCCTAAGTTAATTATCCTAATTCCTAACCCAAAATCCTTTTATCCCTTGTGTTTTTTTATCATCCTAATTTCTTCAACTTTTTCCGGCTACTGTGATCCCTCTGATCTCTCCTTTTTTTTCGATACAAACTCTATAGCATTATTATCAATCTGAGATTCCAATTGAGGTAAACTCGCTGCCTGCTACTATATCAATACGAAATTCTTTGTTGTCGTAAATTTGCTACTGCCTGCTACTAACGTTTTGCACCATGTTTTGAAGTTGTAATTTCATGAATGATCTCTTTTGAGAGCTAAAGGGTTAAAAGCGTTTTGTGTTAGTGATTTTCGTTGATCTTCCTTGAAGTTCAATTGAGTTTTCTGTTATCTTTCGATGCAATATTGGGTTCCCCTGTTTTGGATAGTTTTCCATTTTCGTGCTACATAGCAAAGGTGTACATTGTGTTTTACATTATACTCATCAACAACAATAAATACCACTGATCTTGATATCATCGGCTTTTTATGCCTAAAATTACAATCTTTATGCTTTTGGTTTTATATTTTGAATTGTCATGAATGCTGGATGATTGTGCATGATGCTAATAAAAAGTGATGCTGGATAATAATTTCATATTGGAGATGCTACAGTACACTTGTAAAAAAAATTAAAACTAATTTTTGGTCACTAGTGGAAAAAACTACTTTTGCTACTTATCAAATGCTTTGGTTGTCTAATCAACCCGAGCATTTGTGAAAATTTTAATAAAAAAAATTCACAAATGCTCGTGTTGATTAATCAACCGGAGCATTTGATGTCAAATGCTCCGGTTGATTAATCAACACAAGCCGTTGTGAATAACTGCTCCGTGCCTCTAGTCAATCAACCCGAGCATTTGGATGTCCTTTTTTTATTACTAATTAATTCCCCCTACTTCCGTGCCTCTTCTAATGAAATTACTGCTCTTCCCCAGTATTTCACCTTTTCGTTTTCTCCCTCCCTTCACTGGTTTCTCTTTCTCTCTCATACTATCTACATCTCCCTCCATACTCGGCCACCGAAACGCCATTTACTCCATTTCTGCCCTCCTTCTCTCCGTCTCCTTATCGTCACCTTGGTTTTCATGCTAAAATCCCTAATATGTTTGTAGAAGCTCTGAATTCGGATGGATCCCCCATTTCTAGGGTTTCCAGTTCAATTTTCACTCGCATACTAAAGTGATTCTAGATTGTTCTAACTCCTCTCTCTATTCTTGTTTTCTCTCCTTTTTAGATCTCAAACCATAATTCCCTAATCCTTCTCGCTTCTCTTTGAAATCAAGAATTAGGGAGGATGTTTGGCGAAGTTAAATCAAGAGGAAGATAAGGGCGAGGATGTTCGGCATTTAGAAATGACCGAGGTTCGATTTTTTTTTGGTAATTTCTTCCTTGTTTCTTTTATCTCGTTCTTGGTTCTTCATTTCCGGCTTTAGATCTATGTTCGATTCGTTAATTCACACAACACTTAGAACCTAATTTTTGATTTTAGGCTTTTAATTTCAGTACTTTCCTTTGAATTTTATTATGTCGAATTTGAGTTGAGGTTCGTTTCATACTTTGATGTTCGTCTGTATCTGAATGCAGCTGCTTAATGGCTAGTACTAGCATCAACGAAACCTACGTCCCTCCTCCTTCGTCCTTTACTCTTTCTTTCCCTCTTCAACAAAACTGCTTCTATGTCTCTCTCTTCCCCTCTTCACTCTCAGTCCGCTCCTTCGAATGCATGTCCAGGTAATTTCATTCGAAATTTGTTGCTGTAATTTATATTGCTGTATTTTGGGTTCCTTTTTTTGGTTTTCTAGATTTGGGGATTTTTTTAGGGTTTTCTTTGATTTCGTTTTGGGTTTTGTTTGTCAAAAACTTTATCACTTACCTTGATTCCCATTTCGGCCACTGCAGCAAAACCACTGCTGTTCCCATGCTGTTGTTCCAGAGCATGCCAAAAGACGGAAGTAATTGAGCTCATGCTGATGCTATTAGAGATGTGTTTAAATTGGAGTTTAATGATGAATGATTGAATGTAATGTGAGGTTTCATAGTACTTCTTTATTTGGCCTTTATGGATCTTTCTATTTTCTTAATTTGAATTTCTAGCATCCCAGAAAAATATGAAGTTTGGGGGTTGTTTTTGCATTTGATTGTTACTATTGAATTTAAGAACAAAAAGCAATAACCAAGCTAGGAGGTAAGTACCGAGAGAACTAAAAGCAAGGAGATGTGGAGATAGTTTAGAACAGAGTTAATTTTAGTCCATAGTGTGATTTAGCAAAGAGGTTTAGTGAGGAGGTTAAAGGACAGAATTGTCAAATTTATAATGATAAATTGACAAATATATGTGGGATGCCAAGGGAGGCAGAAGTGCGTCTTCTTCTTAAGTATCCATCAGTGTTTTGAAGTATATTGCTATTTTTCGGTAATCAACGAAGCATTAGTATGTGTCATCCTAATTTGACTTAGAACTATGTAGTTAATATTACGAATACTATTTCTTCTTTCTCTGATGCCTCTGAACTATCTATTTCTTCTTTCTCGGCCATTAGCTTACCTTTAATCTTTCATAGAGCTTTGGTTTGATAAGGTCAATATGGCTTTCTGTAATCTTTTTCCAAACAGTTTGAAGAAGGTCTTCAGTTTTTCGTCCTAGTTTTTTAGATCTAATCTAACGATGGTCAGTTCAATTGGACTCAACAGAATTGACAAATTTAATTTGTTAGTAAATCATTTGTCGCTGCAAACTCTGTTTTGTCGTCTTCTTCCGACAGCTGATATCCTGAGGACGGTATCGAGTATCGACTGTTGATGAAAAATTTTAGCCTATTGCTTTATAAGTTTACCTGTCACATTTTCGTTTGCCTGGAATATTATTTCTGAATATTACTGAATAACTATTTTGAATAACAAATTTTGATATTCTTGGCTAGTGTATTGCAATCCATGGTAGTTAATTACAAAACTGCACTCGAAATTTGCTAACATGTGCCAATTACTGAGATTCCTTCTTAAAATTATATTAATTAGATAATGCACCCCTATATGCTAAAGGATCTCTGCTTAGTAAACTGGAAGAACTTCAAGAGGAATATGACTTATGCCAATGGAAAATTCTGCTTGTAGGACTCTGTTTCTATGTGTCTGTAGTCTGTACTTTGAGTGAGTTTTTGTGTCAAGTTCGTTATCGCTTGCCTATTCTAATAAGCGATTATTTTTTTTAGCTGCATCCGAATTGAGTCCTATTTTTGGTTTCTAAATTCTTTGAATGACAGCAATTGTCGGCGAGTATGTCACTTTTGGTGTTTTTGAATTATATGGTGACAAGGCCCTTGATGATGCTCTTGATATTGCTATGAAGATGATTCTCTCAGTTCCTCTGACTGATTTATTAGCATATAAGAAGGTACGTGTAGATGTGTTGCTGTGCTGTATCAAATTTTCAGACTTTCTGTTTTCCCCCTTTTTCCCTCCTTTAACCTCTTTTTAAAATCAGATTATTAGTAGGTTGAAAAAATTCTATTTAGGTATCTGATGAATCTTTCTGTTGAGCATGCTTTTTCACATAACTGTTTATAGTTTGTTGTCATTTTCCTGCCAAAATTTCATGCTTCTCCGTGTTGAATTATTTCTATTGTTACCGTGATCATCATGTCGAATGTTGGATAATATTTATTTTCTGCTTTTACTTATGAATGAATCTTTAGAGACTATTGTTTTATGAGCGTGCACTGTGAATTCATCGGTGTACTATCTTTATGTTGATCAGATGTTGAAGGCCATCTTCGATAATATATATATATGTTTGAACACTTTCCCAACCAATTCTCTCTTAGCAGACCTATGCTCAGCTTGATTCTCCTAAGTGAAGAAGTAATGATCGCTTCTCTCTTTTCTTTTATATATTTTACCACTGTGATTGCATCAATGATTATAGGACTAAGTGCTAGACCTGGCAAAGTTGGTCCTGATCCGAAAATCCGGTCCGAAATATCCGATCCGTGGTCCGATCTGGGTCCGAATGAGACGGTCCGAAACTTGATCCGAATCCGAAACGGTCCCGATCCGGTCCGAATCCCGATCCGAAATAATCTTGATCCGAAACTCATCCGAAATCCGAATGATCCGATATAATCTTACCCGATCCGAAACCGACCCGACTCGATCTAAAACTGACCCGAACCGAAGGCAAACCGATCCGAAATTATTGGTTTCGATTAGGCTTTGATCCGAAATACCCGAAACTTACCCGTTTTTTTATAAAAAAAAAATATCATTGGCATAAGTATTCCATTCATTCCACCATAGTCCGATTCCGATCCGAAATAATAGTCCGAACGATGACCCAATCCGAAATGATCCGATCCGGTCCGATCCCGGTCCGAATTTAACTTGACCCGAAAATGGTCCGATCTGAATTGGTCCGGTCCGATTCCGATCCGAAATAATAGTCCGAACGATGACCCAATCCGAAACGGTCCGATCCGGTCCGATCCGAGTCCGAATGTAACTTGATCCGAAAACGGTCCGATCTGAATTGGTCCGGTCCGAATCCGATCCAATTGGTCCGATTGCCAGGTCTACTAAGTGCTAACATTCTTTGCAGACGTACGCAAAATTTAAAACTCAAGTAGCAGCATCACAGGTGAGCTTGTTATCTTAGGATTGAACATCTCGATCGGGCACTCCCCCTGCCCCATCTTAGCTACACAGTTAAACTTTTAACTTTCTCAATGCTAATATATATTGTATTTTGAATATACACAGTAAGATAAATATATATTGTATATTTTTGAAATTGGACAATAAAGGACAAAGGGAGTGACTTGTTATTGGTATTCTTGTGTGAATCAGCCCGTCGATCAACAGCTGCGCACTCTTGACTTGTTTGATATGCTTATGCAAGATGTAAATCGAGGTTAGATAGAGCTAATAGAGAAAGGTTCAATCACAATCTTGCAGAGTTCAAGAAAGAAGTCACTGGAAAGTCGATTTGTTTCTCTGAGCATACTGATGTCGAAACGATGAACTAATTTTTTCACCCTCTTGTGTCTATGTGATGGCTTACTTGCAGCTCCGCAAAGACAAGAGGTATGCCTTATCATTTACTTTGTGTTTCCCCATAACTTTCCTTCTATGGGTCACTCCGGAGTTGTTAAATTTGGCGTTAAATCATAAAATTAGATCTATTATTCCACATTTGTCATCTTTCATGGCCATTAGCTTAGCATGTAAAAGGCTCTTGTGGTTTGCCTAGGCCTGATAAACTCATAAGCAGTGAAATGCCAACTTCATCCCATCAAGCAATCCTGGCGCAATCTAGACAATGAGGTGCACCCTTCTCTTCATTCTTCCCCCTATTTATTTACCTTTTCTCATTTCTCTTGATACTACTACTTTAAACATAATCTTCCTACCTTCTCAATATGAGCTTTTAATGGAAATTTCAAGTGAAAGTCAATGTAATCATTCTTGCATAATTGATTGTTGGACTTTGTGTGCTTGATGTGCATGCCTTAAGACAACACCTCACGTCTCTGGAAACCTTAATGTCTTGGAGCACCTTGCGGCTTGCGCTTTTTAAACTATGGGCCCTTTCTGTGTGCTATATCTATCTATATTTGTGTGCTAAACTGCTTATAAGGTTTCTAGCCTTACAATACTCCATACTTGTGGCAGGCATCCATGTCATGCCAGAGATAGATGTTCCTAGTCATCATGCTGAATCATGGTATGTAATTTCCTTGTACGGCCTTTATCTTTTGTATATAATAAGCTTGAACCTCCATAAGTGAAGCTAGCCGGATAAGGAAAGTCCCGTTTCTGTTAATGCTATCCAGGCTATCAATTTACTTGCAACTGTTGGAAGCATATATATCTTCTGAAATATTCATATGATGTTTGGTTCTTTTTGTCAATTTAAATTGAAAGAATGACCCTTGTGATTTATTTTCCTTTTGGTTACTTAGTCTCCTACGTGACCTGGCTCAGTATCTTTTGTAGTTGCTTTAAACTGCCTCTGATGTATCCTTCCTTTCTTGTAGCTTTTAATTATATGACGAAATTAGAACCCATGAAAATACTTCCCTGCCATATATTATTTTGTGAAGATGCTTGTAGATGTTGTGTCTGTGCTGATAAGCTCAAAGTCTATCACTTGGGTTAATTATGATGATTATCAGTAGTTCTTATACAGTTGAATTCCAATCCCAATACCAGGACTTGTTCCTCTATGCATGGGTGTTTGCTATCCTGATCTCTGGCCTTCTTCTTGTAAAGAGCCATTTGATGTTTCTAAAAATTTTACTTTCGATGTGGTTTCTAGCATTTCGACAGGTCAGATCTTCAACTCACACTCTCATAGATATGACCTATAATAAGTCTAAATGATTGACTCTAGACCCTTAAATCTCACTTTAAGTCAGCATCCTCAGATGATTATCAGTAGTTCTCTAAGATCTTTTAACATATTCAGTAATGTTACTGAACCGGTTTCTAGTCTATGCTCTGTAGCTCATGCAGTCCAGTAGGATTTCGATTCGCATGAACGCTAGGACTTAGTGCTTTATTTAACCCCTAATATCCCGCTAATAAGCATCATCACTTCTTTGTTTTAAACAAATTTCTGTTGTGCCACCTTTTGGAAAGTTGATCCATCTTATTTTTTATCATGTTTCTCAGGTCTCTGCTCTTATCATCATTGAATGATCTTTTTGTTTTTTTAAAAATATGTCTAGAGTTAGTTGAGAAATTTTCGGAGTAGTTTTACATGTCAACAACTCAATATGTTCCTACTTATTATGTAATTATGTCAGCTTATATACTTCTATATTTTATTCGATTTTTAGCGTAATAAATAGTCTCCATTCAGGACTTTACTTGCTGATTATTAGGTCTTTCTGGATTTGGCTGAAAAGGACTAGAGAATGGTAGCATATCTTCGTGATCTAAGATACATGCTTTCATAATTTTGGTATTGTTTATTACTTTATTTTCGAACGTTATCTTAGGATTGTTGATTTAATTGTAAATTTATAATGTCTAACAGGTTGGTCCTGATTGGAAACGAAAGCAGTTTGCAAAGTATTGGTGATAGGATAGCCACTGGACAACATTTGAGGATGTTTGATGCACTTTACAGTTGCTTATATATTGCTTTGCGTTGCGTTTCTTGCGCTAGGATTTTGGATATGGTTTCAGGAGACAAAGGACCAGTGAGGATATGAGTAGGATGAATAAGTCTATGTTTATGGTATTTACTATACACTTTTAACTAATTATTGGTCTATAAGATGTAGATTCTCACATTAATTGCTACCCGGCTAAAGAAATTTATGTGATTGTTGGCATCAGTATTGGTTTGGCTATTTTAGTAAATTTTATGAGTGTGACATATATTGTATGTCATTTTCTCTGTGTAATTGGATGCTTCGTGGGTTCGCACAACTGCTCATATAAGTTTACTAGAAGCCTTAGAGGAAGGCATGGATAGTATCTCTGAAAGCAATAGAGAATGGCAGTACGTATGCTGCTGGCTGACAGTAGCTAGCTAAATTTTTTTTTATTATTCAAAAGTTGCAAATGCTCCGGTTGTTTAGGAAAACCGGAGCATTTGTAGCATCAAATGCTTCGGTTTTACATAATAACCGGAGCATTTGTTGATTTGTACCCATATAAAAAAGCTCAAATGCTCCGGTTTTACTCACAACCGGAGCATTTTAGAAACTAAATGCTCCGGTTTACAACCGGAGCATTTGTAAAATGCTCAAATGCTCGTATGACGTCTGCTACGCGTCAAATACGGAGCATTTGTGGGCTTTTTAACCGGAGCATTTGATGATTTTTCCACTAGTGGGTGCAATTAAAATAAATATGCTATTTGCTAATGTTGATATTGTGTTTTGCAGAATGGATGAAATTATGTTGAAATTCAGTTGTATGGGTAACACTGTTGATTTGATGATTGACGACATTGATAAAGTAATGTGGATTGATCTAATAAATGACTATGATGATGAGTTTAGGAAGAAAAACTATAAGATGCCTGAATTTCCTACCTTTCACTACAATTATAAGCAAGACGGAGTCAAAATTCATAATGATAATGATTTGATGAAAATGTTGCAGAGATTTAGTAAAAGTAAAGTGATATATATATATATATATATATATATATATATATATAATATATTATATTATATATATATATATATATATGTTGATTACCTAGATAAGCTAAGTGATTGTGTTCAAGCTGCTAGGAAATTGAAGTTTGATCAGGGGTTAGGAAAGGGTAAGAATGTCTTCGGGGCAACAAACACTGATCATAGTAATCCAGTTCCTTCCCCTGATCCAATTCCTTCCTCTAATCCCTTGCCTATTGTGAACAATGATGATATGGACAGGATAAACCATGCCACTGATGAAACTTGGGAAGATATCCAAAATTACTTGGATGAACACCCTAAACTAAAAAAAGCTTTGAGCAAAAACCCAAAGAAACTTCAACCTTGGAGGAATAAGAAAACCAGTACAAGACAAAATGTTGGTCAATCAGAACCACGTGTGATATCTCAAATAACATCTTTCTCAAATGCGCCACCTATCCTTCGACCTATCATCCCTCCACAGTCAAATAAGTCCAATACTTCAACCATTTTTTTGAAAAAGATACCTAAAACGACAGCTATTAGGAAAGGAATTGTCATCCAACCTACTCCTCACCTCACAGAACCCCATGAAGCAAAAAGTTTAGAAGATTTGGAAAATGATAATGATGATCAAACTTGGTGATGACTGATGGTGGTAGGAATATGAACAAAGGAAAAGGAGACCCTTTAGATGATTATGAGCATGACTCTCTAGAGACAGATGATGAGGAGAATTATGGTGATGATGAACATATAAGAATTGATGATAGCTATGATCCGAATGAAGATGAATTCTGGCAAAATGATGTGGACAATGATGAGTCATACTTGAAGAGAATTTACGAGAATGGAGAGTATTTTAGAGGGGATGAAGAATGGGGCAACATTGTGTTGAAACCTTGGATGTTGTTTAGTGACAAACAACATTTTAAGGGGGTATTGAGGGACTACTGCATTCAATGTGCGTTTGGGATAGTTGTTGAGAGGTCAACACCTAGGAGATTAACTGTAACTTGTCAGGACTTCAACTACTATTGGAGGCTGCATAGTAGCATACTCCCTGATGGTAAGACTTGGGCCATCAAGAGTATCAAGAACTGTGAGCACACCTGCAGGGGCTTAGATGATAGGAATCAATTGGTCAATGTGGCTTGGGCAGCTGAGAAGTTAATGGATAACATTAGGGCAAATAATGACATTCCTGGGAGGACTTTGAATGGGCTTATTTGGTAGAGGTATGCAGTTCAAATGGCTACTAGCACACTCTACAAGATGAGAACTGTGGCTTTGAGGGAAATGAATGGTGGCCATGATGAGTCTTATGCTTGGTTGCCCAAGTACTATGAGGTGGTTAGGAGCACAAACCCTGGTTCCATAGCCAACTGTGCATGGAAAACTAGACAAGGGCCACATAGGGGTCTAATATTCTCTAGTATTATTCATTAGCTTCAAGGGAGCAATTGATGGATTGGCTACAGGGTGTAGGAGCTTGGTTGGAGTGGATGGAGCTCATTTGAAGGGTAACTTCGGGGGAGTCTTGCTATCTGTAGTTGCCATTGATGCCAATAATGAGCTTTTCCCTTTTGCTTGGGCCATAGTCAATGCTGAAGATGAGGAGAGTTGGAGATTCTTTGTTTGGCATTTGAAGAGAGTACTGCAATCTTGCAAAAGGGGTGATGGGGATGAGTGGTGCATTATATCTGATAGACAAAAGGTATTCACTTTATTATGCTATTAATTTGGCATTTGATCATAACAGTTGCATTTCTATTTAACTAATATGTTTCCTTTGCTTGTAACAATTGTTCAATGTAGGGAATTGATGCTGCCGTTACTGCTTTATGGCCTACAACAGGGAGGCGATACTGTTGCAAACATCTTGCTAAGAACTGGAAGGGTGCATTCCCTGGGCCCCTCATGTACGCACTTTTTTGGAAGGCTTGTAGTGCAACAAGTCCATTTACCTTCAAGAAAGCCATGGAACAAATACAAAGGACTAATCCCTTAGCTTTGGTGTGGTTGTCTAAAATTGGAGATCAAGCAAGGTGGTCTCGACACCAGTTTGATCCCAATATATGCTCTGAAGAGAACAAGACCAACTTCGTGGAGAGTTTTAATGCTACTCTAGGAGTTGATAGAGCAAGACCTGTATTGACTTTGTTAGAAGGTAGTGGTATTCAATTGTTTACCTTGATTTATGTGTGTCTGTGTGTGTGTTTATTTTACGCATAACAATTTTGTGTTTTTATGTGTATGTATTAGGAGGGTGTGTATGGTTAGAATGTCTAAAAGAAGACAAGCTTGTGCCAATTGGAACGACAATGAACCTTGCCCTAACATAGTTAGAAGAATCCAGAAGTTTGTGTTAGACTCAAGAATGTGCAAAGCATATGAGAGTGGTCCAGGGGAGTTTGAGATCAGAGATGGGAAGTCCATGTTGCCAGTGAGTTTGAACAAGAGAACTTGCATTTGTGGTTTGTGGCAAATATCAGGCTTGCCTTGTAAGCATGCAATAAGAGCATTATTATATGCTAAAGAAGATCCATACATGTACACTAGCACCTGGTACTATGGGGGAGTCTACAAGCAGACTTATGGTCAGACCATTAAGTCAATTCCAGATCAAGATAATTGGCCAGAGATTGACCAGCCAAAGATTTTGCCACCAACATTGAGAAGGGGTGTAGATAGGCCCCCAAGAAACAGGAGAAGGGAAATTGGTGAGGAAGAAAAGGGAAAAAGGTCCACAACTATTAGATGCACCAACTGTCATGAGTTTGGTCACAACAGGTTGACATGCAAAGGATGATTTACTGCCAAGGAGAAAAAGAGGATTGCTTCACAGGGATATGCGTCCACATCTGGTACTAAGAAGAAGAAGGTGGTACAATCTGCAACTCAACCTACCCCTGAACCAGTGCAATCACAAGGAACAAACACTAGGAGCAAGAAGAAACAACAAGCATCATCATCACAACTAGTGAGAAAATCAACAAGACTTAACTAGTAGTTGCTAATATTAAATTAGAATGATGAATGATTAACTTTTATGTTCTTGGAAATAATGTGGGTCTTTAGTTGTCGATGAATGATGAATTAATTTGGTATATTTTAGTTGTTCTATTTAGGGTGTTTCAGGCAAGATATTTTAGTTGTTATATTTAGGGACATGATTTGTTTTGTAATTGCGTTTGTAAGTCTGGAAGGAAGCAGGTATGAGTGAAGAAAAACCACATTAGCTCTATCAAATGGTGACTTAATCTGATGAGTTGAAGTTGCTGCTCTTTTTGTTTGCACCCACATATTGGTTTAGTTCACCAGTTTCAATTTTGAATCTGTGGATGTAGCAAATTGAAGAATTTTGGCTGCTGGTGGTGATGTGTTGTTAGTCTGTATCTTGTCTACGAGATGATTAGATTATAGTCATGCTTGAAATTTGCCTATGTAGGAGTTGAACCTACATCTTTGCGTGTTGCCAATGCTCTCCCATATTGAGCTAATAGGCATATATAAACAACCCCTGGTCTAAGAAACTCTTCCTTACAGCTCTTATTATCTACTGATATTGGAACAAGTTCTTTACTGGTTTGTTGTAACTGGTTCCCTGAATTTTCTATGCCTGTGGTTACTATAGCATACTTTTCCGTTTCTGGTTCATTCTTGATTTTGTCTTGTCTGAACTGTTCAAGTTCTTCTAGTAAAGCATTAGCCCATGATTCAGAATCACGAAAGTGTCGTAATTACTGAGGCCGAGACCAGAGATAGCCAACTGCATATAGTTTTCTGCTTCTGAAAGCTCATTGAGCTGCACTTTAAGCTCAGCTACTCTAGAAGCCATTTGCCCATATTTGATTCTCCATGACTGAAGTTCACCATCACTTAAAACCAGTATATCTTTCAACATCTTGTTTTCCTTTTCCACGGTGCACACCCTCTCGACAAGTCTCTTTGCATTTACAAAATCATGCAACTATGCAAGATACAGAAAACATGTTATCCTTGAGGCACTAAGGAACCATTTCCAGTGGTTAGCTCCATATCAACCAATTCAATGCCATAAACTAAGATACTCGAACACAATAAAATCTTCGGCGTACCGGTGTCGACACAACCCGACAAAGATACGCGTACAGAGACACAACCTTGTTTCCATATCAGATATTTCTTGGACGTTATATTATTCTTTAATTCTGTCATTGTTTCGATTGGGATGGCCTTTTATTTCATTGAAGTTTAGGAAGTGACATTTGCGAGTTGGCAGATTGAACATGTGAGTTTTAGTAAATTGCATTTAGAAGAACGAGAGTTTAACACATGTGAACTAGTGATTGCTGATTGATCTGGGGTTTTTACAAGTTTCCTATGTACGTGCACCAAATAGTTAGGCTATGAATCTAGAATTATCCTCATTCTGACTCTTTCAGTTCCTGGCACCATTGAGGAAGGGCTGATATTTGATTGAGTTCCTTCCATGTATACTTGCTCAAGCTATTAAAAAGTTTAGTCAGAACCTATCATTAGTTAACATTTGGGTAAGTGTATGGCAATCAAGGAAATCTTTTTATTTTGTGGCTGTCTTGCAGTTAGAGTAATGAGAGTTCTGAACGTTCAAAGAAGTCTAAATGAGCCACGTAGTTTACATACTCATTCATATAATTTGGATAGAGCTCAAATTTAGGAGAATTTTAGGTTACTGCTAATTTCTTTGTTCGAGACCTGTTCATGTAATCATAATTCAGAAGAGCTTGAGCTTGTTTTCAAACTTAAGTAGCTTTTGAAAAGTTTTAATTGGAATCTGTATATAGAATAATGGAAGATTTATGGAATATCATCAATCTACATGCAGAAATTACATCAAAAGAATCTATGCATATTTTTCTGTGCAGATTGTGTGATGAATCTAAGAATAAAAATTAGTTGAGCACTGTGCTTGTCTACTGAGCTTGAAATCTTTTTGCATATGATTGCTTCTGTATTTCCTCTGTCCCTAAAATCTTTTGCTTCTTTCTTTTTTCTTCTTGGGTTGTCTTTCTTTGCGCCACTTCCTACACAACACTTACATCTACCTAAATGATTCCAAATCCAAACAATCATCCATATTGTTAATTCAGACCACATTCCAAATCCAAACAATCATCCATTTTATCAGCCAAAAACAAAATGACAGTTTAAAAAAAATAAACACTTACATTCACCTAAATGATTATGATACTAAAAATATAGCTGAAATGAGTGAAAAAAAATGAAATTCAGAACCTGAAAAGCACGATTTTTGTGGAAGAATCGGCCCAATTTCTCTTCACCTTTTCCATTTCCCTTCACCTTCGACTCAATCATAAAACACAGTTTTTGTGGAAGACGTTGTTATGTGAGAATTGGAAATTCTAGGTTAAATTTGGGGATTCTTTTTTAATTGTTCAATTAGATAAATTACGGATAATAATTCCAATCTCTTCAAACACGATCATGCTGCAAGCCATCAAACGTGATTTTTAGGTAGAGGATGGATTGGTAGGGAGAAGAGTGGAGGAGAGAGAGAGTTTTCAGTTTGAGAATGAAAACGTGATTTTTAATCAATAGGAGAGGGTTTTTTTTTTGGGTTTTAGGATAATTAACTAGAGGGTAAGTTAGTAAATTTACTTAAAATTATGATTAGCTAGGTTTTAAGTTAATTAAGGTCACTGAATACAATTAGTTAAAGTTGAAGGTCACTTGATGTAAAATTTTTTTTGGCCTACCACCAAGTAGAAAAACTCAAAATAGAAGGCCGCCATGTAGAACTTCCCAATTAGGAATAACGACACATTAAGGGAGAAACGATAACTTAATACTGGCTTAAAACGGTCATAAATTTGACAGAATGTTGACCCAGATGTTTAGTTAAGTTAAGTTTATTCCCCATGGCCCATGGCCCTGGCCCAGTCTGGGCAGGCACGCGCGTGTGGTAACTCCACTCACCACATACCCATTGAAAGTCTCTTTGCTACACGACTCAAAGGGTAGAGGAAGAGTAATGGTTATAAACCTTTATACTTTCTTTTATTCTTTCAATGTGGGACAAGAGACTCTTCACATTCTTTTGAAGCAAACTTTTGAGTTTCTTAAAAAACTTCTTTAAACTCCAACAATCTCCCACATGATTCAAAAGAAGAAAACAGAAAGAATCAAGGCTGAAAACAGATGATCTGGGCAATAGATAATGAGTTTTGAAGTATCAATGTTTTATGGACTTTAATTGACACTCAGTGCATACAAATAAGTCTTACTGTCGTAAGAGGTAGATTTCTCTTTGAACCTTTCACGAAGTTAGCAAAGCATAATTGCTCACTCAACCTTTTTAAAATCAAGAGACGTTCTCGCAAATATAATATAGGTGCCCCACAATTGACCTGGATTGTCATGAATGCTCTAGAGAGCCTAAGCCTTGGACTCTCATAGGGAATTGGGCGTGACCCTTACATTTACATAGGTAAGTTAATCAAGTTTGTACTGTTACAAACCCCTACATTTTCATTGTAGATTTGGCAATACATGTTTGTTTTGATGATTTTCATGATGTAGCTCCTCTAGCAAGAGTGAAACCATAACCGCTAGTAGATTGAATCTCATCATTATCTGACACCCAATTAGCATCACAAAATCCTTCAAGAATACATGGTCTCTGTAATAGCCCGTGTATTTTAAGCAGATTTAATTAAGGGCTAATTATTTATCTTAAATGAATTACGATATTTTGGTATAAGTTGACGGGATTTTCTTAAAGGAATTTAGTGTTTTAAGACAAAAGGAAAACTATCTTTTATATGGTATTTGCTTATATGATTTAGGATTGGTATTTTGAGTAAAAAAAAAAAAAAATGGTACTCTTCCTCAACTTAGTTAGGTGTCAAAAATATACAAAGATTCAAATAAACTCTTCTCTCTCCTTTGATCTCTGTCATCGTGTCCAAACAAAATGAGGACAACAAAACTCAAATACTTGAGTTGTCAAATTTCCAATACTTAATCTGATGCTTAAGTTTATAACTAGCAAATCCATCTCAAAAATTCTTTTGATTCAGCACTAGAAACTTTAAAGAAAACCCCAATTCTCAGTTTTCATTCTTACATTTTCTTTCTCAAAGAGTTGTTCTCCTCTCAAATTCTATTGCTGTGCTCATTCTCCGTCGGTAGGCCTTTGTCGGCGTTCTGCTGGTGCTGTGGCGCTGCCACTACCATCAACTGGGCTGCTACCCTTCTTTCTTTTTCCTTCTGTTCTGTCGATGCTGTTACTGTTTTCAGTGCTCGTTGCCGGCGAGTTGTCATCGTTGTCCTGGTGTGTTGCTGTTGTGGTCGGCCGTGTTGTGATGTTGGTTGTGGACGCTGCTTCTTGGTATTATTGTTGGTGTTTTTCTCATTCTTCAGAATCCTGATTCACATAAACCCAAT